>NC_091989.1:150135791-150735791 GCF_044704955.1 Pristiophorus japonicus
TATATTTAGTCTGTACAGCCACCAGAGGGCTCATCCCTTGGAGTCCCAAGGGATCCCATAATCCCTTGGGAGTACAGGTATTTAAGGAGGCTTCACAGGTTGGAGAGGCACTCTGGAGACCTGCCATAAAACACTAAGATCACACTTTACTTTGAGCTCTTAGTGTTCAGTCTGACTCTTTCTCCATACACAACAACTGGCGACGAAATACAGATAGAGAACAGTGGGCATCCTGGAGAAATTCTCAGAGGGAGATGATTGGGAAACTTTTGTGGAGCGACTCGACCAATACTAGGTGGCCAACGAGCTAGATGGGGAAGAGAGCGCTGCCAAACGAAGGGCGATCCTCCTCACCGTCTGTGGGGCACCAACGTATGGCCTCATGAAAAATCTGCTTACTCCAGCAAAACCCACGGAGAAATCGTACGATGATTTGTGCATACTGGTCCGAGAGCATTTGAACCCGAAGGAAAGCGTTCTGATGGCGAGGTATTGGTTCTACACCTACAACAGATCTGAAGGCCAGGAAGTGGCGAGTTATATTGCCAAGCTAAAACGCCTTACAGGACATTGCAAATTTGAATAACATTTGGAGCACATGCTCAGAGACTTTTTTGTACTTGGCATTGGCCACGAAACCACACTTCGCAAACTTTTGACTGTAGCGACCCCAACCTTGAGTATGGCCAAAGCGATAGCCCAGGCGTTCATTGCCACCAGTGACAATACTAAGCAAACATCTCAGCATACAAGTGCTGCTACAGGTACTGTGAACAAAGTGATGTTGTTTTTGAATCGTAACGTACACATACCTACAGTTACACGTCCTCAGATGTCTCGGAGTCCACCATCAAGGGTGATGAATGCAAGGCCATTAACACCTTGTTGGCGATGCGCGGGTGATCATCGTTTCCATCCATGCCGATTCAAAGGATACGTTTGCAAGGGCTGTGGAACAATGAGACACCTCCAACGAGTCTGTAGACAAGCTGCAAAGCCTGTTAAACCTGAAAACCACCATGTTGCAGAGGAGGACAGATCCACAAAGGATCATGATGAACCAGAACCTCAGATCGAGGAGGCAGAGGTACATGGGGTGCACACATTCACCACGAATTGTCCCCCAATAATGCTGAATGTTGAACCAAATGGACTCCCGGTGTCAATGGAGCTGGACACGGACACGGACGCGAGCCAGTCCATCATGGGCAAAAAGACTTTCGAAAAGTTGTGGTGCAACAAGACCTCAAGACCAGTCTTAACTCCAGTTTGCACGAAACGAAGAACTTACACGAAAGAACTGAATCCTTTAATCGGCAGTGCTACCGTAAAGGTCTCCTACGATGGAGCGGTGCACAAACTACCACTCTGGGTGGTACCGGGCGATGGTCCCTCGCTGCTCGGCAGGAGCTGGCTGGGAAAGATACGCTGGAACTGGGACGACGTCCGAGCGCTATCGCCCGCTGACGACATTTCGTGTGCCCAGGTCTAAAACAAATTTCTTTCGCTGTTCGAACCAGGCATCGGGAAATTCCAAGGAGCAAAAGTGCAGATCCACCTAATTCCGGGGGCGGGACCCATCCATCACAAGGCGAGAGCAGTACCATACATGATGAGAGAAAAGATAGAGATGGAGCTAGACCGGCTACAAAGAGAGGGCATCATTTCCCCGATCGAGTTCAACGAGTGGGCCAGTCCTCTCGTCCCAGTCCTCAAGGGAGACGGCACCGTCAGAATTTGTGGCGATTACAAAGTAACTATCAATCGTTTCTCCCTGCAGGACCAATACCCACTACCAAAAGCCGACGACCTTTTTGCAACGCTGGCGGGAGGAAAGACGTTCACGAAGCTGGATCTGACTTCAGCCTACATGAAGCAGGAACTGGAGGAATTATCGAAGGCCCTCACCTGCATCAACACGCACAAAGGTCTTTTTGTTTATAACAGATGCCTGTTTGGAATTCGGTGACGGCAATATTCCAGAGAAACATGGAAAGCTTACTGAAGTCGGTCCCGCACACCGTGGTCTTCCAGGATGACATCTTGGTCACAGGTCAGAACACAGTCGAGCCTCTGCAGAACTTGGAGGAGGTTCTTAGTCGACTCAACTGTGTGGGGTTCAGGTTAAAACACTCGAAGTATGTTTTCCTGGCGACTGAAGTGGAGTTCCTGGGAAGGAGGATTGTAGCGGACGGCATCAGGCCCACCAACGCGAAAACGGAGGCAATCGAGAACGCACCGATGCCACAGAAGGTGATGGAGCTGCGGTCGTTTCTGGGACTTTTGAACTACTTTGGTAACTTCTTACCGGGTATCTCAGCACACTGTTAGAACCACTGTGTGTCTTACTATGAAAAGGGGACGAATGGGTTTGGGGCAAAAGCCAAGAAAATGCCTTTGTCAAAGCGAGAAAATTGTTATGCTCAAAGAAATTGCTTGTGTTGTATGATCCATGTAAGCGTTTGGTACTTGCATGTGATGCGTCGTCATATGGCGTCGGGTGGTGTATTGCAACAAGCTAATGATTTCGGGAAACTTCAACCGGTTGCTTATGCATCCAGGAGTCTGTCTAAGACTGAGAGAGCCTACAGATTGAGAAAGAAGCATTAACGTGTGTCTATGGGGTAAAGAAAATGCATCAATACCTGTTTGGGCTAAAATTCGAATTGGAAACTGACCATAAACCACTTATATCCCTGTTTTCCGAGAGTAAGGGGATAAATATCAATGCATCAGCCCGCATCCAGAGATGGGCGCTCATGTTGTCCACATACAACTATGCCATCCACCACATTCCAGGCACAGAAAACTGCGCGATGCTCTCAGTAGGTTTCCATTGCCCACTACGGGTGTGGAAATGGTGCAGCCCACAGATTTAGCCATGGTTATGGAAGCATTTGAGAGTGAACAGTCACCCGTCACTGCCCGGACGAGCCAGGACCCGTTATCTCTCATCAAAAGCTGTGTGATTCACGAGAATTGGTCCAGTGTCCCAGTGGAAATGCAGGAAGAGATAAAGCCGTTCCAGCGGCGCAAAGATGAAATGTTTATACAGGCAGACTGCCTTCTGTGGGGCAATCGAGTAGTGGTCCCCAAGAAGGGCAGAGACACCTTCATCAATGACCTCCACAGTACCCACCCAGGCATCGTAATGATGAAAGCGATAGACAGATCCCACGTGTGGTGGCTCGATATCGATGCGGACTTAGAGTCCTGCATTCACAGATGTAATACATGCTCGTAGTTAAGCAATGTACCCAGGGAGGCGCCGTTAAGTTTATGGTCTTGGCCCTCAAACCGCGGTCCAGGATACACGGGCCCGTTCTTGGGGAAAATGTTCCTTGTGGTTGTAGATGCGTACTCCAAGTGGATCGAATGTGAGATAATGTCGGCTAGCACGTCCGCTGTCACTACTGAAAGCCTGCGGGCCATATTTGCCACACACGGCCTACCCGATGTCCTGGTGAGCGACAACGGGCAATATTTTACCAGTGCTGAGTTCAAAGAATTCATGACCCGTAATGGGATCAAACATGTCACATCTGCCCCGTTTAAATCAGCGTCGAATGGTCAGGCAGAGAGAGCACTGCAAAGCATCAAACAAGGCTTGAAGAGAGTAACTGACAGCTCACTGCAGACTCGCCTATCCCGAGTCCTGCTTAGCTACCACACGAGACCCCACTCGCTCACTGGGACCCCACCCACTGAACTGCTCATGAAGAGAGCACTTAAGACAAGGCTCTCGTTAGTTCACCCTGATCTACATGAACAAGTAGAGAACAGGCAGCTTCAACAAAGTGCATACCATGATAGCGCAAATATGTCACACGAGATTGAAATCAATGATCCTGTATTTGTATTAAATTATCGACAAGGTCCCAAGTGGCTTCCCGGCACTGTCGTGGCCAAAGAGTGGAGCAGGGTGTTTCAGGTCAAACTTTCAAATGGACTAATTCACTGGAAACACTTGGACCAAATCAAACTCAGATTCACGGACTATCCTGAGCAACCCACCTGGACCCTAGCTTTTTTGATCCCCTAACATACACACCAGTGGCAACCGGCACCACAGTTGACCACGAAGCAGAACCTAACATCCACAGCAGCCCAGCAGAACCCAACACACCAGGCAGCCCAACAAGTCCAGCTGCACAGCAGCCCAGCGAGGGCCCAATAAATGATTCAACAACACCAGCTTTCACACCAAGATGATCAACCAGGCCAAGAAGGGTCCCAGATCGACTCACATTATAAATAGTTACACTGTTGACTTTGGTGGGGGGTGTGTTGTTATATATGTATACTTGTATTTACTCTGTACAGCCACCAGAGGGCTCATCCCCTGGAGTCCCAAGGGATCCCATAATCCCTTGGGAGCACAGGTATTTAAGGAGGCTTCACACTGGAGACCTGCAATAAAAGACTACGGTCTCACTTTACTTTGAGCTCACAGTGTTCAGTCTGACTCTTTCTCCATACACAACAATACCCACCACACATTCTGGCCCGTTGTAAAAGTCATACCTGAGCTGGAGGTGTGCCTGTTCTTCATTGCTGTCAAAAGTGTCGGAAAACATGTTCCTCAGAGATGTTATCTCGCTACAAGTACAAAAATCAAGTGATAAACAGTGCAAATGATGCCTTTTTACTGTGATTCTTCTTTCAGTTGTTCAGAGGTGTTGTAACCTGTTACTTTTCCCCTCTTATGAATTGGAGTTAGTATTGTACATCTCCTTCATTTTTGAACAATGCGTTAAAGTCTTATTTTCAATGGAAATGTGTATTGATTTCATATCAATAATGGTGGACTGCTTTGTTTTCAGAAAATGAACGAGACATTTGATGTGACAGTGAAGAGATGGAAAGGAGATCTTTGAAAGGTACTTGAATTCTTGCTCGCAATTTCAGGTTTTCAAATGGTTTCTCTGTGACATAAAACTAAATGTATTAAATTTTTTATTAAAATACTTGCAAACAGTCAAGTATGCAGTATATTTATCTTTTTGTTAGTGCTGAGAACATTTTTAATCTTCGGCCTTATGTTAAAATCATATTGGCATGGCGCTATTATCAAGACCGCTACCAGGGAGGCACGCATATATGATACGCTTATTCTAGGATGCATTCCAGTGAGTTAGCTCTGAAAATCTGCACTTCATAATACAGGGCAGCTTGCGAGTACTTTGCAATTTCTAGCTACGTTTATATAGTTTTTAGGCGCAAAATATTTATTTTTGGAAAATTGTGTTCTTCCATTGAAACCTCCATTCCTTTTATACACTAGTAGATCATCATGGTGATGGTCATGGTGAGTTGGAGCATATGTTGCTTTATCCCATCTAAAGTATAATATTAGGCGATTCATTTTACGGTGATTTGGTAAGTCAAATTGCATTTTTGTTAGAATATCTCACCTTTATTTCAAAACAAAATTTCAAGACTTTTATTTTCCTGGATAAGTGTGCATGGGTTTCATAACTCTTTTGTTTGCAGGATCTTGATGACTGTTAATTTTATCTCCATTTGCGTGAAAGCCCAGGTTACAGAGGAAATGGAAGAGGACATATTCCAAATAGCAGTAGGGATTGTGCATTGTTCGTGTTCGGAGGGTATTACTATGGTTTGGAAGCGGATCATGGATCTAGGAGCAGTGGCGTGGGGGTTGTGAGGGTGTGGAAGAGCCAGTGGGGAGGTTTGAGGAGGTATCAGTATTGAGGAGTGGATTGTGGGGTAGTGTTGGCAAATGCATTGTGGCTGGAGTTTTCTTAGGGTTGGGATGGCTGTGGGAGACAGGCAAGTGGAGGGGGAGTGGGAAGGATTGGCAGGAGAGAATGGTGAAAGAGAAGAATGGGTGGTCAGTGGGTCGGCATGGATCTCCCACTGCAGATTGATGCTGCATTCCTCACCATTCCTAGTTCCTCTCATCGCTCACCCAAGATGCCTGAAATGTCTCGTTGCTGTCTCCACCCCATGTTCCGAGGATGCCTGTATCCCACAGTCAGCTCAATACTGAGAAAAGCTCCATCACCATGGTTGTGTAAGCAGCCTTTCTGGTGGAGGGGGTCCTGGTTGAGGGTACAGCGGAAAGTTGAGCGTTTACAAAGCAATAATTTGGGGAAGTCTGTATTATTTAAAACGCTATTGCATTATATTTCAAATAAATGCTCAAGTTTTCCCAGGTCATATACTGCCTTATCCAGGGATGAGAGCGCCAGTTAAATTAATGGGGGCAGTAGAGGGAGGTAATGCTAACAAGAACTGGGGAGAGCGGTAAAGTGCTCCTAGGAGAAGAAAAGACCTCTGTGACCTGGGGGTAGAAGGGAAGAGAAAAGTAAACCCATCACCATGAAATAGGAACAATTTTACAACAATTTAGTTCAGCTGGCAACAAAGAGTACCAATAAATATCTACACAGCCCAGAATTTCTTTGCAAGAAAGGTGAGAAATATCCCACAAGTGATGGAATTTTGGCTGTGCGCACTTTGTGTAATGACATGTGACAGGCCTGACATTGACCTATATTTGGGGCACTTTGTAAGTTGTCAGCTTTTTTGAATCTGCTGATCTGCATTTGTGCATTTTCCACATTGCCATGTATAGGGATGGGCCATTTGTAAGCTTTCCCTGCTCAAAGCTAGCATGACTGTTCGTTTTCCTTGCTCAGTAATCAGAGAATGGCTACTGTATTAGCTTTCAAATAGGATCTACTAAAAGCAGTCCTAATATGTTCGCAGCCAACTTTTTTTGGGACCCAAACTGAAATAACTAACAGTGCACCGTGTACCTTTTTTGGGACACAATTTAACAATAATCTGGGCATGTTTAATCTCTCCAAACAGTGAAGCAAGACATCAATCTTATTTTGAGGAAGAATAATGACTCAAACCGCAATTACCTACTTCAAATAGGTAATACTTATTGATCTTCAGATTCAACTACATATGGCTAAATTGGTCGCTTTACAATACGTTGGGAACCTGCGTCAGACTCGGGGGGGGGGGGGGGGTGCGGGGGCGGGGGCGGGGGGGAATGCAGATTCCCCTTGAACCCCATCCCGGTTCTTTTCCAAGATAATGCATTTCCTAAACAAAATCAGAAAATGCTGGAAACACTCACCAGGCCAGGCAGCATCTGATGAGAGAAACAGTTAACGTTTCAAGTCGGGTCTCAGACCTCGGCAATTGCAGACCTGACGTTAGTGCGAGGAGGAAAACCCAGACTGGAGCTGGGAGGTAGTGGGGAAGTCCTCATCACTCCATTTTCACGTAATTTCTGCTGCTATTCTGCCAAATGTGGGGTGGGATAATGGAGGAAATTCCTGCCTGTGGGGTTCAATCGCATCCAGATTTTTTGTTTTCTGATAATGCAGAGAAATCCTTTTCACATAAGCTGCACTGCCAGTCTCTCTGTACTTCCTGTAATAATGCATATGTATAACTATTATTGAGATGGGATCATGATCGCCTTAGAATCATCGAAGTATAGAATAGTACATGGGTGCGATAGCACAGTGGTTATGTTACTGGACTTGTAATCGAGAGGACTGGGTTTATGAACCAGAGTTCAAATCCCACCATAGCAACTGGGGAATTTAAATTCAGTTACTTAAATAAATCTGGAATAAAAAGCTAGTGTCCCTAATAATGACCATGAAACTACCGGATTGTTGTTAAAAACCCATCCGATTCATTACTGTTCTTTAGGGAAGGAAATCTGCCATCCTTACCTGGTTTGGCCTATATGAGGTGCCAGACCCACTCTTAAGTGCCCTCTGAAATGGCCCAGCAAGCCACACAGTTGTTCCAAACCGCAACAAAGTAGTATGCTAAAAATAAAACCAGACGGACCATCCAACATCGCCCTAGCACCGGACATGACAAAGGCACACCAAGCCCAGTCAACCCTGCAAAATCCTCCTCACTAACATCTGGAGACTTGGGCCACAGACTAATCAAGTGATATTGTCATACTCACAGAATCATTCCTTTCAGCCAGTGTCCCAGATTCCTCCATCACCACATACCCACCAGTGGTGGTGGCACAGTGGTATACAGATGGAAGGGAGTGGCCCTGGGAGTCCTCAACATTGACTCTGGACACCATGAAGTCTCATGGTTTCAGGTCAAACATGGGCAAGGAAACCTTCTGCTGATTGCCACTGATGAATCAGTACTCCTCCATGTTGAACACCACTTGGAAGAAGCACTGAGGTTCTTTGGGTGGGGGTCTTCAATGTCCATCATCAAGGTCCCACATGGCAAATTGGTTAGAAAATTAAAAGCCAATGGGATCCAAGGGAAATTGGCAAGTTGGATCCAAAATTGTGTCAGTGGCATGAAGCAAAGGGTAATGGTCGACACGTGTTTTTGTGACTTCAAGGCTGTTTCCAGTGGGCTTCTGCAGGGCTCAGTACTAGAGGCCCCTTGCTTTTTGTGGTATGTAATGATTTAGACTTCAATGTAGAGGCATGATTAAGAAGCTTGCAGATAATATGGAAATTGGCCGTGTGGTTGACAGTGAGGAAGAAAGCTGGAGACTGCAGGAAGATATCAATGGACTGGTCAGGTCAACAGAAAAATCGCAAATGGCATTCAATCTGGAGCAGTGTGAGGTAACGCATTTGGGGAGGGCTAATAATGCAAGGGAATGCACAATAAATAGTAGCATACTGAGAAATGTAGAGGAACAGAGAGACCTTGGAGTGCATGTCCACAGATCCCTGAAGATAGGACAGGTAGATAAGGTGGTTAAGAAGGCATACGGGATACTTTCCTTTATTAGACAAGGCATTGAATATAAGAGAACGGAGGTTGTGCTTGAACTGTATAAAACACTAATTAGGCCACAGCTTAATTGCGAACAATTCTGGTTACCACATTATAGGAAAGATGTGCTTGTATTAGAAAGGGTACAGAGGGCATTTATGAGGATGTTGCAACGACTGGAGAATTTTAGTTATGAGGAAAGATTGGATAGGCTGGGATTGTTTTCTTTGCAACAGAGGAGGCTGAGGGGAGATTTAATGAGGTGTATAAAATTATGAGGGGTCTAGATAAAGTGAATAGGCAGAAACCCTCAACGCATTTAAAAAGTACTTGGATATGCACTTGAAGTGCTGTAACCTACAAGGCTACAGACCAAAAGCTTGAGTGGGATTAGGCTGGATAGCTCTTTTTTTTGGCCAGCACAGCCACGATTGGCCAAATGTCCTCCTTCTTTGCTGTAAATTTCTATGATTCTGTTTCTGTGAATAATTTGCTGAGTGGCCCAGTAGCACCGATCAAGCTGGCTGAATCCTGAAGGATATAGCTGCCAGCCTGGGTTTGCAGCAGGTGATGAGAGAACCAACACGAGGGGAAAACTTACATGACCACGTTCTCTCCAATCTACATGTCGCAGATACATCTGTCCATAACCGTATTGGTAGGTGTGACAACCACACAGTCATTGCAGGGACGAAGTCCCGTCTTCGCACTGAAGTTGTGTGGCACTACAACCGTGCTAAATGAGATAGATTTAGAATAGATCTAGTAACTCAAAACTGGGCATCCATGAGGCACTGTGGGCCATCATCAGCAGTATGATTGTATTCCACCACAATCTGTAACCTTATGATAAGGCATATCCCTCATTCTACCATTACCAGGACTAACCCTGGTTCAATGAGAAGTGTAGGAGAACATGCCAGGAGCAGCACCAGGCATACCTAAAAATGAATAGCCAACCTGGTGAAGCTACAACACATGGTAACCAGCGGAAACAGCATGCTGCAGACAAAGCTAAGCGATCCCACAATCAACGGATCAGATCAAAGCTCTGCAGTCCTTCCACATCCAGTCATGAATGGTGGTGGACAATTAAACAACTAACAGGAGGAGGAGGCTCCATGAACACCCCTATCCTCAATGATGGCTGAAGGGTTCTCAACCATCTTCAGCCAGAAGTGCCGAGTGGATGATCCATCGCTGCCTCCTCCTGAGGTCTCCACCATCACAGAAGCCAGTCTTCAGCCAATTCGATTCACTCCATGTGATAGCAAGAAACTGGATACAACAAGGACTATAGCCTCCGACAACATCCAGGTTGTAGTTCTGAAGACTTGTGCTCCAGAACTAGCCGCGTCGTTTGCCAAGTATTTCATAAATTCCATTTTAAAAGCTTCTATTGAAGCTGTTTCCACTACCCTATCAGGCAGTACATTCCAAATCTTAACTACTCATTGTGTAAAAAGGTTTTTCCTCGTGTCGCCTCTGGTTCTTTGGCCAATCACCTTAAATGTATGCCCTCTGGTTATCGACCCTGCAGCCATTCAAAACCATTTGTTTATTTACTCTATCATGGTTTTACTCTATCATGCTTTTAAACACCTATCAAATCTCCTCTTAGCCTTCTCTGCTCTAAACAGAACAAGCAGCTTCTCCATTCAATCCATGTAAATGTAATCCCTCATCCCTGGAACCATTCTAGTAAATCTCTTTCGTACCCTCTCCAAAGACTTCATGTCCTTCCTAAAAGTGTGGTGCCCAGAATTTTAAACAATGCTCCAACTGGGGCTGAACCTTTTTGTACTCTGTACCTCTATTTATAAAGCTCAGGATCCCATATGGTTTATTAATTGCTTTGTTAATCTATCCTGCCACCTTCAAATATGTGTGCACATACATCCCCAGGTCTCTCTGTGCTTACACCCCCTTTAAAATTGTATAATTTAGCTTGTCTCTTCATTCTTCCTACCAAAATATATCACCTCACACATTTTTGCGTTGAATTTCATCCACCATTGCACCAGTCTTTCTGTCTTCTTGAAGTCTATTACTATCTTCCTCACTGTTTACAACACTTCCAAGTTTAGGCCCTGAACCCCCAAGTCCAAGTCATTATTGTATATCAAAAACAGCAGTGGTCCTCGTACTGAACCCTGGAGAACACCATTGTATAACTCCCTCCAGTCTGAAAAACAGCCTTCACCACAACTCTTTGTTTTCTATCCTGTAGCCATTTTTCTATCCATGCTGCTACTGCCCCTTTTATCCCAGGGGCTTCAATTTTGCTAATCTTACATCTTCTTAAATGCTGATTGTATGACTTTGCTTGAATATAGATTTTTAGAACTGTCTGTATTCTTTGAACTAAAATCTTTTCCCTATCTGTGTATAATTAATATATTAAAATTCTTGGGTACGTGCACTTTTGGTCTACTTGCTCCATAAAAATTCCAATGTCCAAATTTAGAATGGAATCTGCTTATGTAAACTTGCCTTGTAATAACCCATCCTACCAGTAGAGGTGATGCAGCACCATCATTGGCAGGAGTGTGCAATTAAAGTGTGTCATGTTTATATTGATAGTTCCATTATAGATGTAAAGTTTACAATGGAAATATAAAAATCATCATCGTCATAGGCAGCCCCTCGGAATCGAGGAAGACTTCCATTCCTGAAGTGAGTTCTTTGGTGGCTGAACTGTCCAATACGAGAGCCACGGACTCTGTCACAGGTGGGACAGACATTCGCTGAGGGAAGGGTTAGGTGGGATTGGTTTGCTTCACGCTCCTTCCGCTGCTTGCACTTGACCTCTTCATGCTCTCAGCGTTCAGATTCGAAGAGCTCAACGCCCTTCCGGATGCACTTTCTCCACCTAGGGCATTCTTCGGCCAGGGACTCCCAAGTGTCAGTGGTGATGTCGCACTTTACCAGAGAGGCTTTGAGGGTGTCCTTGTAACGTTTCCGCTGCCCACCGTTGGCTCGTTTGCCGTGAAGGAGTTCCGCATAAAGTATTTGCTTAGGGAGTCTCGTGTCTGGCATGTGAACCATGTGGTCTGTCCAGCGAAGCTGATCTAGTGTGGTCAGTGCTTCAATGCTGGGGATGTTAGCCTGGACGAGGACACTAATGTTGGTACGCGCGTCCTCCTAGGGGATTTGCAGGATCTTGTGGAGACATCGTTGGTGATATATCTCCAGCGACTTGAGGTGACTTCTATACATCATCCATGCCTCTGATCCATACAGGCGCGACTTGAGGTGTCTTCTATACATCGTCCATGCCTCTGATCCACACAGGAGGGCGGGTATTACTACAGCCCTGTAGACAATGAGTCTGGTGGTAGATTTGAGGGCCTGGTCTTTGAACACACTTTTCCTCAGGCGACCGAAGGCTGCATTGGCGCACTGGAGGTGATGTTGAATCTCCGCATCAATGTCTGCTTTTGTTGATGAGGCTCCCGAGGTATGGGAAATGGTCCACGTTGTCGAGGGCCGCCCGTGAATCTTGATGACTGGGGGGCAGTGCTGTGCGGCGAGGACAGGCTGGTGGAGGACCTTTGTCTTACGGATGTTAAGCGTAAGGCCCATGCTTTCATATGCCTTGGTGAATATATCGACTATATCCTGGAGTTCAGCCTTAGAATGTGCGCAGACGCAGGCGTAGTCCGCGTACTGTAGCTCGACGGCAGAGGTTGGGGTGATCTTGGACCTGGCCTGGAGGCGGCATAGGTTCAACAAGTTCCCACTGGTTCTGTAGTTTAGTTCCAATCCAGCGGGGAGCTTGTTGACTGTGAGGTGGAGCATGGCAGCGAGGAAGATTGAGAAGAGGGTTGGAGCGATGACGCAGCCCTGTTTGACCCCGGTCCGGATGTGGATTGGGTCTGTATTGGATCCGTTGGTAAGGATCACGGCCTGCATGTCGTCGTGGAGCAGGCGAAGGATGTTGACAAACTTTTGAGGGCATCCGAAATGGAGGAGGACGCTCCATAGACCCTCATGGTTGACAGTGTCAAAGGCCTTTGTAAGATCGAAAAAGGCCATATATAAGGGCTGCCGCTGCTCCCTGCATTTTTCCTGCAACGGTCGCGCTGCAAAGATCATGTCCGTTGTGCCCCGTAGGGGACGAAATCCGCACTGTGATTCCGGGATGAGCTTCTCGGCCACAGGGAGAAGACGGTTGAGGAGAACTCTAGCGACAACTTTCCCAGTGGCTGATAGCAGGGAGATTCCCCTATAGTTGCTGCAGTCGGACTTGTCCTCTTATTTAAAGATGGGCACGATCACTGCATCGCTGAGATCTCCCGGCATGCTCTCCTCCCTACAGATGAGAGAAATGAGGTCATGTATCCGCGCCGACAGCGCCTCTCCGCCATACTTTAGCGCCTCAGCAGGGATTCCATCCGCACCTGTAGCCTTATTATTCTTGAGCTGTTTTATGGCTTTGCCTACCTCGTGCAACGTTGGAGTTTCACTGATGTGGTGGTGGTGGGTCGCATGCTGCGGAATGGAGTTGAGAACACTCGAGTCAAAGGCAGAGTTTCGATTGAGGAGACCTTCGAAGTGCTCCTTCCAGCGGACCCTGACTGCCTCGGTGTCCTTGATGAGTGTTTCCCCGTTCTTGGCCAGGAGTGGGGTGGGGTCTTGGGAGTTTGGACCGTAGGTGGCCTTGACTGCAATGAAGAATCCTCGCATATCGTGGCTGCTGGCCAGTTATTGTATCTCCTTTCTCCATTCACCACCTGCTCTTTAGGTCCCGGGTTTTTTGTTGGACCTCAGCCTTGAGCCGTCTGTAACTTTGCTTTGCTGCTCCCGAGTTTGGTTGTTGCCTGAGGCTCAGAAATGCTCTGCGCTTGTGATCTATTAGTTCTTGGATCTTCTGGTCATTTTCATCAAACCAGTCCTGGTGTTTTCTGGTTGAGTGACCAAGTGTCTCTTCACAGGTACTGGTTATAGAGGCCTGGAGGGCAGACCAAGCACTATGGGTATTCAGCATCTCGGGGTCATCAAGGCACGCCAGATTAGCTGTGAGGCACTGGCTGTATAGGGCTCTCTTAGCAGGGTCTTTAAGTGCCCCAGCATTGACTTTTGCGGCACTGCTTCTGCTGTCCCCTCTGCTTTGCAGCTATGTTAATGTTGATGATGGATCAGATTAGGCGGTGATGCGCCCAGCAGTCGTCGGCTCCTGTCATGGCGCGGGTGATGCGCACATCCTTGCGATCCCTGGCTCGGGACGATGACATAGTCGAGCAGGTGCCAGTGATTGGAGCGAGGGTGTTGCCATGATGACTTGTATTTGTCCCTCTGGCAGAACAGGGTGTTGGTGATGAGGAGTTCATGTTCTAGACTTTTTGTCAGGAGTAGGGTACCGCTGGAGTTGGCTTTCCCTACCCCCTCTCTGCCAATCACACCTGCCTAGAGGGCTGTGTCTTTGCCGACCCTGGCATTAAAGTCACCTCGGAGGATCAATTTGTCGCCCGTGGGGACGCGGCGCAGGGATGTCTCGAGGTTGTAATAAAAACCTTCTTTAGCCTCATCCGTTGCATTGAATGTTGGGGCGTACGCGTTGATGACTGTGGCGCATTGGTTCCGGGATAGGGTAAGACGAAGAGTCATGAGGCGTTAACCCCACAGGGGGAGTCTTTGAGGTGGTCGCCCAGCTCATTTTTGACGGCAATGCTGACTCCCTGAAGGCGGCGTTCTTCCTCTGGTTTTCCTTTCCAGAAAAAGGTGTAACCTTCACCTTGTTCCTTGAGCTGGCTTTCCCCTGCCCGCTGCTTAGGGTGTCGATGTCAAAACGTCTAAGTTCCCGGACAACTATAGCGGTGCGGCGTTCCGGCCTGTTGCTGTTGGAGTTGTCCATGAGGGTCCTGACGTTCCAGGTCCCGAACTTCATGTTGACGAAGTGGAAGATGCCTGTGCGTGGGTTCTTTTAACATGGGGTGGCCGCTGCACACTGGCAACCACACTGGCTTAGCTAAGCAAGCTCTTGGTCCAGTGGCAAGGGGGTCCAAGACAACTGGAGACCAGGCACTGCTGTAAAAGCCTAAATGCCTCTGGCGAGGTGTTAGCCGCAGGCTCGGCACCGAGTAGCGCCATTGATAGTAGGTGGCCAGAGGCTTGGTTGGGGGGCAGGCATTAGGAAGGTCAGCTGTCCGCTGGTGTTCTGAGGGATGTTTTAAAAAGCTTTTCCAAAGTTATTAAAAGTTTCTCCAAGGTTTCCAAGTTGTTTAAAAGTTTAAAAGTTTTTTCAAATTGTTTAAAAAAAAGTTGCTAAGGTTAATTAAAAGTTTAAAAAAAAAAAATAGGTTAAAAGTTGATCAAAAATTGATTAAAAGTTTAAAGTGTAAGTCAGGTTACTTCCCTGGCACTGCTCCATGGGCGCCGCCAGCCCTCTTGTCCTGGACCGGCCCCAGAGTCCCTTCGGCCAGTTAGACACGGTTCCCGGAGTCCCTTCAGCCGGTGAACAGTACCCCGCACCGGCTCGCACCTATCCCGGGCCGAAAGGACCCTGCATCGGCTCACACCTATCCCGGGCCGAAAGGACCCTGCTCCGGCTCGCACATACCCCAGGCCGAAAGGATCCTGCACCGACCTCCAGGGCCTCGTTGACCTTGGGGCCTTGCCAATTTTCCGACCTCTCGCCCTCAGGGCCTTGCTGACTCCCCAGGGCAATGCAGGAGACCACATCCTTACTCTACAACAGACCCAGAAATAACATGAGGATTGGGCTGCCGGGACTCTGGGGTCGCTGTTGAGACTGGCTCCGAGCTGGCCGAAGGGAAATATAAAAATAAGGGCATAATATATGACTTTAAAATGGGGCCTGAAATATGCCTGCACATCTTGTTCAAATTTCTTCCTCCCCCACCTATGTAACCCCCACTTTATCTGCCAGCTATATTCAGTCATGACTCCCTGTGTGCAAGATGACATGTGATCGAGTATTTTCAAATTCTTATTGCAGGCAATTATGGTACCTAAGTTTTTTGTTTAACTCATCATGACAATACTTGTAGTTGAGCACAAGAGTTATCTGTTGACTCATTTGACATCTTTGCATTAAGTTTTGTTCGATAATTTTGTTTGTTTTGTTTAGCTCAGTAATGTTTTCCAGATGCATTATTTTCAAGCCACACATGGCAAAGCAGCAAATCAGAAAATGTGAAGTCACTGTCCAATTTTAAGTCTTCTGTCGAAGCTCCTTCCATAGTGTGAGCCTGTCACATAAAGACCTGGTTACACAAGAGTCCTGCAACCTGTAGGCTTCTTAAGTGGGGAATGTAAGTAGATATCTGGGGGCAGCTTGGCCATATGGGAAATCAGGATATTTCCCGAGTGTCCCGTGAATGGTTCCATAGCGCTGTATTATCAGCATTAATTTTTTCCATGAGAACTACAAAGAATGCTGCGCCCTTTCGGGGGAGCCAGGCTGTCCCTGTAGATATCTTCTACATCAGGCAGTCTGCAGTACGCACATGTATTAAGCAAGTGATGACTGCTATCTTTGCTTTGGAAAGCCGACATCAGTTGGATAGAATGTACAACTTTCACCGGATTATACGATTTCCTTGAAAGCAGAATGTTACCCATTGAGCATCAAGACTTTTTATCAAGCCCATAGTCTTCAAGAGGAGAGTGAGTTTACACTCGATTAACACCTGGTGGTATCTGACCAAAAATGAAATGCATATCAGAGGCGGTTAACCAGGAAGCTGGCATTCCACAATACCCAAATTATTTGTCGGAGAATAAACAATTGGTTGGGTTAGAATAAGACTGTCCTCTGCTTCCATAGCTTCTGACTCTATTGAGAAACCCCCTAACAACAGAGAAGAATCTCGGCCTGGAATGCCTCTGCATCTTCTGTTCATTGGCTGCTACTCCCACCTTCAAGAAAAATATGCCATGCAGTGTAGGCGAAATGAAAGTATGTGACCAAAGAACAGTGGTAGTTCACAATGCTTCAAATGATATTTCAACAACAACTTGTATTTATATAGTGCCTTTAATGTAGTAAAACGTCCCAAGGCACTTCACCGGAGTAGGGCAGTTCCCAATTTAGATTTGTGTCACAAGAAATGTGTGGTAAACTAATTGAGAATATACTTTGCTCAAAAATCCCACGTTAAAAGTAACTTTTTTGAAATCCTTTCTTAGAAAAATGGCCAAAAAACCTTGAAATGTGACTGTGTTAAAATTGGTTGGTTGCATTTCTGAAGGCTCTGCTGATCTGTTTCAGCAAATTAGTATGACTAAGTTGCTTGAGAGCATAAGAAAGGTGTGACGAGAGATTAATTTTGCTACAGACACATTTTATGCATGGAAAGACTTTTAAATTTTATAGTTTGTACAATTTCTTTTTGATGCTTGTAATAAAGTTGCAAAAGTGTTTCTACATTATAGCAGTCCACCATATTCCTGCTCGTGTGAATTCTTTACTGAAAAATATGTTTTTCCAGTACATTCTAAAGAGTTCTGCAGATATGTACAATATTATAATGTGGCGAAAAAATCTTGTATTTAAATTGGACATTCTACAAATTTGCTGTTTGAAGAAAAATGTAATCTGAGTTACTGCTGCATTGAATGCTTCTAAATGTGACTCAAACTGAAATTGAACATCCTCTTTCAATTTAGTAGTTAAATGTTTCTGGAGTGGCTATTAATATTTGTGGAAGGAAGTGTTTGCAGCTGTATTTGATATTAATGATGTGAAAATTAATATGACCGTTGGATGATTTGGTCTTCATTACTTGAGCATATATTTTTGACTACGTGGTAGTTTTTGAACTGGGATTATACATAATCTTTCTGCAAATGGTTGCAGTAAAATTCAATGTGGAATGCCAAACTGTTAGTTTTATATTGAAGTTTGAAAATTGAAGCAAAATAGTGACTATAAATACTTCCACAGTGAAGAAAGCAATAGATCAAGATTGTATGTTATATGCTGCATAGGACAGGTATATGGCTTGATGGTATTAATGGAAGGGGTCTGGGTAATAACTCTGGGTAGTTATCCATGTTTGTCAACATCTGTACTGAACATAAAAATATTTTATAGATTGCATAAAAATGTTAGGATGGTTAAATATTAATGGATTTTTGCAATTCATTTCTGACTTACCTTTTTTCTATTTTTTGTGTGCTCTATTCTGGGTTTGCTAAGCATTTTAAAGATGTTGCACATTTTTAAACTGCCTGATTAATTTCTGCAGCAATGCACTTTGTATCTTATTTTCTAATTAATTACCCCCAGCTGCCAACTGCTTTCGGAATTTAGCTGGATTCACTCCTGTGCCAAAGATGACTGCACTCACCTGTTGTCTCCTTTTTCTACCAGTTTTGCTTCCTGCTCAGGGAAGTGCAAAGCTAATTAAATTATTCAGTTGTACCATTTTCTGATCTGATCTGGTGGATGATCATATTACCTTTACGGGTACTGCTTTGTTAAATGAATGGAGGACGAGATCGAGGACCCCATTTCCTGCTTGTTGAAGTGCTTATCTATGATGATTACTGGTCTCCACTTATCGCGTGATTTCCAACTGGAAACAAGTGAAATTCAATAAAGCCAAAAAGGAAGTGTGATCGATTTGACAGCAACTTTGTGTGCTCACTGCCGCAAAACTGCCTGTAGTTCTTTAATGGGCACCAGTCTTATCGTATTATTTGCCCTGTCAAGCTTTACTTGTTTGGAATTACTATTTTAGGTCAAAATGTATTTTGATACATCTTGCTCTGTTAAGATAAACACAACTTAATATGTTTAACAGATTTTGCAATCAGTTTGGCTTTGTTTTTTTAAAAATCATTGATCTCACTTCTAATATTTCCCAGCTGTTGACAGCTCTTCATTACTTGGAGAAACCCTTTGGAATACTTGAGCTTTGAATGGAATTGCACACAAAAACATAAGAACTAGGAGCAGAAGTTAACCAGATGGCCCCACGAGCCTGCTCCACCACTCAATAAGATCGTGGCTGAACTTCTCCATCAACTCCACTTCCTCCCCTATCCCCATATACCTTGCCTCCCTTAGTGCCCGAAAATCTATCAATCTCAGGCTTGAATATACTCATCGACTGAGCATCCATATGCACACTTATTTTCCTTCTTTGGAAAAGTTCATTTTCAGAACGGAAAACACATGGCAAATATAAACTTATAGGATTTTACTATTTAAAAAAAAACTAATCCTCGGGATATTGACTTCACATTTTTGCCCATCGCTAGTTGCCCTTGAGAAGGTGGTGCTGGGCCGCCTTCTTGAATCACTGCAGTCAGTGTGGTGAAGGTGCTCCCACAATGCAGTTAGGTAGGGAGTTCCAGGATTTTCACCTAACGACAATGAAGGAACTGTGAGATATGTCCTAGTCAGCATGGTGTGTGACCTTGTTCTTCTAGGCAGGGGTCCTGGGTTTGGGAGATGCTGCTGAAGATGCTGTGCCGATTTGCTGCAGTGCATTCTGTAGATAGCAAATTTTGCAACCACTATATAATTAATGTTGGAGGGAGAGGATTTTTAAGCCAGTGGGGGGATGCTGATCAAATGGACTGCTTTATCCTGGATGGTGTCAAGCTTTCTGTTTGTTGAAGCTTCACCCACCCAGGCAAGTGGAGAGTATTTCATTGCACTCCCGACTTGTGCCATGTAGGTGGTAAAGAGTCTTTGGGGAGTCAGGAGATGGGCCACTTGTCACAGAATACCCAGCTTCTGACCTGTCCTGGAAGCCATAAAAAAAAGACAGACTTAGAATAATATAGCACCTTTCACGACCATTGGACGTTCCAAAGCTCTTTACAGCCAATTAAGTACTTCTGAAGTATAGTCACTGTTGTAATGTAGGAAACGTGACAGCCAATTTGCCCACAAACAGATAATCTTTTTTCGTGATGTTGATTGAGGGATAAATATTGGTCAGGACACCAGTGATAACTCCTCTGATCTACTTCGAAATAGGCCATGGGATCTTTTACGTCGACCTGAGAGCAGATGGGGCCTCAGTTTAACGTCTCATCTGAAAGATGGCACCTCTAACTGTGCAGTGCTCCCTCAGTGTCAGTCTAAATTTTTGTGCTCATGTCTCTGGAGTGGGACTTGAAACCACCACTTTATGACTCGGAGGCAAGAGTGCTACCAACTGAGCCACTGGCTGACAATATTTATATGGCTGGTCCAATTTAGTTTCTGGTCAACGGTGATCCCCCAGGATGTTTATGGTGGGGGATTTGGCGGTAGTAATGCCATTGAATGTCAAGTGGAGGCAATTATGCTTTCTCTTGTAGGAGATGGTCATTGTCTGAAACTTGTGTGGTGAATGTTACTTGCCACATGTCAGCCCAAGTCTGAATGTTGCCCGGGTCTTGTGAGCATGGAGGGCCTCATAATCTGAGTAATTTTGAAAGGAGCTGAACACTGTGCATTCATCAGCCATCAGCCAATCCACTTCTGACCTGATGGAGAAAAGGTCATTGACGAAGCAGCTGAAGATAGTTGGGCCAAGGTTGCTGTCCTGAGGTACTCCTGCAGCGATGTTCTAGAGTTGAAATGATTGGTCTCCAATGACCACAACCATCTCCCTTTGTGCCAGGTATGACTCCAGCCACTTGAAATCTTTCCCCCCTGATCCCCATTGACTTCAGTTTTACAAGAGCTCCTTGGTGCCACTTTCGGTCAAATATTATCTTAATGTCAAGTGCAGTCACTCTTACTTCACTTCTGGAATTCAGGTTGGACAAAGGCTATAATGAGGTCTGGACCCGTATAGTCCTAGTAGAACCCAGTAACAGTGAGCAGGTTATTGGTGAGTGAGTACCACTTAATAGCACTGTTGATGATACTTTCCATCCCTTTGCTGATGATTGGAAGTCGGCTAGTGGTGGGGGTGGGATTAATTGGCAAGGTTGGATTTCTTCTGCTTTTTGTGGATGGGCATTTTTCCATATTGTCAGGTAAAAGTCAGTGTTGTAGCTGTGGCTGGTTATGGATGAGGTGAGTGACAGTAGATCAGGAGAAAGGGAAGATACTCGGGTTGAGTGGGCAGTTTGAAGGCTAGGAGATGGGGATGACTTTTTAGGTTAAATCATCAAGAATGAGTTGCTTAGAATTTTATCATATTTTGTCACATGAGAAATTAATCCTGATTGTGAAATGATTCCCTGTTGGCCTGCAGGATAAAGTCACATTGGGGTATCAGTTGCGGTCCACAATTGACCTTCGAGTTGCTGTTTTAGGGGGAGCAAAAAAAATCAAGCCAGGCTTCCCAATTGCTAATTGCTATCCAGTAACTCCTGTAGGCAAGCAGGTGTAAGGATATCTGTTGATAGTCGCACTTACTATCTGAGGTCACACAATAGCTACTTGTTTGAGCCAATAGATGTTGCCTGCTAAACTGTGTCCGAGGTGGTATTCGCATCAAGAATGGTGTGCAGAAAATGACCAAGTAATACAATACATGCATGAAAAATAAGCACGTGTATACAGTATCCTGGAGAAATACCACCAGCGTTGTCTCCGCAAGATCCTGCAAATCCCCTGGGAGGACAGATATACCAACATTAGTGGCCTCGATCAGTCCAACATCCCCAGCATCGAAGCACTGACCATACTCAACCAGCTCCGTTGGGCGGGCCACATTGTTCGCATTCCTGACACAAGACTCCCAAAGCAAGCACTCTACTCGGAACTCCTACTCGGCAAGCGAGCCCCAGGTGGGCAGAGGAAACATTTCAAGGACACCCTCAAAGCCTCCTTGATAAAATGCAACATCCTCACCGACACCTGGGAGTCCCTATACAAAGACTGCCCTAAGTGGAGGAAGAGCATCCAGGAGGGCGCTGAGCATCGTGAGTCTCGTCGCCGAGAGCATTCAGAAAAGAAGCGCAGGAAGCGGAAGGAGCGTGCGTCAAACCAGACTCCCCACCCACCCTTTCTTTCAACGACTGTCTGTCCCACCTGTGACAGAGATTGTAATTCCCGTATTGGACTGCTCAGTCACCACTTTTAGAAAGGAAACAAGTCTTCCTCAATTTCGAGGGACGGGCTATGATGATGATGTGTAAAATATCTTTTCAAAATGTATTTAATATACTACCAGATAGATGAGGTGCTTTATAACTTATTTAATTAAGGGATTCAGACAGACTCTTAACTTTGATCGGTGATAGTTTTACCAATGTTACAGCCTACACACTGCTTGGCAAATTCAGTTCTTTGAGGTTGAAAATCCTCCCATGCCGCTCTTTTGGCTGAACAACCCTGCTACTTACATGGAAACATAGAAAATAGGTGCAGGAGTAGGCCATTTGGCCCTTCGAGCCTGCACCACCATTCAATATGATCATGGCTGATCATTCACCTCAGTACCCCTTTCCCGCTTTCTCTCGATACGCCTTGATCCCTTTAGCCGTAAGGGCCATATCTAACTACCTCTTGAATATATGCAATGAACTGGCATCAACGACTCTCTGCGGCAGGGAATTCCATAGGTTAACAACTCTCTGAATGAAGAAATTTCTCCTCATCTCAGTCCTAAACGGCCTACCCCTTATCTAAGACTGTGTCCCCTGGTTCTGGACTTCCCTAACATCGGGAACATTCTTCCCGTATCTAACCTGTCCAGTCCCATCAGAATCTTATAGTTTCTATGAGATCCCCTCTCATCCTTCTAAACTCCAGTGTATAAAGGCCCAGTTGATCCAGTCTCTTCTCATATGTCAGTCCAGCCATCCCTGGAATCAGTCTGGTGAACCTTCGCTGCACTCCCTCAATAGCAAGAACGTCCTTCCTCAGATTAGGAGACCAAAACTGAACACAATATTCCAGATGAGGCCTCACCATGGCCCTGTACAATTGCAGTAAGACCTCCCAGCTCCTATACTCAAATCCCCTAGCTATGAAGGCCACCATGCCATTTGCCTTCTTCACTACCTGCTGTACCTGCATGCCAACTTTCAATGACTGATGAACCATGACACCCAGGTCTCGTTGCAGCTCCCCTTTTACTAATCTGCCGCCATTCAGATAATATTCTGCCTTTGTGTTTTTGCCACCAAAATGGATAACCTCACATTTATCCACATTATACTGCATCTGCCATGCATTTACCCACTCTCTTAATCTGTCCAAATCACCCTGCAGCCTCTTAGCATCCTCCTCACAGCTCACACTGCCACCCAGCTAAGTGTCATCCGCAAACTTGGAGATATTACCATATTACCCTCAATTCCTTCATCCAAATCATTAATGTATATTGTGAAGAGCTGGGGTCCCAGCACTGAGCCCTGCGGCACTCCACTAGTTACTACCTCCCATTCCAAAAAGGACCCGTTTATCCCGACTCTCTGCTTCCTGCTTGCCAACCAATTCTCTATCCACGCCAGTACATTACCCCCAATACCATGTGCCTTGATCTTGCACATCAATCTCTTTTGTGGTACCTTGTCAAAGGCCTTTTGAAAGTCCAAATACACCACATCCACTGGTTCTCCCTTGTCCACTCTACCAGTTACATCCTCAAAAAATTCCAGAAGATTGGTCAAGCATGATTTCCCTTTCATAAGTCCATGCTGACTTGGACCGATCCTATCACCGCTTTCCAAATGTGCTGCTATTTCACCCTTAATAATAGATTCCAACATTTTCCCCACTACTGATGTCAGGCTAACCGGTCTATAATTACCCGTTTTCTCTCTCCCTCCTTTTTTAAAAAGTGGTGTTACATTATAGCTACCCTCCAGTCTATAGGAAGTGATCCAGAGTCGATAGACTGTTGGAAAATGATTACCAATGCATCCACTATTTCTAGGGCCATCTCCTTAAGTACTCTGGAATGCAGACAATCAGGCCCTGGGGATTTATTGTCCTTCAATCCCATCAATTTCCCCACCACAATTTCCCACCTAATAAGGATATCCTTCAGTTCCTCCTTCTCACGAGACCCTCGGTCCCGTAGTATATCCGGAAGGTCATTTGTGTCTTCCTTTGTGAAGACAGAACCAAAGTATTTGTTCAATTGGTTTGCCATTTCTTTGTTCCCCATTATTAATTCACCTGAGTCCGACTGCAAGGGACCTACGTTTGTTTTCACCAATCTTTTTCTCTTCACATATCTATAGAAGCTTTTGCAGTCAGTTTTTATGTTCCCGGCAAGCTTCCTCTCATATTCTATTTTCTCCCTCCTAATTAAACCCTTTGTCCTCCTCTGCTGAATTCTAAATTTTTCCCAGTCCTCAGGTTTGCTACTTTTTCTGGCCAATTTATATGCCTTTTCCTTGGATCTAACACGGTTGAGCCACCTTCCCTGTTTTATTTTTACTCCAGACAGGGATGTACAACTGTTGAAGTTCATCCATGTGATCTATAAATGTTTGCCATTCCCTATCCACCGTCAACCCTTTAAGTATCATTTGCCAGTCTATTCTAGCCAATTCATGCCTCAGGCCATCGAAGTTAGCTTTCCTTAAATTTAGGACCCTAGTTTCTGAATTAACTGTGTCACTCTCAATCTTAATAACGAATTCTACCATATTATGGTCACTCCTCCCCAAGGGGCCTTGCACAACAAGATTGCTAATTAGTCTCTTCTCATAACACATCACTCAGTCTAGGATGGTCAGCTCTCTAATCGGTTCCTCCACATATTGGTCAAGAAAACCATCCCTAATACACTCCAGGAAATCCTCCTCTATCGCATTGCTACCAGTTTGGTTAACCCAATCTATATGTAAATTAAAGTCGCCCATGATAATTGCTGTACCTTTATTGCACACATCTCTTATTTCATGTTTTATGCTTTCCCCAACCTCTTCTACTGTTTGGTGGCCTGTACCAGCTCTTTTGGCTGTACAACCCTGCTACTTGAAAGTAGCCCCTTCAGAAGTTTCTTTCCCACATAATTAAATAATTTACAGTTGCTTCCCAGAAGCTGACGATCAACTGGAGCAGCAACATAGAAAATAGGTGCAGGAATAGGCCTTTCGGCCCTTCGAGCCTGCACCACCATTCAATAAGATCATGGCTGATCACCTCAGTACCCCTTTCCTGCTTTCTCTCCATACCCCTTGATCCCTTTAGCCGTAAGGGCCATATCTAACTACCTCTTGAATATATCCAATGAACTGGCATCAACAACACTCTGCGGTAGAGAATTCCACAGGTTAACAACTCTCTGAGTGAAGAAGTTTCTCCTCATCTCGGTCCTAAATGGCTTACCCCTTATCGTTAGACTGTGACCCCTGGTTCTGGACTTGCCCAACATCGGGAACATTCTTCCTGCATCTAACCTGTCCAGTCCCATCAGAATTTTGTATGTTTCTATGAGATCCCCTCTCATTCATCTAAACTCCAGTGAATATAGGCCCAGTCGATCCAGTCGCTCCTCATATATCAGACCTGCCATCCCGGGCATCAGTCTGGTGAACCTTCGCTGCACTCCCTCAGTACCAAGAACGTCCTTCCTCAGATTAGGAGACCAAACTGAACACAATATTCAAGGTGTAGCCTCACCAAGGCCCTGTACAGGTGCAATAAGACCTCCCTGCTTCTATTCCCAAATCCCCTAGCTATGAAGGCCAACATGCCATTTGCCTTCTTCACCGCCTGCTGTACCTGCATGCCAACTTTTAATGACTGATGTACCATGACACCCAGGTCTCGTTGCACTTCCCCTTTTCCTAATCTGCCGCCATTCAGATAATATTCTGCCTTCATGTTTTTGCCCCCAAAGTGGATAACCTCACATTTATCCACATTATACTGCATCTGCCATGCATTTGCCCACTCACCTAACCAGTCCAAGTCACCCTGCAGTCTCTTAGCATCCTCCTCACAGCTCACACCGCCACCCAGCTTAGTGTCATCTGCAAACTTGGAGATATTACACTCAATTACTTCATCTAAATCATTGCTGTATATTGTAAATAGCTGGGGTCCCAGCACTGAGCCCTGCGGCATCCCACTAGTCACTGCCTGCCATTCTGGAAAGGATTCGTTTATCCCGACTCTCTGCTTCCTGTCTGCCAACCAGTTCTCTATCCACGTCAATACATTACCCCCATTACCCCCACTTTCCAACATTATCTGCCAAATGTTTGCCCACTCACTTAGCCTGTCTATGTCCTTTTGCAGGATCATAGAAACATAGAAAATAGGTGCAGGAGTAGGCCATGTGACATGCCCTGGCGCTGGGATTGATGTCAGAAATTGCTAGACAGTAGAAACTGCTCTTGATAAAGCTCACAAGGAGGGATAGACTGTCATTGTAAGCTTGTTGAGTTGCTGCAGTGTATCCTGTCGATCATACTTAATACAAAGGCAGACATTGATGAGATTCAGCATCGCCTCCAGTGCGCCAGTGCAACCTTCGGCCGTCTGAGGAAAAGAGTGTTTGAAGACCAGGCCCTCAAAATCTACCACCAAGCTCATGGTCTACAGGGCTGTAGTAATACCCGCCCTCCTGTATGGATCTGAGGCATGGATGATGTATAGAAGGCACCTCAAGTCGCTGGAGATATATCACCAACGATGTCTCCGCAAGATCCTGCAAATCCCCTGGGAGGACAGGCGCACCAACATCAGTCACCTCGACCAGGCTAACATCCCCTGTATTGAAGCACTGACCACACTCGATCAGCTTCGCTGTACAGGCCACATAGCTCGCATGCCAGATATGAGACTCTCGAAGCTAATGCTTTATGCGGAGCTCCTTCATGGTAAAAGAGCCAAAGGAGGACTGTGGAAACGTTATAAGGACACACTCAAAGCCTCCCTGATAAAGTGCGACATCACCACTGACACCTGGGAGACCCTGGCCAAAGACTGCCTGAGATGGAGAAAGTACATCCGGGAGGGCGTGGTCGAAGACCGCCCGAGATGGAGCAAGTATAGCCGGGAGGGCGTTGAGCTCTTCGAGTCTCGACGCAAAGAGCATGAAGAGGCCAAGCGCAGGCAGCTGAAGGAGCGCACAGCAAACCAGCCCCACCGACACCTGTAACAGGGTCTCTGGCTCTCGTATTGGATTGTTCAGCCATCAAAGAGCTCACTTTGGGAGTGGAAGCAAGTCCTCCTCGATTCTGAGGGACTGCCTATGATGATGACTTACTACAGCCAAACTGCACCGGATGTGGATGGGGTGGATATTGAGTCGAGTGGTAGGGGTACTGAGCTATCGAACACAAATAACACATTAATTTTGAGAAATTATTGGAGACAGTTGGATAGGGCAGAGGAATCGGTAGTGAACTGAATGCACTCTGGTGGCGGACTTCAATGTCCATCACCAAGAGTGGCTTGGCAGCACCACTACAGACCAAGCTGGCTGAGTTCTGAAGGATATATCTGCCAGACTGGGCCTGCAGTAGGTGGTGCTAGAACCAACATGAGGGAAAAACCTACTTGACCTTGTCCTCAGATGCATCTGTCCATGACCGTATTGGTAGAAGTGACCGCTGCACAGTCCTTGTGGAGATTAAGTCTCATCTTCACACTGAGGACACCCAGTAATGTTCTGTCCACAAAAAGCAGGACAAATCCAGTCCTGCCAATTACCGCCCATCCGTCTACTCTCAATCATCAGCACAGTGATGGAAGGGGTCGTCGACAGTGCTATCAAGTGGCACATACTCACCAATAACCCGCTTACTGATGCTCAGTTTGGGTTCTGCCAGAGCTACTCTGCTCTAAACCTCAGTACAGTCTTGGTCCAAACAAGGACGAAAAGAGGGGAATTCCAGAGGTGAGATGCACCACACATCTCCAACAAGAGAAAGTCTAACCACCTCCCCTTGACATTCAATGGTATTACCATTATCAAATCTGCCAACATCAACATCCTGGGGGTCACCATTGACCAGAAACTTAACTGGATCAGTCACGTAAATACTGTGGCTATAAGAGCAGGTGAGAGACTGGGTATTCTGCGGCGAGTGACTCCCCTCCTGACTCCCCAAATTCTTTCCACCATCTACAAAGCACAAGTCAGGAGTGTGATGGCACACTCTCCACTTGCCTTGCAATCAAGGCAGCATTAGACTAATGACATCAAGGAGCGCTAGTAAAATTGAAGTTAATGGGAATCGGTGAAAACTGCACTGGCCGGAGTCATAACTAGCACAAAGGAAGATGATTGTAGTTGTTGGAGACCAATCATCTCAGCCCCAGGACATCACTGCACGAGTTCCTCAGCAGAGTATCCGAGGCCCAGCTATCTTCAGTTGCTTCATCAATGATCTTCCCTCCATCACTAGTGTCATGTATGTAACCACAATGTAACAACACTGTATTACTGTATACACTCAACCTAGATGCACACCTTGACCACAAGGGGTGAACTTGTGGGAGACACTCCTTACCTGATCACACAGGTATAAAAAGGGAGGTCCCATGCAGGGTCATCGTCTTTGGAGTCCTGTGAATAAAGAGTTAACGTCACACAGTGACCTTGTCCCCAGAATGTGTCTCATGTGGTTTCATACTGTAGAGTAAGGACTTTACAACTAGGTCAGAAATGGGAATGTTCGCTGATGATTGCACAGTGTTCGGTTCCATTCACAACTCCTCAGATAATGAAACAGTCCTTGCCCGCATGCAGCAAGACTTGGACGATATTCAGGTTTGGGCTGATAAGTGGCAAGCAACATTCGCACCACACATCTCCAAAAAGTGAAAGTCTATCCACTTCCCCTTGACATCATCAAATCCCCCAACATCAACATCCTGGGGGTCACCATTGACCAGAAACTTAACTGGATCAGTCATGTAAATACTGTGGCTACAAGAGCAGGTAAGAGGCTGGGTATTGTGTGGTGAATGACTCACCTCCTGACTCCAAAACCTTTCCACCAGCTACAAAGCACAAGTCAGGATATGATTTAATATTCTTCACTTGCCTGGATGAGCATAGCTCCAATAACACACAAGAAGCTTGACATCATTCAGGACAATGCAGCCCGTTTGATTGCCACCTTAAACATTCGCTCCCTTCACCACCAGTGCAAGGTGGCTGCAGTTTGTACCTTCTACAAGATCCACTGCAGCAATTCATCAAGGCTTCTTTGACTGCGTCTCCCAAACCCGTGACCTCTACCACCGAGAAGGACAAGGGCAGCAGGCGCGTGGGAACACCATCACCTGCAAGTTTCCCTCCAAGTTACACACCATCCTGACTTGGAAATATATTGCAGATCCTTCATTGTCGCTGGGTCAAAACCCTGGAACTCTTCCCTAGTAGCACTGTGTGTAAGTGTCTTCAACTTGTAGCTACACAGACTGTAGCAGTTCAAGAAGGTGGCTCATCGCCACCTTCACATACAAGCAATGTCCACATCCTGTGAATGAATTAAAAAAAAAGGCGACATTATCTGTAGATGTGTCCTCTCCATTTATAGTTTGAGTTTCACTTCAGTATTTTTAAACTTTGAGAAGTGTTTAAACAGTCGTTGTATGCATTGAAACATGTTTAATGCTAAAGTGATAGAATATGAACAGTGCACTCAGCATTTGTAAATTGAAATGTAAACAAATGCTGGCATTGTAATGAAGACCCATATTATAGAGTTGACCTCAGATCAAGGTTTTGTATGGCCTGGGAGTAACTAATGAAATAATGGGATTTTGGTTTGGGCAACCTTTCCCAGCTACTTTATCAAGTACTTTATCAAGTACTCCCAACAATGATGGCTCATTAGATTTGTATTATGCCACCAGCAATATGCTAACCTGCCAACAGTTTGGGAATGTATGTTGTAGTATTAGACACAGTCGGTGTAAAACAAAGATAGGATCTGGGATGTTGGTTGCTGCATATCTGAGTAATTGAATAGAAAGAAAGGGAGGAAATGTCCATGCAGCGAGACCTTTGTAGTTCCAAAACTCAATTGCAGGACCTGGAGAGTATATGTTCGTAGAGCCAGCATAAAGCATTAATGACGAAAATGTTTTAGTTTTCCTGTTAATTTTGCTTACATCCTTCTGCTTTTTATTCTCCATCCATAGGAATATGCTTTTACTTTGCTTTGTACTGTTAACTCAAACTTAAATAGAGAGGCTTTTGATGAAATTAGGGCGAGCGATACTAAAGATAATGAAGAGGAATAGAGAAAATGTAGGTGGTGAGGTGAAAAGGGCCAAAGGGAAATATGGAAAAAAGGTGTAGCAGATAATGTAAAACCTAATGTTTTTATAAGCATATACAAGATGGGACTGCTCATGAATTAAGAAAGGAGTGTATTGTGGAGGATGAAGCTATGATAGATATTAAATATTTTGCATTGGTTTTTACAAAGCATGCTGAAAGGGTGAATGTGGATAAATTAGAGCAGGATATGGAACAATTGTGAAGAGACAGCTAGAAAAGGAATCAGTTTGTTCAAGAAAAAAGTTACCAGAACTCAAGGATGATGAATCACTGGGCTCTGATGGCTTGCATCCTAGGTTGTTGAAAAAAGTCTTGGAAGAGATGGTGGAAGCTCTGGTCATAAATGAGGAAATATTGCAGCATGGAAATAAAGTTGGTTGATGTACAAGAAACAGAGAGTGTTGCTCAGATTGGAGAAGGGTTAGAAGTAATGTAACCCATTCTAACGAAGGCTCATCAACCTGAAACGTCAACTCTATTTCTTTCTCCACAGATGCTGCCTGACCTGAGTATTTCCAGCACTTCCGTTTTTATTTTAGAGATAATGTAGCCCAGGAGTTGGTGCTGGGCCCACCTTTGTTTTGTTTGTGTGTGTGTGTGTGGATATAATATATATAATATATATATAAGGGGTCGACCATTTAAGACTGAGATGAGGTGGAATTTCTTCACTCAGAGGATTGTGAATCTTTAGAATTCTCTACCCCAGAGGGCTGTGGATGCTGAGTCATTGAGTATGTTCAAGGGTGAGATACAGATTTTTGGACTCTGGTGAAATTTAGGAGAGAAAGATTGAGAGAAGTCAAAAAAACCAATTAGGAAGGCAAAGAGGAGCTATAAAATTAAATTATCAAGCAACACAAAACAAAATAATATATTTTACAGGCACATCAAAAAAAAGGAAGGTTGGGATGGGAAAAGGCCATTAAGGGATAGACAGGATAATACCATAGAGAGATGGCAGAAATCTTAAATAATTATATTGCTTCAGTATTTACGAGGGAGGTAGAACATGTGGGCATGACATTGGATGATGAGATTAGCAATCAGATTAGTACATTTAAAATAGAAAGAAGGGCTATATTAAATAAACTAACCAAAACACTAACCAAACTCAGAGGATAAAACTCCTGGTCCGGATGGATTACATTCTCGCAGTTTAAAATAATCGAGGGACAAGATAACGGTGGCATTACAACACATTTAATAATTCATTAGAAAAAGGTGTAGTGCCAATATTTAAGAAGGGGGAGAGAACTGTCCAGGGAATTATAGACCAGTGAGCTTAACATCAGTGGTAGGAAAAATAATGGAATCTTTACTAAAGCAGAAAATAGAAGAACATCTAGAAAACAAAAATATAATAATGAATTGTCAGCATGGATTTCAAAAGGGAAAGTCTTGATTGACCAACATTGAATTTTTTGAAGTGCTAACAGAGAGAATAGACAATGATAATGCAGTAGATGTAATTTATCTAGATTTGCAAAAGGCGTTCGATAATGTAGCCCATAATAGACTGATGAACAAGGTCAGCGAATGCAGAGTCAGGGGACAAGTAGCAGAATGGATAGCTACCTGTCTTCAAGACGAAAAACAGAGCATGGGTAAAAGGTAGCTATTCAGAGTGGCAGAAGGTGGGTAGCCATGTTCCACAAGGATCAGTGCTGGGACCACTGTTGTTCACAATTTATATTAACGATTTACACTTTGGAATCAAAAACACAATTTCTAAATTTGCTGATGACACCAAATTGCGGGGGGATAGCCAATTCTGAGGAGGACTGCAACAAATTATAGGAGGACATTAATAAACTTGCAGAATAGGCATATAATTGGCAAATTAAGTTCAACATAGATAAATGTGAGGTATTACATTTTGGTAGGTAGAATAGGGAAGTCACTTATTACTTGGAGGGTGTGAGTCTGGGTGGGGTAGAGAAACAAAGGGATCTCTGAGTACAAATACACAAATCACTAAAAGTTGTGAAACAGGTTAGCAAGGCTGTATTTAAAAAAAAAAGCAAACCATTCACAAGGATTTATTTCTAGAGGTATAAAGGTGATTTGCGCTGTTTTTTTGGCACGCACCGCTTTTTTTGGTCTAAGTTATTAAATTGAAGTTTTCCCAAGGAATCTGCGCCAGCGTAACTGAGTTAGTTACAATTTTTATAGGTTTTTTTTTCGTCATGGGGGCGTAACACGATGTCTGCGGCAGTTTTTGTCAACTATGGAAGTTTGCCCAAAAAAACTGTCTCCGAGGTCGCCATATCTGACCACTCCCGAAAAACCTTCTGGTGAGTTATGAAAGAGCAGCGCACTTTGAAAAATGGGCGCAGAAAGACGGCATTGTTCAGTGAAATTTTCAAGGGAGTCAAGATGACTTAAATATATGTAATATGGATTGTTTTTTTTTTTGCCTTGTAACGCAGTAAATGGAAGTTTGCTGGAGTTCTGTAACTTTTCATATTCTTTCAACTGACACGCCACCACCGAAGACTGCAAACAGGGCTGGAGGGTTGGAGTGTCGGCCGGCAGAATCGGTCCCGTGCCCGGATACGGGCTTGGGGCTCGGCTCCAAAAGAAACCCAGGGGGGAAGGTGGGCTGTGGAAGGCGATCGGAAGGCATCAGAAGCCTGCACTATCCATCAAATGTAGCCCGGGGGGATGCGGGTTGGGCGGGCTGTGGAAGGCGATCGGAAGGCATCTGAAGCCTGCAGTAAGCATGAAATGTAGCCCGGGGCAGTGGAGAAGGGTTGTGGAAAGCGAATCGGAAGGCATCACAAGACTGCACTACGCAACAAATGTAGTCTGGAGGGTTGGGGGGGTGAGGACCATGGAAGGCGATCGGAAGGTATTTCTTCTGAGAGTTGTAAATCTATGGAATTCTCTTTCCCAGGGAGCTGTGGAGTCTGGGTCATTGAATATATTTAAGGCAGAGATAGACAGATTTTTGAGCGAGAAGGGAGTAAAGGGTTATGGGGAGCAGGCAGGGAAGTGGAGCTGAGTCCATGATCAGATCAGCCATGATCTTATTGAATGACGGAGCAGGCTTGATGGGCCAAATGGCCTGCTCCTGCTCCTATTTCTTATGTTCTTATGTTGTTACTTCTCCCGACAGTCCCGATACCTCATCACACTGATGGTGTCCAGGAGTGATCGCGTAAGGTCAATGCTCTCGGCACTCATTGTCATCATCTGAACCACGTCTGTTAGATCCTGCACCTCAGGAGAGTGCGGTTGACTCTCCTTCCCCTCCTCACCCTGGGTGTGGCTCGCAGCATCCCTGTGGGACGCGCAGCCTGGGACGGTGGGGCCCTGGGTGTTCCTCGTTGACACCCCATCACTGGGACCTGCAGCCTGGGATAGTGGAGGCCTGGGTGTACCCCGCTGCTGGGACCAGCAGCCTCGGACGGTGGGAAACCATGGAATGTCCCACCAACACTCAAACCACTAGTCAGACAAGGTACCTCCTTGTCACCCAATAATAATTCTTGATCCTAGCGCCACGTTGCATCTTGTATTGCAGCTCCGATTTTTCAATGATAATTACAGTTCTCTCACAGCACACAACACACACACACACAGTTGGCTCTTTAAAAATGGCCAATTGCAGATCGGGAGCTGTACGTGCGCGCCCATAGGAATCATGTCAAAAACGTCCTTTTATTTCCGCGCTTGCACAGAAGGGGCAGCATCGTTTTTTCAGCACAGTAAGTAGGCTCCGCCCCCCCCCCCCCCCCCCCGAGGCGACTGAACAGGCTGCGCGGCGCCAACTATGAAAAATAGAGCGGGGAAACGTGGCACATTTATTTTTCGAATAGTTCTGGCCTAGCAAAACGGGCGTAACTCTGGCAATGTGCCAGAAAATGGCTTTGGGCAAAATTGAGCCTGCAGAATTGAAAAGTCGGGAAGTTACGCTAAACTGTATCGAACCTGAGACCACACTTGGAGTACTGCGTACAGTTCTAGTCATCATATTATAAAAAGGATATAGAGGCACTGGAGAGGGTGCTGAGAAGATTTACAAGAATAATACCAGAAATGCAAGGGGAGACAAATCAGAAAAGGATGAACAGGCTGGTATTTTGTCCCTTGAAAAAAGAAGGCTGAGGGCCGACCTAATAGAGGTCTTTAAAATTATGAAAGGTTTTGACAGAGTGGATACAGAGAGAAGGTTTCCACTTGTGGGGAAGAGCATAACTAGAGGCTTTCAATATAAGATAGTTACCAAGAAATCCAATAGGGAAGTCAGAAGAAAATTCTTTACCCAAGGAGTGGTGAGAATGTGTAACTCGCTACATAGAAAATAGGTGCAGGAGTAGGCCATTCGGCCCTTCGAGCCTGCACCGCCATTCAATGAGTTCATGGCTGAACATGCAACTTCAGTACCCCATTCCTGCTTTCTTGCCATACCCCTTGATCCCCCGAGTAGTAAGGACTTCATCAAACTCCTTTTTGAATATATTTAGTGAATTGGCCTCAACAACTTTCTGTGGTAGAGAATTCCACAGGTTCACCACTCTCTGGGTGAAGAAGTTTCTCCTCATCTCGGTCCTAAATGGCTTACAGCTTATCCTTAGACTGTGTCCCCTGGTTCTGGACTTCCCCAACATTGGAAACATTCTTCCTGCATCTAACCTGTCTAAACCCATCAGAATTTTAAACGTTTCTATGAGGTCCCCTCTCATTCTTCTGAACTCCAGAGAATACAAGCCCAGTTGATCCAGTCTTTCTTGATAGGTCAGTCCCGCCATCCCGGGAATCAGTCTGGTGAACCTTCGCTGCACTCCCTCAATAGCAAGAATGTCCTTCCTCAGGTTAGGAGACCAAAACTGTACACAATACTCCAGGTGTGGCCTCACCAAGGCCCTGTACAACTGTAGCAACATCTCCCTGCCCCTGTACTCAAATCCCCTCGCTATGAAGGCCAACATGCCATTTGCTTTCTTAACCGCCTGCTGTACCTGCATGCCAACCTTCAATGACTGATGTACCATGACACCCAGGTCTCGTTGCACCTCCCCTTTTCCTAATCTGTCACCATTCAGATAATAGTCTGTCTCTCTGTTTTTACCACCAAAGTGGATAACCTCACATTTATCCACATTATACTTCATCTGCCATGTATTTGCCCACTCACCTAACCTATCCAAGTCGCTCTGCAGCCTCATAGCATCCTCCTCGCAGCTCACACTGCCACCCAACTTAGTGTCATCCGCAAATTTGGAGATACTACATTTAATCCCCTCGTCTAAATCATTAATGTACAGTGTAAACAGCTGGGGCCCCAGCACAGAACCTTGCGGTACCCCACTAGTCACTGCCTGCCATTTTGAAAAGTCCCCATTTACTCCTACTCTTTGCTTTCAGTCTGACAACCAGTTCTCAATCCATGTCAACACACTACCCCCAATCCCATGTGCTTTAACTTTGCACGTTAATCTCTTGTGTGGGACCTTGTCGAAAGCCTTCTGAAAGTTCAAATATACCACATCAACTGGTTCTCCCTTGTCCACTTTACTGGAAACATCCTCAAAAAATTCCAGAAGATTTGTCAAGCATGATTTCCCTTTCACAAATCCATGCTGAATTGGACCTATCATGTCACCTCTTTTCAAATGCACTGCTATGACATCCTTAATAATTGATTCCATCATTTTACCCACTACCGATGTCAGGCTGACCGGTCTATAATTCCCTGTTTTCTCTCTCCCTCCTTTTTTAAAAAGTGGGGTTACATTGGCTACCCTCCACTCGATAGGAACTGATCCAGAGTCAATGGAATGTTGGAAAATGACTGTCAATGTATCCGCTATTTCCAAGGCCACCTCCTTAAGTACTCTGGCCCTGGGGATTCGTCTAAAGCCAGATTCACCTCTGAACATTTACAGGAGGACATGCAGTACATGGCAATGCGGCAACAACCAGTACATCAGAATCCATCAGGCCCTGGGGATTTATCGGCCTTCAATCCCATCAATTTCCCCAACACAATTTCCCGACTAATAAGGATTTCCCTCAGTTCCTCCTCCTTACTAGACCCTCTGACCCCTTTTATATCCGGAAGATTGTTTGTGTCCTCCTCAGTGAATACCGAACCAAAGTACTTGTTCAATTGGTCTGCCATTTCTTTGTTCCCCGTTATGACTTCCCCTGATTCTGACTGCAGGGGACCTACGTTTGTCTTTACTAACCTTTTTCTCTTTATATATCTATAGAAACTTTTGCAATCCGTCTTAATGTTCCCTGCAAGCTTCTTCTCGTACTCCATTTTCCCTGCCCTAATCAAACCCTTTGTCCTCCTCTGCTGAGTTCTAAATTTCTCCCAGTCCCCGGGTTCGCTGCTATTTCTGGCCAATTTGTATGCCACTTCCTTGGCTTTAATACTATCCCTGATTTCCCTTGATAGCCACGGTTGAGCCACCTTCCCTTTTTTATTTTTACGCCAGACAGGGATGTACAATTGTTGTAGTTCATCCATGCGGTCTCTAAATGTCTGCCATTGCCCATCCACAGTCAACCCCTTAAGTATCATTCGCCAATCTATCCTAGCCAATTCACGCCTCATACCTTCAAAGTTACCCTTCTTTAAGTTCTGGACCATGGTCTCTGAATTAACTGTTTCATTCTCCATCCTAATGCAGAATTCCACCATATTATGGTCACTCTTCCCCAAGGGGCCTCGCACAACGAGATTGCTAATTAATCCTCTCTCATTACACAACACCCAGTCTAAGATGGCCTCCCCCCTAGTTGGTTCCTCGACATATTGGTCTAGAAAACCATCCCTTATGCACTCCAGGAAATCCTCCTCCACCGTATTGCTTCCAGTTTGGTCAGCCCAATCTATGTGCATATTAAAGTCACCCATTATAACTGCTGCACCTTTATTGCATGCACCCCTAATTTCCTGTTTGATGCCCTCCCCAACATCACTACTACTGTTTGGAGGTCTGTACACAACTCCCACTAACATTTTTTGCCCTTTGGTGTTCTGCAGCTCTACCCATATAGATTCCACATCATCCAAGCTAATGTCCTTCCTAACTATTGCATTAATCTCCTCCTTAACCAGCAATGCCACCCCACCTCCTTTTCCTTTTATTCTATCGTTCCTGAATGTTGAATAATCCCTGAATGTTGAGTTCCCAGCCCTGAACATCCTGGAGCCACGTCTCTGTAATCCCAATCACATCATATTTGTTAACATCTATTTGCACAGTTAATTCATCCACCTTATTGCGGATACTCCTTGCATTAAGACACAAAGCCTGCAGGCTTGTTTTTTTAACCACCTTTGTCCTTTTAGAATTTTGCTGTACAGTGGCCCTTTTTGTTCTTTGCCTTGGGTGTCTCTGCCCTCCACTTTTCCTCATCTCCTTTCTGTCTTTTGCTTTTGTCTCTTTTTTGTTTCCCTCTGTCTCCCTGCATTGGTTCCCATCCCCCTGCCATATTAGTTTAACTCCTCCCCAACAGCACTAGCAAACACTCCCCCTTGGACATTGGTTCCGGTCCTGCCCAGGTGCAGACCGTCCGGTTTGTACTGGTCCCACCTCCCCCAGAACCGGTTCCAATGCCCCAGGAATTTGAATCTCTCCCTGCTGCACCACTGCTCAAGCCACGTATTCATCTGCGCTATCCTGCGATTCCTACTCTGACTAGCAGATGGCACTGGTAGCAATCCCGAGATTACTACTTTTGAGATCCTACTTTTTAATTTAGCTCCTAGCTCCTTAAATTCGTTTCGTAGGATCTCATCCCTTTTTTTACCTATGTCGTTGGTACCAATGTGCACCACGACAACTGGCTGTTCTCCCTCCCTTTTTAGAATGCCCAGCACCCGCTCAGAGACATCCTTGACCCTTGCACCAGGGAGGCAACATACCATCCTGGAGTCTCGGTTGCGGCCGCAGAAACGCCTATCGATCCCCCTTACAATTGAATCCCCTATCACTATCGCGCTCCCACTCTTTTTCCTGCCCTCCTGTGCAACAGAGCCAGCCACGGTGCCATGAACTTGGCTGCTGCTGCCCTCCCCTGATGAGTCATCCCCCCGCAGCAGTACCCAAAGCAGGGAGTGGTTGAGGCGAATATTATTGATGCATTTAAGGGAAGGCTAGACAAGCATGAGGGAGAAGGGAATAGAGTGTTATGCTGATAGATTTAGATGAGGAAAGACGAGAGGAGGCTCCAGTGGAGCACAAACACTGGCATGGACTGGTTGGGCTGAATGGCTTGTTTCTGTGTCATATTTGCTATGTAATCCTATGAAATCAAGGGATATGGGGATCGGGCAGGAAAGTGGAGTTGAGTTCGAAGATCAGCCATGATCTTATTGAATGGCAGGCTTGAAGGGCCGTATGGCCTACTCCTGCTACTAATTCTTGTGTGCATATGTTCTTGTTGATGGACAAAAATGGGTTTGCAAACAGCGGGGAGGATTTTCAGAGACTTCAGGGAGACTAATTGTCGTTTTTTTAAAATGCAACTTGTGTGAATTGCAATTTAAAAGCAATTTCAGGATCTAAATTATATTTACACAGAGCTACAGAAGTGTATCATAAATAAAAACAGATAATGCTGGAAATATGTCGAGAGAGAAACAGAGTTAACATTTCAGGTCGATGACCGTTCATCAGAACTGGCAAAAGTTAGAGATCTAACAGGTTTTCAGGAAGTACAGAGTCAGGGAAATGGGGAAGGGGAGAAAAAAGTGACTGGGTGGAAGGTAGGACCGATTGAATGACAAAAGGGATGATGGTGCAAGGCAAAAGGGTATGGTAATTGGACTAAAGAAACAAAAGATGGCTCTAGAGGAGCTGTAAATGGCAACAGCACAATCAATACCAGCACTTGCTGTATGGAATAAATGGACACAATGGTTATGATCTGAAATTGTTGAAGGAATTTCAACGTCATTAATGATGAAGGAATTGAGTGTAATATCTCCAAGTTTGCGGATGACATTAAGCTGGGTGGCGGTGTGAGCTGTGAGGAGGACGCTAAGAGGCTGCAGGGTGACCTGGACAGGTTAGGTGAGTGGGCAAATGCATGGCAGATGCAGTATAATGTAGATAAATGTGAGGTTATCCACTTTGGTGGCAAAAACAGGAAGGCAGAATATTATCTGAATGGCGGCAGGTTAAGAAAAGGAGAGGTGCAACGAGACCTGGGTTTCATGGTACATCAGTCATTGAAAGTTGGCATGCAGGTACAGCAGGCGGTGAAGAAGGCAAATGGCATGTTGGCCTTCATAGCTAGGGGATTTGAGTACAGAAGCAGGGAGGTCTTACTGCAGTTGTACAGGGCCTTGGTAAGGCCTCACCTGGAATATTGTGTTCAGTTTTGATCTCCTAATCTGAGGAAGGACATTCTTGCTATTGAGGGAGTGCAACAAAGGTTCACCAGACTGATTCCCGGGATGGCAGGACTGACATATGAGGAGAGACTGGATCGACTGGGCCTGTATTCACTGGAGTTTAGAAGGATGAGAGGGGATCTTATAGAAACTTATAAAATTCTGACGGGACTGGACAGGTTAGATGCGGGAAAAATGTTCCCGATGTTGAAGTCCAGAACCAGGAGACACAGTCTAAGGATAAGGGGTAGACCATTTAGGGCTGAGATGAGGAGAAACTTCTTCACTCAGAGAGTTGTTAGCCTGTGGAATTCCCTACTGCAGAGAGTTGTTGATGCCAGTTCATTGGGTATATTCAAGAGGGAGTTAGATATGGCCCTTACGGCTAAAGGGATCAAGGGGTATGGAGAGAAAGCAGGAAAAGGGGTACTGGGGTGAATGATCAGCCATGATCTTATTGAATGGTGGTGCAGGCTCGCAGGGCCGAATGGCCTACTCCTGCACCTATTTTCTATGTTTCTAAATCTGTGTTGAGTCCGGAAGAGTGTAAAATGCTTAATTGAAAGATGAGGTGCTGCTCCTTGAGCTTACTTTGAGCTTCATTAGAATACTGCAGGAGGCCAAGGTCAGAGTAGAAGTGGGGCAGAGAATTAAAATGGCAAGCGACTGGAAGCTTAGGGTCACATTTGCAGACTGAATGGAGGTGCTCAGCAAAGTGATCACCCAATATGGGTTTGATCTCCCCAATGTAGAGGAGACTGCATTGCGATGAGTGAATACAGTATACTAAATTGAAAGTACAAGCAAATCATTATTTGATTCGGGGCGCTGGGCAGTGGGAAGGGAGGAGGTGTTGCCTTTCCTGCACTTGCATTGAAGGTGTTGTGGGAAGGGGAGGGGTGTTGAGGGTGATTGAATAGTGGACCAGGGTGTCGCGAAGGGAACGGTCTCTTCAGAATACTGGGAGGGAAGGCGAGCGGAAAATGCATTTGGAAGTGGAGGAAATGGTAGAGAATGATCTGTTGAATATGGAGGCTGATGGAATGGAAGGTGAGGACAAGGTGAACCCTATTGTAGTTCTTGGAGGGAAGGAAAGGGATGAGAGCAGATGTATGGGAAATGGGATGGACACGGTCGAGGGCCCTGTCAGCCATGGTGGAGGGAAATCCTTGGTCAAGGAAAAAGGAAGACATGTCAGAAGCAGTTTCGTGGAAGGTGCCATTGTCAGAACAGATGCAACGGAGAAACTTTGTGAACAGAATCGAGTCCTTATAGGAAGTGGGGCAGGATAAAGTGTAATCCAGATAGCTGTGGGAGTTAGAGTATCATATTTGTTTGTGGTTTTTGTTGTGTCACCGGTTGGACTTGATCTTTTTTGATGTGTAGGTTTTAGTGATTCCTGGAACAGTGTACGCCAACAATCTTGGACTATAGTTTTGGTGTTATGAAGTTCTGTTGTTGGCATTCAGTTCTAGTGATGCGACAATTCAGTAGTATGTTTGTCGTTGTGGAGCATTGAGTATGCTGCATGAAATACGATTTAAAATTTAGTTTGTATTTCCATATGTCTGTGTTTCTGTGCCAGGGTGGTTATGTTTTAAAGTTTAAAATATAATCCTAAAATTTTACTCCAGCAGAGAGTGAAAGCAGCAGTTCGAAACCTAATCTTACGGTCAGGGAGAAATTTTCCAACGTTTTATTTTCATAGAGGTATTTCCTTTTGGCTCAGCCTTTCCCTTAGGAGGTTAAATAGTTGGCGTAGAGTCCATACTATGGCAAGCTGCAAGGAATGGGCTTGAAGGATTGAATAGCTTTTTTTCTTTGTTATGGGTTTGTTGTATTGGAACAGTATTTTCTTTTTTTTTACAAAAAAAATTGCAGTGAATTGATATTACAGAATTTTTGAGTGTTTGAATATTACATCCAATCTAGGGAGAATATTTTCCATTGTGAGGTGGTGATAGATCATAGTTTGATATAAAGTGTTTTCACATGACATGGTGTGGTCTGCTTTGTATCTTGCTATAGCACATCAAATTTAACTTTATCACAGTCAAACTATATAGCTGTTGATTTTTATTCCAATCCAGTCAACTGACCAATAGTATGGCGTAAACTTCACCACCTGTAGGCCTAACCTAGTGCTTCGCTGTATTTGCAGGTAACTAATTTTGCAGTTGAGTACTACGAAATAAAATAATTTAATGTGGCATAGTCAATTGTTTAATCACGTAGAGCTGACATCATGGGTGACTTTAATCTACATATAAATTGGGCTAACCAAACTGGTAGCAATACTGTGGAGGAGGATTTTCTGGAGTGTATAAGGGATGGTTTTCTAGACTAATACGTCGAGGAACCAACTGGAGAGCTGGCTATCTTAGATTGGGTCTTGTGTAATGAGAGAGGATTAATTAGCAATCTTGTCGTGCGAGGCCTCTTGGGGAAGAGTGACCATAATATGGTAGGATTTTTCATTAAGGTGAAGAGTGACACAGTTAATTCAGATACTAGGGTCCTGAACTTAAAGAAAGGTAATTTCGATGGTATGAGATGTGAATTGGCTAGGATAGACTGGCGAATGATACTTAAAGAGTTGACGGTAAGTTAGCAATGGCAGACATTTAAAGATCATTTGGCAGACATTTAAACAATTGTACATCCCTGTGTGGCATAAAAATAAAACGGGGAAGGTGGCTCAACCGTGGCGAACAAGGGAAATTAGGGATAGTGTTAAATCCAAGGAAGTGGCATATAAATTGGCCAGAAAAAGCAGCAAATCTGAGGACTGGGAGAAATTTAGAATTCAGCAGAGGAGGACTAAGGGTTTAATTAGGAGGGGGAAATAGAGTATGAAAGTAAGCTTGCAGGGAACATAAAAACTGACTGCAAAAGCTTCCATAGATATGTGAAAAGAAAAAGATTAGTGAAGACAAATGTAGGTCCCTTGCAGTCAGAATCAGGTGAATTCATAATGGGGAACAAGGAAATGGCAGACCAATTGAACAAATACTTTGGTTCTGTCTTCACTAAGGAAGACACGAATAACCTCCGAAAATACTAGGGAACCGAGGGTCTAGCGAGAAGGAGGAACTGAAGGAAATCCTTATTAGTTAGGAAATGGTGTTAGGGAAATTGATGGGATTGAAGGCCGATAAATCCCCAGGGCCTGATAGTCTGCATCCCAAAGTACTTAAGGAAGTGGCCTGAGAAATAGTAGATGCATTGGTGATCATTTTCCAACATTCCATGGACTCTGGATCAGTTCCTATGGATTGGAGGGTAGCTAATGTAAGCCACTGTTTAAAAAAGGAGGGAGAGAGAAAATATGGAATTATAGACCAGTTAGCCTGACATCGGCAGTGGGGAAAATGCTGGAATCAATTATTAAAGATGTAATAGCAGCGCATTTGGAAAGCAGTGACAGGATCGGTCCAAGTCAGCATGGATTTATGAAAGGGAAATCATGCTTGACAAATCTTCTAGAATTTTTTGAGGATGTAACTAGTAGAGTGGACAAGGGAGAACCAGTGGATGTGATGTATTTGGACTTTCAAAAGGCTTTTGACAAGGTCCCACACAAGAGATTAGTGTGCAAAATTAAGGCACATGGTATTGGGGGGTAACGTATTGACATGGAGAGAGAACTGGTTGGCAGACAGGAAACAAAAAATGGGAATAAACAGGTCCTTTTCAGAATGTTAGGCAGTGACTAGTGGGGTAACGCAAGGTTCAGTGCTGGGACCCCAGCTATTTACAATATATATTAATGACTTGAACAAAGGAATTGAATGTAATATCTCCAAGTTTGCAGATGACACTAAGCTGGGTGGCAGTGTGAGCTGTGAGGAGGATGCTAAGAGGCTGCAGTGTGACTTGGACAGGTTAGGTGGGTGGGCAAATGCATGGCAGATGCAGTACAACTTGGATAAGTATGAGGTTATCCACTTTGGTGGCAAAAACAGGAAGGCAGATTATTATCTGAATGGGGACAGATTAGTAAAAAGGGAGGTGCAATGAGACCTGGGTGTCATGGTACATCAGGCATTGAAAGTAGGCATGCAGGTACAGTAGACAGTAAAGAAAGCAAATGGCATGTTGGCCTTCATAGCAAAAGGATTTGAGTATAGGAGCAGGGAGGTCTTAGTGCAGTTGTACAGGGCCTTGGTGAGACCACTCCTTGAGTATTGCGAGCAGTTTTGGTCTCCTAATCTGAGGAAGGACATTCTTGCTATTGAGGGAGTGCAGCAAAGGTTCACCAGACTGATTCCCGGGATGGCAGGACTGACATATAAAGAAAGACTGGATCAACGAGGCTTATATTCACTGGAATTTAGAAGAATGAGAGGGGTCTCATAGAAACATATACAATTCTGACGGGATTGGACAGGTTAGATGCAGGAAGAATGTTCCTGATGTTGGGGGAAGTCCAGAACCAGGGGTCACAGTCTAAGGATAAGGGGTAAGCCATCTAGGACCGAGATGAGGAGAAACTGTGAACCTATGGAATTCTCTATCACAGCTCGTTAGATAAATTCAAAAGGGAGTTAGATGTGGTCCTTATGGCTAAAGGGATCAGGGGGTATAGAGAGAAGACAGGAGTGGGGTACTGAAGTTGCATGATCAGCCATGATCATATTGAATTGTGGTGCAGGTTCGAAGGGCCGAATGGCCTGCTGCTGCACCTATTTTCTATGGCCCCAAGTTTTCGGCCACGCCGAAAACGGTGCAGCCCCAAGCTGCACGCCTGTTCTTCGTGCCTAAAAGTGTGCAGGAAAAAACTGTTTAATTCTCCGGCTCCTCGGAGCTCGAACTCAGCTAGGCGTGGCACGCACTTCACAGCGGGGGGGCGGAGCCAAACACTCGCGCCGAGGGGGCGGGTCTAATTTAAATGAGCCAACGTCGTGCCGGCAACCCTGCGCATGCGCGTTGGAGCGTGCACGCACGCGCAGTGTCAAACAAACATTGGCACTCGGCCATTTTTAAAGGGACTGGAGAAAAAGTGAAGATTTGTCTCTTGGACCCCTGGAAAGGCTTGTAATTTAATTTTTGTGATATTTTTGTGTGTGAGGGAGCACTGTTGAATAAATCACCTGCTGAAATCAGTGAGTTCAGCTTTTCACTGCTAAACTTACAGAACCGGTGCTGCATTGGTGCATGCAAATTAAGGACTGTGTGTTTTGAGAAATAAGAGTGACAATTCAACTTTGCAATGAATCAACATCCACCAAGAACAAAGAATTTCTTGCATGAGGAAGTGGAGATATTAGTCAACGTAATTGAGCAGAGATGGCAGGAGCTCGATACCAGCAACAGAGGTCGCATAAAAGTGCCACCAAAAGAAATGAAGAAACGGTGGAACCAAGTTGCAGAAGATTACTGTGCAGTGGTGCATACCATGAGATCTGGAAGCCAGTGTAAAAAGAAATGGCACGACCTTGGTCAAGTAGTTAGTGTAAGTAATATTTCCCATTTTTAATTTAATCGTAATTGTAACCTGGCTATCTGTATGTCCCACCTTGCAGACTGACACACTCTGTAAAAAGTTATATTTTACACTTTGCAGAAGAAATTGGCCCACAACAAAAAGGAGGCAACTCGGACAGGAGGAGGCGTGCCCAATCTGCATCCACTGACACCCTTGGAACAAAGGGTAGCTGCTATGATGAGTTGTACATGGAGAAAAGCAATCAGTACAGCACAAGCTGGGCCTGCACGCGAGGAAGAGGGTAAGTCCTGAAAATGCATCGTGGCCCTTCAAATCAACCTGCTGCCTAACCTGCTATGTGTGAGAGTACTCATGCCACCCATCCAGCCCCCTCCCTTGCTGTTAAACATTTGACTGTTCTGATGTATTTTGCAGAACATGATGATGATGATGACGATGATGATGATGACGATGCTGCTGCTGCCAACCCTGAGGATCCTGAGGGTACAGAACAAGAACCAGTACAACCAGCTGCAGACGAACCAGACTGGATGATGGCAGCGATGACTGAAATATCTGCAGGGGAGAGCTTCCAATTTAATATTTATGAGCCCCCATCAAGGGGCATCAGAGTTTCAACCTCTAGCATAGATCTTGGTTCCATCTTCCATGGTTTTGCTTCCGATGTTGCGGGTCCCAATGGTGCTGCTGGTATAATGCAGCATTCTACAATTAGTGCACTACCATCCGAGCCTGCGCCTCCCTCTCGCATAGGTTCTGGTTCCACCTACTATGGTTTTGATTCCAACGCTGCGGGTCCCAGTGCTGCTGCTGATATCATGGAGCAGTTTACACCCATTCGTCCAACATCCCAACCCATGGCTCGCACTCGAGTGCTGTCGTCTGGAACACCGAGCGCCCCACCATCCCAGCCCGAGCCTCTCTCTCTAGTACTGCTGTCTGCAACACAGAGCGTCCTACCGTTCCAGCCCGAGCCTCTCCCTCTAGTTCTGCCGTCTGCAACACAGAGCATCCCACCGTTCCAGCCCGAGCCTCTCCCTCCAGTTCTGCCGTCTGGAACACAGAGCGTCCCACAGTCCCAGCCCCGCGCCTCCCTGTGTAGTGGTGCCGTTTGCAACACCGAGCGTCCCACCGTCCGTGCCCACGCCTCCCAGTGTAGTGGTGCCACGAGGCAGACCCAGGCAGAGGAGAAGGAGATTGGAGACACGCTCTCCTGAGATGCAGCATGCAACAGATGCGGATCAGGTTGTGGCATTGGGTATGGAGAGCAATGAGCTTACCCGATCACTCATCGGTGGCGTCAGTGCAGTGGGTGAAGAGTTGACGGTCCTGACGGGAGAAATAGCAGTAATGACACGGGAACTTAGGGAGGGAATGTCCAAGGGAATGCAATCGACGGCACAGGCCGTCAGGGAGGGCCTGGTTGAGGTAGCTGCTGCAATAAGGGCACACAGCTCAGCCAATCAAATGATACCCCCATGAAGAAGTGAACATTCACTGAGATATGGATGAGTCATGGTTGCAGCCTTTCTTTGTTGCTTTTGTTCTTCTTCTATAGATGAAGTCCTTACTACTAGGGGAATCAAGGGGTATGGTGAGAAAGCAGGAATGGGGTACTGAAGTTGCATGTTCAGCCATGAACTCATTGAATGGCGGTGCAGGCTAGAAGGGCCGAATGGCCTACTCCTGCACCTATTTTCTATGTTTCTATGTTTCTTGATGTAGCTGTAGTAGCGTTTTTCAAATTGAAATTGTTTTGTAAGTTTTGTAACTTTACAACTTATAAGTGATCTCAGGATTTTCAAGTGATCTTATAGTGTAAATGCTCTCACATTCTGTAACTTATTTAATTTTGCATCTAAAAAGTGACCTTGACGTTTAAGTGATCTTAGAGTGTAAAATTTTTCACACAGAAATTGTTTTGTAACTTTTGTAACTTTACAAGTTTATAAGTGATCTTAAAGTTTTTAAGTGATCTTCAAGAGTAATATTTAAAAGTATAGTTTGATACAACAAATATTTTATTACAGTGACGTTAACTTTTCAATAAAATCTTTTTTCATTAAAACTGTTTCATGTTCCATTAACACAACACAACACAACGTAGGAACAACTGCAAAGAATAAACATGTGCATGCGCAACAGTGGTCGCAGAGCCCTCAGGCATCTGTCGTTGAAGCGTTTACGGATGAGCTGCTGGCGCAAGGCTCGAGCAATCATTAAAGGGGCACGATGGACAGCCCTCCTCCGACCTTGTGCTCCGGCATCAGGCACTTGCATGCTTTCCCAATCGTCATTATCATCCATATCCTGCTCTTCCGTAATACTATCATCATGCACTGGACCCTCACGTAGGTCTTCTGGTTCCACTACCAGCTCCTGCTGCCTCATGATGGCTAAGTTATGAAGCATGCAGCACACAACAGTGAAGTGACCGAAAATCTGAGGAGAGTACAGCAACTGTCCTCCGAAATGGTCCAGGCATCGGAATCGCTGTTTCAATGTGCCAATGGTCCTCTCAATGATGCTGCGCGTCGCAATGTGCGCCATGTTGTATTGATGGTCAGTTTCTGTCCGTGTCACGCGTAGGGGCGTCATGAGCCAGGTGGTCAGGCCGTACCCTTTGTCTCCCAGTAGCCAGCTCTGCCCTTCTGGCTGCTGCTCAAACATGTCAGATAGAACGCTGTCGCGTAGGATGAACGCATCGTGGGTGCTGCCAGGGTATCTCGCATCAACTGACATGATGCGCTGCTTGTCGTCACACACGAGCTGCACATTTGATAGAGTGGAAACCTTTTCTATTTCGGTACTGCTCAGAATCCTCCACAGGTGCTCGCAAGGCTATGTGGGTACAATCAATGCAGCCATGTACCTTTGGGAAGCCGGCAATCCTGATAAAGCCCACAGCCCTCTCATGGATCGCTTGTGCGGTCATTGGGAAATTGATGAAATTCCTTTGCGCATACAATGCAGCCGTGACCTGGTAAATGCAGACATGTATTGCACGTTGAGAGATGGCACACACATCTCCAGTTGTAGCCTGAAATGTTCCCGAGGCATAGAAAGAAAGTGCAGCTGTTACCTTCACTGCAACAAACAGGGCAGTTGGCGTCCTGCTTCTGGGCTGCAAATCTGCTCTCACCATATCACAGATCTCAGTGACTTCTCTGCAAAAACGCAGCCATTTCACACAATCAGCCTCGCTCATGTCCAGGTATGAGCGCCTGGCTCCATATTGTCGACGTGGGTAAGGTCTCCTGCCCATCAACCTACGGGCTACGACGTTTCTGGTGCGGTGAGCTCTAATCAATTCTCTCCTATGCAGTGAATTGATGGCGAACCATTGCATAATACGTGGTGTTGACAATGCAGCACCCATTATGCAAATTTAAGTATAAAACTGTCTATGTGGCTGCCTCTCCCTGTCCAAATGGCCTCAGTCCCCCTCACAGCTCGAAGGCTGCTGCTGTATCTTCGGCTGCCGCCGAGCCACTGACGCCACCCCTTAAGCGTGGCCGAATGGCCACAACCCCCTTGGAAAGCTGCGTGCGTGGGTGTTGATTCTTCGGCTGCCGGCCAGCCACTGACGCCGCTCCTATCCCATGGCCGAATGGCCTCAACCCCCTTGAAAAGCTGCATGTGTCCGGTGTTGATTCTTAGGCTGCTGACCAGCCACTAACAGAATGAAGGCCTGCCTGAAGCACAGCAGCTCAGCTCGAAGGCTGCTTGCTGCCGTTGTTGGGGCTGTCGTCGAGACACTGACACTACACCCCTGCCTGTCTCCAACATGAAAGGCCTGCCTGAAGCACAGCAGCTCGAAGGAACATAAGAACATAAGAATTAGGAACAGGAGTAGGCCATCTAGCCCCTCGTGCCTGCTCCGCCATTCAATAAGATCATGGCTGATCTGGCCGTGGACTCAGCTCCACTTACCCGCCCTCTCCCCGTAACCCTTAATTGCCTTATTGGTTAAAAATCTATCTATCTGTGACTTGAATACATTCAATGAGCTAGCCTCAACTGCTTCCTTGGGCAGAGAATTCCACAGATTCACAACCCTCTGGAAGAAGAAATTCCTTCTCAATTCGGTTTTAAATTGGCTCCCCTGTATTTTGAGGCTGTGCCCCCTAGTTCTAGTCTCCCCTACCAGAGGAAACAACCTCTCTGCCTCTATCTTGTCTATCCCTTTCATGATTTTAAATGTTTCTATAAGATCACCCTTCATCCTTCTGAACTCCAACGAGTAAAGACCCAGTCTACTCAATCTATCTTCATAAGGTAATCCCATCATCTCCGGAATCAGCCTAGTGAATCGTCTCTGTACCCCCTCCAAAGCCAGTATATTCTTCCTTAAGTAAGGTGGCCAAAACTGCACGCAGTACTCCAGGTGCGGCCTCACCAATACCCTATACAGAAGGCTGCTGCTGTTTCACACAGGTAGGAACATGGTTTATTTTATCTTTTCTTTGCTTATAAATTTTTATTCAGGTTGGATTTATTTGTATAATATTTGCATAAGTACAACTAAGGATTGATTGTAGAATTTAATGACTTCCCCCCCCCCCCCCCCCATTCCCTACGCCTAATTTGTAACCTAGCCTGATTTTCTAAGTGTAGACAAAGTTTTTTCGAACGTACAAAAATCTTCACTTACTCCATTCTAAGTTAGTTTGGAGTAAGTTTTCACTGCCTAAACTTTGAAAACAGGCGTAAGTGACCGAACACGCCCCGTTTTGAAAAAAAAATTCTGTTCCAAAATGAAACTGTTCTAACTGACTAGAACTGGAGCAAACTAAATGCCGAGAATTCAAATTTCTAAGATACTCCGTTCTAAACCAGTTGCTCCAAAAAAACAGGAGCAACTTAGGCCGAAACTTGGCCCCCATGTTTCTATATTACATACTGAGTTTCTGATCACAACCATGCTTTTGCCCTTTTCTCAAAATACCCAACACTACAAATGCCAAGTGAAACTGTATAACTTTTTGTTCGCTACTGCTTTGAAGTTGGTAATTGCAAATGTATTATCTTAAATTTGGAAATTGCTTCATGTTTACTGTGGTGGGCAAAACATGTGCATCCTCTTCAACTGGTTGTATTGTAAAACTGTTAATCATAAAATTGGAACACTTACACCAACTGTGCTGGGGCAAAGAACAGAAATAGTTTTCTTCCAGCAATGCAATGCATGAATGCAACCTTCATAAAAGGATAATTAAAACATTATTTTAAATGTACTTGCAGTTAGGGAAAACAGACTTGGAAATCTAGGAAGCAGCTAACAGTTTATAGTGGAGGGGTGCATTTATATTTTATGATAGTACTGTACAATTTGGTAGCCTGATCCTTAATTGTGAGGAAAAGTTAAACACACATTGTCTGTTAGATGTGTTTTGAATTGGCGGGGCAAGGTCTACATATTGTTTCCCTTCTAGGTTGGGTCGGGGCGGGTGGGGGGGAACCAAAAATAAAATTTCTAATGTTTTAGGTGGTATGTCTTTAACTGTATTGCTGACACTTTTAGTGACATTTCACATTTAGTCTTTCTATTGTACAGCTGTGCTGATGTTCCAGCTTACATGCAAGTCAATGTATTCAATTCCAGCCAATTGATTCCAAATTCTGAAATTGTTAACTTTTTTTTTGTCGTGTTACAATAATGAATATCTTTGTGCCAAAACAAGATGATTCACTGCTTCTAATTGCTCCATTTGGGTTCTGGTTGTTGTAACTCATTTGTAGATTTTGACTTAAATTCACAGTCTATTGGAGTTTATGTTGCTGTCAGCTTGGCTTTGTTGGTAGCGCTGTCACTACTCAGAAGATTTTGGAATCGAACTCCTCCAGGGCTTGACACTGCCCAGCACTGAGGGAGTACTGAATTATCACAGTGGCTGTCCTCTTGCATGTGACATTAAACTGAAAATCCATTTGCCTGTTCTAGTGGACTTTAAAGATTTCATGCCATCATTTAAAGAGAAGCAGATGGTGTCCTGTCCAACATTCCTCCCTCAACAGAAGTAGATTAACTCATAACATTGCTGTTTGTGTGATGTTGCTGTGTGCAAATTCCTTGTTGCAACAACCATTGCACGTCGTAATTAATTGTACATGAACATTTTTGTTTCTGTGAAGCACGATAAGGTCACTGTATAAATGCAATTTCTGCAAGTTAAGAATTTTGTGCATCATATAACGATTCATTTTAGGATGTAGTTATGCTGCCATCTTTATATTACTGCCATGTAGTTTGCAAGCGTAGCAGTAAAATTCAGAAGTCAGGGTCTGTATCAGGCTCCTTGGAATCAGCTGTCTCACATTTGTTAGAAATAACCTCTTTACGACTATCTCTGGTCACTTTAAATAATCAGGTTCGAGTGCAAACCAATATGGTGGATGTATTGGGCCCAAATTAAAAATAATGGCGTACACTCACCTGGACGCCCGTTTCTTTGTGGCCCCTCGGCGCTGAAAAAAAATCCAAAATTTTCTGCAAGCAATACGCACATTCTCGCGCCGGCGCTACCCAAGTCAATCTCGCAGGGCGGGGCTTCGAATGTGTGCCTGAAATGCATAGCGCATGCGATTAAAAAAACAAAAATCACCTTCGGCCTGGGATAGCAGCGGTTGGAGTCGGCTGCGTGGAGGATCGATAGAAGGCTGCCATTGTTTTTTTGGGATGGAAGACTTCAAATTTTTATGCTGGTTTTGTCTGCCTGGTGCCTCTAGAAGGAATCCCTAGTCTTCTGCTAACATCTTGGAGGATTTTGGGCGACCAAGAACATCGAGGAAAAAGGTGAAGATTTATTTTTTATTTGACTGCCTAAAGTTCAATCATCGAAGGAGTAGCATTACAGGTGAGTTTACTTTTATCAGTTTTATTTTTAAACGTCCATACAGTTGATGTATTTTTAAATTTCCGTAAAGTTTCTGTAAGACAGTTAGGGAGTCCCTTTGGCCGGGGATAGGAGCGGGCCAGCGCGGATTTCTGCAACTGCAGGTAAGGGTTTTTCCTATGGTGTTTCTAGGGTCTGTGCGCCGATTTAAAAAAAATATATCGTTTGTGGTGAAAGCTGGCCTTATGCCCCGAAATGGTGTGTAACTTAGTTTTCCACGCACACCAACGCCAGAATGTATGGCGCCAAACATTCTGGTGCTGGTTGTCGACGCCGCGCCCAGTGCTGTGCAAACTTGGGCCCATTGTGTTTAATCAGAGTTTAAAGTGGAATATAACACATTAGTTATGCAGTAAAAACATGCGGCCCCCGGCCTGCGAGCACCATCGGAGCAGGCCGGGGAGCGGAAGGAGCATCGTGGTGGCATACCACTCCAGGGAGCAGCACGTGCTGGAGCAGGAGAGCAAAGAGGGCGACTGGATTGGATGTTGCCAAAATCCAGGTCGCTGAGTGGAGCGTGGGCAGGTACAGCTGGAGCGGCGAGGTCAGGGCGAAGGAGTGGTGAGAGATTGTAGAGGGACATGATCGGGGCCCAAGAGAGGCATGAGTTCGGGGCCTAGAAGAGGCGAGGGCCCAGGGGCAGCACGGGTTAGTCCACACTGTGCGATATGTGCGCGTGCAAGCTCTGTGCTGTAGAGCTGGTCTCCAGTTAATCCTAACTAGCCACTGGAACAAGACCTAGCTCTGTCAAGCCCGTGTGGTGACTGGCGTGCAATGGCCACCACACGTTAAAAAAAATCCATGCACAGGCATCTTCCACCCTTCAAGATTTAGTTCAGGACCTGGAATATTAAGTCCTTCATTGAAACACTTGTGAACTTTTTGACGTGGAAGCAAGTCATCCTCCATTTGAGGGACTGCCTATGATGATGCCGATCGTAACAATAGTTGAAATCGATCCGATTGGACAGAAGGTTGACACACTGTTCTTCCTTTTGTCTTGGGCTTCCTTCATTCTCTCTCTTTTCTTCTGTCTATGAGTACAAGCTTCCGGGAGGTCACTTTTAACCTATTTTTAGGGGTGGGCCTGACCGGAATATTGACCAGATCTGTTGACCTATAGAAATTCCCCATAAAATTTGCTATCCAATTCTGTATCGTGTTCTTTGTCTCATTCTTGTTTCAAGAACCCGTCTTAAAGATGTCTTACGATTTTGACCACATGTCATCGTTTATAACTTCGAAGATGCTTTTCTGTGAAATTCCTTTAATCTCCCTCTGCTCCTATTCTCTCTGGTACAATCAATCCAAAGCCGAGTCCTCCACTGTTGAATTTATGAAGCCAAATCAGAGCTTTCTCACCGTAATCGGTCGTTAACTTCTTTACGACATTGGGGTAGCATTGCTGGTTAAAGAGGAGACTAATGCAATAGTTAGGAAGGACATTAGCTTGGATGATGTGGAATCTATATGGGTAGAGCTGCAGAACACCAAAGGGCAAAAAACGTTAGTGGGAGTTGTGTACAGACCTCCAAACAGTAGTAGTGATGTTGGGGAGGGCATCAAACAGGAAATTAGGGGTGCATGCAATAAAGGTGCAGCAGTTATCATGGGTGACTTTAATATGCATATAGATTGGGCTAACCAAACTGGAAGCAATACGGTGGAGGAGGATTTCCTGGAGTGCATAAGGGATGGTTTTCGAGACCAATATGTCGAGGAACCAACTAGGGGGAGGACATCTTAGACTGGGTGTTGTGTAATGAGAGAGGATTAATTAGCAATCTCGTTGTGCGAGGCCCCTTGGGAAAGAGTGACCATAATATGGTGGAATTCTACATTAGGATGGAAAATGAAACAGTTAATTCAGAGACCATGATCTAGAACTTAAAGAAGTGTAACTTTGAAGGTATGAGGCGTGAATTGGCTAGGATAGATTGGCGAATGATACTTAAGGGGTTGACTGTACATGAGCAATGGCAGACATTTAGAGACCGCATGGATGAACTACAACAATTGTACATCCCTGTCTGGTGTAAAAATAAAAAAGGGAAGGTGGCTCAACCGTGGCTATCAAGGGAAATCAGGGATAGTATTAAAGCCAAGGAAGTGGCATACAAATTGGCCAGAAATAGCAGCGAACCCAGGGACTGGGAGAAATTTAGAACTCAGCAGAGGAGGACAAAGGGTTTGATTAGGGCAGGGAAAATAGAGTACGAGAGGAAGCTTGCAGGGAACATTAAAACAGACTGCAAAAGCTTCCATAGACATGTAAAGAGAAAAAGGTTAATAAAGACAAACGTAGGTCCCCTGCAGTCAGAATCAGAGGAAGTCATAACGGGGAAAAAAGAAATGGCAGACCAACTGAACAAGTCCTTTGGTTCGGTATTCACTAAGGAGGACACAAACAACCTTCTGGATATAAAAGGGGTCAAAGGGTCGAGTAAGAAGGAGGAACTGAGGGAAATCCTTATTAGTCGGGAAATTGTGTTGGGGAAATTGATGGGATTGAAGGCCGATAAATCCCCAGGGCCTGATGGACTGCATCCCAGAGTACTTAAGGAGGTGGCCTTGGAAATAGCGGATGCATTGACAGTCATTTTCCAACATTCCATTGACTCTGGATCAGTTCCTATGGAGTGGAGGGTAGCCAATGTAACCCCGCTTTTTAACAAAGGAGGCAGAGAGAAAACAGGGAATTATAGACTGGTCAGCCTGACATCGGTAGTGGGTAAAATGATGGAATCAATTATTAAGGATATCATAGCAGTGCATTTGGAAAGAGGTGACATGATAGGTCCAAGTCAGCATGGATTTGTGAAAGGGAAATCATGCTTGACAAATCTGGAATTTTTTGAGGATGTTTCCAGTAGAGTGGACAAGGGAGAACCAGTTGATGTGGTGTATTTGGACTTTCAGAAGGCTTTCGACAAGGTCCCACACAAGAGATTAATGTGCAAAGTTAAAGCACATGGGATTGGGGGTAGTGTGCTGACGTGGATTGAGAACTGGTTGGCAGACAGGAAGCAAAGAGAAGGAGTAAATGGGTACTTTTCAGAATGGTAGGCAGTGACTAGTGGGGTACCGCAAGGTTCTGTGCTGGGGCCCCAGCTGTTTACATTGTACATTAATGATTTGGACAAGGGGATTAAATGTAGTATCTCCAAATTTGTGGATGACACTAAGTTGAGTGGCAGTGTGAGCTGCGAGGAGGATGCTATGAGGCTGCAGAGCGACTTGGATAGGTTAGGTGAGTGGGCAAATGCATGGCAGATGAAGTATAATGTGGATAAATGTGAGGTTATCCACTTTGGTGGTAAAAACAGAGAGACAAACTATTATCTGAATGGTGACAGATTAGGAAAAGGGGAGGTGCAACGAGACCTGGGTGTTATGGTACATCAGTCATTGAAGGTTGGCATGCAGGTACAGCAGGCGGTTAAGAAAGCAAATGGCATGTTGGCCTTCATAGCGAGGGGGTTTGAGTACAGGGGCAGGGAGGTGTTACTAAAGTTGTACAGGGCCTTGGTGAAGCTACACCTGGAGTATTGTGTACAGTTTTGGTCTCCTAACTTGAGGAAGGACATTCTTGCTATTGAGGGAGTGCAGCGAAGGTTCACCAGACTGATTCCCGGGATGGCGGGACTGACATATCAAGAAAGACTGGATCAACTGGGCTTGTATTCACTGGAGTTAAGAAGAATGAGAGGGGATCTCATAGAAACGTTTAAAATTCTGACGGGTTTAGACAGGTTTGATGCAGGAAGAATGTTCCCGATGTTGGGGAAGTCCAGAACCAGGTGACACAGTTTAAGGATAAGGGGTAAGCCATTTAGGACCGAGATGAGGAGAAACTTCTTCACCCAGAGAGTGGTGAACCTGTGGAATTCTCTACCACAGGAAGTTGTTGAGGCCAATTCACTAAATATATTCAAAAAGGAGTTAGATGTAGTTCTTTCTATTAGGGGGATCAAGGGGTATGGCGAGAAAGCAGGGATGGGGTACTGAAGTTACATGTTCAACCATGAACTCATTGAATGGCGGTGCAGGCTCGAAGGGCCGAATGGCCTACTCCTGCACCTATTTTCTATGTTTTCTATGTCTATGTTTTCTATGACATATCAAACTGTTTACGTTAACTCCTATAAACTTCCTTCCATTCTAAGTCTTTCTATACAAATTGTCTGAAAGATACATAAATAAACTGAAGCTTTAACTTGAAAATCACAGATAATGGTTGTCATAGTGCAGAATGCTATAACATCTCAGCAGGGTACCAAGACATTTGCATTTCTAATGAAGTTTTAGGATTTTTAGGCACCTTTAGTTTCTAACACATTGCTTCAACTTAGTGCCCTGAATTTTGCAATAAAAATAAGGGTGAGGCTAACAGTACTCATCATTATTAAAGAGTAAATTGGACAGTAACTTCCGGAGACCGCACAGTTAAACACAAATCAGCAATTGCTGTCAGAGTTGCCCTGCTTCTTCAGAAGCTGTGCTATACCAGTATCTCGCTGTGAGACTCAGCCTTGAAATTCATGGAACTGCATGAAATTGCAGTACTTGCGTGATACATAACCACTAAACTTGTCACAAAAAGTTAGTACATGTCCATTCAAGTGTCAGTGAATTTTTAACAGCATGGTAAGTCAACCTCTCTGGCACTAAGAATGAACTTTTAACCAAGTGTGGAGTGTCATTCCTTCAGATTTAAAACAATTAAAAACAATCTCATATTTCTTTCTCTTTCTATTTTGCTTTATGTACATGATTTTACATTAACTGACAAAAGGGATGATGGCACAAGGATATTTCCTGTTGTCTTGCACCATCATCCTTTTTGTCATTTAATCACTCGTGCCTATCCCATATCTTCCCTTTTGTTCTTTCCTTCCCTCCCCCTTTCCCTGCCTCCACACTTACTTCAAACCTGTTATATCTCTAGCTTTTTCCAGTTCTCATGAAAGGTCATCGACCTGAAATGTTAACTCTGTTTCTCTCTCCGCAGATGCTGCCTGACCCGCTGAGCATTTCCAGCATTTTCTGTTTTATTATAGAAAGCACCAAATACTTGTCGAGTCGTCACAACAGCCAATAGAAATCAGTCAGCACCTAACCTGCAACTGGGTGATGATCCCTTTAAATAGTGCTCGCAGCAGAATCCTTTCTGTTGCTGAATCTGTGTTCAGCTGTGCGAGCTTAAGCACTGAGCTCCAAAATAGAAGTGCTAGCATCAAATCAGCATTGCACACTGATTGACGTCATGATCTGCCTACTCTGCATACATACTGCGTGCGCGCTAACACGCTCATCAATATAGTATCCAGCGCGACTTGCACCATTTTGGAAGTCCGAAGGGAACTCGTAGCACCAAACAGATCAGAATTTTGCGCCCTGTGTGTCCCAGGATTTTTTTCAATCTGATTGGTTAATGAGACGCACCATTGCTTGCCCAGATCACACAAGCCCCAGATCCCCTGTAGAGGGCGCTACGCTGTTTTGGATTTCTACTAACCGTAACTTCCAGTGCAAAAGCTCGGAGCTAGTCAATGGACAAGTATAAGTGTAATGAACGGACATCGCCGTTGTTCGCCACCGACCACAAAATCCGGACCGTTATCATATGCAGGATAACTTAAGAGCAGTGGTTGAGCAACTGTACTCAGTAGCTGGTAGATGTTTTGGGCACTTCATAAAATCTTATAAATATTTTTAGGAAGCTCTTACCCATGCTCTCCATATTATATTTAAAAGTTTCTGGCTAGGAGTGAAGCTCTCCATGCGTGTAAAATTTGCAGCCAGACAATAACTATGAAGGGCTTCTGGCTGTGAATTGACACTGTATCTATGCTTTCAAAATGCATTTTTTTAATATGTAAGCTATTATGTTAATGAGGAAATGGTGTAAATTCACTGGTACTTCAACTACAACTTGAGTGATTCGCTTATCCATCGATTTGCAAAGCGACAGCTTGGATCAATATTCATACATTTATCAAGCCACCATTCATTGAGAAGATTAGAATGTGGAACTCGCTGCCAATAGTTGAGACAGTTATCACAGATGCATTTCAGGGGAAGTTAGATAAACACATGAGATAGAAGGGAATAGAAGGTTATGTTGATTGACTTAGATGAAGAAGGGTGGGCGGGGGCTCGTGTGCATAAACACCAGCATGGACCTGTTGGGCCGAATGGCCTTTTTCTATGCTGTAAGTACTTCGTAATGGCGTCAGTAATTAATGAGCTTGAAATTATGCCTATTAATTTAGGTTCTGAGTTCTATCATGCAGGTATATCCAGTATTTGGGCTTGGGAAAATGTGATTGTATCTGTTGAGCATTTTGAAAGGGAGAGAAGATCTTGTATTCTGTAGTACTCAGGACATAATCAGCCCAAAAGGCCTGGCAATCCAGCCCACAAAGCCCAGGCAATTTTTAATTGTAATTGATTTTTCTTACTCAGGTTTGTTCATTTTGAATTTTGTGCGCCTGGATGTTTGAAAATAGCCATTCTTAGAATTATGGCCTCATTGTGAATAAATCCTAAATCAGAACACACAGATCAGCTGCTATCCATAGCTTGAGAAGTATGCAAAATAATAGGAACACTGATAATGCCTGATCTGTGGCCTACAGGGCTACATGGTGTGCATCGAAGTGGCACATTAAAGTGAGTGGTTTCTCAGAAATGTAGTTATAATTTGTGGTCATTAGTAATCAAGGTGCTTTTGCAAGTTGCAATGTAGTTAGAGATTTTCCATGTATATGCCTATAGGTGAAAAAAAAAATATATATATATATATAAAGCATGTTCTTTTTGAGGAATGATGGTATATAGGTATAAATATGATGGTCTGAAATATTAATTTTATTGCTGCATTTTATTTTACAACTTTATTTAAATCAGTCTCTATTAATGGGCAAAATTAATGGATAAAACTGTCGTAAGAGGATAGGTGGCTTCTGTGTAAATATTTTCAGTCCATTGAAATTGATGCGGTTTCTCAGAAGAGCCTTGAATATACTCAGAGACTCAGCTTCCACAGCCCTCTGGGGCAGAGAATTCCAAAGATTCACAACCCTCTGAGTGAAGAAATTCCACCTCATCTCTGTCTTAAAGGGCCTACCCCTTATCCTGAGACTGTGGCCTCTAGTTCTTGACACTCCAGTCTGGGAAACAACCTCTCAGCATCAACCCTGTCGATCCCCTCAGAATCTTGTATGTTTCAATGTGATCATCCTCTCATTCTTCTAAACTCCAGAGAGTATAGGCCCATTCTACACAATCTCTCATCATAGGACAGCCCTCTCATCCCAGGAATCAATTTAGTGAACCTTTGTTGCACCAAGGCAAGTATAGCCTTCCTTAGATAAGGAGACCAAAACTGTGCACAGTATTCCAGGTGTGGTCTCACCAAGGCCTTGTACAATTGTATCAGACTTCCTTACTCTTATACTCCAACCCCCTTGCAATAAAGGACAACATGCCATTTGCCTTCCTGCATGCTAGCTTCTGTGTTTCTAGGACACCCAAATTTCTCTGAACACCAACATTTAAAAGTTTCTCACCATTTAAAAAGTATTCTGTTTTTCTATTCCTACCAAAGTGAATAACCTCACATTTTCCTACATTATACTTCATCTGCCACCTTACTGTCCACTAACTTAGTCTATCTCTATCCCTTTGCAGACTCTTTAGAGCCGAAATTCAGGCCCGCCAGAAAGCATGCGCACCTACCTTTTTCTAGATGTTTTTACCGTTGGGTCCGACGAGGCGTATTCTTCACCTCTTTGGCAAATTTTTTTGGAGTGGACCGGAAGTCGGTCATAATGGGGGTGGAAGTGCTGGTAAGGGACAGAAGTGGGGACGGGATGGAGTCTCAGTGGCGGAGCGGTGGTAACGTCCGTGTGCGTGTGCGTCACCACGTCACTCCTCATTTAAAGGGGAAAGAAGCAGCGATTTTTTTTTTAGTTTGGCCAGTGGACCACCAGGGAGAGTTTCGGCTGGGCCAGCAGCCTGGTACTCAAGAGGGGGTGCCAGGCTGCCTGTTGGTGGCCTGGCCAAACCCAGGGCCATAATTGTCTGGCCAATCGGGAAGTCGGCTGGCAAAAAAACATGGCGGTCGCGGCAGTGGGTCGCGGCAGTGCGCCCTTCCCTTGAAGGGCCGCCGCGATGCCGTGGCTCATACACACAAAACAAGGTGCACCGGGGACACCTCGCGATGGATCGTGGATTTTTTCAGGTAAATTTCACGCGGAGTGGGATGGAGGTGCGGTGCGCGCTTTGATGATGCATTTGGGGTGGTCGGCAGCAGCGGGACGGAAGTGGGGACCGCCAGAAAAATCCCCGAGGTGAATTCAGATCGTGGCGTCCAATCGACTGCAACACGGTGGCCACTCGATTCCGCTGCATGGCCGCCGCAAAATGGTGGTAACGGGCCTGATCCGGACCCTTAATTTTGGCCCCTTTGTGTTCTCTTCACAGCTTACTGTCCCACCTAGCTTTGTATTATCAGCAAACTTGGATACATCTATGTCATTAATATAGATTGTAAATAGCTGAGGCCCCAGCACTGATCCTTGCAGCACCTCACGAGTTACTGCCTGTCAACCTGAAAAAGACCCGTTTATCCCTACTCACTGTTTTCTGTTCGTTAACCAATCCCATGATCCCTTATCTTATGTAATAACCTTTTATGTGGCTCCTTATAGAATGCCTTTTGGAAATCCAAATATACTACATCCACTGGTTCCCCTTTATCTACCCTACTTCTTACATCCTCAAAAAACTCCAAGAAATTTGTCAAACAAGATTTCCCTTTCATAAAACCATGTTGACTCAGCCTAATCATGTTATGATTTTCTAAGTGCCCAGATACCACTTCCTTGACAACGAATTCCAATATTTTCCTGACACCTGATGTCAGGCCAATTGGCCTGTAGTTCCCTGGGTTTTTTTTTCCCTCCTTTCATGAATAGCGGTGTTACATTTGCTACCTTCCAATCTGCTGGGACCATTCTAGAATCTCAGGAATTTTGGAAGATCAAGCCAATGCATCCACTATCTTTATAGCCACCTCTTTTAGAACCTGAGGATGTAATAAGAACATAAGAATTAGGAACAGGAGTAGGCCACATAGCCCCTCGAGCTTGCTCCGCCATTCAAAAAGATCATGGCTGATCTGGCCGTAGACTCAGCTCCACTTACCCGCCCGCTCCCCATAACCCAACAGGTAATAGGACAGGAAGTGCAGCATCGCGGCCGGCGCCACCAGCCGCTGGGAGCTTTGCAGGAAATATAGCGAGACGGCGACCAGCGCTACCATCAGCGCGGTGCGCCACATGGCCATCAGGTCATGGGGATTTGTCGGCTTTTAGTCCAATTAGTTTCTCTAGACTTTTTTCTCAACTTATATTAATTATGTCAAGTTCCTCACCCTCATTAGATCGTTGATTCCCTTCCATTTTAGGTATGCTTTTTGCGTCTTCTGCTGTGAAGACAGATACAAAATATTTGTTTAACGTTTCTGCCATTTCCTTATTTCCGATAACAATTTCTCCTGTCTCAGCTTGTAAGGGACCAACTCTCTTCCTTTTTACATACTTGTAGATGCTCTGACAATCTATTTTTATATTTCTTGCTCGTTCTTTCAATCTAATGCTATCCTTAACTTCTTTAGTTAGCCACCAATGGGTCACTTTTCCCATGGAGTCTTTGTTTCTCAATATAATGTATTTTTGTTGAGAATTATGAAATATCTCTTTAAATGCTTGCTTTATCGACTGCTTATCTACCTGCATACCTTTTAATTTATTTTTCCAATCTACCTTCGCCAACTTTCCCTTCATACCTATGTAATTGGCTTTATTTAAGTTTAAGACTCTAGTTTTGGACTTGGGCAAGTCACTCTCAAACGTAATGTGAAATTTTATCACATGATAACTCAACCCCAGAGGATCCCTTACTATGAGATTGCTAATTAACCCTGTCTCATTACACAATACAAGATCTAAAATAGCCTGTTCACGGGTTAGTTCCATATTATTCCTAGGAAACTTGACTCATTAACTCGTCCTCCAGACTACCTTTGCCAATTTGATTTGTCCAATCTATATGAAGATTAAAGTCCCTACGATTATTGCATTACCTTTGTTACAAGCTCCTACAATTTCTTGATTAATCCTGTGCAACGGTATAGCTACTGTTAGGGGGCCTATATACTATTCCCACCAGTGTTTTCTACCCTTTGTCTTTTAGCCATGAACTCATTGAATGGCGGTGCAGGCTAGAAGGGCTGAATGGCCTGCTCCTGCACCTATTTTCTATTATCTGCACCCATACTGATTCTACTTCCTGATCTTCCGAGTCGAGATCCTTTCTCTCTACTGTCCTTACATCATCCTTTATTATCAGGGTTACCCCAACTCCTTTTTCATCCTTTTCGAAATGTTAAGTACCCTGGAACATTTAATTCCCAACCTTGGTCACCTTGCAACCACATCTCTGTAATGGCTATTAGATCAAACCCATTTATCTCTATTTGTGCCACTAGTTCGTCTGTCTTGTTACAAGTGCTTTATGCATTCAGATAAAGAGCCTTTAATGATTTTTTAAATCATTATTCCCTGCTTTGACCTTATTCTCTGCTGCACTGCTACCATTAAACACCCTGTCCCTTCCTATCACACTCTGCTTATTTTTACCCAAATCGCTACATTGCTCTATTGCATTGACCTTTCTCTTTAGATTTCTAAATTTATCCTCACCTGACCCCACCCCCATATGCAGATATCAAATTATCTGGTTGCCTGCATTTACAACCATGAAGGAAATTGATCTCTGCAGTGGCACTTGTAGTTTTGCTATGACAGCTGTTGGTAAACTGTACTACGTTAAAAAAATCCACGCACAGGCATCTTCCACCCCTGGAGTTCAGGACTGGAATATTGGGTCCTTCTTTGAAACATCTATGAACTCATCCCTTTTGGCGTGGAAGCAAGTTATCCTCGTTCAAGGGACCGCCGATGATGATGATGACTATATTTAGTATGAATCATTAGACTTGGAGCGTGCTTAACAATTCAGTGGTGGTTAAGAGATCCCTTTTGTTTAATATCTGGGGAATGTAGTCTATTTTAGTGATGAGAGTGGGGGATTAGTATGTTTTGAACATCTGTTTTATTCCGACTGTCTTGAACACTTATTTTGGTGCATCAATAAAATGTCAGTACGTTAAAAAATGTTGTTTAGCATAATTTATTGCTGTGTTCCGATGCTTTATTTACTATGCACTTTGATTAATTATTGGCATGAAGGAGGCACATTTTCCAATATTCATTCTTTTATCTATTTTAAGATTTTTAAATGTGTTCAGATTTTTTTGCAACATAAAATTACAATTGCTGAAAATAACCACAAACCAAAAATATTTAGCATAGCTCACATTAAATTGTTGAAGGGGGAAGTTGGGAGAGGTGCTCGAAACCTTGGGTACTTAACAGTACAGATTTAGCATCCATATGATGCGGTTTTGGCTTCTTACCGATGCTAAACTGTGAGTAAATTGGGTGTTACATAAGAACATAAGAAATAGGAGCAGGAGGAGGCCATACGGCCCCTCGAGCCTCCTCCGCTATTTAATACGATCATGGCTGATCCAATCATGGATTTAGGTCCACTTTCCTGCCCGCTCCCCATAACCCCTTATTCCCTTATTGGTTAAGAAACTGTCTATCTCTGTCTTAAATTTATTCAATGTCCCAGCTTCCACAGCTCTCTGAGGCAGCGAATTCCACAGATCCACAACCCTCTGAGAAAATAAATTTCTCCTCATCTCAGTTTTAAGTGTGCGGCCCCTTATTCTAAGATTATGCCCCCTAGTTCTAGTCTCCCCCATCAGTGGAAACATTCTCTTTGCATCCACCTTGTCAAGCCCCCTCATAATCCTGTACATTTTGATAAAATCAACTCTCAATCTTCTGAATTTTAATGAGTAGAGGCCCAACCTACTCAACCTTTCCTCATAAGTCAACACTCTCATCTCCAGAATCAACCTAGTGAATCTTCTCTGAACTGCTTCCAAAGCAAACATATCCTTTCGTAAATATGGAAACCAAAACTGCACACAGTATTCCAGGTGTGGCCTCACCAGTACCCTGTATAACTGTAGCAAGACTTCCCTGCTTTTATACTCCATCCCCTTTGCAATAAAGGCCAAGATTTCATTGGCCTTCCTGATTAATTGCTGTACCTGCATGCTAACCTTTTGTGTTTCATGCACAAGTACCCCCAGGTCCCACTGTACTGCAGCACTTTGCAATCTTTCTCCATTTAAATAATAACTTGCTCTTTGATTTTTTTTCTGCCAAAGTGTATAACCCCACACTTTTCAACATCATACTCCATCTGTCAAACTTTTGCCCACTCACTTAACCTGCCTATGTCCTTTTGCAGATTTTGTGTGACCTCCTCACACATTGCTTTTCCTCCCATCTTTGTATCGTCAGCAAACTTGGCTACATTACACTCGGTCCTTTCTTCCAAATCATTCATATAGATTGTAAATAGTTGGGGTCCCAGCACTGATCCCTGCGGCACCCCACTAGTTACTGATTGCCAACCCGAGAATGAACCATTTATCCCGACTCTCTGTTTTCTGTTTGTTAGCCAATCCTCTATCCATGCTGATATATTACCCCCAACCTCGTGAACTTTTATCTTGTGCAGTAACCTTTTATGTGGCACCTTGTCAAATGCCTTCTGGAAGTCCAAATACACCACATCCACTGGTTTCCCTTTATCCACCCTGTTCGCTTCATCCTTAAGGAACTCCAGCAAATTTGTCAAACATGACTTCCTCTTCATAAATCCATGTTGACCCTGCCTATCCGAATTATGCTTTTCCAAATATCCTGCTATTGCTTCTTTAACAAAGGTCTCCAACATTTTCCCTATCACAGATGTTAGGCTAACTGGTCTATAGTTTCCTGCTTTTTGTCTACCTCCTTTTTTAAATAGGGATGTTACATTTGCAGTTTTCCAATCTGCTGGGACCTCCCCAGAACCAGGGAATTTTGGTATATTACAACCAGTGCATCCACTATCCCTGTCGTTACTTCTCTTAAGACCCTAGGATGCAAGCCATCAGGTCCAGGGGATTTATCTGCCTTTAGTCCCATTATCTTACTGAGTATCACCTTCTTAGTGATTGTGATTGTGTTAAGTTCCCCCCCCCCCCCCATAGCCCCATGACTAACCACTGTTGGGATATTGTTAGTGTCCTCTACCATAAAGACTGATACAAAATATTTGTTCAGAGTTTCTGCCATCTCCATGTTCCCCATTAGTAATTCCCCGGTCTCGTCATATAAGGGATCAACATTTATTTCAGCCACTCTTTTCCTTTTTATATACCTATAGACACTTTTGCTATCTGTTTTTATATTTTGTGCTTGTTTACTTTCATAGTCTATTTTCCCTTTCTTAATCATTTTTTTTGTCATTCTTTGCTTCCCAGTCTTCTGTCCTCCCACTAGTTTTGGTCACTTTGTATGCCCTTGTTTTTAATTGGATACCGTCCTTTATTTCTTTAGTTAGCCACAGATGGCTCTCTTTTCTCTTACACCCTTTCCTCCTCACTGGAATATATTTTTCTTGAGAGTTGTGAAATATCTCCTTAAATATACAGCATAGTTCATCAACCGTCCTACACTTTAATCTATTTTCCCAGTACACTTTAACCAACTCTGCCCTCATACCTTCAGTCTCCTTTATTTAAGCTTAGTACGCTGGTTAGAGATCCAACTTTCTCACCCGCCATCTGAATTTGAAATTCAATCATGCTATGATCACTCATTCCAAGGGGATCCTTTACTAGGACATTGTCTATTAATCCTGTCTCATTACACAGGACCAGATCTAAGATAGTTCACACCGACTTACTTTAAAAAGAAGTGGAGTGACGCTGCCTGTTCCAGGGAATTTTACTCTGCTTTGTTCTGATGTGACGTCGGCAGAGTCAAGATTTGGGTTGAATTTACGCTCTATAAATGCAATGTTATTGCAAGGTGAAACTGCTTTGCAACTATGCTACAGTTATAGTGTAAATGCAGCTTTAGATGTCCTGTTGGGTAGATCTGAAGCAGATTGGACAAAAAGAGACTATGGCGACAATCAATAGTGAAGACTGATTTCCATTTATACTTTTTTAATATAGCTATTTTCCATTTATTTGAAAAGCTTTTTCCAAATCTCAGGTCATTTATATAGAATAATTGTTGTTTGCAAAATGATTTCCTCTTGATGAAAAAGATGTCAGTTATTTGCTAAAATTAGCAAAATTAAATTGGCCTCATTCCTACTATAGATCTTAGAGCCTTAAAAAATTGTGTTACAAACCTGAAAAAGTTCACAACACAGGAGAAGGTCCAAGTTGCTCAGTGGGCTTAGGAATGTGTTCATCTGTTTGAATAATTGCGGCATTGGGTTTTGTAGTGAGCCTGGAGAAATCATAACCAATTACTTTCATGGATATTGAAAACTACCCAATGTAGTTCAGGCTTATCATTATAGTTATGAGAAAAGCATACAAAACCAGCTCTGTGGGTAGTGACTGCCGTTAAAATTGTAATCCCAGATGCTGGACTTTTCAAATGCTACACATTTCAGCAAGTTTGCACATTGGCCTCACAAATATTCTTGCAAGACAGTCTTCGGAATGTTCAGCAATGCTCGACAGTATGCAAGAGAATTCTTGTAGGTTCCTCTGTTATTTGTGATCAGGATGGAAGAGCAAGGAAACCGTTGGACCTGATTATAGTCCATGAGGCATGAATACAGTTCTTACTTCCAGAGATAGGAAGTTGGAAGAAGGGTAAGTCTTGGCTTTCCTGATATGTTAATTTAAAATCACAATCTCCAGCTGTTTCACTGCCAGCATCTTCAGTGCTGATAGTCTTGGCCCACCAGTGACAGCAATCATCATTTATTTTCTTTCATTTTTAACAGAAATTGTATCAAGCTACCACTTCCATAATGGTGTAAGGCTGTGTCTGCAGAGTGTTGGAGAATTTATGGTGCTAGTTATATTTCAATAGATAAGTCTCCGTGCCTGTTAAGTTTGGCCCAGTAAAGGAAAATGGTAATCCTCCATAAACGTTATTCCTCGTGGTCTAATGGATTATAATGTCAGCACATTTTCACATGTGTAGCTAGTTTCTTGTATTAGATTTTTTGCATACTCTGTCCTAAAACTGGTGGAGGATGTACAGTAAATAGGTTCTACATCTTTTATTTTGGTGGATTTGTATTTGGAGGGGAAAAATATATTGGTATTGCTTCAGCTGTGTGGTATTCGATTGTTTTGGTTTCCATCCCTGACAATAAGGTTAAGGTATTTTGTTTCTATTTTTTAAGAAAATTTATTGGGAACTGCTAGGTTTTCATTTCTAAAAAAAAATCAAAACCAGATGATGATCATGGAGAAAAAATGAAAAACGTAGCAAAGCCTTTTTGTACATTTGATCAAATAACTGGATTTACTAAAGGTATGTAGTTTGTGACCAGTGCAAGCAGGCACCAAGGAATTATACTTTTACATAGAATGTACAGCACAGAAACTGGCCATTCGGCCCAACCAGTCTGTGCTGATATTTATACTCAACATGAGTCTCCTCCCATTCCAGCTACCTCATCTCAGCCTTTCAGCATATCTTTCAATTCCTTTTTCTCTCGTGTACTCGTCTAATTTCCTTTTGAAAGCATCTAAGCTATTTGCCTCAACCACTTCCCGTGGTAGGAAGTTTCATATTCTTGGCACTCTAATTTTTCCTTAGTTCCCTATTGGATTTATTAGTAATTACCTTGTCCCCATCTTGTATTACTGTTCTGTTTGCACAGACTCTGCACAGGTGATAGTTTTTAACTAGGTGCTTGTGAAATGTTTAATGTTAATGAAGAGCCCCATCAGCTTTATACATATATTCAAACTTAAAAGTTACTTGAGAGCTTATACAGGTATTAAACTTTAAAGTTCAAGTTTAAAAACTTTGCTTTGCACAATTTGCAGTATAACTAAAAAGTTATCTTTCTTACTGATGGGGTAGTGTTTAATGTACTTTAACTAATAGATTAAAATAATATTGTGTGGTAAAATAGAGGAGAGGATGCATTATGTAATTAATCTCCAGAGACTTAGAAAAAGTGTAGAAGTTTTGAAAACCATGCAAATTTGCTTAGTTCCCAGTTTGAAGGTGAAAATCTTCTGTCCTCTGCCAACTCTGGGATGAACCTGGAAAGCAAAGATAACTCTCTTTTTTTTTCCACCACCACCAACTGTCTTCTCAAGCCCTCTCTATTGCCCCATCCACCTTCACTTCCAGTAACAAATGTGAGGAGCTTCTGTGTCACAGAATTGATTTCATCTGATCAGTTGCCTGCCACCTTCCCGATGCCCATCAAGCCAAACCTCCCCCAAGGGTTCCCATTGGTCTTGCCTTGAATCCGTATATTTCTCTAATGGTTTCTTTCCTATCTCCCCACAGTCCTCTCTGAGCTCCTTTTGTCCATGAGACCAACCTCGTGCTTTCCTGACTCTATTCCCACTAAACTGCAGACTGCTCGACTTCCCTTTCTGGCCCTCATGCCAGCTGACTTTGTAATGGGTTCCCTCTCCTGAGATATTGTTTCCCTCCCTTTAAAAACTGCACCCCCATCCTTTGTAAACACACCCAACAAAGATAATCTCCAGCCTTGCAAAATACTACCCAGTTTCCTTTCCTCTCAAAAGTTTTTAAATAAGTTGTTGACTTCCAAATCTGTGCCTAACATCTGCAACTCCCTGTTTGAATCTCTCCAATCAGGTTTCCGCATCTGCCAGAACACTTGAACGGCACTAATTGAAGTTACAAATCACATCTTCTGTAACTATGACTGTGGTGCAGTATTTTTCCTCATCTTTTTCGATCTGTGTGCAGCCTATAATATGGTCGACCACATCAACTGTCTCCAACGCTTCTCTTCTATCCAGCTCAGTGCGGACCGGCTTAGCTTGGTTTTACTCACAGCATTTCCAGAAATGGCTTCACTCTCGCCCAGCGCCATAACCTGTAAGAACATAAGAACATAAGAAATAGGAGCAGGATTAGGCCATATGGCCCCTCAAGCCGGCTCCGCCATTCAATAAGATCATGGCTGGGCTGATCTGATCTTGGCCTCAACTCCACTTTCCTGCCTGTTCCCCATAACCCTTGACTCCCCAATAGTTCAAGTATTCCATGATAGGAAGAGAATTCTAAAGATTCATGACCCTCTAAGAGAAGAAATTCCTCCTCATCTCTTACTTAAATGGGTGGCCCCTTATTCTAAAACTATGTCCCCGAGTTCTAGATTCCCCCACGAGAGGAAACATCCTCTCAGCATCTACCCTGTCAAGCCCCCTCAGAATCTTGTATGTTTCAATAAGATAATTCTCATTCTTCTAAACTCCAATGAATATAGGCCCAACCTGCTCAACCTTTCTTTGTAAGACAAGCCCTTCAACCCAACCTTCTCTGAACTCCCTCCAATGCATGTATATCCTTCCTTAAATAAAGAGACCAAAACTATTCACAGTACTCTAGGTGTGGTCCCACCAACGCCCTAAACAGTTGTAGCAAGACTTAACTACTTTTATACTCCATCCCCCTTGCAATAAAGGTCAACATTCCCATTTGCCTTCCTAATTATTTGCTGTACCTGCATGCCCACTTTTTTGTGTTTGATGTACGAGGACACAGATCCCTCTACCACAGCAGTTTGTAATGTCTCTCCATTTAAATAATATTTTGCTTTGCTATTCTTCCTACCAAAGTGGATAACCTCACATTATACTCCATCTGCCAAATTTTTGCCCACTCACTTAACCTATCTATATCCCTTTGCAGACACTTTGAGTCCTCACAACTTGCTTTCCCACCTATCTTTGTACAAAATTTGGCTACATTACACTTTGTCTCTTCATCCAAGTCATTAATATAAATTTGTAAATAGTTGAGGCCCCAGCACTGATCCCTGTGGCTTCCCACTAGTTACAGTTTGCTAACCTGAAAAAGACCCATTTATCCTGACTCTCTGGCCCCGAACTTGGTGCACTCACCGCCCACTGCCAGCGAGTTTTTTGGGCGGTCTCCCCTTGGGCAGTTTCCTCGAGGCCTCCCGCCGGCGGGAGGAGAGGACTGCTGGGAACCATCCGTTAGCGTGCAAGGCGCATAAGTATCCTCCCACCCGCTGAGCTGCCAGATTGCTCCAGGCGGGAGTCAGTGGCAGCAGGGGGAAGGACCGCTGCGTGGAGGCAGGTCTAACCCGAACAGTAAGAATGAAGACCTGCAAAATAAGGTTAGTAAACTTTTTTTTTTACAGCGATTCAGTTGGATGGGGTCCCCTGAAGGTTTTCCAGTGTTTTTTTTTGTGTAAATTTTTATTTTTATGTGTCTTCCCCCCCGGGCCTCATTCGCGAGGATTGCATTTGCTGCCGAGATTGGGAGTTCCCACCCGCTACTGCCCCCATTTATTTTGTCGGCGGGCAGTCTTTGCAGATCTTTTTGAGGAATCGCCCTGCCAAAGTACCGCCAGGTCTCTCGGCGGTCTTTTGGGCAGCACTTGGGCGGGCTTAGCTTTGACCAAGTTCGGGCCCTCTGTTTTCTGTTAGTTAGCCAATGCTAATATATTACCCTCAACACCATGAGCTCTAATCCTGTGTAGTAACCTTTTAAGAACATAAGAACAGAAGAAATAGTAGCAGGGGTAGGCCATTTGGCTCCTCAAGTCTGCTTCGCTATTCAATAAGCTCATGGCTGATCTCATCCTGGCCTCAACCTCACTTCCCCGCCCACTCCCCATAACCCTTGACTCCCTATCATTCAAAAGTCTCTCTATTTCCACCTTAAATATATTTAAAGACCCAGCTACTACTACTCCCTGGGGTAGAAAATTCCAAAGATTCATGACCCTCTGAGAGAAGAAATTCCTCCTCATTTCTGTCTTAAATTGGTGACCCCTTATTCTGAAATTATGCCCTCTAGTTCTAGATATACTCATGAGGGGAAACATCCTCTCTGCATCTATCCTGTCAAGACCCCTTCGAATCTTACATGTTTGAATACGATCACCTCTCATTCTTCTTAACTTCAATGAGTCTAGGCCCAACCTGCTCAACCTTTCTTCATATGACAACCCCTTCATCTCAGGAATCAACCTCATGAATTCTCTGAGCTGCCTCCAATACAAGTATAACCTTCCTAAAATAAGGAGACCAAAACTGTACGCAGTACAGGTGTGGTCTTACCAACGCCCTGTCCAGTTGGAGCAGGACTTCCCTGCTTATATACTCCATCCTCCTTGCAATAAAGACCAACATTCCATTTGCCATCCTGATTACTTTTATGTGGCACCTTATCGAATGCATTTTGGAAATCCAAATAGACTACATCTACTGGTTCCACTTTTTCCACCCTGCTCGGTACATCCTCAAAGAACTCTAATAAATTTGTAAAACATGATTTCCCTTTCATAAAACTGTGTTGACTCTGCTTGATTGTATTATGATTTTCTAAATGTCCTGCTACTACTTCCTTAATAATGGATTCCAGCATTTTCCCAGTGACAGATGTTGGGCTAACTGGCCTATAGTTTCCTGCTTTTTGTCTCCCTCCTTTCTTGAGTAGGGGTGTTACATTTTGAGAATCTAGGGAATTTTGGAAGATTACAACCAATGCATCTACGATCTCTGCAGCCACTTCTTTTAAAACCCTAGGATGCAGGCCATCAGATGCAGGGGATTGTCAGCCTTTCGTCCCATTCCTCGTACTTTAATTTCCTCCCTCCCTTTTGCCCCCGATTTTCTACTATTATTGGGATGCTTTTAAAGTCTGCCATTTCCTTGTTTCCCATTATTAATTCCCCAGTCTTATCCTCTAAAGGGACCAACATTTACTTGAGCTACGTTCTTCCTTTTTATATATTTGTGAAGCTCTTGCTGTCTGTTTTTATATTTCTTGCTAGTTTACTCTCAGATTGGGCTGGATTTTCGGCTTTGATGTCTTTGGGGCAGTCATGGCGGCGGTCAGGTTCCATGTGTTGCTGACGACATCCACCTCTACCTCTTCACTATGTCTCAACCCTTCCACTGGCTCCATGTTATCAGACTGCTTGTCCAACATACAGTCCTGACTGAAGTCATTGACTTTGATAATAACGACCAACACATTGCTGTTTTTCTGGTGGCTGGTTTTGTGGTGTTAGACTGGTAGAACACTTCATTAACATATTTAAATCCAGCTCCCACAGTGCAATTGGGATCCCAATGTAAATTTGCTAATTGCTGTGTGAGTTTCCTAGGGGTCGGGAAACCGGCAGTGAAAGGGAGGCGGGAGTGGCTGGCTCCACAAGGTAATTGCCATTTACAGTACTCGTGCACCAAGAGGAGCAGGAGTGTGAGCCCCAGCCCCTCAAGGAAGTTTGGCTTCCCCTCTGCTGATTGAGACCTCTCACTCCCCCCGTCGCCACCGCTGACCTCTTCCCCCGTCAAAAGCTTCATTGGTTTTTCTCCATGCAGCGATCACGGCTGACCCCCCCCCGCCGATTGTTGTGTTGTGGATTGTCCCCAAGGGACCTCAGCTTCTCTCCGCTGGTTTTCCCATCCGGCAGCTGGCGAGGCTGTCAATTTGCTGACTCCAATGCTATCGTGGTTGGCCACCCATCCATAAACTTCGGCTTATCCATCATGCCCCTATGCTATCCTGCACCAAGTCTCGCTCACCTATCACAACTATGCTCATTGACTGACATTGGCTCATGGTCCCTCAGTGCCTCAAATTTAAAATTCTCATCTGTGTATTTAAATTCCTTCATGACCTCATCCCTCCATATCATGGTAAAATTCCCCAGCCCTACAGAACTCTGCCTTGCTCCAATTCTGGCTTCTTATGCATGCCCCACTTCATTCATTCCATCATTAGAGGTCGTGATTTCAGCTGTCCCAGGCCTAATTCATTCCCTATATCTCTGTGCCTTTCTACCTCGCTCTTCTCTTTTTAGACCCTGCTTAAAACCCAACATTGATCAAGCTTTTAGTTGACCCTCCCAATATTCATTTTTGGTTTGCAGCTCATTATTTTGTTCTGTTTACGCCACTGTGAAGCCTTGTGATGTTTTGCAATGTTAAAGGCGCTCTAAAAATGCAAGTTGTTGTTGCTAGAATTTATCGTTAAATCTTTCCTTTGAAGAAAGGATCTTGCCTATGGGTGTGTCTTGATGCAGAATCAGTTTCTTGATGTGTGGTGGATAGCATTATCTGATGTACTGTCCCAGGATTGTTATACAGGCACTTACTACTACTGTAGTGTTTCTTCTTCATATAACAAGTCATTATTTGGTGGAGACATTTGTACATTATTTCCACCATCTTGGATGCATTGTCAACTATTTTATGGCTACATTTCACCCCTTAATCTTGCAACTTTTCTTTCGGTGCTATTCCTGTTCTAGTAAGTGAAACATAAGCAGTTGATAGTGATCACATTTTTCTATTTTCTTCATCCACAGATAAGCTTCCATTTGAATTTCTGTCTGAGCCATTATTTTTATTGCAGTAGAATGCAAAAAGTCTGCAGTATATTTTCCTCCCACATTAAACAAAATCTGAGATGTCTGTGTCATGATCATTTCAGTCCATAAGAGGAAATAAAACAAACTTATTGGTCAAGACCAAATGTTTTCTTAATTTTACTTATGAGTGCCAGCTGATGGTGTGATTGACGGATTTGCTACTTTTTGGGCATGTTTGTCCAGTTTTAGAAAAGGCATAATTGCTAGTTGCTGCCATAAATTTCTGAGGAAACTAGAGATGTGCTAAGTGCTCCTGTTGTGACAATTATTGTAATGTTAGGTGTCTGACAACTATAGACAATGGTTCTACTCCCATATTCCTTTGTCTTCCCCCCCCGCCCCCCACAACCCCTCGACCTCCACAGCCTCAGTTCTTACACTCTTTGCAGCTGCAGTGGCATAACAGATTTTAATGCATATACTGTTGACCTGGTTTGTTACTTATATAATGAAATGGGTAATGTGACAGTGGGATGTATCACCTAATAGATTACCCAAACTGAAAACATATCAATGAAGCAGCTGGAGTATTCATATTAAATAACAAGTGTTTTAGGTTTTGGAGATGAATAATCTGTATAATTGATTCCAAAACAACCTACTTGAGTAGTGCAATTACCACTGCTGATATTAAATATTTTTCAAAATTGCTACAGAGCACTTGAACATACTGCGCCATGTTTTTGGTGGCTTTTTGTCAGATATTTATACCGTTTAAGACTGTTCCAAAAGAATGACAATCTTGGAGTACACTGATTAAACAGGAAATAAGTTATGCATTCTGCAGAAAATTATCATATTTTAATAAAACTGCAAAGAGTTTTCATAAAATGTGAACCACAGCCATCATTACTGGGAATTGTAGCAAGGTGAACTGGTGTGTTGAAGCAGTCAGCTCAGATGAAAAGCAAATAATTGCAGATGCTGTAAATCCGCAATAAAACTGAAAATTCTGGGAGCATTCAGCAGGTCAGTCAGCAACTGTGCAGAGAATGTAAGGTTAATATTTTCAGGTACATAAAACCCTTCAACAGAATAAGAAAATATTACAGAAGAACAGCATTGAAAAATAAATGGATTGAAGGGAAGGATGGGGTTAAATATGTGTATATACAAGGAGGAAGTAGAATGACCTGTAAAGTGCTTATATAGAAAACAGGAGGTATTTAAGTTGCTGAAGTGATATTAACATGAGATAATAGGAAGAACCAAAATGAATGAAATTAAAATCATTTAAGAAACACAATGTGTCAATATCTGAAGCAGGAGGAGAGGGTTATGCAGATCTGAAATAGAAACAGGTAAAGTGACTAATGTTAAAGTCAAAAGTTATTTAGGTCGGTATTAAGGCCAGAGGGCTACAAAGTGCTAAATGAAAAGATAAGGTGCTGTTCATCAATCTTGAGTTGGGCTTTTGGAATTGTGCTTCTGGAATTGTGGAAAACCTTGAGTGGAACATGCATAATAATGTAACGCATGATATCAACTTGTTATTGCACTATACACTTCTACATTTTGATCTTCCTTGTATTTAGTACTATAATTGTAGATTGGCTAACATATAAATAATATATAACTCCCAAAACACTGTAAAATAGTGTTCAAATTAAGGTGACATGGGGATTTGGTACTTCCCTGGAGAGATGGAGAAGAAATTGGAGGCATAGTTACTCTAGTTTTTTGTATATTTCCTAATGGTTGGATTAAGAGTAGCATTCATGGAGGCTTGTTTACCTCCCAGATGCTGGGATTTGGATAGGAATTCATGAAATACTAATTAATTACTGCAAAACTGATCCTTAACCATCTTCAGCACAATTTCTATTCCGTTTCTATAGCAGCTTGTATAACACGTTTGTTATACTGTACTTCATGCTGGTCCCAAATGTGTATTTTTGCACTGGCATGAAAGCCCAACTGTGTGTGTGTGTGTGTCTGTATGTATTTATCTTACTGAGAATAGCTCAAGGGAATATTCTTAGATTTATTTTTCTTTGACTTGGCCAGAGTGCAATTGTTGCTAGCACAACACTTGTGCATTTATTGCCTTTAAAAAAATGTTGCCTATGCTTCTATTTTGGTTTCATTTCTTTTCAGTCACAAGAGGACAGATTAGCAGCATTATTTTAGTGTCAGTTGCAGTTTCCATATATGCAAAGCCAGATCATCACCACAGCCACATGAAGTACCAGTGTAATGGAGATAAGATTCTACAGGAAGCAGTCCAAATTTTCACAAGATGAAAGTGGGTTCTGTTAAAAGGTGTGTCTAGAAATTAAATTGGTTTCTTGTCTGCAAAAGAATGGGTAACTTCAAATAAGCGAATGTAACAATGATTACTGTTGGCATCTCACATCTTAAACTAGTGGACAAACCTTCCTCCCCTCTCCCTTTCAGTGCCCCTGCCCTTCCTTAAGAATCTGTTACATCTCAAACTTTTCTAATTCTGACTAAGGGTCACAAACCCGAAACGTTAAATCTGTTTCTCTCCACAGATGCTGCCTGACCTGCTGAGATTTCCAGCATTTTCTGTTTTTATTTCAGATTCCAGCATCTGCATTATTTTGCTGTTGAACAAACCTTTTTCCAGGTTGCCCTTAAATTCTGTCATCCTACATAATGTGTCAGCTGTGACTCAGTTGGTAGCATTCTTATCTCTGACTCAGAGGGTTATGGGTCAAGTCTCACTTTAGAGACTTGAGCTCATAAATCTAGGCTGACACTCCAGTCCAGTACTGAGCGAGTGCTGCACTGTTAGAGATGCCATCTTTCAGATGAGTCGTTAAACTGAGGCCCTGTCTGCTCTCTCAGGTGCACGTAAAAGATCCCATGGCACTATTTCGAAGTAGAGCAGGGAAATTATTCCCGGTGTCCTGGCCAATCTTTATCCTTCAATCAACATCATTAAGACAGATTATCTGATCCTTATCACATTGCTGTTTGTGGGACTTGGTTGTGTGCAAATTGGCTGCTGCATTTCCTACAGTAGAACAGTGACTACAAAAGTACTTTATTGGCTGTAAAGAGCTTTGGGACATCCTGAGATTGTGAAAGGCACTATATAAATGTACGTCTTTCTTTCTATCGAAAAAAACTTCCAAGATTTGAGTTTAAAACACAACTTCAATAAGATTTGTGAAGTCTGTTATAGGAATCGTACATGGAACAAAACTAGAACTGGTTACAAAAAAGCTTAACACAGAAGATTGGTATAAACCCCAGTCAATGGTTTAAAATGGCCGTCTCTGCTGTTTCTGCGGAGTTTACAGTAGGAAATCGTGAGAAACCCCATGGAAATTCCAGGGGTAAGTCTCCAGTTTTTTTTCATGTTCTATAGTATTCACTTCCAAGAATAATTACTGCATGAAGATCTTTGGGTAATTTATCTAATTTTGCATTATTCATCTCAGACATATGTCTGTATAGCGGTTAGAATACTCATCTAAATCTGATTTGTTTATAGTAGTAGAATATAGGAACAAAAATCAGGGAATTAAATTACAGAATTATTGAGTGATTTGTGTGTGATCTATAATTCTGTAATGTTGCAGTACAGTTATTTGTAATTGGTTTGACAACAGTAAATATTGCACTGTTCGATCAGCGAAAGCAGAGATCTACTCATAAGCATCGAGCTGCCAGTCAACCTTCTATAGGTTGAGCGTCTGAAATTTGAAATGTTCCGGAATCCCGACACCGGGCCGATCCGTGGCAGGGTCGTCCGGAAACTGGAAAATGTTCCGAAATCCAGACTCCCCCACCTCGGCTCGATCTCCGCCCGCCTCGGCTCGACCTAACCTCCGGCCGCCCGACCTCCCTCTGCCTTGGCCTGACCTTCCCCTGCCTCGGCCCAACCTCCGGCCGCCAGACCTCCCCCAGCCTCGGCAGATCTCCCCCGGCCTAAGCCCGACCTCCCCCCGGCCTCAGCTGCCCAACACCCCCCACCTCGCCCGAGGCAATGACGTTCCGAAATCTGGAAATATCCGGAACTGCCTCGGTCCCGAGGTTTCCGAATTTCGGACTTCACACCTGTATTACTAAAAACTTTTTTCTGACAGGACAGTTGACTATTATCTGAAATTAAATTTCAAACTGAAAGGCAAACCAGTGGAACAATTGTGGGGTAGTTTGCCAACTTTGCATTCCCAGGAGGTAACCTCATCTGCAAAATTGTACACAGAATGTGCCAAAATTCTCAAATGCACTGCCATTGAGTGAGGCTGCTGTTCAGTTTTTCAAGTTTGAAAACTTACCAGCTGTGGTTAAGTTACACCTTGTTTGAAGTTTAATTACTTTGAGATTAGATTTCCAGGTGGTCTCACACCCACTCTGCAAAACGCCAAACGGACATCAGTTGGGCTGCAGCTATACTGGTCATCTTGTTTTGAAGTGCATCATTTTCTCAATGGAGCGATGTAACAATGTCATTTGATCTGTTGTACTTACGATGGTTTCTTAAACTTTTTCTAACAAATTGCTTTTCTTACTGGATTTTATTTTTGCAGCTAATGTTACTGTAAATCTGCTGACATTTTGATTCAGATGTGTAGTTGAATTTTTTTAATGTCATATAAGATTTTCTTACCATTTGGTTGTACTTGTTCCTGAATTTACAGAAACTGTATAATTCTTTGAGCAGACCTATCATTGGATTTCTATGCCACTGCTCAGCCAGTCTATTGTCTACTGGATTGGATTCAAGTTTCCGCTGATGGTTTGATTCCATGTCTGAAGTTAAAGAGCTAATGTTACGTTATCGTTTACAAACTTAATTTACTTAGCGAGTCTACATAACCACCACATAAAGTAAGATCAAAGGTCTTCAACTATTTTCAGAATGTTAGTTAAGTATGAAGGATTGCCACTAATTCTATTTAGATTTTTCAAAGTGGGGCTAGACGATTTTTTTCCACATGTTTTACTGCAGGCTTTGCTTCCACCTTTACTGTCTTCTGGAAGCACACTGTGAAATAAATATAAATCGATATCCCCCCTCCCTCACACTGGGATTACATACAAATTCATGAAATATAGAAGTAACTCCACCTTTTATAACTTGCTGCTTAAGATGATTCCCCTCCAGCTTCCTCCCGAACACATTCTCTGCGGCTGAAATTCAGCTCACCAATAAGGCTCGTTACCACCCGTTTGCAGCAGCCATGCGGCGGAGTCGAGTGGCTGGCGATTTCTGGTCGAATGGCCGCCGCAAGCTAAATTCAGCACCGGGGTTTTTCTGGCGGTCCCCACTTCAGCCCCGCTGCTGCCGACCGGCTGTGCGTGCATCATATTGGAGAGTAAAGATGTTTTTCTTCTGACCCCTTTCAAGTGTTCAGTGTGAGGAGCTTAACTTTTGTATCACAAGCATCATTCTCTTTTTCTTGTCTTTCATTCTCGCTCTTCGCTTTCTGCCCCTCCCCCGTATTACCGCTCTCTGTCTCTTTTTGCCCTCTCATTCATCTCTACCCTTCCTATCCCCTTGCCCTCTTCTCTTGCATTTCTCGCCCTCTCTTACATTACTCGCCCCTCGGCCTCTCTTGCGAAGCTCGCCCTCACCCTCGTCTCTTGCATTCCTCTCCTTGCTTAACCTCCCTCATTTCATTTTGTTGCTGCTCTTCTCCCATCACAGCTTTTCCTTATCTCCCATGTCACTCTTTAGTTTTTTTTTTGCTCTCCATCCTAATATCATTGTAGCTCCTCTTCCTTCCGCATGAATCTGTATAGCTTCTTAAAATCATTCTGTTACTCGTCCTCTTCTTTGTCCTCAATCCCTATAATCACTCTCCAGCTTCTCTTCCTACTCACCGACCCCCATATCACTCTCGCATGGTTCTTGCCATCTTTAACCCCTTCATATCACTACATAGCTTTTCTCCATCTCCTTACTAGCTCATCTCTAAAACTCATTTTCTATTTATACCAGCATAACTCCGAATCACACGACTATTTCACATCTCATTGCTCACTGGCATAGTCATTATATTTAAGAACATAAGAACATAAGAATTAGGAACAGGAGTAGGCCATCTAGCCCCTCGAGCCTGCTCCGCCATTCAACAAGATCATGGCTGATCTGGCCGTGGACTCAGCTCCACTTATCCGCCCGCTCCCCATAACCCTTAATTCCCTTATTGGTTAAAAATCTATCCATCTGTGACTTGAATACTTTCAATGAGCTAGCCTCAACTGCGTCCTTGGGCAGAGAATTCCACAGATTCACAACCCTCTGGGAGAAGAAATTCCTTCTCAACTCGGTTTTAAATTGGCTCCCCCGTATTTTGAGGCGGTGCCCCCTAGTTCTAGTCTCCCCGACCGGTGGAAACAACTTCTCTGCCTCTATCTTGTCTATCCCTTTCATTATTTTAAATGTTTCTATAAGATCACCCCTCATCCTTCTGAACTCCAACGAATAAAGACCCAGTCTACTCAATCTATCATCATAAGGTAACCCCCTCATCTCTGGAATCAGCCTAGTGAATCGTCTTTGTACCCCCTCCAAAGCCAGTATATCCTTCCTTAAGAAAGGCGACCAAAACTGCACGCAGTACTCCAGGTGCGGCCTCACCAATACCCTATTCAGTTGCAGAAGGACCTCCCTGCTTTTGTACTCCATCCCTCTCGCAATGAAGGCCAACATTCCATTCGCCTTCCTGATTACCTGCTGCACCTGTAAACTAACTTTTTGGGATTCATGCACAAGGAGTGCACGAGGTTGCAGCCCCTGTTCCATTATTTGAAGGGGCTGTTCCTGAAATTCTGGCTGCACTTCAGTCCCACTCTCCTGATCTTTGGGCACCCTGTGCGGAGGGGAGCGGGTAGGTCCGAGGGCCTCCTCGTAGGACTGCTCCTGGGCACGGCCAAGGGTGCCATCAGCCGGTCCAGGCAGCGGGCGGTCGAGGGGGTCGTTCAACCTGACTGCCTGCCTCTCTTCCGCTCTTACATCCGGTCCAGGGTGTCCTTGGAGATGGAGCACGCAGTGTCCACCGGTACGCTCGCGGCCTTCCGCGAGAGGTGGGCACCGGAGGGACTGGAGTGCATCATCACGCCCGGCAACCAAATTTTAATTTGATTTTACGTTTTAAAGTTTAATTTGTTTTAATTGCCAGTGCTTTTAGTGTCCCCCTCCCCTTTTATAGGGGGCACTTGGAAAAATTTGATTTTAGCGCCCCAAAAAAAAGAAAAACACAAAAAAAAAACACAAAAAAGGAAAAAAAAAAAGGGCCTTGTAAATGTCTGCTGTGTCATCCAGGGCGGGTGGCACGGTTTAATGTTTTTTGTTTTACAGGTAGACTCTAAAAGAGTTTCATGCACAAGGACCCCCTTTGCACCGCAGCATGTTGTAATTTCTCCCCATTCAAATAGTATTCCCTTTTTTTGTTTTTTTTCCCAAGGTGGATGACCTCACACTTTCCGACATTGTATTCCATCTGCCAAACCTTAGCCCATTCGCTTAACCTATCTAAATCTCTTTGCAGCCTCTCTGTGTCCTCTACACAACCCGCTTTCCCACTAATCTTTGTGTCATCTGCAAATTTTGTTACACTACACTCTGTCCCCTCTTCCAGGTCATCTATGTATATTGTAAACAGTTGTGGTCCCAACACCGATCCCTGAGGCACACCACTAACCACCGATTTCCAACCCAAAAAGGACCCATTTATCCCGACTCTCTGCTCTCTGTTAGCCAGCCAATTCTCTATCCATGCTAATACATTTCCACTGACCCCGCGTACCTTTATCTTCTGCAGTAACCTTTTGTGTGGCACCTTATCGAATGCCTTTTGAAAATCTAAATACACCACATCCATTGGTACACCTCTATCCACCATGCTCGTTATATCTTCAAAGAATTCCAGTAAATTAGTTAAACAAGATTTCCCCTTCATGAATCCATGCTGCGTCTGCTTGATTGCACTATTCCTATCTAGATGTCCCGCTATTTCTTCCTTAATGATAGTTTCAAGCATTTTCCCCACTACAGATGTTAAACTAACCGGCTTATAGTTACCTGCCTTTTGTCTGCCCCCTTTTTTAAACAGAGGCGTTACATTAGCTGCTTTCCAATTCGCTGGTACCTCCGCAGAGTCCAGAGAATTTTTGTAGATTATAGCGAATGCATCTGCTATAATTTCCGCCATCTCTTTTAATACCCTGGGATGTATTTCATCAGGACCAGGGGACTTGTCTACCTTGAGTCCCATTAGCCTGTCCAGCACTACCCCCCTAGTGATAGTGATTGTCTCCAGGTCCTCCCTTCCCACATTCCTGTGACCAGCAATTTCTGGCATGGTTTCTGTGTCTTCCACTGTGAAGACCGAAGCAAAATAATTGTTTAAGGTCTCAGCCATTTCCACATTTCCCATTATTAAATCCCTCTTCTCATCTTCTAAGGGACCAACATTTACTTTAGTCACTCTTTTCCGTTTTATATATCTGTAAAAGCTTTTACTATCCATTTTTATGTTTTGCGCAAGTTTACCTTCGTAATGTATCTTTCATTTCTTTATTGCTTTCTTAGTCATTCTTTGCTTAAGGTGGAAATAGACAGATTTTTGAATGATAAGGGAGTCAAGGGTTACGGGGAGCGGGCAGGGAAGTGGAGCTGAGTCCATGATCAGATCAGCCATGATCTTATTGAATGGTGGAGCAGGCTTGAGGGGCCAAATGGCCTCCTCCCGCTCCTATTTCTTATGTTCTTATAATAGCTCCCTTTACACAGATGTTTCCCCTTTCCTTCTAAACTGCTATCATTATCCAACCCCAAAAGGCCCATGCTCCACCTCCCATCCTACTCGCACTACTTTACACAGTATCTCTGATTTCATTGTCCTCCCTAAAACCTCTACCCTCATATTCCCCAATGCATATTCCCCTATCCCCTCCTAATCCTTTTCCTTCGTGTCCACCACTGGGGGAAAAACAAAACAACCGCTCATCGTCACTTACAACTGCACTTGGAAGCTGCTTACTGCTTAGTCTTTGACCAAACATGTTACACAATATTTCTGCAGCTGTTGATCTACTCGAACATTCACCCACTTCCATCTTTGCTCTTGCCTCGTATCTAATGACTTTTTTCCCTGTAATGTCCTTGAATGCATAATCACTATTTGTGCTCATTTATCACAATTGTCCATTTGAATCCCTTCAGTCTATTAGACTGGATTGGTGGATGAAGGAAAAGGAGTTGAAGGGATACAGAAACAAGGTGGGTAATTGTGATTCGAACTAGTGACTTGTATGGAGGGTAAGTGCTGACTTGGACTGGTTGGGCCAAATGGCCTGTTCCCATGTTGTAATTTGTATGTATTTCTAAGTCTGGAACTTGCATCATCTACAGCAGCAAGACCACACTGGTCATGGGTACCAGTGATATCCTTTGTGATGCTGACCACGGCATACTGTCTCTCATTATCCTCCTTAACCTCTCCATGGCATTCCATTTGGTCAGTCAATCCTCTTCTAACAACTCTCCTCCAGGTTCACCTCTGCAGGGCTCCCCTCTCTTCATACTGCTCCTACCTGTCCCAAAGTAACCAGTACAATTCTAGCACTGGCTTTTCCTCATTCATTTCTCCCCAAGAAAAACTCTCTCCGCCTCTGCACTGAGGACTCCTTATCTGTGGTGGTTTAAGAACATAAGAAATAGGAGCAGAAGTAGGCCATACGGCCCCTTGAGCCTGCTCCGCCATTTAATACGATCATGGCTGATCCGATCATGGACTCGGGTCCACTTCCCTGCCCGCTCCCCATAACCCCTTATTCCCTTATCGGTTAAGAAACTGTCTATCCCTGTCTTAAATTTATTCAGTGACCTAGCTTCCACAGATTTACAACCCTCCAAGAGAAGAAATTCCTCCTCATCTCAGTTTTAAATGGGCGGCCCCTTATTCTAAGATTATGCCCCCTAGTTCTAGTCTCCCCTATCATTGGATCCTCTGGACATCCACCTTGTCAAGCCCCCTGATAATCTTGTATATTTCGATAAGATCACCTCTCATTCTTCTGAATTCAAATGAGTAGAGGCCCAACCTACTCAACCTTTCCTCATAAGTCAAACCCCTCAACTCCAGAATCAACCTAGTGAATCTTCTCTGCACTGCCTCCAAGGCAAGTATATCCCTTCGTAAATATGGAAACCAAAACTGCACGCAGTATTCCAGATATGGCCTCACCAATACCCTGTACAATTGTAGCAAGACTTCCCTGCTTTTATACTCCATCCCCTTTGCAATAAAGGCCAAGATTCCATTGGCCTTCCTGATCATTTGCTGTACCTACATACTAACTTTTGTGTTTCATGCACCAGGACCCCCAAGTCCCGCTGTACTGCAGCACTTTGCAGTTTTTCTCCATTTAAATAGTAACTTGCTCTTTGATTTTTTTTCTGCCAAAGTGCATAACCTCACACTTCCCAACATTATACTCCATCTGCCAAATTTTTGCCCACTCACATAGCCTGTCTATGTCCTTTTGCAGGTTTTTTTGTGTCCTCCTCACACATTGCTTTTCCTCACATCTTTGTATCATCAGCAAACTTGACGACTTTACACTCGGTCCCTTCATTCAAGTCATTAATATAGATTGTAATAGATTTAAATCTCTATCTTAACTCAACTTGTCCTCTCTTCTCTGATTTCATTGTACTCTCCGAAACCTCTCCCTTCATATTCCCCTGTGCGCATTCCGCTATACCCTCCTAATCCCTTTCCTTCGTGTCTACCACCGGAGGGAAAAAAACGACTCTCCATCATCACTTACAACTGCATTTGCAAGTTGCCTACTGCCTCGTCTTTTCCACAATACTTCTGCAGCTGTTGATCTACTCTAACATTCACTCACTTCCATCTTTGCTCTTGCCTTTCTTGCTCTCTCTGGGTTCATCTTATCCATGAGACCCACTTCCTGTTCACTTGACTCCATTCCGACAAAACTCCTGGCCCCTATGCTAGCTAACATTATAAATGTGTGTGTGTCTCTCTCTCTCTCGCTCTCTCTTTCCTTGGGTATTGTTCCCCTTCCTTTCAAAACAGCTGGCATCACTCCTCTCCTCAAAAAAAAAAACCCCCATCCTTCTGTCTTTGCAAACTCTCTTCTCTCTTAGGCAGTCCCTTGGAGTCGAGGATGACTTGCTTCCACACTAAAACTGAATTCTGATGTGGCTGATGAGTCCTATGCGGGTCTAAGCCTCTGCCACAGGTGGGGCGTACGGTGGTTGAAGGAACGGGTGGGTGGGGTGTCTGGGTTGCCATGCGCTCCTTCCACTGTTTGCGCTTGGCTTCAGCTTGCTCTCGGCGAAGAGACTCGAGGTGTTCAGCGTCTTCCCGGATGCTTTTCCTCCACTTTGTGCGGTCTTGGGCCAGGGATTCCCAGGTGTCGGTGGGGATGTTGCAATTTTTCAAGGAGGCTTTGAGGGTGTCCTTGATGCGTTTCCTCTGCCCACCTGGGGCTCGCTTGCCGTGTCGGAGCTCCGAGTAGAGCGCTTGTTTTGGGAGTTTTGTTTCGGGCATGCGGACGACGTGGCCTGCTCAATGGAGTTGATCGAGCGTGGTCAATGCTTCGATGCTGGGGATGTTGGCCTGAGCGAGAACACTAACATTGGTGCGCCTATCCTGCCAATGGATTTGCAGGATTTTGCGGTGGCAGCATTGGTGGTACTTCTCCAGTGCTTTGAGGTGCCTGCTGTACATAGTCCATTTGTCTGAGGCATATAGGAGGACGGGTATCACTACTGCTCTGTAGACTATGCGCTTGGTGTCCAGTTTGAGGTCCTGGTCTTCAAACACTCTTCCTCAGGTGATCGAAGGCTGCACTGGCACACTGAAGGCGGTGTAGGACTTCGTCATCGACGTCTGCCCTTGTTAACAGTAGGCTCCCAAGGTATGGAAACTGGTCCACGTTGTCTACCATCCCAACAGCAGCCTTCTTTTCCCCTCAAGTCCTGGAATGTGTTACCACCCAAATCTGTTCCCATCTTTCTGACAACTCCCTGTTTGTATCTCTCCAGTTAGGTTTCCGGCCCAGCCACAACACGGAAATAGCCCTAATCAAAGTCACAAATGATATCCTGTGTAATTGACCTTAGTACACTTTCTAACCTTGACCTCTTTGCAGCCTTTGACATAGTCAGCCACATCATCCTTTTCCAATACCTCTCATCCACTGTCATACTCTGTGTGGCTGCCCTCACTTGGTTCAACTCTTATCTATCCAATTGTGGTCAGAGCATCTGCAGTAATGGCTTCTTTTTCCGCTCTCTCACCGTTACTTCCAGAGTCACCCAAGGATCTATCCTTGGCCCTCGTCTCTTCCTCATATATATGGTGCCACTTGGTGAAAGCATCTGAAGAATTCAACATGTTTGCTGATACATACTTAACTCTACTTTTCCACTATCTCTCTCGACCCCACCACTACCTTTGAGTTATCATACTGCTTGTCTGACATTCACTCTTGGATGAGTCACAGTTTCTTCCAGTTAAACATTGCGAAGACCAAAGCTATTGTCTTCAGCTACTACCAGAGATTCCATACCTTTTGCCATTCTCCTCCCTGATCACTCTTTCCGGTGTACGAGATTGTTTACAATGTCAATATCCAATTTGACTCTGAACTGAATTTCTGGCTCCATATCCTCTGTCACAAAGATCGCCTACTTAAATCTCTGACTACTGCCTCAGCCTATCTGCTTCTGAAACTCTTATCCATGCCTTTGTCGCCTCCAGACTCAACTATTCGAATTCTTTTATAGCTGATCTCCCATCCTCCAACCTCTAAACTTAAGCTTATTCAAAAATCAGCTGCTGGTATGCTATCTTACACCATGTCCTGCTCATCCATCATTCCTGTTGTTGACCTATGTAAGGGGGTTGTAAAGTCCTTACTCTACAGCATGAAGCCACACGATGCACATTCTGGGGACAAGGTCACTCTGTGACCTGCCCTCTTTATTTACAGGACTCCAAAGACAATGACCCTGCGAGGGACCTCCCTTTTTATACCTGTGTCTCCCACGAATTCACCCCTTGTGGTCAAGGTGAACATCAAGGTTGAGTGTATACAGTAATACAGTGGTGTTACATACATGACAGGGTTAACAAGTACACTTGAGTAAGAAGCATAAGGGAATGTCATGGAATCAGTTTAAAGGGAATTAGAAGGTTCTGAGGAATCAGGAGTTCCTCTGTCTTACGTTATGGATCGTAATATTGACCGATTATGTAAAACTCGCTTATGTATGTAAAGCATACTTATACACTCGCTTACATTGGGTTAAGAAGAGGGAGGCAGCAACGCATGATGGGTAATGAACCGTCCGTTGGATTAACCTTGGAACAAGGAAACAAATATTTGGGAACATAATTGTAAACAGCATCTGAATCTCATAGCAAACCCTGGGAAGCAAGGTTATTTCACACGTCATGAGAAACTGAAGCAAAGTTAAATGCATTCCAGAAGAGTGACATGTGATGAGAGATGGACAGGTGAGGAAGAACCACTCTGAACCAGTTCTTTGCAGTAGGCCAATCGGTGGTTTTGTCGGAGGGTCGCACAAATTGAAAAATCGTATAATTGTGCTTGTAGAACTCTTGCACTTTGAAGTGTTCATTGGAACATTTCCCGAGCATGTTCGAATAAAAACCGATTAACCGAGGTTTTGTCTGCGTGATTCTGTGATCACTATACAATACGGGCAGGTGTCGATTCCTTATATCAGGGAGTCCACCTTGAGGAAGAGAAGTCTTCTTTTTACCCCAACAACCTACAATGGCTCCAGTTTAAAATTCTGATCCTTGTGTTTAAATCCCTTCATGTCCTCATCCCTCTCTATCTCTGTAACCTCTTCCAGCTCGACAACTCGTCCAGAATTCTCCATTCCTCTGACTCTGGCCTGCGTTCCCCAACTTCACCCCTCCAATGGCAGCCGTGCAAATGTCATTTAGGACCCATTCTCTGGAAGGTCCTTCCGAAGCCCCTCTGCCTCCCTACTGACCTCTTTTTCTTTAAACGTTTACTTAAAACTCACCTATTCACTCCTATGTGCATATCTCACACACACACTATGTCTCTCATGCATGTTCGTTGCTGATGTAATTTAAAAAAAATCCAGGGCATGCCGCAATCTATTAAAGATGGATATTGGGACTGGGTTACATGAAGCTGGGCACGAGAGACCGGAGGGGATAAGCCATCTCGGAGTTGTTTCAATGCATATAGGAGCTTGGGCTGAGGCTCAACCCAAACCCAGTAAAATAATTTTCGAGTACTTTTAACTGCATCGGGTAATTTCACAATCTTATTTCCAGTTTAAATCATTCATTAGAGATGTTGTAATTGTTGTCTGAAATGTCCTCTCCAACTACACACAACAAATGTACTTGTGATTTGGAACTCCAATTGGTGAAAGACAAAGTCAATTAGAATTAACAATATTATTTTCAAAGCCAGTAACTGAGCTTCCATTTTTATCTGTGTGCCCCTAACTGATATCAGTCAAAGGGCTAGTAGGTTGTGCAGAGGACTTGTAGCTCTTGCAGTGCATTGTCACTGTTATCTTGTGGATTCCCAATATTCCACGCTACTTATCTGTATTCAGTGTGGGGTTGACGGATTACATTTATCTGGAATGGTGAGCACATCAGTGAGTGAATTCTGACTGTGACTAACATGTGCACAGACATTTGGCCCTGTCCCAGCCTATGAACAAACCTGTGGGAAGTCCTGAACCTCAAAGTAAATAAGGTTGTGTCGATTTGCAAATGTGTTTGCAGTTAAATCAGTGACTTCAAAGTTCTCATCTTCCAGAAAACTGCCCCGTCAATCATGGATACTCCCCTATGACAGGAAGTTTTAATTTATTGATTTTAATGTACTAACACGCACAGCCATTGAAGCACTGATAGCTCCTTAACAGTACTGCTATTTTTCTGTTGCTACTCAGAGAGTTTCTGTCTCTGATACTGCTTCTGAGTCTAAAGCTGATGAAGTCCAGGTCACCTCAAGTTGTGTCCACTGCATCCCCAGCATTAAAAATTGGGAATACAAAAGCAAAATACTGCGGATGCTGGAAATCTGAAACAAAAACAAAAAATGCTCCTGGAGGAGCTAATGGGGCGCAAAAAAGGGGCAATTTTACCTCCTATATGTATTAAACTACACTACAAAAAGTAAATTCTAATGGTTATAATAACAGTTATACAGTGTATGAGCTATTGTTATGCGAGGTATGGGAAATGGCCCATGTTGTCCAGGGCCGCGCCGTGGATCTTAATTGGGGGGTAATGCTGTGCAGTGAGGACAGGCTGGTGGAGGCCCTTTGTCTTACAGATGTTTAGCGTAAGGCCAATGCTTTCGTATGCCTCAGTAAATACGTTGACTCTGTCCTGGAGTTCAGCCTCTGTATGTGCGCAGATGCAAGTATCGTCCGTGAACTACAGCTCGACGACAGAGGTTGGGGTGGTCTTGGACCTGGCCTGGAGACGACGAAGTTCACTGCAAAAGCTACAAGTCCTCTGCACAATCTTCAAGCCCTCTGAGTGATATTAGTGATATTAGTTAGGGGCACACAGATAAAAATGGAAGCTCAGTTACTGGTTTTGAAAATAACATAGTTAATTCCAATTTACTTTGTCTTTCACCAATTGGAGTTTCAAATCACAAGTACAAGCCTCTTATCAACAAGAGCAGACATTGACCACGCGATTCAACACCGCCTCCAGTGCGCTACCGCAGCCTTCGGCCACCTGAGGAAAAGAGTGAAGACCAGGCCCTCAAAATTGTCACCAAGCTCATGGTCTACAGGGCTGTAGTAATACCCATACTCCTATATGGCTCAGAGACAGGGACAATATAAAGTGCTGGAGAAATACCACCAATGCTGCCTCCACAAGATCTTGCAAATCCACTGGGAGGATAGATGCACCAACGTCAGTGTTCTCGATCAGGCCAACATCCCCAGCATTGAAGCACTGACCACACTTGACCATCTCCGTTGGGTGGGCTACATCGTCCACATGCCCGACACGAAACTCCCAAAGCAAGCGCTCTATTCGGAACTCCTACACAGAAAGCGAGCCCCAGGTAGGCAGAGGAAACATTTCAAGGACACCCTCAAAGCCTCCTTGATAAAGTGCAACAAACCAGACTCCCCACCCACCGTTTCCTTCAACGACTGTCCCACCTATGACAGAGACTCTAATTCCCGTATTGGACTGTATAGACACCTGAGAACTCACTTTTAGAGTGGAAGCAAGATTGCATTTGCCGCTGAGATTGGGAGCTCCTGCCCGTTGTCGTCCAGATTCAGGGCGTAAGTTGCTTTTTTTTTACGCCAGGCGGTCTTTCCAGGACATTTCCACGAAATTCCCGCTCAAAGTACTGTCGGGCATCTCAGCGATCCTTTGGGCGGAACTTAGCTTCCATCAAGTTCGGGGTCTATATACTTTACCTTGACAACTTTAAACTTAACCTTTGTGCTCCTGATGACGTGCATCTCCAGGATCTCCTCGTCCTTTTGCTTTTCTTCAATACTACGAAGTGTCTGGCGATTTCTACCTCAGTTGGTTTACTCTTCAGTCGATTTGCCTTTGCAAGATGGCCAGTTTTCTTGCAGAAGAAACACTCTGCCTTCACACATGAACAGCTTTGAGCAATGTGTTGCCCTAGGCACCGATAGCACGACTTCAGTGCGCTGTTGCCTTGGCCATTTGCTGAGGCCTTGGGGCCCAACTGCCTTTTACTTTTAGCCTGCAGGCGATTCACCTCAGTTGTCTGACGACTGGAAATGGTGCGAAATTCTTGGAAGTATTGATCAGCCATATCCATCGACATAGCTGTCTAAGAAGCTAAATCAAAAGTCAAGCTCGGGGTCGTCAACAATATGCTTCCGATTGCTTCATTTTTCATCACACAAATAAAGCGGTCACACAATGCTTGGTCCAGAAAGTTTCCAAAATGACATGGAATGGATAACTTTTTAAAAGCTACAATGTACTCACTGATGCCATCATTATTCAATTAATCTCGTGTTCCAAAATGATAACTTTCAACAACTTACAGAGGCTCAGGATTGTAGTGCTGTTTAGAATCTCCATCAGTGGCGTGTCCTTTAGCTTGACAGGAATAAGCACATTTTTCAGGATTTCATACACCTTGTGGCCTGCTTCAGTCAAGAAAATAGCCCGTTTCCTTTCTAAAACCACGTGGTTATGGTTTTCATCATCGGGGACTTCGAAGATACTATTCGTGGTGAAAAACATGTCTAGCCACTCCACATACGCTCTGAAAGTCTCGGTCATGATGGAATTCACCCAAGCGTCCTATTATTCACATCGGCATGGCCATCTGGACTCTGGCAATGTTGATAGTTAGGCCATGTGTGCTTGAAATTTACCGTGGATTTTTTTTAGCTGTTCTGCAAAGCAAAGAACCGCTCAAAATCTCCCTGTTGGTTGGCAAGAACATCCACCAACAAAAATTTCAATTAGGGAATTCAGAAATCCTATCACTGCCAATGTGATCTATTCTTATGACATCATCAACAGAAGCACACACATAAGATGGTTCTTACAGAAAACTGGCATCATGTGACTTTGTCATATGATCTTTTATTATTTCCATCAGTAATTGCATTACATCAGTCGTCCAATAGGGAGAGCTCCATTACAACATGTTGTCTATTTATCAGCCTGTGCTACTCCGAAACTAGAGGGAGCCTTGTTCCAAAGTATATATGTATTAAACTACAATACAAGATGTGAATGCCATTGTAACAGCGGTTCAATAGTGAATGATCTGTTGGTATACAACCTGTCTAATGCCACAAGATTACGAGGTGGATCAATCTCGCAGAGGTCTTGCTTCGAGGGTGTCCAATTCCACTTCGAGAGTACTGTAACATACTATATTTTACTTTTGCCTTGTATACTTACAATGACAATAGATTTAAATATTTCCCCCCACCAAGCAGCATCCTAACCACTGTCATACAGTGAAACATGTAAGACCCTGAGAGGGCTTGACAGGGTGGATGCTAAGAGGTTGTTTTCCCTGGCTGGAGAGTCTAGGACCACAGGACATAGTCACGGGAGAAGGAGTTGGCCATTTATGATTGAGATGAGGAGAAATTTCTTCACTCAGAGGGTTGCGAATCTTTGGAATTCACGACCCCAGAGGGCTGTGGTTGCTCAATCAATGAGTATATTCAAGACAGTATTTGATAGAAACATAGAAACTAGGTGCAGGAGTAGGCCATTTGGCCCTTCAAGCCTGCACCGCCATTCAATAAGATCATGGCTGATCATTCAACCTCAGTACCCCTTTCCTGCTTTCTCTCCATACCCTTTGATCCCTTTGGCTGTAAGGGCCATATCTAACTCCCTTTTGAATATATCTAACGAACTGGCCTCAACAACTTTCTGCAATAGAGAATTCCACAGGTTAACCACTCTGAGTAAAGAAATTTCTCCTTATCTCGGTCCTAAATGGCTTACCCCTTATTCCTAGACTGTGACCCCTGGTTCTGGAACTCCCCAGCAATGGGAACATTCTTCCTTCCCCTAACCTGTCCAATCCCATCAGAATTTTATATGTTTCTGTGAGATCCCCTCTCATTCTTCTAAACTCCAGTGGATACAAGCCCAGTTGATCCAGTCTCTCCTCATATGTCAGTCCTGCCATCCGAGGAATCAATCTGGTGAACCTTCGCTGTACTCCCTCAATAGTAAGAACGTCCTTCCTCAGATTAGGGGACCAAAACTGAACACAATATTCCAGGTGTGGCCTCACCAAGGCTCTGTCCAACTGCAGTAAGACCTCCCTGCTCCTATACTCAAATCCTCTAGCTATGAAGGCCAACATACCATTTGCGTTCTTCACCGCCTGCTGTACCTGATTTTTGGACTCTGAGAATCAAGAGATATGGGGATTGGGCGGGAAAGTGGAGTTGAGGTCTAAGATCACTCATGATATTGAATATTGGACCAGGCTCGAGGGGCCGTATGTCCTGCTCCTGCTCCTATTTCTTATTTTCTGACGACATAGTCAACCGATGGTTCCTATGCCATGAACCATAAAATAAGATAACCTTCATAGAAGAAATGTCTCCTGAAGTAGGTGTACAAGGACAGTTACACAAATTGCTGACAATATTACCCTTGGTGTACTTAAAACATTTTAGTATTACTTTTTGGCAGCCTGTCTCAATGGTATTTTTAAATTGATCTAAAATTAAATTTACAGAGTACAAAGTTACTGATAAGTGGAATATGTTTTGGTGTAATAAGTACATACAGTTCTGGTCCAGAAGATGAGTTGGATGTCCTATCCCAAAAAATGGATAGAACTTTAAATTGTCTTCATCTATTCAGAAGCAGTGTCAAGATTTGCAATCTTGTATTGAGTTATTTAACTCATTAACAAGGTCAGAGAATGTAGCAAAATGGATAGCTAGTTGGCTTCAAGAAAGAAAGAGTAGGGGAAAAAGGTAGCTATTCACAGTGGCAGAAGATGGGTAGTGGTGTTCCACAAGGATCAGTGCTGGGACGACTGTTCACAATTTATATTAACGATTTAGACTTTGGAATCAAAAACTCAATTTTTAAATTTGCGGAGGACTGCAGCAAATTACAGGAGGACATTACTAAACTTGCAGAATGGGCATATAATTGGCAAATTAAATTCAACACAGATAAATGTGAGGTATTACATTTTGGTTGGAAGAATAGGGAGGTCACTTATTACTTGGAGGGTGCGAGTCTGGTTGGGGTTCAGGACCAAAGGGATCTCTGAGTACAAATACACAAATCACTAAAAGATTAGCAAGGCCATAAAAAAACAAACCAAGCACTAGGGTTTATTTCTAGAGGTATAGAAATGAAAAGTAGGGAAGTAATGCTAAACCTGTATCAAACCTTGGTTAGATCACACTTGGAGTAATGCATACATTTTTGGTCGCCATATTATAAAAAGGATATAGAGGCACTGGAGAGAGTGCAGAGAAGAATTACACCAGAAATGCGATGGTATACATATCAGGAAAGGATGAACAGCCTAAGTCTCTTTTCCCTTTGGGAGTAAAAAAGGCTGAGGGGTGACCTAATGGAGATCTCTAAAATTAATGAAGGCTTTGATAGAGTGGATATAGAGAGAATGTTGCCATCTGGTGGGGACGAGCATAACTAGTGGCCGTCAATATAAGATAGTTACCAAGAAATCCAAATGGGAATTCAGAAGAAACTTCTTTATCCAAAGAATGGTGAGAATGTGGAACTCGCTACCACAGGGTATGGTTGAAGCGAATCGTACAGATGCGTTTAAGGGGAGGCTGGACAAGCATATGAGGGAGAAGGGAACAGAGGGTTATGCTGATAGAGTTAGATGAGGAAAGACGGGCGGAGGCTCGAGTGAAGCACGTAATCATTGGTTAAATACTATTTTCTCCAGGTGCTATAGTTGACAAAATGCCATTCACTTTGTGCAAAGGTTTCAAAAATCATGTTAAAACATGTCCTCTGCAATTTACACTGTCGCCTTGCTATACATCAAGAAAAAAATATGACCAGTTTTTGCAAATGAATGGCAAGTTGGGATTTAGTCCACTAAATCTGTTATGTTCTTACTGGTTGCCTAAAAGTATTCACTTGTAAATCTGATGGCATTGGCAAAAATAATGAGAAACTGAAACTTTAACTTGGCCTCCTGAATGCACAGTGCTATTTTCCCTTTGTTGCTACATTCCTAATTGTGAAGTGTGTGACATCTATAAATGCCTTTGCATTAATGTTTTGTATATAAAAATGCTGTTTTCAGCAGTGTAACACTGATTTATATTTTTGTTATGGGTGATCCCATAACTTGCAAATTACGACCAGTGATTTGTGTAGGTCAGCCACAACAGTGTTCTATTGATACTACAGATTTTTTTTGTTTGTTTAAATAATATTTTTCTTGGCATATGTTGGATGTGCTCTATGCTGTGAAGTTGAAGGGACAAAGGGTTTTTATTTTATATTTTCCATGAGCGGTGTCAATAATTATGTAGAATTTTACAGCACAGAAACAGGCCATTCATTCCAACATGTCTATGCTGGTGTTTATGCTCCACATGACCCCCTCCTCCCATCTTACTTCATCTCACTCTATCAACACGTCCTTCTATTCTTTTCTCCCTCATATCGTTCTTTTAAATGCATCTATTCTATTTGCCTCACTACTCCATGTGGTAGTGAGTTCCACATTGAGCAAAGCAGTTTCTCCTGAATACCTTATTGGATTTATTAGTGAATTTCTTATATTTATGGCCTCTAGTTTAAACTCCACCACAAGTGGAATCATCTCTATATCCTATCGAAAACCTTCATAATTTTAAAAACTTCAATCAGGTCACCTCTCAATGTTCTCTTTTTTTTCTGGACAAAAGAGCCCCAACATGTTCAGTCTTTTGTGATAGTTATACCCTCTCAGTTCTGTATCATTGTAAATCTTTTTGCATTTTCTCCAGTGTTTCCATATCCTTTTTGTATTATGGAGACCAAAACTGGTCACAGTACTTTGTGGTCTAACCAAGGTTCTATATAAATTTTACATCATCTGTTTGTTTTTGAATTCTATTCCTCTAGAAATGAACTGCAGTGCTTTGTTTATACTTTTATGGCTTTGTTAAACTACGTTGCTACTTTTCATGATTTGTGAATCTGTACCCCAGATCCTTTTGCTCGTCTACCCCATTTAGACTCTTATTTTCCAAGGAATCGGTGGCCTCCTTATTCCTCCTACCAAAATGCACCACCTCACACTTGCCTATATTGAAATTAATTTGCCATTTACATGCCCATTCTGCAAGTTTGTTAATGTCATCTTGTATTTTGTCGCAGTGTTAACTATATCTCCCAAATTTTGATATTGTACTTTCCATTCCCGAGTTCAAATCATTTATGTAACTGGTGAACAACAGTGGTCCCACCATTGATCTCTGTTGAGTATCGCTTCCCACTTTCTGCTAGTCTGAGTAACTACCTTTAGCCCCTACTCTTGGTTTTCTGTTTTGTAGCCAGTTTGCTTTCCATTCTGACCCTCGACACTACATGCTCTGACCATGGTCATGAGTCTACTATGCGTCTACTTGGAACTCCTTCACGGCAAACGAGCCAAAGGTGGGCAGCGGAAATGTTACAAGGAAACCCTCAAAGCCTCCCAGATAAAGTTCAACATCCCCACTGACACCTGGGAGACCCTGGCCAAAGACCGCTTTAAGTGGAGGAAGCACATCCGGGAGGGCGCTGAGCACCTTGAGTCTCATCGCCGAGAGGCTGCAGAAATCAAGTGCAGGCAGTGGAAAGAGCACGTGGCAAACCAGTCCCACCCACCCCTTCCCTCAGCGACTATCTGCCCCACCTGTGACGGAGACTGTTATTCTCGTATTGGACTGTGCAGCCACCTAAGAACTCATGTTAAGAGTGGAAGCAAGTCTTCCTCGATTCCGAGGGACAGCCTATGATGATGATGATGATGACTGCGGTGCCTTTATCAAAGGTCTTTTTAAATTCCGTGGCCTTGTCTACTCTTTCTGTTACTTCAATAAGGTTGTTCAAGCATGACCTTCCATTTTGAAATTGGTGCTGAGTATTCTTTATTATATTTTCGGTTTCCAGATGTTTTTCCATTACATCTCTGAGTAAAGATTCCAATATCATGGCTGTTGTAACATAGGAACAGGAGTAGGTTGTCTAGTCCCTCGAGCCTGTTTGCCATTCTATGAAATCATGGTTGATCTGTGACCTAACTGCACATACCTGCCTTCACCCCATATCCCTTAATACCTTTGATTAATAGAAATCTATCAATTTCAGATTTGAAATTAACAATTGACCTTTGCGGAAAGTTCCAAACTTCTACCACTCTTTGCGTGTAGAAGTGTTTCCCAACTTCACTCCTGAAAGGCCTGGCTCTAATTTTTAGGCTATGTCCCCTCGTCCTAGATTCCTCAACCAGTGGAAATAGTTCTTCAGTGTATATTTGACATTATAAACTCATGGAGACAGTTACTTTTGAAGATCAGCGTAGAGGTTTCAGTTAAAAATGCATTCAGATTGAAACTATGATCACAGAAAAAAGTTAATCATAAAAACTCATTATAACCAAGTTTAAAAAATACTGTTTGGTCACATTTAGTACTTACTTTTGAAAAGTTATTATTGAAAAGTATGCATGTTGAAATAATTTTAAAATGGATGTCATTTTGAGTTCACGTCTGTTGGTTATATACTTAAAGCCAATTGTTCTTTATGTAAGGGAACATATCCCACACAACAGCTCTGAAGCAATCTAGAATTATCTCCATCAATCAGATGTTTAGTGGGTGTATTGGCTTTGCTTCAAGTTGCGATGAGACTTTTCCACTAATTTAATTTCGAAGTCTTGGTTATAATTTGATTCATAATCAAAGTATGGAAGAGGCCATGGGCCATGTGGGAATAGTAGACACTTGGACTTGATGTAAATTTATTTTTACTTGCCAAATTTTGTGTGTTAACACTCCTGTGAAGTGCCTTGGGACATTGCTATATAAATACAAGTTGTTGAGCCAATTTGCGATCCACCTTGCAATATCATTCTTGACAGCATCTAACCTTTTATCAAAAGCTTTTTGGAAACTCAAAGACATGACATCTACCTGATGCATCAGGCTGGATTTTAATTTGCAGTCGTGCTGGGAGCGGTGGGGCCCGATATCACATGGGAAACCCGGGAGTAAGTGTTGGGAATAGCCAAGTTTAAGGCTATTAATAATCTGGTCATTTTAATAATCAGGATCGACTATAAACCATTTAATCTGTGTGTATGTTGTGTTTAATCAGAGTTTAAGACGGAATATAACACAATAGTTATATAGCGAAAACATACAACTGTAACAGGTAGTTAATACCAATTTCGATCAGACAAATCCGAGGGGCCAGGTGGCCTACTCTTGCTCCTATTTCTTATGTTCTTAAATGGCTGGCGCATGTGAGCAGTTCTCTGGCTTGCATTCTCTTTCTATATCTAGAACTTCCTTCGGTAAAGCATGCGATCACTCGAAGAGTGTTCAAATAGCTCAACTTCTGTTCCGCTCTCCCCTTATACCGTCTGTAATGAAAAGTTCTCTGTGTTACTATTATTCTCTTTTATGGGGTGGACCTGACATGGGATATTGACAAGGCCTTAATATCCAATAAGGCTTCTTAGTTCTTTGTCTCGATTCTTGTCACTCTATGTTAACACTGACCCAGAGTTTCTTGCCATGGAAATCGTTCCATCTTTCTTGTCCCTATTCTCTCGGCTACAATCAATACAAAGCCTGAGCTCTACCCTTTGAACTATGAGGCTCAAACCAGAAAACTGCTCGTTATCTCCTTTGTGGCATAGAGCCTTCAGGCTTGTCTTTTTAACACATTTTGTCCCTTTAGAATTTTGCTGTAATGTGGCCCTTTTTGCTTTTTCCCTTGGGTTTCTTTGCCCTCCACTTTTACTTTTCTTTCTATCTTTTGCTTCTACTTCCCTTTGTCTCCCTGCATAGGTTCCCATCCCCCTGCCATATTAGTTTAACCCCTCCCCAACAGCACTAGCAAACACTCCCCCTAGGACATTGGTTCCGGTCCTGCCCAGGTGCAGACCGTCCGGTTTGTTAAGTATAAGCTGCACAATTATGTGGCACAATTGGTATAACATTCATAATGGTAGGATATTGGGCTTAATAGATCAGCACATTCTTAGGTTTGAATTATTTCACACACACTGGTAGTTTTGCAACATGTAATGATGGTGTAATTGATATATGTACTCTGTGTAGCAAGATTTTGATGCACAAGCCAATGTTTATGACAAACCAGCATTAAAAAAATGTGATTAATTGAAACATTGGAACAGTGAATTGAATTTGAGAAAGGGGTCAGAGGTTGCTCTTCCCCCTTAAAGGAATGGACTGTAAGAAAGGGGGAATTCTTAATTTCAGAGTCTCCATTTCAGAATCGCCATTATCGAAATTTAGAGATGGCACGATGGATGCAAAAGCGAAAATGAGAGATCGAAACGAGTTTTCTCTCAATGAGGGGAAGATGTTTGAAACCAGGGATGCCTAAAAATGTATATGGTTATGCGATTAAAATTGATATGAAAAAGCTGTGTTTAAATGGTTGTATTCGAACTGGAGACGAAATGTCTCCAAGACTGATGGTAGATGCTTAGAAATGCAAATATTTTGGGACACTGCAGAGACCTATGCTTGTCACCCTATGTTAACACTAACCCAGAGGCTCAATGCCTCAATGTGAGGAGTATTCGTAATAAGGTGGACGAATTAACTGCGCAGATAGCTGTTAACGGATATGATGTAATTGGCATCACGGAGACATGGCTCCAGGGTGACCAAGGCTGGGAACTCAACATCCAGGAGTATTCAACATTCAGGAAGGATAGACAGAAAGGAAAAGGAGGTGGGGCGGCGTTGCTGGTTAAAGAGGAAATTAATGCAATAGTAAGGAAGGACATTAGCTTGGATGATGTGGAATCGGTATGGGTGGAGCTATGGAATACCAAAGGGCAGAAAATGCTAGTGGGAGCTGTGTACAGACCACCAAACAGTAGTAGTGAGGTTGAGGACAGCATCAAACAAGAAATTAGGGATGCGTGCAATAAAGATACAGCAGTTATCATGGGTGACTTTAATCTACATATTGATTGGGCTAACCAAACTGGTAGCAATGCGTTGGAAGAGGATTTCCTGGAGTGTATTAGGGATGGTTTTCTGGACCACTATGTCGAGGAACCAATTAGAGGGCTGGCCATCTTAGACTGGGTGATGCGTAATGAAAAAGGACGAATTAGCAATCTTGTTGTGCGAGGCTCCTTGGGAAAGAGTGACCATAATATGGTAGGATTCTTTATTAAGATGGAGAGTGACACAGTTAATTCAGAGACTATGGTCCTGAACTTAAGGAAAGATAACTTCGATGGTATGAGACGTGAATTGGCTAGAATAGACTGGAGAATGATAATGTAAAGGGTTGACGGTGAATAGGCAATGGCAAACATTTAAAAATCACATGGATGAACTACAACAACTGTACATCCCTGTCTGGAGTAAAAATAAAAAGGGGAAAGTTCCTCATCCGTGGCTAACAAGGGAAATTAAGGATAATATTAAATCCAAGGAAGAGGCATATAAATTGGCCGGAAAAGCAGCAAATCTGAGGACTGGGAAAATTTTGTAATATAGCAGAGGAGGACAAAGGGTTTAATTAGGAGGGGGATAATAGAGTATGAGAGGAAACTGGGAACATAAAAACTGACTGCAAAAGCTTTTATAGATATATGAAGAGAAAAAGATTAGTGAAGACAAACGTAGGTCCCTTGCAGTCAGATTCAGGTGAATTTATAATGGGGAACAAAGAAATGGCGGACCAGTTGAACAAATACTTTGGTTCTGTCTTCATGAAGGAAGACACAACTAACCTTCTGGAAATACTAGGGGACCGAGGGTCCAGTGAGGAGGAGGAACTGAAGGAAATCCTTATTAGGCGGGAAATTGTGTTAGGGAAATTGATGGGATTGAAGGCCGATAAGTCTCCGAGGCCTGATAGTCTGCATCCCAGAGTACTTAAGGAAGTGGCCCTAGAAATAGTGGATGCATTGGTGATCATTTTCCAACAGTGTATCGACTCTGGATCAGTTCCTATGGACTGGAGGGTAGCTAATGTAACACCACTTTTTAAAAAAGGAGGGAGAGAGAAAACGGATAATTATAGACCGGTTAGCCTGACCTCAGTAATGGGGAAAATGTTGGAATCAGTTATTAAAGATGAAATAACAGCACATTTGGAAAACAGTGACAGGATCGGTCCAAGTCAGCGTGGATTTATGAAAGGGAAATCATGCTTGGCAAATCTTCTAGAATTTTTTGAGGATGTAACTAGTAGAGTGGACAAGGGAGAACCAGTGGATGTGGTGTATTTGGACTTTCAAAAGGCTTTTGACAAGGTCCCACACAAGAGATTGACGTGCAAAATTAAAGCACATGATATTGGGGGTAATGTACTGATGTGGATAGAGAACTGGTTGGCAGACAGGAAACAGAGGGTCGGGATAAATGGGTCCTTTTCAGAATGGCAGGCAGTGACTAGTGGGGTGCTGCAGGGCTCAGTGCTGGGACCCCAGCTGTTTACAATATACATTAATGATTTAGACGAAGGAATTGAGTGTAATATCTCCAAGTTTGCAGATGACACTAAGCTGGGTGGAGGTGTGAGCTCTGAGGAGGACGCTAAGAGGCTGCAGGGTGACTTGGACAGGTTAGGCAAGTGGGCAAACGCATGGCAGATGCAGTATAATGTGGATAAATGTGAGGTTATCCACTTTGGTGGCAAAAACACGAAGGCAGAATATTATCTGAATGGCGGCAGATTAGGAAAAGGGGAGGTGCAACGAGACCTGGGTGTCATGGTACATCAGTCATTAAAAATTGGCATGCAGGTACAGCAGGCGGTGAAGATGGCAAATGGTATGTTGGCCTTCATAGCTAGGGGATTTGAGTATAGAAGCAGGGAGGTCTTACTGCTGTTGTACAGGGCCTTAGTGAGGCCTCACCTGGAATATTGTGTTCAATTTTGGTCTCCTAATCTGAGGAAGGACATTCTTGCTATTGAGGGAGTGCAGCGAAGGTTCACCAGACTGATTCCCGGGATGGCAGGACTGACATATGAGGAGAGACTGGATCGACCTGTATTCACTGGAGTTTAGAAGGCTGAGAGGGGATCTCATAGAAACATATAAGATTCTGACAGGACTGGACAGGTTAGATGCAGGAAGAATGTTCCCGATGTTGGGGAAGTCCAGAACCAGGGGACACAGTCTAAGGATAAGGGCTAAGCCATTTAGGACTGAGATGAGGAGAAACTTCTTCACTCAGAGAGTTGTTAACCTGTGGAATTCCTTACCGCAGAGAGTTGTTGATGCCAGTTCATTGGATATATTCAAGAGTGAGTTAGATGTGGCCCTTACAGCTAAAGGGATCAAGGGTTATGGAGAGAAAGCTGGAAAGTGGTACTGAGGTGACTGATCAGTCATGATCTTATTGAATGGTGGTGCAGGCTCGAATGGCCGAATGGCCTACTCCTGCACCTATTTTCTATGTTTCTATCTCATTTAATGTCGTTTTCACTTGAGCATAGGTTTTGAGACAGATTCTGTTAGACCTGTAAAGCTTGGTACAGGGAGGCACCCCTAAAACCCTTATACTGGTTTCGAACTGGCTTTTCCCATGCTCTGTTACCTACAAAACATAATTATTACAGTTATAATTCAGTCTTACAATCACTAGCATGTCAACTAAGTGTACACATTTTCAGCGTTAAATGATGCAGACAAAGAAAACAAACATTGGAAAGAAAGTTGAAATTTAACATCCAATCAACAAGTTATGGACTTAAAATTCTCCAGATCTCTTACTCGTATCCATCCATTGTGGATAATTCTTACTAGATTTATTTCTTCCCAACCTTCAATTGTCCCAATCTAAATTCTACATCGTTTTTACTTAAATTTTAATTTTAATCCTTTTTTTACTTGAAAACACTTTCAATCTCTCTAACAGGTACCAGTTTAACTCCCTTCTGATTTTTTTCATTAATTAGATAGTTTCTCGATGGGAGTATGTATCAATGCTTTAGAAATGGTCTCACTTCTGAGCCACATGCATCCTTATCATTATAGGCGGTCCCTCGTTTCGAGGATGACTTGCTTCCACGCCAAAAAGGGATGTGTTCACAGGTGTTTCAATGAAGGACCTAATATTCCAGGTCTGAACTACATGTTGAAGGATGGAAGATGCCTGTGCATGGATTTTTTTAACGTGTGGTGGCTGTTGCACACCAGCCACCACACGGGCTTGCCAGAGCTAGGTCTTGGTCCAGTGGCAAGGATTAACCAAGACGACTGGAGACCAGCTCTGCTGCACGGACCTAGTGCGCACACATATTGTAGTGTGGTCTGGCGCGTGCTGCCATATCTTGCTGTTGTCAAGTAACTGAGCATGTCTGAGACCTGTTCTTCAGTGCAAATTCACCATGCATTTCCACATGCTCGTTGCCTCATGTGAGACAAATCACATCAGCACACTTCCACCGATATCTCCATATCATCCAATACAAGCCATCTCGACCTTTCGGTGATCTTATCAAAAGATTGTTCGAGATCTTTGCTCATCTTCTACTGCATATTTCAGGTAGTGGCCAGGTTATCAATGCAACTTTTTTTTAAAGTTCATAGGCAAGGACACAAATGTCTCCAAGCAAAAGCTATCGCTTTTCTATTCTTAACTACACTTTCCTGACATTCACTAGAACGTGAGAAAAATTTGGTGGTGTAATTTTTCTGTTTCTATCTTGCATCTTAAGTAGACATCCCATTAATTACTATTCATATTCATGAGCTCTGAAGTAACCTTACTATCCAATTCAATATTAAAGATTAACATTTAAAAAAAATATATAATCTTTATAACCAACTATATTGTGCCGTAGTCCATTTTATCATTTCAAACGTATCACAAATCCAAACAGCAGTATTGTTGCAGTGACCGGTTTTTTCAATGTTCAATTTTATTTCTCCACAAAGTTTTTCTCTTGATACACAGCAAGAGTAGAACCATCTAGATTGTTCTCAACCAGTTTCTTTTAATGAAAAATTATCCCTTTAAACCTCAGTTAGATTTTCCCTTCTCAAGTGCTTGAAGCAGCAACTCATATCAATTTCTCTATCTTTTATTAATTCCAATTTAAGAAACAAGTTTTGCCAAGCCTGGTAGTTTACGTGGACTACAGTTTACACTTTTGTGCTTATTGCCCAAAAATGGGCGTTATTTCTGGCATGGGCAATAAAAATGGGTTTTCTGATCACCGGCTTCTCGCCCATCCTCAAAACACCTATTCTCCATTTTTGAAATTGGGCGTTACCGTGAGCGATATGAAATGGATGGTAGCTTAAATTTCGCTGACCTTCTGCCGTAAAGTGTCGCCGTCCATAGCAACGGTATGGCAACACTTGATTCCCGCGATTCAGGAAGTCAAGGGTCGTTATGACGTGCAGAAGAGACAGAAAGAGAGGGAGCTGAGAGGGACTGCAGGCGTGTGTGGGTGTGGTGTGGGTGCTTTGGGAGGACTTTAGAGCTCAGCAGCAAATAGGGAAACAAAAATTAGCTGTTACCAGCTACATATTTCCCCGAATTTAGCCTATAATGGAGGGAGAGGAGGAGGCATCACAGTATGCTGTGGAGACTTGACGCTGGAGAGAGCAGTGAGGTGGGAGAGGAGCACATTGGAGGGCGCAAAAGAGCGAGGAGATTCTCAGACGAGGCAAATGCCTCCCTCCTGCAGGAGGTCGAGTTACGCTGGGGTGCTTTGACACAGGGAGGACATGGGAAGCCCAACCCAAAGGCCTACCAGAAGATATGGACCGAGATAGCAGAGGTGGTCTCGTTGGTGACCAGCGAGGGGCGTGAGGGCAACCAATGCTGCAAACGATGGAACGACCTTGTGGGATCTGCAAGACTAAGTAATTCATTTATTTACAGTACTTATGTATTTATATAATTTGATTTGTAAGAGTAATGAGTGACTATCAGCAGATGTGAGGTCTTCCACTTTTACCGGGAATGTTTTACTTAAAGCCTGCGGTCACGCTGCATGTCTTTAGGTAAAGAATAATGATGATCATAATAAGCATGATTACATCTGTCGGTTATGTGTTGTATCAGTCTCTGTGATAGTACCTAGCAATGATATCACGCAATGATCTCATGCCATGTCGTCCTGTCACCTTTTACAGAAGAAGCTATCGACGATGAGGTCCGTGCAGAGGCAAACGGGTGGGGGGCCACCAGCCCCCAGCGACATCACTGACATGGAGGAGCAGGTGCTCGCACTCGTGGCGAAGTACACCTGGACAGCCATGGAAGCATCTGAAGATCCTGAAGTGATGCAATGTGAGTAAAGCTTACACCATTGCGTGATCTAAAGTCAATAGATGTCACACCCACTTGCATCTGAACAATCATATATGATAGATGATTTCTAAAATTGTCCGAGAAATAATGCTGGCCTAATGAAAATCAATGCAATGCAAATGTGTTGATGGTCATGAAATGTGATGTCTGTGATGATTTTGATAGTGGTGGTGCTTTTGTCGTGCATATGCTGTGTGTAGCGCTAGACTCACCTTGTGATCCTAGCACCCATTCTCCTCTAATAACCTCATTTGTGTTTTGCAGCTCAGCCAGAAGCGCAGCCCCAGGCAAGACCTTGGAGGCCAGAAGGTGGGGGCGTGGAGCCCGACTCTCCGGGCGATGCTCCATCTGGTGCTGAGGAGCTCCGATTCTCGCCCGTCAATCCGCTGGGTCTGTTCTCCACGGATTAGAGCGCTGACTTCGAGGAACCTGCATCGCCACACTTCAGAAGCCATTCCACCCCAAGGCCATCTAGTGGTCCTCCGGTCATTCCCACCTCCACTCTGGAGATACCGGCTCCAAGCACCTTACCACAGGGCACCCCATTTGTCCCAGGACAGCGCCGACCCCGCAGGGGCCTCGTGGACACGGCACGTCTGGTCCACAAGCGCCACTTGAGAGCGGAGAGATAGTACAGTTGTCCAGGAGGACTGTAGACATTGGTGACCAGCTCATCGAAGCATTGGGCAGCATATCCCGACAGCTGGCCACCATGACTGAGTACGTTCCGCGGATGGCGGAGACCTTGGATGCGATAGCCAGGAACACCGCTGCCACAGGCCTCCCAGTGGTCCCAGAGCGCGACACTCCACCCCTAGGTTCCGCACCACCATTGCGAACAACAGATGAGAGCAAGGACCAAGATCCTGCTTCTGCACCCCTGCTCCCATACCCGTACAATCACCGCCTCTGCCTTCATCTCCCCACCAATGAGGCACTGCCTGAGGAGCTCCTCGGCCAGGCGCCGTGGAGCGAGGTGGTGAAGGAGTAGAGGTGGGGAGGGGGGAAGGAAAGTGAGGTGCATGTCCGCAGGTGAATGCTGTGTTATATCTCCATCTGGTTGTATGCAATTTGTTGTAATATATGGCGGGAGGGGACCACTCTCCTGCTTTGCATTTGTATTCTGTGTTGCTGGACATGTTGAACATTTGATTGATGTCAATGGTGGAAAAAGTGGGGTGTGGGCGGGGGTTGGTTGTTTTTGCCTGTCAAACCTATGATTTCGTACCAATGTTGGTATAAAAATGTTTTTATTGAACATAACCTTGTTGCACATTGTCTCAGATAGCTGGACATTTACACACTGGTGATTCCTTAACATGAAAGGGTTGAATAAACTTAACTTCAATCAACATAAACTTTAACTGGCATCAAGGTGATGGGCACCATTGATGTCTGAGCTGCACACACACAGCAGTGTGTCAGCATTGTCACTCACAGCAACGTTCTTTCAGGCAAATTGTTCAGATATCAGCTCCTCACGTAAGAGTCTTGCAGCTATGTAGCCGTCATGGGCCCTTTCCTGTGGTCTGGAGGGGGTTGTGGGCATGGTTGCATAGCCAGCCTGATTGTCTGGCCCTAGATCAGCGTCCAGCCCCTCGTCGTCTTCTTCCTCTCTCCTGAGGTGGAGCATCAGTCCCTTCTGTCAATGCTTGGCTCCTCCTGATAGCTAGATTGTGCAGCATGGAGCACATGACCACGAATTTACCTACTTGCTCAGGGTTGTATTGTAGCTTCCCTCCTGAGTGGCCCAGCAATCTGAAGCACTGCTTGAGCACAGTTATTGTTTTGTGGACCACATTGCGTGTGTCTCTGTGGCTCTGGTTGTATTGCTTCTCGGCCTCGGTGTGGGTGTCACGCAGGGGTGGGGGGGTCACCAGCCAGGTGGTTCGGCCATATCGGTTATCACCAAGCATCCAGCATTGTCCTTGTGGCTGACTCTTAAACATTAATGATTTAGACGAGGGGATTAAATGTAGTATCTCCAAATTTGCGGATGACACTAAATTGGGTGGCAGTGTGAGCTGCGAGGAGGATGCTATGAGGCTGCAGAGTGACTTGGATAGGTTAGGTGAGTGGGCAAATGCATGGCCGATGAAGTATAATGTGGATAAATGTGAGGTTATCCACTTTGGTGGTAAAAACAGAGAGACAGACTATTATCTGAATGGTGACAGATTCGGAAAAGGGGAGGTGCAACGAGACCTGGGTGTCATGGTACATCAGTCATTGAAGGTTGGCATGCAGGTACAGCAGGCGGTTAAGAAAGCAAATGGCATGTTGGCCTTCATTGCGAGGGGATTTGAGTACAGGGGCAGGGAGGTGTTACTACAGTTGTACAGGGCCTTGGTGAGGCCACACCTGGAGTATTGTGTACAGTTTTGGTCTCCTAACTTGAGGAAGGACGTTCTTGCTATTGAGGGAGTGCAGCGAAGGTTCCCCAGACTGATTCCCGGGATGGCGGGACTGCCATATTAAGAAAGACTGGATCAACTGGGCTTGTATTCACTGGAGTTCAGAAGAATGAGAGGGGATCTCATAGAAACATTTAAAATTCTGACGGGTTTAGACAGGTTAGATGCAGGAAGAATGTTCCCAATGTTGGGGAAGTCCAGAACCAGGGGTCACAGTCTAAGGATAAGGGGTAAGCCATTTAGGACCGAGATGAGGAGAAACTTCTTCACCCAGAAAGTGGTGAACCTGTGGAATTCTCTACCACAGGAAGTTGTTGAGGCCAATTCACTAAATATATTCAAAAAGGAGTTAGATGTAGTCCTTACTACTAGGAGGATCAAGGGGTATGTCGAGAAAGCAGGAATGGGGTACTGAAGTTGCATGTTCAGCCATGAACTCATTGAATGGCAGTGCAGGCGCGAAGGGCCGAATGGCCTACTCTTGCACCGATTTTCTATGTTTCTATGTCTATGTCAGAGACAGTGCTCTCATAAAGGATGTGAGCCTCATCGAAGGTGCCCGGACATTTGGCATTCACTGCCATGATGATCTGGTTGTGGTCGACAACTAGTTGGACCTTCAGGGAGTGAAATCCTTTTCTGTTACGAAAACGCTCTGGTTACTGAGAAGGTGGCTGCATGGCAATGTGAGTGCACTATATAGCTGCCTGCACCCTGGGGAACTTAGCAATGCGGTAGAATGATCCAGCCCTGTCAGTCTGAGCCTCCGTCGTCATGGGGAAGCTGATAAAGTCCATCCTTTTCGCGTACAGGGCCTCCGCAAGCTGTCTAATGCAGCGTTGGATTGCATAGTGAGACAGAGGGCAAATCTCGACCGCAGAGGCCCGAAAAGAACCGGACACGTAGAAAGGCAGTGCCACGGTGACCTTGACCTCAACCGACACTGATGTCCCGATGGCAGGCTGCATATGTGGCAGGTGTAGTCGGAGATGTCAAGGTAAGACTTCTTTTCCTTGTATGTGCGGGGTGTGTTTGGTCTGGACCTCCTCTTCATTCTTGTACGTCTTAAATTGGGGAAATAATGATGTGCATCACGCATTGAGCCATCTGCACTCTACAGCATCTGCATATTAATTGATGCAGGCTGGGAAATGGCTAGCCCCATTTCAATGAAAGTATAATAGCGATTGAAGCAATAATTTCCGCACTAAAATATACCTGGAATAAACCCCCAATAGTCCAGACTCTGAAAATATGTCTGTTGAGATGGTCACTTCACCTGAAAAGAACTCCAGAGTCAATGCAAACTCCCCCAAAGTTGAAGCAGCCTTTTGAATGAAGCGACTTGCGATTTTAAAAATGGCAGCCACACCGCTGGCTTTAGTTCAGAACAGTTCCACTTTTTCTGGGCGTTTTTTGGGGCAAGCGATATTGTGGGCAATATGTGTGTGAGGTGGTGAAAGGGACGGTGGGCGATCTCCTAGGCGTTAGTTTTGCCAAATGTGGTCTTTACAACAACAAAAAAATGGGTGGGTGGTATTATTGAATTTTGGCGTTAATTCCGTCTGGAAAGTAACGCTGGACGATATTATGTTAGTTGATTTGCCCATTCTGATGATTTTCGCCCCAAAAAAGTGGGCGGGCGGTATTTTTTCCCGGCATTAAACACATGGGGAAAGTAATGCTCGGCGATAACTTTCCGAAAAATGCCCCTCAATTTCCATTTTGTGGCTAAATGGGCGATATATGGGCATTATACGTCATTTCAGTGGTAAAATGGACGTTAAGTGGGCGTTAAGCATGCAAAAACCGTGGAAAGTCTAGCCCATGGTGTCTTAAACATCCTTCACGGCAAACAAGCCAAAGGTGGGCAAAGGAAACTTTACAAGGACACCCTCAAAGCCTTCCTGATAAAGTGCAACATCCCCACTGACACCTGGGAGTCCCTGGCAAAAGACCGCCCTAAGTGGAGGAAGCGTATCCAGGAGGGCGCTGAGCACCTCGAGTCTCATCGTTGAGAGCATGCAGAAATCAAGCGCAGGCAGCGGAAAGAGCATGCGACAAACCTGTCCCACCCACCCTTTCCCTCAATGACTATCTGTCCACATGTGACAGGGACTGTGGTTCTCGTATTGGACTGTTCAGCCACCTAAGGATTCATTTTCAGAGTGGAAGCAAGTCTTCCTCGATTCCGAGGGACTGCCTATGATGATTGGGGGGGTGGGGTGGGGTGGAGGGGGCGGGAATGGGAGTTGGCTCAAATAACAGGTTGCCACAAAAGCTTATTTTTGAATTTTTGAAATGGGAAATCTTTGTACAGCAAATAGCTCCATCAGACCCAAGAGTCCGTAGAAGTAGTCACTTATTTTGAAAAGGGATAAATCATGCATTGCTTTCCACTGCTGTCATTAGCCAATTCTGTCTTGCCATGATATGAATGAGATAAAATCTGCTGTTTTACACTTGAAACTATGTCCTGCTGAACTTCAATCATTCAGCCAGTACAATCTTGATGTCAATATTAAGATTCTTTAAATTGGACTAATATTTCCAGATGCACAAGGATGCTTGCTTTGCTGTCACTGGAGCATTAGTTTCAGGTTAACAGCTATCATCAGTGGACAACAGTGGTTACATGACATTCCTAAATAAGAATGCTCCAATTCATTTGATTATCAATAGCTGCATCTTCAGGATGTCTAAATAAAAGTAATTGCAGAAAAGTACCTGTGGCTTTTGTGGCGAGAGCTAAGGTGAGGTGTAAAGTGGTCAGAGTATACATTTACTGATTACATGTTATGACAATCGAGGAAATGGGTTGCTCAGCTATATCTGTAGCAGAGCAGTTGCTTATTACTTGCAGATGAAATAACTAGTTTAATATGGCAATTTGCTTTGCAAAACTGTCCTGTTATAATGACAGTTTAGTCTTGAATAATTTAAATGCTCTTCAACATGTGCTTGAAAATGTTTTTTCCAAGTTACTGATCAAGCACATTGGCTTTCTTGCATATTCTGTCCTCAATTAAATGCTCTTTATAACTATTGTTGCACAGAATAAATGATCACCAAAATATAAAGAAGTTCGATAAACAAGAACCAGTGTTAAATTTATGTTAAAAATAACTTAAGTAATCATATTTTATTGATTAACTCAAAGTAAAACAACAGCAAATCAGACCTGAGGAGGTCGGAAACATAGAAGGAAAAGTGAAGAAAGTGGCAGAAAAAGCAACCTATGAGAAACAACCAATAACTTACGAAACAACCAGTCCCGAATGACAATTTAGGAGAAAGCACAAAATCCCTGAAAATAATTTTTGATCATTTCTCTTCCTTCAATAATTTAACTTTCTACTGTTCAATATAAGATTGTGAACAAAATAAAAAGATCCAAACAATGGCCCAAATTTTGCTGTGAGCAGTGAAGGAACAGCTTTCGCTGGAGCAGGCTCGAAGGGCCAAATCGTCTACTCCTGCTCCTGTTTGTGTTCACTTCGCCTAGAGACTTCTTGCGGGCTTTTCAGCAGAGAATTCTAGTTTTCAGGCGTTTGATCCACTGCTGGGGATCTGTAGCGTCTGTGAGTGGGACATGCAGCAGGGAGACTCCTCAACCATTCAGGTTGAGAAATCCTTACTGAGACACGTAGACTACAAAGCAAGAAGTAAAAAAACGGATATATAAATTAAATTTAAATTTGGTACAGGAAGTGAAAAGCTTGAAACGTATAAGATTATGAGGGGCCTTGACAGAGTAGATGCAGAGAGGATGTTTTCCCTCGTGGGGGAATCTAGAACTAGGGGGCATAGTTTCAAAATAAGGAATTGCCCATTTAAAACTGTGATGAGGAGGAATATCTATGGAATTCTCTGCCCCAGAGAGCTGTGGAGGCTGGATCATTGAATATATTTAAAGTGGAGGTAGACAGATTTTTGAACGATAAGGGAGTCAAGGGTTATGAGGAGAGGCAGGAAAGTGGAGTTGAGGCCAAGATCAGATCAGCCATGATCTTACTGAATGGTGGAGCAGACTCGAGGGGTCAAATGGCCTACTTCTGTTCCTATTTCTTATGTTCTTATGTAAAGATTGGTGCATATACATGGAATTAAGGGAGAGACATAAGAGAAAAAACAGAAAAAGTAAAAAAAAAATGTAACATAATTCTTTTCTAAGGGAATAAGAGTCCACACTTGCAATATTAATTTCTCGGGGCCAGAGGGCTTGTTCAGCAGTAATTATCACTTATTACGCCATTAAAAACTAAATTACTCCTGATTGATCAAGCCCTAACTTTTTCATCTGTATTTCATGCGTGAATAGTGGGTAAGTAGCCTATGTTTACACTATTACAGTAATCTCAGTGCAGATTTCTTCAGTGAAGAGTTCAACATATGGAGGAGCAAGGTATTACTGAATATAGGGACATAGGAACAGGAGTAGGCCATTTAGTCCCTCAAGCCTGTTCCTCCATGTGATGAGATCATGGCTGATGTGCGACCTAACTCCATATACCCATCTTTTGCCCATATCCCTTAATACCATTGGTTAGTACAAATCTATCAATCTCAGATTTAAAATTAACAATTGATCTAGCATCAATTTCCGTTTGCGGAAGAGAGTTCCAAACTTCTACCACTTTTTGTGTATAGAAATGTTATCTAATTTCATTCCTGAAAGATCTGGCTCTAATTTTTAGACTATGCACCCTAGTCCTAGAATCCCCAAGCAGAGGAAATAATTTATCTCTATCTACCCTATCTGTTCCCTTTAATATCTTGACAGCAACTTCCAATTTCCGCATTTAACTGCACATGTGCAGATGCCAGAAGTTACTGTCAGTTTTACCCTCTAATAAATGACAGCCTTGCTGTTATTAGTTCAGACAAATCCGGGCCATTATGAATTTCACAATAATAATGACATTTCTTAATTGAATTGGCTCTGTGTCATTTAATACCTTTATTGTGGTTTTTGATTGAAAGACCTCAGTCTAACTCAAAATCTTCGGCTTGACTGCTCAAGAACAGTTGCTAACCATATCTGTCCATTTTGAGAACATGTGGCTTGCAAAATATCCCTATATCTTTTTATTCTCGGGATGCGGGCAATGTTGACAAGGGTGCATATGCTTCCCATCCCCAGTTGCCCTACAAAAAAGCGATGGTTGAACTTCTTGAACCATTGCAGTGCTTATGGTTTGCTTCCTGTTTCTCGTAGAAATTGTTTTACACCTGAGTGGCTTTACAGGTCACTTCAGAGGGCATTAGGAGTCAACCATGTAGTAGGTTAGACCGGGTAAGAGCAACAAATTCACTTCCCTGAAGGGCATTGGTGAACCAGTTGGGTTTTTGACACAATATAGCAGCCTTTATGATTACTTTTGTACCTGGTGCCAACCTACAAATTATTGGATTTATTGAATTCAATTTTACAACTTAGGGTTTTTATCTGGGTTTTTCACTCAGAACCTCTGGTTTTTCTGGTCCACCTGTGATTAACAGGACATTTATTTCCTTGTTCACATTTGGAAAACGAAACAAAGATTGATTATTGGCAGTGCATTTATTTTTCTCAGTGGTAAGTCAAACACATCAAGGCAGCACTTGACCGAGTGTGGCATCAAAAAGCCCAAGTTAAGTTGAAGTCAGTGGGAATCGGGGAAAATTCTACACTGGTTGGAATAATCCCGAGCACAAAGGAAGATGGTTGTAGTTGTTGGAGGACACTCATCGCTGCAGGAGTATCTCAGGGCAGTGTCCTAGGCTCAGCCATCTTCAACTGCTTCATCAATGACGTTTCCTCATCATAAGGTCAGAAGAGGGGATGTTCGCTGATGATTGCACAGTGTTCAGTTCCATTCGCAAACCTCAGATAATGAAGCAGTCCTTGCCCGTATGCAGCAAGACGTTGACAACATTCAGGCTTGGGCTGATAAGGGGCAAGTAACATGCCACACAAATGCCAGGCAATGACCATCTCCAACAAGAGAGAGTCTAACTACCTCCCCATGACAATCAGCAGCATTGCCATCATTGAATACCCAACCATCACCATCAACCATTGATGAGAAGGATAACTGGACCAACCATAAATAATGTGCCTTCAAGAGCAGGACAGAGTTTGGTATTCTGCGGTGAGTGACCCTCCACCTGATTCCCCAAAGCCTTATCACCACCTACAAGGCAGATCTCAGGACTGTGATGTAACACTCCATTTGCCTGGATGAGTGTAGCTCCATCAACACTCAAGAAGCTCAATACCATCCAGGACAAAGCAGCCTGCTTGATTGGCACCCCATCTACCACCTTAAACATTCACTCACTCCACAACTGATGCACCGTGTCTGCTGTGTGCACCATTTACAAGATTCACTGCAGCAACTTTTTTTTTCGTTCCGGGATGTGGGCATCGCTGGCAAGGCTAGCATTTATTGCCACTCCCTAATTGCCCTGGAGAAGGTGGTGGTGAGCGGTTTCTTGAACCGCTGCAGTCCTTGTGGTGAAGGTACTGCCACAGTGCTGTTAGGGAGGGAGTTCCAGGGTTTTGATCCAGCGCCAAGTCAGGATGGTGTATAACTTGAAGGGAACTTGTAGGTGATGGTGCTCCCATGCGTCTGCTGTCCTTGTCCTTGTCCTTCCAGGTGGTAAAGGTCGTGGGTTTTGGAGGTGCTGCTGAAGAAGCCGTGGTGAGTTGCTGCATTGCATCTTATAGATGGTACACACTGCAGCCATTGTGCGCCTGTGATGGAGGGAGTGAATGTTGAAGATGGTGGATGAGGTGTCAATCAAGCAGGCTGCTTTGAATGTTGTTGGAGCTACACTTATCCAGGCAAGTGGAGAGTATTCCATCACACTCCTGACTTGTGCCTTGTAGATGGTGGAAAGGCTTTGGGGAATCAGGCGGTGAGACACTCGCTGCAGAATACCCAGCCTCTGACTCGCTTTTGTTGCCACAGTTTTTATGTGGCTGGTCTAGTGAAGTTTCTGGTCAATGGTGACCCCAGGATGTTGATGGTGGGGGATTTGGCAATGGTAATGCCATTGAATGTCAAGGGGAGGTGGTTAGACTCTCGCTTGTTGGAGATTGTTATTGCCTGGCACTTCTGTGGTGCAAATATTACTTGCCACTTATCAGCCCAAGCCTGAATATTGTTCAGGTCTTTCTACATGTGGGCATAGATTGCTTCAATTTCTGAGGAGTTGCAAATGGAATTAAACACTGTGCAATCATCAGCGAACATCCCCTCTTCTGACCTTACGATGGAGGAAAGACATTGATGAAGCAGCTGAAGATGGTTGGGTCTAGGACACTATCTTGAGGAACTCCTGCAGCAATGTCCTAGGGCTGGGATGATTGACCTCCAACAAACTCAACCATCTTCCTTTGTGCTAGGTATGACTCCAGCCAGTGGAGAGTTTTCTCCCTGATTCCCATTGACTTCAGTTTTACTGGAGCTCCTTGATACCACACTCAGTCAAGTGCTATCTTGATGTCAAGGGCAGTCACTCTCACCTCTGGAATTCAGCTCTTTTGTCCATTTTCGAACCAAAGCTGTATTGAGGTCTGGAGCTGAGTTATCCTGGCAGAACCCAAACTGAGCATTGGTGAGCAGGTTATTGGTGAGTAAATGCCGCTTAATAGCACTGTCAACGACACCATCCATCACTTTGCTGCTGATTGAGAGTAGATCGATGGGGTGGTAATTGGCCGGATTGGATTTGTCCTGCTTTTTGCGAGCAGCATGTACCTGGGCAGTTTTCCACGTTGTCGGATAGATGCCAGTGTTGGTTAGAGGTGCAGCTGGTTCTGGAACACAAGTCTTCAGCATAGCCGGGATGTTGTCGGGGCCCATAGCCTATGCTGTATCCAGTGCGCTCAGCCGCTTCTTGATATCTTCTGGAGTCCATCAAATTGGCTGAACGTGCCAAGACTTCTTTGACAGCACCTCCCAAACCAACGACCTCTACCACCTAAAAGGATTAGGGTAGCAGGCGCATGGAAACATCACAACCTCCAAGTTACATGCCATCCTGACTTGGAAATATATCGCCGTTCCTTCATTGTTGCTGGGTCAAAATCCTGGAACTTCCTCCCCAACAGCATTGTGGGAGTACCTTCATCTCACAGACATGCTGGGTACTGTCACATAGTGGTCATATTACTGGACCAGTAATCCAGAGGCCTGGAGTAATGATCTGGAAATATGAGTTCAAATCCCACCATGGCAGCTGGGGAATTTAAATTATGTTATTACATAAATCTGGAATAAAAAGTCAGTAATGGTGGCTATGAAACTACCGGATTGTCGCAAAAACCCATCTGACTCACTAATGTCCTTCAGGGAAGGAAACCTGTCATTGTTACCTTGTCTGGCCTAAATGTGACCCACAGCAATTTGGTTGACTCTTAACTGCTCTCTGAAATGGCTTAGTAAGCCACTCAATTGTACCAAACTACTACAAAGAATACCACACAGAGTGCAACAGTTCAAGAAGGCGGCTCACCACCATCTTCTGAAGGGCAATTACGGATGGGCAATAAATGCTGGCCTTGCCCACAACCCGTGAATGAATCTGTGAAAAATTATTTCACTTTGTTTTGCAAATAATTTAAACTGCTTGGAAGATGAATTTGAATTGTTAGGTTCCTCCTGACTGGCTGCTGTCCATGTCAATCACAACAAGGCCCTCTCCACTTAACCTTGGCTCGAAGTTCAGCCCATGATCCTTCTCTTCTAACAAACCAATTTTAGGGTTTAAAGTTCAATTTTCTTTTGCATACAGATTTGTAACCTGTATAACATGATGAATGAGCATTTTATGGTAATTTTTCTCAATGGAAATTTATGTTTATTAAAGGTTAAAGTTTGACATTTTGTCATGTTTTGACCGATTTTCCAGATTTTGTGTGAAAGAATTAGGTTTCATTGTTGTTTTAAAATTGCAGTTAAATCTTAAATATTTAGAGGGAATGAGCCAGTGGATACTGCTTTGCAGTGTCAAAGATGTAAATGTCATCCTGGTTTCTCTATTCTGAATTGTACAACAGTTTCCCTTCTCAAACGTATACATGTTGCCATATTAAAGACTCACTGAATCATTTTTTTAGTATTATTGCCACAGCATGTTTTCTGTTGCCCTATTCTTTTCGATGTTTAATTAGTTACAATTAATGAAAAGTAACATAGCAACTTAAACATTAAATTGATCCATTTATAAAAATCTTCTCGACATCTGGTACAAATTGAATATCTCTTGGGTATCAAACTCATGGGGAAAATATGCCATTTTCTTGCAATTGCATACCCGTCGAAACATTGACACTCAAGATCATGTCAAGATTATAAATGGATTACTTTACATCTCGCACAGAATTCCATCGGTCTTCCACATCAAAATTTTTGTCCTTGTGCAAAAAATATTGTTATTTTACCATGGAAGCATATCAAATACTTGCATATAAAAATATTATGACTGGACTCTTGATACCTATTATACATTCTTATAATTTGGAGTTGGAAAAAGAAACAAGGTCTCATGAAAATAAAATCACTACACCAATAATGAGAATTGGAGTGCCAATCTTTCTTTGTTTAACCTATTTTTCCTTTAGACACATACTGTTATTTATAGGTTAAAGTATGCTGGGACAACGTTCTGGGTAGCTTGATCTTTATGGTCCTGTCTCTTGATTTTTTTTCCCTCAAGTTCTGTAAGTTGGTCTTTGTTTCTCATTGACCTTTTGCAATCTCAAAAGTTTGAAATGTGCATCCTTTTATGCACTTGCCTCAATCCAAGTTATTTAATCACCGGCTGTGTGACTGGCTTTGACCTACTTAGTTGGTGGAGGTAAGTTTATTTCCCTCCTGCCACAAGAGCTTTTCTATTTCACTGTTCCCCTGGTAGCCACTACTGTTCTTTCTGGCTGGTATGCTCTGTGCTGCTGCCCTCCCAGAGTGACTGCCTCGCTGCTGCCAATTTCCCTGTCTGGTGGCCTCACTGATCTCCTGATTAAGAGAAGAATATGCTTGCTGTGGACTATGTTGAACAATTTTGGGTACTGTTCAGAATAATATTCCCCTTAAAAAGTGCTCCATTTCATAATTATTTCAGGATCAATGAACTTGTTTCAACTCATCATCATTTTTCCTCAATATATTTATTCATGAATCGGTGTAGAAAGGAAGCTTTAATGATGCCTATTTCTGATTAAAACATTAAGAAATGAGTATTAAAATGTAAGAAACACAAAAAAGATATATTTGATAGGAATTCAACGTAGATCACAAAATGGTTCTGCAAAGCCACACTCAACCTCATCCTGCTGTGCCACTCATCACATCCCCATCACTCTGCCTTCCCTACTCTACTCCTGCACATCCTTACACTAACTTACCTTGCACCTCCATCCATCCTCCCCTCTCTCTATCTCCATTATCAGTTCCCCATTTCACTAGCCACCCCTCACACCCATCCTCATCCTTGTCTAATCATACCAACTAACAACACACGGGGGTAGGCACGTGGGTCCTTTCGCCAATGTTATGTATAGTTAATGTTGATGTGTTGTCAAACACTGAAACCTTTATTTTCAGGACATTGTGTTCTTGGTCAGATTTGTGAGCACCTTTGGAAGTGGCTTAATGATTTGTCGTGAATGGTAAGGCATAAGAGTAGGCTTGCATCCTAGGGTCTTAAGAGATGTAGCGGCAGGGATAGTGGATGCACTGGTTGTAATTTACCAAAATTCCCTGGATTCTGGGATTCGAAAACTGGAAATGTAACACCCCTATTTAAAAAAAGGAGGCAGACAAAAAGCAGGAAACTATAGACCAGTTAGCCTAACATCAATGGTTGAGAAATTGTTGGAGTCCATTATTAAAGAAGCAGAACATTTCGAAAAGCAACATTCGGTCAGGCAGTGTCAGCACGGATTTATGAAGGGGAAGTCATGTTTGACAAATTTGCTGGAATTCTTTGAGCATGTAACGAATAGGTTGGATAAAGGGAAACTAGGCTTATATTCATTCGACTAGGCTTATATTCACTGGAATTTAGAAGAGGGGATCTCATAGAAGCATATAAAATTCTGACGGGATTGAACAGGTTAGATGCAGGAAGAATGTTTCCGATGTTGGGGAAGTCCAGAACCAGGGGTCACAGTCTAAGGATAAGGGGTATGCCATATAGGACTGAGATGAGGAGAAACTTTTTCATCCAGAGAATTGTGAACCTATGGAATTCTCTACCACAGAAAGTTGTTGAGTCCAGTTCGTTGGATATATTCAAAGGAGAGTTAGATGTGACCCTTATGGCTAAAGGGATCAGGGGGTATGAAGAGAAGGCAGGAGTGGGGTACTGAAGTTGCATGATCAGACATGATCCTATTGAATGGTGATGCAGACTCGAAGGGCCGAGTGGCCTACTCCGGCACCTATTTTCTATGTTTCTATGAACCAGTGGATGTGGTGTATTTGGACTTCCAGAGGCATTTGACAAGGTGCCACATAAAAGGTTACTGCACAAGATAAAAGTTCATGGAGTTGGGGGTAATATATTAATTAGCATGGATAGAGGATTGGTTAACTAATAGAAAACAGAGAGTCGGAATAAATGATTCATTCTCGGTTAGCAACCAGTAACTAGTGAGATGCCGCAGGGATCAGTGCTGTGACCCGAACTATTTACAATCTATATTAACGACTTGGAAGAAGGGACTGAGTGTAACGTAGCCAAGTTTGCTGACGATAGAAAGATAGGAGGAAAAGCAATGTGTGAGGAGGGCATAAAAAATCTGCAAAAGGACATAGACAGACTAAGTGAGTGGGCAAAAATTTGGCAGATAGAGTATAATGTTAGAAAGTGTGACGTCATGCACTTTGGCAGAAAAAAATCCAAGAGCAAGTTATTATTTAAATGGAGAAAGATTGCAAAGTGCTGCAGTACAACGGGACCTGGGGGTACTTGTGAATGAAACACAAAAGGATAGTATGCAGATACAGCAAGTGATCAGGAAGGCCAATGGAATCTTGGCCTTTATTGCAAAGGGGATGGAGTATAAAAGCAGGGAAGTCCTGCTACAGCTATACAGGGTATTGGTGAGGCCACACATGGAATACTGCGTGCAGTTTTGGTTTCCATATTTACGAAAGGATATACTTGCCTTGGAGGCAGTTCAGAGAAGGTTCACAAGGTTGATTCCGGAGATGACGGGGTTGACTTATGCGGAAAGGTTGAGTAGGTTGGACCTCTACTCATTGGAATTCAGAAGAATGACAGTTGATCGTATCGAAATGTATAAGATTATCAGGGGGCTTGACAAGGTGGATGTAGAGTAGAATGTTTACACTGATGGGGGAGACTAGAACTTCTCTCAGGGTTGTAAATCTGTGGAATTCACTGCTTCAGAGAGCTGTGTAGAAGCTGGGACATTGAATAAATTTGAGACAGAAATTGACAGTTTCTTAAACGATAAGGGGTTATGGGGAGCGGGCGGGGAAGTGGAGCTGAGTCCATGATCAGATCAGCCATGATCTTATTGAATGGCGGAGCAGGCTCAAGGGACCGTATGGCCTACTCCTGTTCCTATTTCTTATGTTCTTATGTATTGTGGGAAAATGTGAGGTTCGCCACTTTGGTAGGAAAAATAAAAAGATAAATTATTATTTAAATGAAGAGAGAGATTACAAAATGCTGCAGTACAGAGGGATCTGGGGGTCCTTGTACATTAAACACAAAAAGTTAGCATGCAGCTACAGCAAGTAATTAGGAAGCCAATGAAATGTTCGCCTTTACTGCAAAGAGGATGGAGTATAAAAGTAGGGAAGTCCTGCTACAACTGTACAGGGTATTTGTGAGACCACACCAAGAGTACTGCCTGCCTCAGTTTTGGCCTCCTTATTTAAGGAGGGTATATTTGCATTGGAGACAATTCAGAGAAGATTCACGAGGTTGATTCCTGAGTTGAAGGGGTTGTCATATGAAGAAAGATTGAGCAAGTTGGGCCTATACTCATTGGAATTTAGAAGACTGAGAAGTGATTTTATTGATTCTGAGGGGGCTTGACAGGGTAGATGGAGAGAGGATGTTTCCCCTTCTGGGGGAATCGTGAACTAGGGGGCATAGTCTCAGAATAAGGGGTTGCTCATTTAAAATGGAAATTGTAATAGAAAATAGGTGCAGGAGCAGGCCATTCGGCCCTTTGAGCCTGCACCACCATTCAATATGATCATGGCTGATCATGCAACTTCAGTACCCCACTCCCGCCTTCTCTCCATACCCCCTGACCCGTAAGGGTCACATCTAACCCTCTCTTGAATATATCCAACAAACTGGACTCAACAACTTTCTGTGGTAGAGAATTCCACAGGTTCACCACTCTCTGGCTGAAAAGGTTTCTCCTCATCTCGGTCCTATATGGCTTACCCCTTATCCTTAGACTATGACCCCTGGTTCTGGACTTCCCCAACATCGGGAACATTCTTCCTGCATCTAACCTGTCCAGTCCTGTCAATTTTATATGCTTCTTATGAGATCCCCTCTCATTCTTCGAAATTCTAGTGAGTATAAGCCTAGCCGATCCAGTCTTTCTTCATATGTCAGTCCTGCCATGTCGGGAATTATTCTGGTGAACCTTTGCTGCACTCCCTGTATGTACATAAGATCTGCCCACCACCAGGGGGCACTACTGTCAGAGGTCCTAGGGTTAGAGGTACACTCGTGCTGGGCCCGGTATATAACCTGAATTTCACCTTTATATCTTCACTTCTGGAAGCCATTAAAGACTGACCAGGTTACACCGAGTCACTGGCTCACAGTACACTACAGAAATGAGGAAGAATTTCTTCTCTGAACGTCATGAGGCTTTGGAATTCTCAACCCCAGAGATCTATGGCTGCTGGATCATTGAATATATTTTAAGATGGAGATAGACAGATTTCTGAACGATAAGGGAGTCGCGGGTTATGGGGAGAGGGCAGGAAAGTGGAATTGAGGCCAAGATCAGATCAGCCATCATCTTATTCAATAGTGGAGCAGGCTCGAGGGGCCAGATGGCCTACTCTTGCTCCTATTTCTTATGTTCTTATGAAAGAAGGGGAAAACATTTTGAGTTCATAAAATTGATTTTGTGAACCATGTATGTACATGTTAATAGGAGGATTTCTAGAGTTTGACAAGTATTTCAGCAGCACGTAGGCATTCTGGATATATTTTCTGGAAAATTTATTATGAGAAATTAGGTGGGGTGCAGTCAAAGGCTGCACAAGATTGGGAGAGGGTTAAGTGCCCCTTTTTATTTTAATCACACGTTACTTGAAACTTGGACTTGCACCAGTTACACTTGATTTACTATTCACAGAAACATAATCCAGGATTATTAATTGAATCTACACATGAGTCGCATGAACACAATCTTGACATTTTATGTGTAATGTTAATGAGTCGTTACATATGTACTGCTTGTGGCATATTGTCAACTTTGCTCAGTTGGCAACATTCTTGCCTTTGAGTGAAAAGTTTATGGGTTCGCCCCGTACTCCAGGATTTGAGCACAAGGTTTACGCTTCAGTACCATCTAGTCGGAGATACTATTATTCAGAAGAAACGGTGGGGCTGAAATAGCCCTCCGCCCCAAACGGGGCGCACTTACCAATTAAAAGAAAATTTCTCCGTCTCAATCGATGGGGAGGAGATTAGAACGATATTGAGGTCTTTATTTTATTTTTGGTGTCGGTTCAGTGTTCCGGGCAGCTGCTGAGCGGAAGTGCAGAGCCGAAGCGCTGCGCTGATGATGTCTTCGTCGGGACATTCATTGTGACCAATTGGTGGAGACCAGATAGCTATTGCAATGGGGCCTGTCCTTTCTCACCATCTCTTGATGGCCAATTATATGCTGCAGACTCAAGATGGCAGAAGGTACACTCCACAGCATTATGTCCCCAATGTAAGACGTACCAGACTGATGAGGAGGACCAGATGTTACACCCCCGCAAGTACAGGGAGAAGCAGTCTTACCTCAACTTGCCTGACACCACCTGCCTTCAGAGACTGCGCTTCCACAAAGAGGTTATTACTGAGGTATGCCAGCTCATAAGGGGAGATCTGCAGCCTGCCAGCACCATCAGCACTGCACCGTCCATCGAGGTCAAAGTCACCGCGGCACTGTCATTCTATGCATCAGGTTCTTTTCAGGCCTCAGCTGGCGACATTTGCGGTCTGTCTCAGCATACTACACATTGCTGCTTTAGACAGATCACTGAAACCCTGTATGTTTGTTCAGCTTCTCTATGACCAGGGAGGCTCAGACTGAGAGTGTCATGTATTTCACCATCTTGCAATGACTATAAGTATGTAACTGTAACTCATGCGTACTGTACCTGTACCCTTGTAATGCACACCCTGACCACAGGGAGTGAGCTGCTCACCTGGGCTTCCAGGTATAAAAGGGGAGGTCCCACCCAGGATCAGCACTCTTCAGTCCTGGAAATAAAGTGAAGGTCACAGAGTGACCGTGTCTGATATATCCATGCCTCGTGTGAGTTTGTAAAAAGGTGCAGAGACACTACAGAGAGGGCTTTAGGATTCTACCTAATTGCTAACTTCCCCAAGGTGCAGGGAGCAATAGACTGTACGCACATCGCAATGCGGACACCTTTTCAGGATGCAGAGGTTTTCAGGAACCGCAAGGGATTCCACTCCCTGAATGTGCAACTCGTTGTCGACCACCAGCAAATTATACTGGCAGTGAATGCTCAATTTCCGCGCAGCATCCATGATGCTCACATCCTGCGTGAGAGCACTGTATCTGACTTGCTTAACAATCAGCCACAAGGTCAATGCTGGATACTTGTGACAAAGGATATGGCCTTGCCACCTGGCTGATGACCCCCCTGTGTGACACCCACACTGAAGCCGAGAGGCGATACAACCAGAGCCACAGAGCCACTTGCAGTATTGTGGAGAAAACCATTGGAGTGCTTAAGCAGTGCTTTAGATGCCTGGACCGCTCGTACCACCCTGAGCAGGTAGCTCAATTCATGGTGGTGTGCTCCATGCTGCACAACTTGGCTATCAGGAGGGGATGAGTCTTGACAATCCACCTCACTAGAGAGAGGAAGAGGAGGACGAGGAGGTGGATGCTGACATCGGCCCAGACAATCAGGCTGACACTAAAGCCATGCCCCCGACCCCCTGTGGACCGCGGGAAAGGGCCCGTGGAGGCATGATAGCTGCAAGACTCTTACATCAGGAGCTCATCGATGAGCGTTTTGCCTGAAAGAACGTTGGTGGTATTTACAAGGCTGACACACTGCTGGGTGTGCAAGTCATACAGCAATGGTGGGCATCACCTTGGTGACAGTTAAAGTTTAAGTGATTCAAGTTAAGTTTAATTATACCCTTTGATGTAAAGGAATCACCAGCGTGTAACGGTGCAGCTATCTGAGCCAATGCGCAACACTGCGAATAAAAAACATTTAAACCGAACATTTGTCTGAAATCATCAGTATTTCTGTAAAAACCAACCCTCTCCCCACCGCCCGCTTCTCCTCCCCACCTCTACACCTTTCCCTTCCCCTCCTGACTCCAAGCCACCTGACCGAGGAGCTCCTCAGGTGATGTGGGGGCGGGGGGGGGGGGGGCTTGGGGGGCGGCGGTGGTTGAGGGCTGAAACGCTGCTTGGACGGATACAGGAGAGGACAGTCCCGAGGTGGGAACGTGCTCTGAGCCAGAAGCAAGATGTTGCTCCTGGCTCTTGTGTCATTGGCAATGGGCGTGCGGCACCTTGGGGTGCAGTGCCGTGCTCTGGGATCACTGGGAGCCCTCTGCCACCAGTGTTCCTGCCTACCAGTTCCAGGGCCTCCTCCATCCCTTCCATGTTATATCTTATTTGTTGGACAAAAACTCGGTGGCAACTATGTTCTTGGTGTTTAGTAGGTTTTTTGCTGCTGGTGAATCTCCCTCGTGCCTCCCACAACAGCCATACAAGCACACACCACAGCCACACATGCTTTCAGTCCCTCGGCTCCCCCTTCTCTCTTTCCTTTTCTGCACATGTCATGATGACCTTTGACCTCCTGAATCACGGGAATCGAGCGTTGCCATGCCGTTGCTAAGGACGGCGACACTTTACGGCAGAAGGTCAGAGAGATTTAACGCTACCGCCCATTTCATATCGCTCGTGGTGACGCCCAATTTCAAAAATGGAGACTAGGGGCTTTGAGAATGCCGACAAGCCGGCGATCTCAAAACCCATTTTTACCGCCCACACCTTGAAATAACGCCCATTTTGGGGCAATCTGCACAAAAGTGTAAAATCTAGCCCATGATCCCTGATAGTAATTGATGTCATTTGAGAGATATTACCAGAAAGTAATAGTAAATTTATTGTCAATTTAAAATTAATAATTAAACTTTCTTAAACCAAATGGAATGGAAGTGTTTTATGTGGTGCAGGTTTGGTTGGAAATGGTGGTGATATTGTGAAATAGGGAATAGAATATAATGACTTGAAATTTCCTGAAGACTTTTGCTAAACAACGGTGATATTTGTCGTAGAAGAAAGGCAATTCGGGCGTGGTATAAATAACTTTTGCACGTTTTTATGTTACCCTGACTTTCCTTGATCTATTACGCCGATTCTGTAAAATCCTCTGCCGAAACTAAGCTGGTCATTAACATGGTTCCGCCTCCCATACAAAAGTGCAGCTCACGCGAATTTCGTGGATTTGCACCAGTTCTGAATAGGCTGTAAATTAACACTTAAAATTTAATGCACAGCAAAATCCAAAGTCATTTCTGATGTGTTATCGTGCTAATTTCTCCCCACCAGTGTTTTTTTAATTTCTCCTCGCTGAGAGCAAAATATATTTTCTGTATCTTTGAGTGCATCGTTATGTCATTGGAATTATTTTACTGTTTTAGGAAATTCGGGCCAATTAAATATTGATAAAATAGAAGGAATCAGAGATTAACATAAAAATATTTTAAAAGTTCTCACACATTGAGCACATCAGTCATTCTGGAAACTCAATATGCATGAATTATGCATATTTCCACATTTACATCATAATGGAGAAAATTCACGTGATTTATATGTCTTTAATGCCAGTTAATCTAAAAGTAGGGCAAAGTTTTTACTTCTATGGCTTTTGCTTACTAAACTGCTGTTCCGAATAGGCTCTTTAAGATCGCTAAATTAGTCGTGGTTAACTCTGGGCTGGAAGAGAATTGGGACAACGTAGCCTCACTTCATAAGGAACCTTTACAGCATATGAATAAGAAATTTACTTAAATTCAAACCTGCATTCTAGGGGTTGATTGTTGTTTCCACAACAACAAGTTCCCCTGAAAAATTGGAACACTTGGACAAACTTACATATGACATTTTGTGGCAAAAAAACCTATGGACCAGGATGCACTGACTCTGCCAAAGTCCACAGGGTCAGTGAGAGGTCCTTTAATTTAAATGCCAATAATGGGCATCCATGCCACAAATTTACAATTTATTAAAAAAAAATCTTTGGCCAAACCTTGCTGGAACAGGACATCTTGTGGAGTATGCTGTTAGTTGGACTTTTCATACACCCTTCAGCTCAAACTTTTTGCGCTGTAACTTGCTGGAAGTGTGAGCTTATAATGATGTGGTGAGAGCAGTGGGGCATCTAGGACCTTAGCGAACGATGGGACCAACATCTCCTTAACCAATGAGATTGAAGGATTGAAAAAGAAACAGAGGAATGACAAAGGAGGAGGATGAATTAGAGTCAAATCTGGTACAGAAAGAGAAATAGAGAGAGGGAGAAAAAAGATCGGATTAAGAGAGAAAAAATAGATGGGAAAAGTAAAAAGAATTAAATGTTTTAAATTTGAAATGTTTAAAATCTCTAAAAAGAATTTACTACGTGCAGGAATGAGACTTACGTGTTTAAATTGTTCCCTTTCTGGGCCAGACAGGTTGATTAATGAACAATTATTACATTGTTAAAAGGCTACTTACGCTCTTAATTACCAGCCCTAACTTTCTGCATCAGATTTAATGGGTAACTAATGTGCAAATCCAGCATATTCTTAAAAATAACAGGGAAGCTAAGGGCGCAATGCCGTTTGTGTGAAGCAATCGGCAGCGAAGTGTAAATCGACCGGCAAGTTCTGGTGATTCGTAACTTGCCGTGTATCTCTTAATCCTCTGAGCTTGCTGGCCGATTTGCACATTAATAACGGTGTGGGTCATTAACATGCTGTTATTTTCCAACAATATTTGGCTCCTTACCTTTTTTCTTGAAGGTGTTAGGGATTGATCGAGGCTTGGACCCCCATTTGGTGAGCTAGTAAGCCGCCAGTGATGATCATCCAGGGACATGGGAGTTTCCAATGCTAGAGTCCTTGGCCCTGCCCCTGTCCCTTTCGCACCAATGCCCTTATTTGAGGTTGGCAGAGGTTATGTCGCCAAATAGAAACTCTGGAGGAAGACTGGGGCCTGGTGTACAATATCTGAGTCCCAACTTAATTTAAGGCTCTTCCACTGGAGTTCCAGTCAGATTTATGGGGTGAGTGTGCTAGGAGGGCCACAGATATATGGCATCTTCCAGTCAATATTTCGTTGTACAGTATAAAATAAACATTTGAATGGAAAAGCAAAGAGCAAAATTGGTTAAAGAGAATACAAATTGAAAAAAATTCTCAAGCTTTTACAAAACTTCCAAAATGCAAAGTAAACTGTATTTGATTATGATTACTGCAATAACTTGTTAGCCATAATAAGCATTCCTTAATGTAAACTTTTCCGGACAGTTATTATACTGCTGGAAACATTCATGTATTGGAAGTTATTCCAAGAATATTAATGATTTAGAACATCAGATGTATTAAACAGTTATGAAAGAAATGATGGATAACTTGGGGCATTAAATGAAACAACCATATGTGACTTTTATTTTGGAATTTTGTGTTTATTTTACCTATTGTACACAGACTTGAGTGGTGTTGATATGTGACTAAATATTGCATTCCTGTGGTCAGATTAAAATGATGGCAACAAAAAGTGAAGGGAAAGCAACAGCCTGCAACATGTTCCTTATGTAATGAACAAATTCATGAAAACTGCTTAAAATGGGCCATTTATGAAACAGCGTCAGTTTAATGGTTGATCATTGACAAAGATTTAGACAAATTTAACTTTTGTAGCATTAAGGAGGAAGTGACTTAGTAAACTGGGATAGCAATGATTTGCATCTTTAGATTTGTAAGTATTGTAAACTCGTGCATCCAAAAGGATTCTCAAAAATCACAGAAACTCCAATAAATGTGACTGACACAAGCATCTGTAGATGAGAGAAGAAAGTCGACTGCTCCTGATCCATTGCAGTGGAGATAAATTGCATAATGTTTCCTGATCGATGAAGTTTTGTGCACTAACCATCTTGTTCCTGCATTTAGCATTATGAATACCTGAACTATAGAATATCTGAAGCTGAAACCTAAACATAACTCCAACAATTTATTATATTATAATACATTAAATGCTAATAGAATAGAGAATATTTTTGTCATAGCGTTATCAACGAATTGCTGAATTCTGCAGGACTAGAATTCCATTCTAAATAAGTATAGACCTTGATTCTGCTGTAGATCATTTAAAACTTTAGAAGCTTTGCATTTAATTTGGTGTAGCTTAAATGGTACAAATATTTATCTGGTAGCACAAGTAAACAATAAAAAGATTGTGGTTGTGATTTTTGAATTGCTGTCTCTTCCAATTTGAGAGGCAGGAAATTGCTACTTTCTCATCTCTCAAATGTTCTGATGGTTTTAGTTAAAATTTACCTCCCAAAACAAATAATTCACCCGTACTCAGGAAGAGGTTGTTATCCTCATACACAGTTAGAAAGAAGGAAATCCTAAATTTGCTCTTCCCTAAGTATACAGTCACTGTGGAAATAAGATTCAGAATATAGCTTTCTTCAGATATCTGGACAATTGGCTTACAGCCAAAACAAATTACACCAGCTAACATGTTAATGTGTGCATGGAATTTTGTTCCTACACGTTTAATACTGGCACAATCAAATGTGATCAAATATCAACAAATTGCAGAGCTTGAAACAGGGAATGAACAGAGAAAGTGCCATGAGGACCGAAAACATTGAATAGTTGGACACGTTTTATGTGGTTGCTATCCATGGATTCAAGACGTTTTCAGCACCACTTTAGGTTAGATGGCTGGAATGTGCATGTGATTAATGTGGGCTTCACCGTGCTTCTGGATGTGCATCATTTGTCTAACACATGTCTGTTTCATGAATGAATAATGAAACTTTAGTTGTTAGCTATTCTTTGCGGTTATGAAATTAATCCCAGCGATCATTTAGCAGAAGATATGCATACGCTTTGAAGGTCAGTTGTTTTTGAATTAAGATACTCAATACTCTGTCGCACCCTCCTTATCTCATGTGCTCCCACAAGTTAGTAATGTAGCGTGTTAACTGTTGGAAGTTGCAGTGGTTTCCTTGGTTCCTAACAGATCACCTTATGGAGACATGATAAAGGGAAACATGGAACTATAAAGGTTAATCAGCTTAAGCCTGTTCCCTCCACAAATTATGTACAATTTGCTCTACTTGTGGATCTTCCATGGCATTGTACCTGATAAATCAGAAAATATAGTCTCTCTCTTACTTCTAATGTTCAATTTGTGCAGAATTACTACTGCATTAATATTGAACTTGACTAACACACAGGCCTTCTGATAGAATATGCTGCTCACTTTTATTTAGATTTTGAGAACAATTTTTCAATTTTCTTAACCAGCAAAATAATCTTTACAAGAGCCGCTTACAAATTCTTTTGAAATGTAACTAACTAATTTGAGCAAAGCACCATAAACATTTCCCGAATAAGCTGCAAATGAATGATAACGGCCTTTTATCTTACAAATGCAAATGGTAATGGAGCATGGAGGAAACAGCACTGCCAGAGAACTTAAATGTGAAATGGCGCTATCATGGAGTGAGTAAGTGAAAACACAGGTCTGCTGGTGTTGAGTAAACTTCAGAGTGTGTTGGCCTGTTGCCCAACATTGAGGTTTGTGTATAAACCTGAACATAAGCGCCTTCAAAAGAAACAGTGTGATTCTAATTTTATTTTATTTGAAAAATGAAACTAGGAGAGCCCCAAAGAGGGATGGAGGCAAACACAATGAGGTGATTTTGGGCAATTACGGTGGGGGTAATGAGGGGCAGCCAGAGAGGGAAATTAAAAGGCAAATAGGAGGTGGGCGGGGGGAGGTGCGGGGAGGAGGGGGGTGGGGGGGGGGGGAGTGATATAGGCTGGAATGCAGGACACAGGGCTAAGAGTAGAAAAAAGGGATGTAATTGAAGCAAAACTATGCTGGCAAAAAGGGTTAATGGCTATAATTGAAGCAATGCTATGCTGAGAAAAGAGGTTAATAGCTACAGTAAGAGATAGGGGAGATGACTGGAGTGAGGCAACAGCAAAGAACCGATAGAAAGGGGGAGGGATACAAGTGAAGGAGCACACCAGAGGAACAATGAGCTAGCAACTGGCAGTTAGAGTAGAGACAGAAATGTAGCTGCAAGACACTATTTAGGATCCATGATGTGAATATGTGGTTCAGAATGATTGAGTGCATATGCTGAAGTGGTAGTGAAGATACCTGCATTGTAACTATATCCACCCTGCCACCACATGAAACTTCCCTTAAGCACAGATTTGGATTCCTCCCCTACCCATGACCTGTCTGGATCTGCCATGCATACCTCATTACTGTCATGTATCTCACATTACTGTATATAACTGTATCTTGCCATGCTATACATGACTGTAACTGGATATGACCTGTAACAATAAGCATACTTTAACCACCAGGGGTGCACTTGCAGGAGACACTCCATACCTGTCCCACTGTGGTATATAAAGGGAGGTCTCAGGCAAGTGCAGCATTGGAGAGCTGGAATTAAAGGTGCAGGTCCTGAGTGACCTTGACTTCAGCATGTGTCTCGTGTAAGTCAGTATACTAAAGTTAGGACTTAACAGTGGCGATGAGGAAGGGATCACAGAATCCACAGAATGGCTACCAACAGCTCAGATGAGAAATACAATGCTGGAGACAATTGGGATGACTTTATAGAGAGGCTCCAGCAAAGCTTTGTGACCAAAGACTCGCTGGGCGATGATAAGGCAGACAGGAGAAGAGCCCATCTCTTGACCAGCTGTGGCTCGAAAACATACGCTTTAATGAAAGACCTGCTGGCACCCGAGAAACCAGCAAGCAAGTCATTTGAGGAGTTGAGCACACTGGTGAGAGACCACCTGAAGCCAGCGAGCAGCCTACACATGGCCAGACACAGGTTCGACAACTACAGACTTTGTGTGGGCCAAAGCATACCCGACTTCGTGGCGGAACTTCGGAGGCTGGCTAGTTCATGTGAGTTCCCTGATGAACTAAGGAGAGAAGTACTGAGAGACTTTTTTATTGAAGGAATAGGCTACGCAGGCATATTCCGAAAGCCTATCGAGACTAAGAACTTGACTCCAGAGGCAGCAGCACTGGTCGCACAGACGTTCTTAGCAGGCGAAGAAGAAACGAGGCCGATCTATACTTCAGGTACGACAACCAGCGAGGCATCGGAACAAGGGGTTCACATTGTGAAACAAACCGCTACCCCCACACAAAGGCAGGAGAGCAGGCCTTCAACAGCAGACAGTGGCGCCAGAAGCCATCAAAATCAAGGGCCACATGAACGGACGATCACACCTCATCAACCCACAGTGTGAGCAATCAACAACAGATTGAGAGAAGCTCAAGGGAGATCAGCCAGACGCAGCTCATCCTTCGGAAACAATGGAAATGGTCTGTGTTGGAGATGTGGGGGAAGGCACTCAACCAAGGTGTGTCGATTTTAGCATGCCGTTTGCAGAAACTGCAACTACACAGGGCATCTGGCTCGCATGTGCAGAAAAACAGCAGCTCGGCTGGTATACGAATCGGAAGGGTCGGAAAGTGGACTAGATGACGGTTGGAACAGTGCACGGGACGCCGAGGTACAGCGAGTTAACACGATCAATGTCCACTGTTCTTACACCAAGACGCCTCCAATTATGATGAGGGTTCTACTCAATGGGATACCCATCAACATGGAACTGGACACGGGGACCAGTCAATCCCTCATGAGCGTTCAACAATTTGAACAGCTGTGGCCACACAAAAGCAACAGACCAAAACTCACAAAGATCGACACCAAACTAAGGACCTATACTAAAGAAATCGTCCCAGTCCTTGGCAGCGCCATGCTCTCGGTCACACACAAAGGGATGGTGAACCGACTTTCCCTGTGGATTGTACCCGGGAATCTCCCAGCCCTATTGGGGAGAAGCTGGCTAGCAGAACTTAATTGGAAATGGGATGATGTTCACGCCATGTCGTCAGAGGAACGGACCTCCTGCTCAACAGTTCTAAGCCGTTTGAACATCTCTTTCAGCCAGGTGTGGGCACCTTCAAAGGGGCTAAAGTTAGAATCTACATCACAAGGCTAGAGCTGTGCCTTATGTGATGAGGGAAAAGATTGAAAACAAACTGGACCGGCTTCTGCGGGAAGGCATAATTTCTCCCGTGGAATTCAGTGACTGGGCAAGCCCCATCGTCGCCGCCATGAAGCCTGATGGATCCGTGCGAATATGTGGGGATTACAAGTCTACCATAAACAGAGTCTCCCGACAGGACCAATACCCGCTGCGCCAGAGCGGAGGACCTATTTGCCACATTGACTGGAGGAAAACATTTCTCGAAACTTGACCTCACATCTGCGTATATGACGCAAGAACTGACTGAAGAGTCTAAGCTACTCACCACCATCAACACACATCGAGGCTTTTTTGTGTACAATCGATGCCCATTCGGCATTAGGTCGGCAGCTGCTATATTCCAGCGCAACATGGAGAGTCTGCTCAAGTCCATCCCGGGGACGGTTGTGTTTCAAGATGACATACCCATCACGGGCAGGGACAGCGACTCTCATCTCCGCAATCTTGAGGAAGTACTAAGTCGATTGGATTGGGTAGGCCTAAGAGTTAAGAAATCCAAGTGTCTGTTTCTCGCGCCTGAGGTTGAATTTTTGGGCAGAAGGATTGCTGCTGATGGAATCCGCCCAACCGAATCCAAAACCGAAGCGATTTGCCTGGCACCCAGGCCCCCGAATGTCTCGGAACTGCGCGCCTTTCTCGGGCCACTCAGTTACTTTGGGAACTTTATGCAGAACTTGAGCACGCTGCTGGAGCCTTTCCATGTGCTACTCAGAAAGGGGTGCGATTGGTTTTGGGGGGACGCCCAAGAACGTGCCTTCAATAAGGCATGCAACCTTCTATGTTCCAAGAGTGTTTTAGCCTTTTTTGACCCAGGTAAATAGTTAGTCCTTACATGTGATGCGTCAGCGTACGGGGTCAGGTGCGTTTTACAGCATGTCAATGATGTGGGTAAATTGTAGCCCGTTGCTTATGCCTCCAGGTCACTTTCGCGGGCAGAGCGCGGGTACGGTATGGTTGAGAAGGAGGCGCTCGCGTGCGTGTACGGTGTCAAAAAGATGCACCAATACCTTTTTGGGGCCAAGTTTGCGTGAGAAGCGGACCACAAATCCCTCACGCCCCTACTATCCGAGTGCAAGGCAATCAACGCCAACGCCTCGGCGCGTATTCAGCGGTGGGCACTCATGCTGGCGGCTTACGACTACATGATAAGGCACAGACCAGGCACAGACAACTGTGCCGATGCGCTTAGCAGGCTACCCCTGGCGACCACAGAAGGGTCCGACGAACAGGACTGTGAGATGGTCATGGCAATCAATGCCCAGGTTCGCCCATGACGGCTCGCCAAATCAGAGCCTGGACGACCAGCGACCCCACGTTATCTCTAGTTAAAAGATGCGTTTTAACCGGTGACTGGGCAGAGGCTCGCGAGGACCCCAAGGAGGTCAAACCCTTCCATAGGCACACGCATGAACTCTCACTACAGGCAGACTGCCTGATGTGGGGCAGCCAAGTAGTTATGCTCTTACGAGGCAGGGAGGCGTTTGTCCAGGAGCTCCATCGCGAGCACCCGGGGATCGTCCTTATGAAGACCATAGCCAGATCTTGTCTAGTGGCCTGGCATTGACGCGGACTTGGAGCTCTGCGTCCGTCGGTGCACTATTTGTGCCCAACTCAGTAATGCCCCCAGGGAGGCCTCCCCCCCTAAGCCCCTTCCCCTGGCCCACCAATCCGTGGTCGTAGGTACATGTAGACTATGCGGGCCCATTCATGGGCAAAATGTTCCTCGTAGTCGTTGATGCATTTTCAAAATGGATCGCGTGCACCATTTTAAACTCGAGCACCACCTCCACCACTGTGGAGAGCCTTAGAATCATGTTTGCAACGCATGGCATTCCTGACATACTGGTCAGTGATAATGGTCCGTGCTTCATCAGCGCAGAATTTCACGATTTTATAGTTGACCACGGTATAAATCACGTTAAGACGGCACCGTTCAAGCCGGCCTCCAATGGCCAGGCGGAGCGAGCAGTGCAGATCATTAAACAAGGCATGCTCAGAATCCAAGGTCCCACGCTGCAGAGCTGCCTGTCGCGACTGCTGCTGGCATACAGATCTCGTCCACATTCGTTGACTGGGGTTCCCCCCGCGCAATTATTGATGAAACAAACCTTAAAGACCAAGCTCTCATTAATCCTCCCAGATGTGCATGAAATTGTTGAGGCTAAGCATCAAAAGCTAATTGAGTACCATGACCGAAATTCGAGGGGGAGGTGGAATGAGATAGGGGATAAAGTGTTTGTGCTAAACTATGGCCAGGGTCCCAAATGGCTTGCAGGGACAGTAACAGACAAAGAGGGAAACAGGCTACTGGTTGTACAAATGGACAATGGCCAAACCTGCCGGAGGCATGTAGACCAAGTAAAAAAGTTGATTCACTGATAACACTGAAGAACCAGAGGCAAACTACAATGTGGAACTCACACCACATCTGGTGGACAGACAGGTGGAACAACCTGAGGAAAGGGCAGTCTCAACAGACAGCCCAGGCGAGATACCAGCAATCACACCAAACAAAACACAGGCACCAAGGCAAACAACTGAACCACAACTAAGACGCTCCACGCGAAAGCGCAGACCACCTGAGAGACTGAATCTATAAAGGCAATAAGACCTTGGGGGAGGTTGATGTCATGTATCTCACATTACTGTATATAACTGTATCTTACCATGCTTTCCATGACTGTAACTGGATATGACCTGTAACAATAAGCATACCTTACCACCAGGGGTGCACTTGCAGGAGACACTCCATACCTGTCCCACTGAGGTATATAAAGGGAGGTCTCAGGCAAGTGCAGCACTGGAGAGCTGTGAATTAAAGGTGCATGTCCTGAGTGACCTTGACTTCAGCATGTGTGTCGTGTAAGTCACTACATTAGAGTCAGGACTTAACAATTACCTTGTTTACTCCTACTCCTGCTGTTCTCCATGCAACCTATTGTTGGACCTTAACTATGTAGCCACTGGTTAGTCTGTCCCTTCTCCTGCCCTTCTCTATTCTTACCTCCTCTCTCCCCTGTGGCCTCTTCTCATCCCTTCTGCTCTCATCTCTTGTCTCCTATTTCCTCTCCCCTCACTTCTCTCCTCTTCACTCATCCTTTATACCGCTTAGTCCGCTCCCCATCTCTACCTGTTCTTCCTAGCCCTCTAATCCACTCCACCCTTCCTCTCTACCCGTATCCATCTCTAAAAGCATATGTCTGGGCTTGGTATTTTTACTCTGAGCTGAATTTGGATCGGCACTCTGAGTATGCATCTTGTGCACTATCAACCAAAGTGCGTCAGTCCTGTTCAGTCAGCTCTACTGATTGAATATTTCTCTTCACCTGAGGGCAATAAGTGTCAAGCACATCACGTGGAACTGGATCACATGTAGGCTAAACCAGATACAAGTGACAGGTTCCCTTCCCGAAAGGATGTTTGGATTATGACAATCCGGCCATGGTCATTTTCTGATACTAACCCTCAAATGACTAGATTTTTCAATTCACTTTCACACCTTGGCATGGTGGGATTTAAATTATAGACCTCTGGATTGTTAGTTCAGTACCTTAACAATCTGACTGCAGAGTGAAAGTATATTTCAGTGTTCTGATTACATGCTTGTTGTAACTTTTGATTTGCATTCTATAAATTTAAAAGTGTATTAACCTAAGAGAGAGGGATGTTAAAGAGAAAGAATGAGTGCACGTCTTTTTGTTTAATGCTGCTTCAATTTTCAAAAACAGTTTGATTTTGAACCCAATTAATTACCTCCACCTGATGCTCAGAAAATGTCAATGCTATTTGCATGCACCTATGAGAGATTCTGATTTCTAATACCAATGACTGACAGTACAAGTGAGGCAGACAGGCAGACACAAAAAGAGAGAAAGACATGTAGTGTGTTTTCTTCATTCTAATTTTAGTCTTGTTAGAAAAAGCAAATTGAATTAAAAAAACAAATAAAGCCTTTTTGAGGGAAACAGATTGGATAGGAGGGGAGGATGGACACTGGTTGAGGGGGAAGGGTCTCTGCAGCTTTTCCTGTCTGGGGGAGGAAGGAGGTGTACTTGTGCTCCAAGAATAGATTCAGATATAGGGTATTAACAATAGTACTTTATTCTTGAGGTGCCTCTGTCCGAAATTATTTTTTAAAAGTTGAGCTTGTTCATTGAAGACCTGCTGTCCATGTGCATATTGCTTTTCTATGCTCCTTCATTTTTCTTCACCTTTCTCTGCTCTACTTCTTCTCACTCTCCTGTTTAATCCATCTTTTTTTAACTACTCTCTCTCTGTTATTGTAGCACTTCCACAGGGTGAGCTGCAAAAGAGAGGAATGGCAGCAGTCTGAGAAAATCATGGGAAGATTGACAGAGTGAGACAGAGTGAGATAGAAAAAGCATGGAAAAATAGGAAGAGAGAGTGCCATGGCGGTCCTGTTTGGAAAATGCTCTTGGGAACTGCAATTCTGAGGCAGAAAACAATTTCTAGCAGAAGGACTTGGGGGGCGGAAGGTTGCATTTTGGCTTCTGGGAGTTTGCTAAAAGCTGTGCTTGGTCTTGAGGATGGTTGTTATGTATTTATGCTTGGGGGTCACCAGACACCAGAGGGCGCCGCGGCCGGAGGTGATTGGGCTGTGTACGCATGTGACATGTGTGCTTAGTCACCTCTTTATAAGCTGTGTGTCTTTGTCAAACTGGCACTATGGGCTGGAATAAAGATGGATCAGGTTGCACCTGAGTGAGTTTACAGTAACCAGACTCTTGAGTAATTACGATTGACGACGAGGTAATTTAAGAACCTTCGCATGCACAATGGGCACTGTTGGAATCCTGGAGAGATTCGTGGAGGGCGAGGATTGGGCGGATTTTGTCGACAGCCTGCATCAGTATTTTGTGGCCAACAGCATGGAGGCAGAGGCCTACGCAGTTAAGCGCAGGGCAGTTCTCCTCACCGTTTGTGGTCCGAAAATTTATGGCCTCATGAAGAATCTTCTCTCACCTGTACGTCCGGCAGAAAAAGGGTACAAGGAATTGTATACGTTGGTGGGTAACCATCTGAAGCCAAAAGAGAGGATCATCATATCACGCTACCGTTTCTACACATGTTCGTACAGAGGGCCAGGACATGTCGGGATTTGTTGCCAACCTGCGACGTCTTGCTGAGCCGTGTAAGTTCGGGAACATGCTGCAAGACATGCTGCATGATTTCTTCGTGATAGGCATCAACTATGATGCGATCCTCAGGAAGCTGTTGGTTAAAGGCCATCGTGACTGCCCAGGCATGCATGACGATGGATGATAATTTGAGGCAGATATCATCGACACGTCGGAGTTCCACGGCAAGTACTGCAAACAAGATGGCGTCGTCTTCGGGCATAGCTGCTTACGCGAAACCTGCCACTGCTCAGAGCCCACCAACTGCTTCGATCCAGATTTCACCCTGTTGGCATTGTGGGGGCAATCATCGGCCTCATCAGTGTCGGTTTAGACAATACTCATGTAATGGATGTTCGAAAGTGGGGCATCTTCACAGGGTGTGTCCACAACAGAGCAAGCGTGGTGCAGCTCCCCATGTGGTTGATAAGGACCAGTTGTGTGACGGCCCGGATATGCAACCTGAGGAAGAAGTGAATGGGCTGTATTCGTTCCTGAGCAAGAGCCAGCCAATAGTCGTTAATGTGAAGCTGAATGTCGTGCCCTGTATCAATGGAGCTGGATACTGGTGCGAGCCAGTCGATAATGAGCCAAAGGACATTCGACAAGTTGTGGGACACTGAGGTTGCGAAACCGAAGCTGAGTCCAGTCAATGCCAGGTTGCGTACTTACACTAAGGAACTCATACTGGTGCTCGGCAATGCAGCAATTGAGGTGTCATATGATGATGTGGTTCACGAGCTACCATTATGGATTGTCCCAGGTAATGGTCCAACACTGTTCGGCAAGAATTGGCTCGAGAAAATCAAGCTGAACTGGAATGATGTCAAGATGTCGTCCTCGGTGGATGATACTTCGTGTGCTCAAGTATTGAAAACGTTTCCTTCTCTGTTTGAACCGGGCATTGGCAATTTTATGGGAGCCAAGGTGCAGATTCCCCTGGACTCCAATGCAAGGCCTGTCTATCACAAAGCTTGGTCTGTTCTGTACATGATGAGGGAGAAGGTTGAAATTGAGCTTGACAGACTCCAGCATGAAGGGACCATATCACCGGTCGAGTTTATCGAGTGGGCTAGTCCCATTGTTCCTGTGTTGAAGAGTGATGGCGCTGTCAGGATTTGTGAAAACTACAAGGTTATGATTTACCGATTTTCGAAACAGGATCAGTATCTGTTACCGAGGGCTGATAATCTGTTCGCTGTGCTAGCTGGTGCAAAGTCATTCACGCAACTGGATCTGACGTCGGCCTATATGACACAGGAGCTTGTCGACACTTCGAAGAAACTCACCTGCATCAACACCCATAAAGGACTGTTCATCTACAACAGGTGTCTTTTTGAGATTCGTTCGGCTGCAGCCAAATTTCAGAGGAGTATGGAGAGTTTGCTGAAGTCTGTTCCTAGAACTATTGCGTTTCAAGATGACATTCTGGTCACAGGTCGCGACACTGCTGAACATCTGAACAATCTTGAAGTCCTACAGCGGCTGCACAAAGTGGGACTTAGGCTGAAATGCTCGAATTATGTATTCATGGCACCTGAAGTCGAATTCCTCGGGAGGAAGGTTGCTGCTGATGGCATCAGGCCCACTGATTCGAAAAGCGAGGCCATCAAAAATGCATCCAGGCCTCAGAATGTGACTGAGCTGCATTCATTCCTTGGGCTACTCAACTACTTTGGTAATTTCTTACCCAGATTGAGCACTTTACTAGAGTCACTGCATGTGTTACTAAGAAAAGGTGACAACTGGGTCTGGGGTGCATCTCAAGATAGAGCCTTTGAGAAAGCCAAGAATCTGCTATGTTCAAACAAGTTGCTTGTTCATTATGATCCGTGTAAGCGTCTTGTATTGGCCTGTCATGCTTCATCATATGGGGTTGGCTGCGTACTCCAACAAGCAAATGAATCGGGCAAGCTACAACCTGTTACATATGCTTCGAGAAGTCTGTCTAAAGCGGAAAGAGTTTACAGTATGGTAGAGAAAGAAACTTTGGTCTGTGTGTTTGGGGTAAAAAAAAATGCACCATTACCTGTTTGGTCTTTGTTTTGAACTCAAAACGGATCACAAGCCACAACTGGGTCTGGGTTTGCAGAAAACAAAGGTATTAATACCAATGCATCGTCCCATATTCAAAGGTGGGCGCTGACATTGTCTGCCGATGATTACGTCATCCGTCACAGATCTGGTACTGAGTCGTCTGCCCATACCCACAACTGAGATGGAGATACCTCAACCTTCAGATCTACTGTTAGTAATGGATGCTTTTGAGAGTGAAGGAACCCCAGTCACTGCTCAACAAGTTAGGATCTGGACCAGCCATGACCCTATTTTATCAGTTGTGGAACGGTGTGTACTCAGTGGTGATTGGTCTACCGTACCTATGGAAATGCATGAGGAGACCAAATCTTACAACCGTCTCAAGGATGAGTTGTCCATTCTGTCAGACTGTTTACTGTGGGGTAATCATGTAATCATGCCTAAGAAAGGTAGAGAAAAATTTGTTTGTGAACTTCATCGCACTCATCCTGGTATTGTCATGATGAAGTCCATTGCTAGGTCTCGTGCATGGTGGCCTGGAATTGACTCTGATCTGGAATCATGCATGCATCAGTGCAATACTTGCATGCATTGTGTTATTATGTCATCCAGCATATCTACAGCTACCATTGAGAGTCTTCATATCATGTTTGCTACTCATGGTTTGCCTGACATTGTTGTGAGTGACAATGGATCTTGCTTCACAAGTCTTGAGTTCCAGGAGTTCATGAAAATCAATGGCATCAGACATGTGAGATCAGCTCCATTCAAGCCTGCTTCTAATGGTCAAGCAGAGCATGCCGTTCAAACGATCAAACAAAGTATGAAACGTGTAACTCAGGGTTCACTGCAGAGACGGCTGTCATGTATATTTCTCATATGCTTACTGGGGTTCCTCTTGCTGAACTACTGATGAAGAGAAATTTCAAGACCAGGCTTTTTCTTCATCATGATTTGAATGATCGTGTTGAAAACAGACGTCAAAGTCAGCAAAAGTGCCATGATCGTGTTGCCGTGTCACGTGACATCTCGGTCAACGATCCGGTTTATGTACTGAACTATTGTCAAGGTCCAAAATGGATCGCCGGCACTGTTACAGCCAAGAAGGGTAACAGAGGGCTAGACTTTCCACTTCACATCGCCCATCTAAGGCCCATCTATGGCCCAAAAGGGACCTCTATCGTCCATTTTGAGCAAAAAGTGGAAACTAGGCCCAAAATATCGCCGGAAAAATAGGCCCCCAAGTTTCCACTTTGATCGCTGAGATGATCGCCCAAATGATCGCCCACACAAGGCCCATCCTAAGTTTCAGCACTTAGCATGCACTTCGCTGGGCCGATGAAAGGCCCAAAAGAGTGCTCAAAAATAGTTGCTTTTTCAGGGCCTGAGAGAGGGAAATGAGCACTACGGGTGCCATTTTTAGCCTCTGAGGAAGGGTGGAGAATTATTCTGAGTTATTAGAGAGTAAAATTGATGCAAATTGTACTCAGAAATTTGGGACAGGGAATATAAATAGGTATTATCACCTTATTTATGCATATATTGGAATTATTTATTAAATAGCTTTTAAAAAGTGAAGTTATTTAATGATATTCCATGGGGAAACAGAATAAACAAACAAATCTTCATGAAGAACTGTACGTTGTAAAATTTATGTAAGTAAGAGAGAAGGTTCAAAAGTTGTAGAACATTTTTTTTAAATTAACAAACAAAGAACTAATGAACAACACCCTCCTTCCAACCCCCACCCCCTGCACCAACCCACCCCTCCCTCAAAATCCCCAAAATGTTACAAGAAGAAGAAATGAACATTTTACAGAACAAGTGGCCATTTAAGTAATGATAACAAGTGACCATTTCAGTCACGCTAACAAGTGACCATTTCAGTTATGATAACAATTGACCATTTCAGTCATAACAACAAGTGACCATTTCAGTCATGACAAGTGACCATTTCAGTGATGACAACAAGTGACCATTTCAGTGATGACAACAAGTGACCATTTCAGTGATGATAACAAGTGACCATTTCAGTCATGACAACAAGTGATCATTACAGTGATGATAACAAGTGACTATTTCAGTCATGCCAACAAATGACCATTTCAGAAAAAATGGAAAGGGAACAGTTAAGTAATGATAACAAGTGAACAGTTAACTTTATGCTGGGTTGCGTAAAATTTAGTTATGTTTAAATGTAACCCAATAACAATGCAGATTCTAGTTACTATTTAGATCATTAAATAATACATAAATATAAATTTCAACTACTCTCGCAGCTGCCAGTAGGCTGTTCCACCGTTTACGGCACTGGTCCGGTGTGCGCGTTTCATTGGAGGCCGATGTGACTATGTCGGCTATTTCGGACCAATTCCTGTGAGATGCACGGGGTGGAGGTTTCCCCTGCCCACCCCGTGTCAGATCCTCCCACCTGGAGCTGACAGCATTTATGAGTGCCTCATCTGCCTCTTCACTGAAGGCTTTGGCCCTTCTCTTTCCTGCTACTCTCTCCATTCTTTAAATTTATCTGTAATTTGGATAAGACTTTCTGACCTGCTTCCTTTCTCCTCTCTCTCTCTCTCTCCCAGACCCACCAAGAGCTTCTGAACATGTGTGAAGACCCTTGACCTCTCAAAACGTGGGAAGAAGCATCAAGCTGAAAAAAAAAATCAACCTGCACATGAGCAGTAATGCGTTGCTAGGGAAGCTTTTTTTTTCATTCACTTCCGTTTTCTTTGGCCGATCAGGAGATCGCCGAGAAATGACATCGCTGGGCTGAGGCCGAGTAGAAAATCGCAAAAAAAAAATGGGCCTTGAGCCAGCGATCAACACGGGCGATAGGTCCCGCATCGCTGGAACAAGGCCCATTTTTTTCGGCCTTACCCTGAAAGTGGAAAGTCTAGCCCAGAGTGTTTATTGTCGTGCTCAAGAATGGGCAAACATGTAGGAAACACCTTGACCAGGTTAAACTGCGGCAAACGGATGAACTGGAACCGAGTGAGGAAGATGCAGTCAGTGACCAACCAACCATTGTTCACTCTTCAGAGGACTCTGCTGACATTACTGACTCAGCCCTCAGTCTCAATGGACTCAGGACGCTTGCCTAGAGCCAAAGTTGAACTGAGACGATCAACTCGTGAAAGGAAAGCCCCAGACCGTCTTAATTTGTAAAAAAGCTGTTTTTAAGATTTTAAAAGGGGAATGTTGTTATGTATTAATGCTTGGGGTCACCAGACACCAGAGGGCGCCGCGGTCGGAGGTCATCAGGCTGTATGCATGTGGCATGTGTATAAGCAGTGTGTCTTTGTCAAGCTGGCACTCTTGGGCTGGAATAAAGATGGATCAGGTTGCACCTGAGTGAGTTTACAGTACAGTTACAATGTTGTACGCAAATGTAACACAAACTTTGTTCAGTTTGTGCTGGTGGGGAGTGTCCTGTTTGTAACCTTCACATAACTGTAACCTTTATGTAACAACACTGTACACTGTATACACCTGAGTAATGCACACCTTGACCACAGGGGGTGAACTTGTGGGAGACACTCCTCACCTGGTCATCCAGGTATATAAAGGGAGGTCCCACACAGGGCCAGCACTTCTTGGTCCTGGGAATAAAGGTTCAGGTCACGTAGTGACCTTGTCTGCAGTACATGCCTCGTGTGATTCTATAGTAAGGTGTAAAGACACCACATTTGGTGACGAGAAACGGGAATCAACGACCCACGAGGATGGCCACCGGTAGCACAGAGGAACGGTACTGTGTTGGTGAGGACTGGGTGATTTCATTGAGAGGCTCCAGCAGAGCTTTGTCACGAAGGACTGGCTGGTAGAGGAAGCGGCTGGCAAGCAGAGGGTGCATCTACTGACCAGCTGTGGATCCAAGACGTATGCGCTGATGAAAGACCTGCTCGCACCCGAGAAGCCAGCGGGCAAGTCCTTTGAAAAGCTCAGCACTCTGATCGGTGAGCACCTCAAACCGGCGAGCAGTATACACATGGCCCAGTACCGGTTCTATACACACCAGCGTCGGAAGGGACAAAGCATATCAGACTTCATTGTGGACCTTCGGCGTTTGGCCAGCCTCTGTAAGTTCACAGATGCCTGCAGGGGGGAGATGTTAAGGAATTTCTTCATTGAGGGCATTGGTCATGCTGGGATTTTCAGGAAGCTTATTGAGCCCAAGGACTTGACTTTGGAAAGGGCAACGTTGATAGCTCAGACCTTCATAGCAGGGGAAGAGGAGACCAAGATAATTTACGCGCGCAGCCCTGGTTCCAACATGGCAATGGACTAGAGAGTTAACATTGTAAACGAGACTCAGAACCCCGCAGGCAGGCAAGGGTCATTCGACATGGCCCAGGCAGCAACAGGCTCTAGGGTGGGCTAGCAACAGAGACAATGGCAGGGGGATCGGCAATTCATGCCATCACCAGGGACAATGCGTCCTGGGATGGGACCATTGACACTCAGCAATAGAGTGCTCAGAGTAATCAAAGAGACAATCAGAGAGGAATGCTTGTTAACAGTTCCTTTGTTCACAACAATCTCAGCTCATGCTGGAGGTGTGGCGGCAGACATGCTGCGAAAACTTGTAGGTTTCAGCAATTTATCTGTAGAAACTGTAACTTCAGTGGACATCTGGCCAGAATGTGCAGAAAGCCCATAGCGAGGCTAGTTTATGAGGCTGAGGAACCAGATGAGGGGTCTGCAAGACAGGGTGATGCTTGGGGCAAAGCTATGGACGCTGAAGTCCAGCGGGTTCATGTGGCCGACGTCCACAGCTCGTATACCAAAATGCCACCTATGATGATGAAAGTTCTATTAAATGGCATCCCGGTACGCATGGAGCTGGACACAGGAGCCAGCCAGTCACTTATGAGTGCCCAACAATTTGAGAAACTATGGCCACTCAAAGCTAACAGGAACTGGAACACATTGACACGCAGCTACGGACGTACACCAGAGAGATCATCCCAGTACTAGGCAGTGCAAATTTGGTGGTCACACACAATGGATTGGAGAACCGGCTGCCACTCTGGATTGTCCCGGGGAATGGTCCCGCGCACTTGGGGAGGAGCTGGCTAGCCGAGATGAACTGGAAATGGGGGGATGTGCACGCCATTTCATCTGTGGAGCGAAGTTCATGCTCACAGGTCTTACAGAAATTCGAGGCACTTTTTCAACCAGGTGTCGGTTGTAGTGATAAGCATCACCCTGGACGCCAGACCAATGCACCACAAAGCCAGAGCCGTGCCGTATGTGATGCATGAGAGAATTGAGAGTGAGTTGGACAGGCTGATAAGAGAGGGCATAATTTCGCCTGTTGAATTCAGTGACTGGGCAAGCCCCATCGTTCCTGTCCTTAAAGCAGATGGCTCGGTCAGGATTTGTGGCGACTACAAGGCCACCATCAACCGAGTGTCACTACAGGACCAATACCCGCTTCCGAGAGCGGAGGATCTTTTTGCCACGCTGGCAGGTGGCAAGCTGTTCACCAAGTTGGACCTCACTTCAGCCTACATGACCCAGGAACTGGCCGAAGAATCCAAGCTACTAACCACCATCACTACGCACAAGGGGCTATTCGTTTACAACAGATGTCCGTTTGGCATTCGTTCAGCGGCCGCTATCTTCCAGAGGAACATGGAAAGCTTGCTTAAATCAATCTCTGGAAAAATTGTATTCCAAGATGACATCCTAATCACGGTCGAGACACCAAGGAACACCTCCACAACCTGGAGGAGTTGCTATGCCGACTGGACCAGCTAGGCTTGCGACTAAAGAAGTCCAAGTGTGTGTTTTTGGCCCCAGAGGTCGAGTTTTTGGGCAGGAGGGTTGCCGCAGACGGGATCCGGCCTACCGAATCCAAAACGGAGGCGATCCGTCGTGCGCCCAGGCCTGGCAACACATCAGAGTTACGTTCATTTCTGGGACTATTGAACTACTTCGGGAACTTTCTGCCGAACTGAAGCACATTGTTGGAGCCGATGCACATGCTCCTGCGTAAGGGTTGTGAATGGTTTTGGGGGGACTGTCAGGAACGGGCTTACAATCGGGCACGGAATCTGCTTTGTTTGAACAAGCTGTTGACCTTGTACAATCCCTGTAAGAAACTGGTTTTAATGTGTGATGCATCATCCTATGGGGTTGGGTGCGTGTTGCAGCAGAATAATGATGAGGGCCAACTCCAATCTGTGACTTACGCCTCCAGGTCGCTCTCCCAGGCAGAACGGGGATATGGGATGGTTGAAAAGTAAGCACTCGCATGTGTCTGCGGGGTGAAAAAGATGCACCAGTACCTTTTCGGCAGAAGGTTCGAGTTAGAAATGGACCACAAACCGTTAACATCCCTGTTGTCCGACAGCAAGGCTGTCAATGCCAATGCATCAGCTCGCATTCAGCGGTGGGCCCTCATGCTGGCTGCATGTGACTACACCATACGGCACTGGCTAGGCACCGAAAATTGCGCTAACGCGCTCAGCAGGCTCCCACTGGCGACCACCGAGGGGGCGTCGGAGCAAAGCGCAGAGATGGTCATGGCCGTTGAGGCTTTCAACACCGCAGGCTCCCCCATCACAGCCCGCCAGATCAAAATCTGGACCAACAGAGATCCCCTCCTATCCCTGATAAAGAAATGTGTCCTGACTGGGGATTGGGCGCCCGCATACGGAGCGTGCCCCAAGGAGGTCAGGCCGTTTCACAGACGGATGGACGAGCTCGCCATCCAAGCCGACTGCCTGCTATGGGGCAGCTGGGTAGTCATGCCCCAGAAAGGAAGGGAAGCATTCATCAGGGAACTCCACAGCGAGCACCCAGGCATCGTGCTAATGAAGGCCATTGCTTGGTCACATGTATGGTGGCCGGGAATTGACTCAGACCTGGAACACTGGGTTCGCAGGTGCACGACGTGTGCTCAGCTGGGAACTGCCCCCAGGGAGGCCCCACTCAGCCCGTGGCCCTGGCCCACCAGGCCATGGTCACGTATTCACATGGACTACACGGGCCCGTTCATGGGAAAAATTTTCCTGATTGTTGTCGATACATACTCGAAATGGATTGAGTGCATCATATTGAATTCGTGCACGACATCCACCACCGTGGAGAATCTGCGTACAGTCTTTGCGACCCACGGCTTGCCGGACATCCTGGTTAGCGATAATGGCCCGTGTTTCACTAGCTATGAATTCCAGGAGTTTATGTCGGGTAATGGTATCAAACACGTTAAGACAGCACCGTTCAAGCCGACTTCCAATGGCCAGGCAGAATGTGCGGTTCAAATCATAAAACAGGGCATGTTTCGGATTCAAGGACCCTCCCTTCAGTACCGCCTATTACGCCTCCTGCTGGCCTGTAGGTCCCGCCTGCATTCGCTCACGGGAATCCCGCCCGCGGAACTACTCATGAAAACGCGGCTGTCCCTCATTCATCCAGCCCTGTCAGATATTGTTGAGGGCAAGCGCCAGTCCCAAATCGAGTGCCATGATTGCAGCTCAATGGGGAGATGCATAGAAATTGATGACCCTGTATTCGTTCTCAATCATGCTTTGGGACCCAAGTGGCTTGAGGGTACTGTAATTGGCAAAGAGGGGAATAGGGTCATAGTGGTCAGACTTAACAATGGGCAGATATGCCGCAAACATCTGGACCAAGTAAAGAAAAGGTTCAGCATGGACACTGAGGAACCTGAGAAAGATCATGAGATGTCACCCACACCACTGCCAGTGAACGAGCAACAAGAACATTCACCAGCATGCACAGTCCCTGCGGCCAGCCCGGACAGGCCGGAATAACCTCAGGCCGGAGACGCTGCCAAGGCCCAACCACCAGAGCCCCAACTGCAGCGCTCCACGAGAGAGCATCGACCGCCTAAAAGACTCAATCTTTGACCCAAAGACGTTGGGGGGAGGTGATGTCATGTTTGTAACCTTCACATAACTGTAACCTTTATGTAACAACACTGTACACTGTATACACCTGAGTAATGCACACCTTGACCACAGGGGGTGAACTTGTGGGAGACACTCCTCACCTGGTCATCCAGGTATATAAAGGGAGGTCCCACGCAGGGTCAGCACTTCTTGGTCCTGGGAATAAAGGTTCAGGTCACATAGTGATCTTGTCTGCAGTACATGCCTCGTGTGATTCTATGGTAAGGTGTAAGGACACTACAGGGAGTATAGCCAGAGTCGTGGATATTCAGTGATCTGCAGGGTGATTTCTGCAGCTTGTGAAAGTAGAGCAAGTTTGTATTTTTTTAAATGTTTGTTCTGGATAAATTGTATTTTTAGGGGTTAATATAATGGTGGGTGAAGAACAGTATCTCGCACAATTTATTTTGGTAAAATGTGATCGGTAGTATATTTGGTGGAATATGATTGAGGGGATGGATTTTGCATAATAACTAAAAACAAGTACAAGGAATCAAGATCATCATGACACAAGAGCACACTAAAAAGTGACTCCATAGTCATCCAATCTCGCACTTGCTTGCTTTCTCATTTTCATCTGAGAAATCATCAGTACAGACCAGGGCCTGCCAATGACCTGGAGCAACATGGCTTTATGGATTTATTTCTTGATTTTTGTTATGAAGCTTTTGTTGTGAACTTTCATTTGTTTGATCAGATAGTGGAAGGAGCTCACAACAGTATTTAATTCTCTGATGGTGGTACTTTTGTGCACATGCAGATATAATTCTCCCGGGCAGGATGCGGTTTTTGTGACTGTCCTGTGTTGATTATTTTGGATGACAGTGCATCAGGGAATCTATTATAATGTTCTCGGAGCTTGACAATCCATTATAGAATGATAGGGCCTCCAAAAGTCTGTTGAACCTGGTTTGAACTAATTCTTGCAGCCAATTTTTAGGAATGGTGAGGACAAACTGGGCACAGTGCAGACTAATTTGTAGAGTGTGGACTATCCAAGTTACTGAAGATTTGAAACATTGGAAACCAAATCCAATACCTGAAATTTTCTGGCAAAATATTAAGGGCTGGAAATTCAGTGATTTTAGGACCGGGTTTTTAGTTGTATTTCACCTTTTTTGGCGCAAACCCGGTTGGCGAAAATTTCGGTGACGTTTTACGGCGGTGGTTTTCAAATACCGCCGTGCAGCATCCGAAATATCGCTTTATGTGTGCAGTCGGTCCGTGCAGCAGAACTGGTTTCCAGTCATCTTGATTAATCCTTGCCACTAGACCAAGACCTAGCTCTGTCAAGCCCGTGTGGTGGCTGGTGTGCAATGGCCACCACACATTTAAAAACTCCACGCACATGCAGCTTCCACCCTTCAACATGTAGTTCGGAACCTGGAATATCAGGTCCTTCTTTGAAACACCTATGAACTCATCCCTTTTTTGTGTGGAAGCAAGTCATCCTCGATACGAGGGACCATCTAAGAAGAAGAAAGAAGTACGAAGACTGGCAAAAAAAGTAAGTTAAGGTTTTTATTAATTCTTTTGCAGCAATTCGAAAGATAAGTGTCTTGTAAATGTTTCGTGACTTTTTGTTTTTTTGCTTTTTCAATTTATTTTTAGTTGTTTTCCGCCCTCCCAAGGCCCAACACGCAACAGTATCAGCCTTGGATTAAAGTTGGTGAGGTTCGCGGTTTGCGCCGCGAATCCTTGTGCAACGCCGATTTTTACCGCTGCACAAATTAAAGCTTGAATTTCAAGCCTGATAGCAATAGCGAAGCAATAATGGTAATTTTGGCAAAAAAAAACGTTATTGCTGAGAACCGAATTTCTAGCCCAAAATGTTTTGCAGCCTGTGTGAGCTAAAGGATATCAACCAAATTATCTTGCTTTGACAAATAAACGTACAGTTGTTTGTGTAAAAGCCTACAATAATATGACCAAGCAAACAAAAACTGTATGGACATCTGAATATAATTACTGACTACAGACTAAGTTCAGTTACAGTAACAATCTCATAACTGAGTTTGACTTATCCAAGTTCAAACCCAATTATTGAATCACAGAAATGGTAATTATTTTCAGGTTTTCTTTAACAGTTGATTAAAATTGTTTAACTCTACAATGAATACTGCGATGGCCTATGTTCTGTTGCACTTAAGTATTCTGAAGAATCTGAGTGAGCATTGATGTTTTGAACCTTAGTACATTATCATAAAAACCATCAGATATTGATCACTAAATCATTTTACGAAGTATCCATCTAATCTAGTTAGAACAACAGAATGCACTCCTGTTGGAGCACTGTATTTGGTTGTGAATCATGGTGAGGTGTCTGCTATAGAATGCTGCATAAACACCATTTCTTGCTTCCCCAATTATCCTGTGTTTTTGGTTTTGGTGGGGTGCGACTTTTTGCATCATAGAAACATAGAAATTTACAGCGCAGAAGGAGGCCATTTCAGCCCATCGTGCCCGCGCCGGCCGACAAAGAGCCGCACGACCCTTGGCCAGCAGCCCTAAAGTTTACATATAAACCTATGAACAATGACGGAAAGGCAAAGAGCACCCAGCCCAACCAGTCTGCCTCACACAACTGCGATACCCCTTATACTGAAACATTCTACACTTCACCCCAACCGGAGCCATGTGATCTCCTGGGAGAGGCAAAAACCAGATAAAAACCCAGGCCAATTTAGGGAGAAAAAATTTGGGAAAATTCCTCTCCGACCCATCCAGGCAATCGAAACTAGTCCAGGAGATCACCCTGGCCGTATTCTATTCCCTGCAGTACTTACCATTATATCTGCGCCGTCCAACAAAAGCTCATCCAGTCTAATCTCAATTACCAGCTCAGGTTACTGCACTTCAAGTGCCCATCCAACCATCTCTTAAAAGTGGTAAGGGTTTCTGCATCCACCACTCTTCCAGGCAGCGAGTTCCAGATCCCCACAACCCTCTGCGTAAAGAAGCCCCCCCCCTCAAATCCCCTCTAAACCTTCCACCAACCACCTTAAAACTATGCCCTCTCGCAATAGATCCCATCCACCAATGGAAATAGACCCTTAATATCCACTATGTCCAGGCCCCTCAATATTTTGTATACCTCAATGAGGTCTCCTCTCAACCTCCTCTGTTCTAATGAGAACAAACCCAGCCTATCCAATCTGTCCTCATAACTAAGATTCTCCATTCCAGGCAGCATCCTAGTAAATCTCCTCTGTACCCTCTCTAGTGCAATCACGTCCTTCCTATAATACGACGATCAGATCTGCACGCAGTACTCCAGCTGCGGCCTAACCAAAGTATTATACAATTTAAGCATAACCTCCCTGCTCTTATCATATCAATGAACATACACTATAACGTTGCTCATTTCTGGGAAATTAGTTTCCTGCTGGCAGAAAAGTTGGTTTTACACTGCTACTGCTGCACATTACTTTCAGTAATTGCAACTGGTGCAAAGTCAAATTTGAAGTCGAAAACAAATTCAGGTAGTTTCTAATTTTAAACATTTCAGTGAGCAGAAAGGCAGGCACATGTTGAAGCATGCATTTTCAAAGCACTGATTTCTCCTATTTGAGAGCAATGTGAGCAGTTCGCAAGATAAGTTTGAATGAACAAACCCTTCAGCCCAAGTGGTCTTATGTTTCCAGAATATAGACCCCACTTCTCATTCACGGAAGAGGACATAAATAACATCCCAGAAATGCTAGGGAACCAAAGGTTTAGTGAGCAAGAGGAATTAAAGGAAATTATTATTCATAAGAAAATAGTGCTGGAGAAACTAATGGGACTGAAAGCCGATAAATCCCCAGGGCCCGATAATCTGCATCCTAGAGTACTAAAAGAGGTAGCCATGGAAATAGTGGACGCATTGGTTATCATCTTCCAAAATTCTATAGATTATGGAACAGTTCCTGCAGATTGGAGGGTGGCAAATGTAACCCCACTATTTAAAAAAGAAGGGAGAGAGAAAACAGGGAGCTACAGACCGGTTAGCCTAATATCAGTAGTAGAGAAAATGCTAGAGTCTATTACAAAGGATGTGATAATGGCACATATCAACGGATAATATCAACGGGATTCGACAAAGTCAACATGGATTTCTGAAAGGAAATCGTGTTTGACAAACCTACTGGAGTTTTTTGAGGATGTAATTGATAGAATAGATAAGGGAGAACCAATGGATGTAGTGTATTTGGATTTTCAGAAGGCCCACATAAGAGGTTAGTGTGCAAAATTAAAGCACATTGGGGATAATATACTGGCATGGATTGAAAATTGGTTAACTGACAGGAAACAGAGAGTAGGAAGAAACGGGTCTTTTTCAGGGTGGCGGGCAGTGACTAGTGGGGTACCACAAGGTTGTGTATTTACCGCATATTGCAGGTTGGGGCTATAAATAGAGCTGGAGCGCCAGGTCCTGGAACATCGTGGGTGAAAGTGCGGCGAATGAGGGTACGGGGCCCAGAAGAGCCGAGGGCCCAGAGGAGCATGGGCCTGCCCACACTGTGATATGTGTGCGCACTAGGTCCATGCGGCAGAGCAGGTCTCCACTCATCCTGGTTCAACCTTTGCCACTGGATAAAGGCCTAGCTCTGTCGAGACCGTGTGGTGGCTGATGTGCAACTGTCACCACATGTTTAAAAAAAAATCCACGCACAGGCATCTTCCACCCACTCGATTGGAGTTCAGGACTGGAAGATTGGGTCCTTCATTGAAACATCTGTGAACTCTTGTGGAAGCAACTCATCCTCGTTCACGGGATCGCCTATGATGATGACCACAAGGATCAATGCTTGGGCCCCAGCTATATATAAATGATTTGGATGAGGGAACCTAATGTAATATTTCCAAGTTTGCTGACAACACAAAACTAGGTGGGATTGTGAGTTGTGAGGAGGATGCAAAGACGCTGCAAGGCGATTTTAGATAGGTTGAGAGAGTGGGCAAACACATGGCAGATGTAGTATAACGTGGATAAATGTGAAGTTATTCACTTTGGTCGGAAAAACATAAGGACAAAGTATTATTTAAATGGTGATGGCTTGGGAAGTGTCGATGTACAGAGGGACCTGGGTGTCCTTGTACACCAGTCATTGAAAGCAAACATGCAGGTGCAGCAAGCAGCTAGGAAAGTATGTTGGCCTTCATTGCAAGAGGATTTGAGTACAGGAACAAGGATGTCTTACTACAGTTATATAGGGCCTTGGTGAGACCGCACCTGGAGTATTATGTGCAGTTTTGGTCTCCTTACCTAAGAAAGGATTTACTTGCCATAGAGGGAGTGCAGCGAAGGTTCACCAGACTGATTCCTGGGATGACAGGACTGTCGTATGAGGAGAGATTGGGTCGACTAGAGTTTAGGGGATCTCATTGAAACGGAGGATGTTTCTCCTGGCTGGGAAGTCGAGAACAAGGGGTCACAATCTCAGGATACCAGGTAGGAAATTCAGGACCGAGATGAGGAGACATTTTTTCACTCAGGGTGATGAACCTGTGGAATTCTCTACCACAGAAGGCTGTGGATGCCAAGTCACTGAATATATTCAATAAGGAGATGGATAGATTTCTCGACACAAAAGGCATCAAGGGGTGTGGGGAGAAAGTGGGAATATGGTGTTGGGATACAGGATCAGCCATGATCACATTGAATGGCGGTGCGGGCTTGAAGGGCCGAATGGCATAATACTCCTATTTTAGTTTCTATGGCCCCAAGTTTCGACATGATTTGTTCCTGATTTTTAGGAGCAACTGGTGTAGAACGGAGTATCTTAGAAATCGGAATTCTCGCCATTTAGTTTGCTCCAATTCTAGTCAGTTCGAACAGTTTCACTTTGGAACAGAATTTTTTTTTCAAAAGGGGGCGTGTCCGGCCACTTACGCCTGTTTTCAAAGTTTCGTCAGTGAAAACTTACTCCAAACTAACTTAGAATAGAGTAAGTGAAGATTTTTGTACGCTCGAAAAAACCTTGTCTACACTTTAGAAAATCAGGCGTAGGTTACAAATCAGGCATAGGGAATGGGGGGGGGGGGGGTGTTCAAAGGGAAGTTTACAAACATTAAACACTTCAGTTTTACAAATAAAGAGCCATCATCAATAATAAATGATAAAAACATCAATAAATCAACCAATAAATCAATCAAAAAAAATTAATAAGAAATAAAAATTTTTTTAAATCAATAAATAAAACATTTTCTACTTACCGACTGCAGCACCGGGAGCCCTCCAACAGCGTGCTGGGATGCCCCCCCCCCCCCCCCCCAGTGTGTCTCTGTCAGTGTCTCTATCTCTCTGTCTGTCTGTGTGTGTCTCTCATTCTCTGTCTGTCAGTGTCTGTGTTTCTGACAGCGAGGGGAGGGGGGTAGAGGGAGAGAGGGGGGGGGAGCAGAGGGAGGGAAGGGGGGAGAAGGGGGGGCAGGGGGGGAGAAGGGGGAGGGGGAGAGGGAGGAGGGGGGCAAAGGAGAAGGGGGGGAAGAGAGGAGAAGGGGGAGAAGGGGAGGGGGAAGGAGAAGGGGGAGGGAGGCTGAACGGGCCGGGCCCGGCCCAAGACTTCGGGCAGGGCCCGTCCCCAGCACCAGATTTACAGATAGGTGGCGTTGGGTCGGGTCGGGGGGAGCGCGGGTCGGGGGGGGTGGTGGGCGGGAGGTCGGTTCGGTTCAAGTCGGGGGGAGGGAGGTCAGGTCGGGTCCAGTCAGGGTGGGGGGGGAAGCGGGAGTCGGGTCGGTGTCGGGTCCGGTCGGGGGGTGGGGGGAAGCAGGAGTCGGGTCGGGTCCAGTCCGGGGCGGGGGGGGGAAGCGGGGGTCGGGTCGGTGTCGGGTCCGGTCCAGGAGGGGGGGGAGTGGGCGTCGGGTTGGTGTCGGGTCCGGAGGCGGGGGGCGGGAAGCGGGAGTCGGGAGGAAGCATGAGTTGGCCGTGGGAGGAGCCTTATTCACGCAGCCCCAGTAAGGCCATTCGGCCAGGGCTAGGAGCTGCGTGCTTCGGCCCCTCCCACACAGTTTTGGGCGCCTGGAGCTACTGCACATGCGCGCCCACTGTAGCGCACATGTGCAGAGGTCCCGGCACTGTTTTCAGCACAGGGACCTGGCTCCGCCCCCTACAGCTCGTGCTGCGCTGCGCCGAGCTGCAAACGACCTGCAGGGAGCAGGAGGATCTGGAGGGTTTTTTTAGGCGCACTTTGTGGCGCGAAACGGGTGTCCAGGTCGGGGCTGCGCCATTCTAGGCACGGCTCGAAACTTGGGCCCAATGTTTCTATTAACAAGCTTTGATCATTCACCTGATGGACAGATCTTAGTGTAATGTCTCTTCCGAAGATGGCTTTTCTGATAATGCACCATGCTCTGTGGGGCTTTGGAGTATCAGCCAAGATTATACACTGAAGTAAAGTCCTGGTGTGGTGCTGGAAACTGCTGCTCTGGCTCCAGTGCACAGACATTTAAAAAAAAAAGAATTCTAGGCAATTGCAGACTTACTGTAATCTGTCTCTTTAGATGAGGATGATTGCATCAAAAAAATCCTCTCTGTACCTTCACTAAATAGAAACCATCAATATTAATTGCAAAAGCAATGTCACTATCTTGATCACCATTAGCAGCAAAGATGTACAGCGAATCCAAAAATTATCCATCAAAAGAAAACACATTTTGGGTCTTCTCCTATGAATGTACCTCAGCAAACAGAATCTTTATTGTGCTAATTCTACCCTGGCTTAACTGTGTGAATGGAAACCATGCCTAGAATGCACTGAAAATGTGGTAATCTGCAAATAATCCCTCTTCCCAAGTCGAGGAAGCACAGCAATGTCCTTCCCCCACCCCTATCCCCACCATATACTGAGCTGAAGGTATTGTTGTAAAGTCATCTCCCCAACCCCACCACACAGCAGAAACGCACCACAAATAAGACATTTTTGATCTTTATGAACAACACTCCCCCACCATTAACCAGAAAATGGCAGTTGTTGAGTGAAAGAATCTCCTTCAACCTTCTCTTGGCACCACCCCTATTACCACACATCGAAGTGTTGATGTTCGGGCAGAGGATTGATGTTCCTGGAGTCCTGAGGCATGTCACTAGACCACTTCGTCCATTGCAGAAACCTGGAGCCTGAGAAAACCCTCAATCTAGTGTCCTCCCTCAAAAATGATGAACAAATCAAGGCCAAAGAAAAAAGGACAACGATTTGTACTAATAAAATGGCCGCTGTGTCTCTGATTGGCTCTCCATTAGCACATGACCTATTGCTGATTGGTCCCCTGGAAGATAAGCCACACCCTGAAGTTTCTCTGGAATGTGTAAATGGAACCACCCAGCCCAAGTTCTGACTGACTTTGCAAATTGTAATTTGATCCATTCCGACTTCTGAAGCCATTGAGGACAGATTTTGACAACCCAGCAAAAGCCTTCCACGTTCCAGCCAAAGTTCCTTACCCCAGCGCAAGTGCATCCCTCCCCCAGCCGAAGTCCCTTACCCCATCACAGAAACAGGCCATTCAACCCAACAGATATATGCCCGTGTTTATGCTCCACACAAGCCTAAGGATAGGATTTCAGTAGCTTTCATTTTGAAAACCATTGTCATTTCAAATCCCAGTTAATGAGTCCGTCTCCAAACTCCAGATTCATTATATATCAACAGCAATAATTGACCTTACCATAGATGGGTCATTGTGTGCGGATTATTAACAGGTTTTTTGGGTATAAAATGAATAGTGACAGTGTCGTGACTTCTGGATTTCATCCACTTCAACGGTGTCCCTTGTAACACATGCATGAGCTTTCCAAGAAAGCGGTTGTGGGTGTAAAGGGGGTTGGAAGAACGTGATCCATCTTCCCTCAGTTCCCTCTCTCCACTCTGATTCCCCCCCCTCCCCCGTGTGTCTCATCCTCTCCCCCTCCTCTCCCCCCCTCCCCCCCAGGCGCGCGCTCTCTCTCTCCTTCACCCTGCCCCCCCCCCCCGCCAACTCTCTCTCTCTCTCTCCCTGCCCTGCCAACCTCTCCCCTCACAGCCCCCCCCCCCCCCCAGGCGCTCGCTCTCTCTCTCTTTTTCTCTTTCTCTCCCCGCCCCCACCACCTCCGGCTCTCTCTCTTCCCTCCCCTCCCCCAGTCTCTCTCTCTCTCTCTCTCTCACCCCTCCCTCCCCAGTCTCACTCTCTCTCTCTCTTCCTCCCCAGTCTCTCTCTCCCTCTCTCACCATAGTCTCACTCTCTCCCTCTTCCATCCACCCCCCCACACTCTCTCTCTCTCTTTCTCTGCGCCTGGAGAGAAACAGACGTGTCAGTACAAATAGTCACTTTGAAAAAAGAACGATTCACTCACCCCGCCCAACTGAACACATAATCCGACCATGGGTAAATGTCTCCTCCTCCCTCCACTTCCCCCTCCACAACAGCAGAATCCTCTGTTCACTACTGACCAATTCAGGTCTAGATGGGAGAAAGGCAGCTTGACCATTCCCTTTGCAAAGATAGCTCTACTTGCCCTCGTTCTTTCCCCTTCCTTTTCCCTCTGCACTCTTCCTCTACCCATCCCTTTCCCTTCCCAATCTTCCTTCCTCTTCTCCTCCCCCTTTTCCCCTCTCCAATTTGGATCCAGTTATCCCCTTGCACTTGCTTGACCTGAATACAGTACTTGGTCTTGACTCAGCTAGTTATAATAAACTTCAGAATGGTTAGGCACTGCACAGATAAGATAAATTACATATTGATAATTGCAATACTAGTTGTGAAGTATTGGACATAATGGTAAGACTAACATGGAACCATGTTGGTGTAGAAGGAAAACAGCTTATCGCAGCAGTTTTATAGCTTGATTAAAAAGTTGGATGATATCCTGACAAAGCTATTTCTTTCGATTATAGTAATTTGCCTTGCAAAGAAAACATCTGGTGAAAGTTCTTATGGCTTTTTTGGGTGGGGGAAAGGGGGAAGTGCTGACTTTAGATAAATTTTTATGAGCTGGCAGATAAAATACACAACTGTAAGTAATTCATCAGCTTGTCTGGGAAAAAGTTGTGTGCCACTTCAAAGAATATTCAAATCCAAAAACTGGCAACTAACGGTGTTGTTATCCTGCTGACTTAACACTGTTTTGTCACGCCAGACCAGAGTCTGCAGTATAACTGTGGTTTATTACAGCAGTAGGGGTACGAATTGATTATCAAAAGTGGTTTGAAAAGCATGCAGGAAGCCCACTGGAATTTATAATGCTAGTAAGGAGCAGGCTGCCAGCTCAGCAGCATTTATTACCCTCCCATAGCTGTTGTAACAACAAAATAACAATTTGCATTTGTATAGCACCTTTAACATAGTAAAATGTCTCAGAAAGCACTTCACAAGAGCGTTATCAAACAAGGTTTGGCATTGAACACAATAAGGAGATAATAGGACAGGTGACCAAAAGCTTGGCAAAGAGAGGTTTTAAGGAGCATCTTAAAGGAGTAGAGGCCGAGATGGCTTAGGGAGGGAATTCCAGAATCTATGACCCTTGGTGGAGTGATGAAAATCAGGAATGTATAATATATAAGAATTGGAGGAGTGCAAAGATCGTGAATGGTTGTAGGAGATTACAGAGATGGGGGAAGGGCAAGGCCATGGAGGAATTTGGAGACAAGGATGAGATGAGCAATTTAAAATCGAGACGTTGCCGGACCTGAAGCCAACGTAGGTCAGCGAGCATAGGGGTGATGACTGAACAGGACTTGTTGCGAGTTAGAATACGGACAGCAGAGTTTTGAATGAATTCAAATTTATGGAGGGTGGAAGATGGGAGGCCAATCAGGAAAGAATAGTCAAGTCTCGAGGTAACCAAGATCAAGGTTATGTGAGGGTTTCATCAACAGATTAGCTGAGGCAGAGGTGGTGATGGACGATGTTAAGGAGGTGGAAGTAGGCAATCTTCTTGATGGGGTGGATGTGTGGTGTAAGCTCATCTCTGTCAAATAAGGCACTAAGTTTGCCAATGGTCTGGCTCAGCTTCGGACAGTGACCAGGAAGAGGGATGGAGTTGGTGGCTAGGGAAGAGTTTGTGGCGGCGACAGAAGCAAATGGCTCCGTCTTCCCAATATTTAGTTGGAGGAAATTTCTGTTCACCTGGGACCGGATGTCGGATAAGTGGTGTGACAAATCAGACAGTGGAGAGGTCAACAGAAGACAGTGGAGGGGTCGAGCTGGATGTCATCAGTGTACATGTGGAATATGGCTTTGTGTTTTCAGATGACGTCGCCGAGGGGGCAGCAGATAGATGAGAAATAGGAGGGGGCCAAGGATCTTTGCAGTACTCCACAGATAATATTGTGGGAGCAGCTAGCGAAGCTATTGCAGGTGATTTTCTGGCCATGACTGGCTCGAAAAGAATAGAACCAGGTAAGGCCAGTCCCACTCAGCTGAATTTCAGTGTTGGAGGAGGATGGTGTGGTCAACCGTGTCAAAGGCTGCAGACAGGTTGAGAAGGATGAGGAGTTAGTTGACCATGATCACAGTCACACAGGATATCATTTGTAACTTTGATAAGGGCCATTTGAGTGCTGTGGCAGTGATGAAAACCTGAATGGAGCAGTTCAAACATGGATTTGGGAGGCAACAACACGTTCAAGGACTTTGGACGGGAAAGGGAGGTTTGGAGATGGGGCGGTATTGGCAGGGACAGAAGGGTCAAGTTGTTTTTTTCGATCAGGGGTGATTACGGCAGATTTGAATGGGAGGGGGATAATACCTGAGGAGAGAGAACCGTTAATAATATCAGCTAACATGGGTCAAAAAGGGAAGTTGGGTGGTCAACAGTTTGGTGGGAATTATGTCGAGTTGAGCTTGGAGAACGCATGAGGTGAGATAGGAGAGAAATTAGAGTAAGATAGGAGAGAAATTAGAGTAAGATGCGAGTTTAGGGCTAGGGAAGAGGAAACTTTGGCTTGGTAGGCTTGGGGAAGGGAGGAAAGCAGCAGAGGCAGCTGAACGGATGGTCTCGATCTCTCCTCGTTATTGGAGGTGAGGGTGGAGGAGGCTGGGGAGAGGGGTTTAAGAAGACTGTAGTGGAGAAGAGAAACCAGGGGTTATCTTTGCATTCCAGGCCAATCCTGGAATCGTGAGCTGTTTTGGCAGAGGAGAACAGGACTCGATAGTGCAGCCAAATCTGCCGATGAATGGCTAAACCAGTTGTCTGCCATAAACGTTCAAGTCTGCATCCCTTGGACTTAAGGAAGTGGAGATGAGGGCCATAACGGGGAATGACCAGGGTATGAGAGAGTAATGGTTTTAGTGGCGACAAGGGCATCAAAGGTGGAGGTGAGGTCATTAAGAGTCAACCACATAATATGGCCAGACTGCCTGGGGTGGCAGGTTAGCATCACTAAAGGAAATTAGTGGACCACTTGGGGTTTTACAACAATTTGGCAACATTCATGGTCATTTTCCTGGTACTACACCATAAAATACCAGATTTATTGAATTCACAATTTGCCATGGTGGGATTTGAACTTATGACCTCTGGATTGCTAGTTCAGTATCATAACCACTGGGCTACTGTAATTTCTGTTGCACTTTCTGGCTTTCCTCTTAATGAATTGGGCAAAGAAGTTCTGCCCAGCCCCAGAAAATCCACTAGAGTCAGTGGGAAAGGGGAATCTTGCCATTCATACCAAAATTCACCCCATATGGGGTAAAAAATGGACGATGGTGGATTGGCTGCCTCTTATACACCTGCCTAATTTTCTATTCCATTAAAGTCGAGGGAAAGCAAATTGGGTAGAGTGTACAAGAGGGGTTGATCAGCCACTGCCTGTTTGTGCCACTGAAGTTGAATTTTACCACCAGAGTGTCATGTATGATGTATTGAAAAAAGTGCGTGGTGTCAGGATTCTAAAGGTACTGCACTTGTAGGTCGTGCTGTGAATCCAATGTTCTATGACTCATTGAGTATAATGGGACAAAACCTAATATTCTGTGACAGCCCCCTATTGAGTACTGAGTAATTCCAATTAAAAGAATGTGATTTTAAAAAGTCTCTATTCTGGGAAGCCAAAAGGTTGTAAAGTCAGCAGAAGTGATCTCTCAACTGTTGTTGAGAAGACACATGTGCCGCTTCCTGCCTCCCACCCAGAAGCAATTCAGGACCAAAAACCTACCCACTGTAATGCCCTCGCACATGAAAAGAAAGCTTCCCTCTTCTTCCCCCGCCCACAAGAGACGAGCAATTTGGCTTTGGCCCAGTGCAACTCCCCCTCTCACTGAGGAAAATTTGCCCTTGCCCAGTGTTTTTTTAAAACGTTCTTACTCAACATTGCCCCTTATCCTCCAACCCTCCTCCCGCCCCCCCACCCCCGTCCCTATCCTCTTTTTCTTTTCTCCCCACCCCTTTCCTCTCCTCTTGCTTCCCCACCAGCTGTGAAGAAATGGGGCCTGGCCAAATACAATAGATCTCTTCATTGTCTTGTGTTGCTCCCTCTTCCTGTCCTGTTTCTCTCCCCAACCACCTCCCCCATCCTGCTTGACCCATTTCTGCTTCCTAACCTTCTTGGCTTTGAGTCCCTGTGTGCAATGCCATGGAATATCAACTAAAATATGATATAATAATATATTTAGAGGAAATACATCTTTTCCCCAAGGAGTTGAAATATGTCTTGCAAAACTGAACTGTTATAAAGCAAGAAGATGATAAACATCTACACAGATAAATTCCGTACATGAACGGACATGTTCCCACTTCAGCTAACACAGTGAATCCAAACGTGAAGGTAAAACTGTGAAACATTGTGGTGTGCAGAATTAGATTGACGTGTCGGGGGAGGAGAAGGAAGAAACAATTGAATTTGTAACAATATTGAACCTTATTGCTCCTGTACATTTTGTTTCATTGAAGGTTCAATAAGTGGCATTTAGAAATCTCAATTCAGTACTGCAACTTTAATAAATAACAGATTAATGCTATTAAAAATTAAACGCCAAAAAAATATCCTCATGGTTTATTTTTTAAGTACTTTTGTGTAAATTAAAAATTTTAAAACAATGTCATCCCAGTTCAAAGCCAATGAAGCTCCATGGTGTAAGTTTATAAATTTTATTTACAAAATTTCCACAACCAGTTTCTGTATGAAGCAGTTTTCTGCTTTCATATGCTGATAAGTCAAAGAAAAGCAGCAGTGCATGTGGGTGAGGAAGTCGGTCAATTTGGTTAAGGAGTTGGAGATACATGAATGGTGCTACAAACAAATTGAATAGCTTCACTCAATGAGACAGTTTTAAAATGAACTATTCTTGCACCTTTAGTTCTACTCTTGGCATTTTCTTTAAAAACTCCATACAACATAAAATTTCCCAAGAATCTCTCATTCATTCTACATCATTTTTATCTATCTTCACTCCTTGTCTGCTCAACATTAATTTCAATGTAACAGCCCGAATTCCCTCTTTCCTACTCAGACCAATAACATGTTCACCAGCACAAACTTCTTTGAAACATCCTATCTTTCCTGCTGAACCTTTTCAACTCATAGTGATCATTAAATCTTTACCAGTCAAGTGTCACCATAACAATTTTTCTGCTTGCTTCTCCAGGGCTGAATTGTTTTCACTTTTTTCCTCCCGTCATGTTTCATCACTTAAGCATGCCTCCCAAACCTAATCTATCCCTGCAACTATCAGACATACATTGAAAACAAGAAAAACTGGCACTCATTAAAAATATAAAAATCTATTCCTACTTTCATTCCATCATTTACTATTTACAAATTGAATTCATTAATTCATATATGCAATATATATATGCACACACATTACAAGTTCTATATTTCACATTCGTTTTTACTTTTTTGTTTCAATCTCTACCATTATATGAAACGTTGTTAATATGCTATTTTGTCCCAATTTGCAATAGCTTATTTTTATATAATTTCTGTATTGGTGTACAAGGACACATTCTACAGTGTGCCATTTCATTCCCCATCTGACTTTTTGTGCAGTGGCACTTAAGATCGACAAGTAATATATTAAGAGTATTAAAAATACCTTCCTGTCCATATTATCCTTCCTGTTTCATCATTTTTCAGTATACCTTTTATATCAACATTTACTATGGGAAAAACCTTATGTCAACATTTGACCTGTTGAATGATAGGCCTCACTCTACTAGGTAGTGCTGTTTCTCCTCCCCTGCTCCCACCACATCTTTGCTGCAAGGCTCTGCTTTTCCTTCTGCTCTGCTGCCTCTGTTTATTCCTGTTGCCTGTCTGACCATTCCAATTTGCTGCTGCTCTCCAAATTTTGCCTTCGATCATTTCGGTTGTTAGCCCCAACTGTCGTCTGTGCCAAAAAGATTATCTTTAAATTTGATGCCTTGCTCAGGCCCTCATTTTGGTGCTGGATTCATTATGTTCTCTGCTCCCAGATTCTATCTTCAGATGTCAACCCCGCCATCTTTTTTTCTTCTGTGCTATGGATTTTGTCTTGTGTAATGTCCTGCTGAGCATGTTTCCAGCTGTTTGATCTATCAGCCCCACAAGTTTGGTCCACACTTCAGATGGAAAAGGCTTTTAATGACAGTAAATATTGTGAAAGTTCAGAAAGTCCTGTACTGCAGCGGCAGACTGAAAGAATGCACTGTTTAGAAGTGGAGGAAGGGGCAGGGCCGGGTTGGGAAGGAATGTTGATACATTGTAGATTGAGGTTGTAGGGAACCAAAGACACGAAAAGATTGTCAATTTCTGGGGCTGCTGCAGATAATGGCAGGTAACCTGTCCACCTGAAGGTAGTGGCAAAACCTGCACAGCAGCAGGGTTAGAATTAAAGAGAGCAAAATGTATAAATAACGTCAATATTTAAATGAGGATTAGTTTCTCTCTCTGCATTAAATTTGCACGACCTCATGTTTGTATTAATTGTGATTTCTTAGTATTGTCATACAAACTACTGTGTTTTGAGATACTTTGCCCCAGTGCCCTTTCCAGGGTATTGTTGCCCCAACCACCATTTGTGTCCGAGAGGAAGAGCAGATGCGTGCATGACCTGCCTCTGTGTCTCCATTGGTCTCAAATTGGCCTTCTGGAATTTGCAGGAGAACCTGGCAGACCAGTAAGGTTCAGGTTTAGTTGCTACTCTGTACTGAATCAGCTGATCCCTGTTGGAATGCTACACTGGTGAGTTGAGGAACAAAACAATTACTTACTCCTGATCACTATCTAGTGACTTCTACTGCAAAGTGTGTGGCTGTGAAGATGTTGAGAACACAATGATGTTTGGCAAACATAACAAGAAAAAACAAAGATACAGGATTAAGGCATAATGCTAAATGGAAGGTCCACATTCTACTTTCAGAGGTCCACTATCTATAACGTGTTGAAGTTCTCAACTTGGGTGCCCACATCATTGAAGCATAGCATACAACCCTTTCTAATGGGGATTTCAATGTTAAAATGTCAACACTTAACTGTAACACTTTCTGCAACACCACAGGAATTCTAATATTAAGTGACAAAATTGACATGGAATGATTATCTGTGATGCCACGAGGTGGTGATGCATTATCTTTCCCCCACAAATCATTCACAATAATTAAGAAAAAAATTTCAGCCACAAATCTTTCCTCAGTAAATTAAATTTGTAATATCCAAAATAAGATGTTAAACAACTTAAAATTGAAAAAAGCGTATTTCACAATAACTTAATTTAAGTTTATCCACTGAATTGTCTTTCACTTACATTTTTATGTTAAGGCCTCAGTTGTCTCAAAGATCTGAGCTTTGGACTTGGCCTAGAAATTCCTTGGGGTGTACACCGATGTGTTCCGTTGCTGACTTTGCTAAAGTTCATGAAGTCCTTTGGTGGGTTGGGACCACATCTGTCAAAGATACTGGCTGAAGGTTGCTGGCCTGGGGGTGATGTCCCTCCTCCGCAAAGAGAAGAGACAGCACCTGTGTTGGGGGTCACTTAGAATAATGGGAAAGAGTTCTTCTGTTGTTCGCATCTCTAGGCTTTGATCCCAGCCTGGGATCCTTTGTGGGCCCCTCTTCTGCCGGGTGTCGGGAACTGAATCACATCTGTACACCCTGGTCCAATTAACTGCAGAGTGGGATGGGCGCCTCTGTTGTATTACCATAGATACAGGTGTCCACTGATGACCCCATTTTCAGCATTTGGGATGTGGCTACCGGTGGGACACTGCAGAGGCGGAATTTCTGCCCTGACTCGTCACACCACACTTTTGCCTTTTCTGCTGGTTCTGAGGAATTTCTACATGTGTGCACATGTGCCATCTTCTCCTGCACTCTGGTATAGCAATGGGAAATTAGTGAATGAAAACCCTAAAAGAAACTAGTTTTCAGACAATTAAAGTAACTGTAATTGAAATGTGATTTTTTTTTTCTATAGAATATCAAAAACGAAATGCAGTAAGAATTCTTCAACTCAGATATTTTTCCTGGGGGTGGGGGGAATTATTCATGTTACTATATTTAAACGGCTGATTATAGCTTGTTGCATGAGTGACATGTTAAACTTTTTACAAACTATGCACATTTTAAAGTAGAATCTTTATATTTTGCAATGTATTTTAAATGGCAGCCTTGCTCGTACTGATTTCAATTTAACCTAATAACAACAATTATTCTGATAAACTTGTAGTACCTAATAGAAGCACATTGCTTAAGAGGAGGGGGTTCTGAATAAATATCCCAATTTTAAAATGTTTTATCAGAAAGTTTCGCATAAATACATTGAGTACTGTTGCTGAGGTATGTTGAAAGAAAGAAAGACTTGCATTTATATAGCACCTTTCATGACCACCAGGCAATGAAGTACTTTTTGAAGTGTAGTCACTGTTGTAATGTAGGAAATGCAGCAGCCAATTTGCGCACAGCAAGCTCCCACAAACAGCAATGTGATAATGACCAGATAATCTGTTTTAGTGATGTTTATTGAGGGATAAATATTGGTCATGACACTGGGAATACTCCCCATCTCTTCTTCAAAATAGTGCCAGGGTACATCCACCTGAGAGTGTAGATGGTGACTCGGTTTAACTTCTCATCCCAAAGACGGCACCTCCGGCAGTGCAGCACTCCCTCAGTACTGCACTGGATTTTTGTCAGCCTAGATTTTTGTACTTAAGTCTCTGAAGTGGAATTTGAACCCACAACCTTCTTTATAAAGAAGGTAGAGGCAAATAAGACAAGATAGAAAATCAAATATATTTAGTACACTGTATTTTTGAAATAGCCAAGTTAAGGTTATCTCTGGTCACTTCAGTAATCAGGATCAACTGTAAACCAATCTGATGGGTATACAGGTGCAACTTTCTGAATCCAGAACTCCGAAAACCGTAATTGTCCGAAAACCGGACATTTTGCGCTTAGCTGATGGAGTCGTTCAGAATTATTGTCTGAAAACCGGACATTTTTGAGGCAAAACCCAAAATCCGGCACGGATTCGGTCAAGGAATCCGGATTTCAGACAAGAAAATCAAGTCTGAAATCTGGATTCCTCAACTGAATCCGTGCTGGATTTCGGACCTCACCGCTCAAAACTCGGCACGGATTCGGTCGAGGATTCCGGATTTCAGATTATTTATTTTCTTGTCTGAAATCCGGAAAAACCCCAAAACCGGCATGAATTTGGTCCCGAGGATTCCGTATTGTGTTTAATCAGAGTTTAAGATGGAATATAACACATTAGTTATACAGTAAAAGAATAAGACCATAACAAGATCGGACAAACGGCTTGTGTACGTGAGCAGTTCTCTGGATTGCAGCCTCTTTCTCTTCGTCTCGAGCTTCCTTCGCTAAAGCATAGGATCACTCTTTAAGAGTGTTCGACCAGCCCAACTTCTATTTTGCTCTTCCCTCACACCGTTTGTGAGGACAGCCTTGAGAAGGATTACTTTTATTCTCTTTTTAGGGGTGGACCTGATATGGGATATTGACGAGACCTTTTGACCTATAGAGGTTCCCTTAAAACCTGAATACCCAATGGTGTATCATGTGTTCTTTGTCTCGATTCTTGCGCCAAAGCCCACCCTAAAGATGTCATGATTTTGGTCACATGTCTCTCTATATTTTCCCAACGATTTCTTCCTTTGAAATTTGTGTTTTAACTCTCTCGTCCGTATCCTGCCTTTGATCCCATGAGGCCAAACCAGAAAACTGCTCACTTCAGAGTCGTCATCTCCTTTACGACGTAGCAAATGGTTACGTTAACTCTCACAACTTTCATCCATTCTAAGTCTTTCTATAACAAATTGTCTCAAAGATAAATAAACAAAGTTGAAGTTTTAACTTGAAAACAATAAATAATGGTTGTCATAGTGCAGAATGCTATAATATCTCAGCAGGGTACCGAAACATTGGCATTCCTAAGCATCTAATACCAGTCTGAGGAGACATTTCGTCACCAGTTCAAAACAACGATTTAAACACTGCATTCTTCGTATCAGTTTTACACATTTTGAACCCTTGATTTCGAACAGTGAACAGAAGGTAATTGAAGAACTGGTCAATAGGTTGCGAGGTCGGGAGGTGCGTCGCTGAGTCGGGAGCAGCGTGAGTCCGTTGGTGAGGCCTATAAAAGGACGCGAGGTCGGGAGGTGCGTCGCTGAGTCGGGAGCAGCGTGAGTCCGTTGGTGAGGCCTATAAAAGGCCGCGAGGTCAGGAGGTGCGTCGCTGAGTCGGGAGCAGCGTGAGTCCGTTGGTGAGGCCTATAAAAGGTCGGGAGATGCGTCGCTGAGTCTGGAGCAGCGTGAGTCCGTTGGAGAGGCGTGCTTGTGCAGCTACAGGGAGAAGGCAAAAAAGAAGTAGAAAGAAATAGAAAGGTGATGTCACAGCCAAGGGGGTAAGTGATTGGCTGGTGATTGGTGAGTAGTTTTTCGTTTTTCTCTTCTATAACAGTGAGTAAATTTTAGCATTGTTGTTGCCACTTGAAGTGTATCTAAGGATTAAGTCATGGCAGGAGAGCTCAGTCATGTGATGTGTTCCTCCTGTACCATGTGGGAACTCAGGGACACTTCCGGTGTCTCTGACGACTACGTGTGCGGGAAGTGTATCCGCCTCCAGCTCCTGACGGTCCGCATTGCGGAATTGGAGCTAAGGGTGGATTCACTCTGGAGCATCCACGATGCTGAGAATGACGTGAGTAGCACGTGTAGCGAGTTGGTCTTACCGCAGGTGAAGGGTCCACAGCCAGATAGGGAATGGAAGGCCAGCAGGAAGAGCAGTGCAAGGAAGGTAGTGCAGGGGTCCCCTGCGGTCATCCCCCTGCAAAACAGATACACCGCTTTGAGTACTGTTGAGGGGGATGACTCATCAGGAGAGGGCAGCAGCAGCTAAGTTCATGGCACCGTGGCTGGCTCTGCTGCACAGGAGGGCAGGAAAAAGTGTGGGAGAGCGATAGTAATATCGGATTCAATTGTAAGGGAAATAGATAGGCGTTTCTGCGGCCGCAACCAAGACTCCAGGATGGTATGTTGCCTCCCTGGTGCAAGGGTCAAGGATGTCTCGGAGCGGGTGCAGGACATTCTGAAAAGGGAGGGTGAACAGCCAGTTGTCGTGATGCACATTGGTACCAATGATATAGGTAAAAAAAGGGATGAGGTCCTACGAGACGAATTTAAGGAGCTAGGAGCTAAATTAAAAAGTAGGACCTCAAAAGTAGTAATCTCAGGATTGCTACCAGTGCCACGTGCTAGTCAGAGTAAGATTCGCAGGATAGCTCAGGTGAATACGTGGCTTGAGCAGTGGTGCAGCAGGGAGGGATTCAAATTCCTGGGGCATTGGAATCGGTTCTGGGGGAGGTGGGACCAGTACAAACCGGAGGGTCTGCACCTGGGCAGCACCGGAACCAATGTCCTAGCGGGAGTGTTTGCTAGTGCTGTTAGGGAGGATTTAAACTAATATGGCAGGGGGATGGGAACCAGTGCAGGGAGACAGAGGGAAACAAAATGGAGACAGAAGCAAAAGATAGAAAGGAGATGAGTAAAAGTGGAGGGCAGAGAAACCCAAGGCAAAAAACAAAAAGGGCCACTGTACAGCAAAATTCTAAAGGGTCAAAGTGTAATAAAAAGGCAAGCATGAAAGCGAGGAGTATTCGGAACCCAGGAGAGGGCTCTGAGCTAGTTAGAGTGGGTGAGAGCTCAGATGAACAGGACCCCAAGAAAGAATGCAAAAGGCAGGAGGCAACAGAGCAGAGTAGCACTGGGGTAAGTGAAAACCACAAGGTGATAGGAAGGGACAATATGTAGGAATATAAAGGGGCTGCAGGAGGGGTCAAAACTAAAAATCATGGTTTAAAAACTAGTATTAAAACACTCTACCTAAGCATTCGAAATAAAGTAAATGAGTTGACGGCACAAATCATTACAAATGGGTATGATTTGGTGGCCATTACAGAAACGTGGTTGCAGGGTGGCCAAGACTGGGAATTAAACATACAGGGGTATCTGACAATTCGGAAAGATAGACCAGAAGGCAAAGGAGGTGGGGTAGCTCTGTTAATAAAGGATGATATCAGGGCAGTTGTGAGAGATGATATTGGCTCTAATGAACAAAATGTTGAATCATTGTGGGTGGAGATTCGAGATAGTAAAGGGAAAAAGACACTGGTGGGCATAGTTTATAGGCCCCCAAATAATAACTTCACGGTGGGGCGGACAATAATCAAGGGAATAATGGAGGCATGTGAAAAAGGAACGGCAGTAATCATGGGGGATTTTAACCTGCATATCGATTGGTCAAATCAAATCGCACGGGATAGCCTTGAGGAGGAATTCATAGAATGCATACGGGATTGTTTCTTAGAACAGTATGTTACAGAACCTACAAGGGAACAAGCTATCTTAGATCTGGTCCTGTGTAATGAGACAGGAATAATAAACGATTTCCTAGTAAAAGATCCTCTCGGAATGAGTGATCACAGTATGGTTGAATTTATAATACAGATTGAGGGTGAGGAAATAGTGTCTCAAACGAGCGTACTATGCTTAAACAAAGGGGACTACAGTGGGATGAGGGCAGAGTTGGCTAAAGTAGACTGGAAACACAGACTAAACGGTGGCACAATTGAGGAACAGTGGAGGACTTTTAAGGAGTTCTTTCATAGTGCTCAACAAAAATATATTCCAGTGGAAAAGAAGGGCAGTAAGAGAAGGGATAACCAGCCGTGGATAACCAAGGAAATAAAGGAGAGTATCAAATTAAAAACCAATGCGTATAAGGTGGCCAAGGTTAGTGGCAAACTAGAAGATTGGGAACATTTTAAACGACAGCAAAGAATGACTAAGAAAGCAATAAAGAAAGGAAAGATAGATTACGAAAGTAAACTTGCGCAAAACATAAAAACAGATAGTAAAAGCTTTTACCGATATATAAAACGGAAAAGAATGACTAAAGTAAATGTTGGTCCCTTAGAAGATGAGAAGGGGGATTTAATAATGGGAAATGTGGAAATGGCTGAGACCTTAAACAATTATTTTGCTTCGGTCTTCACAGTGGAAGATACAAAAACCATGCCAAAAATTGCTGGTCACAGGAATGTGGGAAGGGAGGACCTTGAGACAATCACTATCACTAGGGGGGTAGTGCTGGACAGGCTAATGGGACTGAAGGTAGACAAGTCCCCTGGTCCTGATGAAATGCATCCCAGGGTATTAAAAGAGATGGCGGAAGTTATAGCAGATGCATTCGTTATAATCTACCAAAATTCTCTGGACTCTGGAGAGGTACCAGCGGATTGGAAAGCAGCTAATGTAACGCCTCTGTTTAAAAAAGGGGGAAGACAAAAGGCAGGTAACTATATGCCGGTTAGTTTAACATCTGGAGTGGGGAAAATGCTTGAAGCTATCATTAAGGAAGAAATAGCGGGACATCTAGATAGGAATAGTGCAATCAAGCAGACGCAACATGGATTCATGAAGGGGAAATCATGTTTAACCAATTTACTGGAATTTGAGGATATAACTAGCATGGTGGATAGAGGTGTATCGATGGATGTGGTGTATTTAGATTTCCAAAAGGCATTCGATAAGGTGCCACACAAAAGGTTACTGCAGAAGATAAAGGTATGCGGAGGCAGAGGAAATGTATTAGCATGGATCGAGAATTGGCTGGCAAACAGAAAGCAGAGAGTCGGGATAAATGGGTCCTTTTCGGGTTGGAAATTAGTGGTTAGTGTGTGCCACAGGGATCGGTGCTGGGACCACAACTGTTTACAATATACATAGATGACCTGGAAGAGGGGACAGAGTGTAGTGTAACAAAATTTGCAGATGACACAAAGATTAGTGGGAAAGCGAGTTGTGTAGAGGACACAGAGAGGCTGTAAAGAGATTTCGATAGGTTAAGCGAATGGGCTAAGGTTTGGCAGATGGAATACAATGTCGGAAAATGTGAGGTCATTCACCTTGGGAAAAAAAACAGTAAAAGGGAATATTATTTGAATGGGGAGAAATTACAACATGCTGCGGTGCAGAAGGACCTGGGGGTCCTTGTGCATAGATCCCAAAAAGTTAGTTTGCAGGTGCAGCAGGTAATCAGGAAGGCGAATGGAATGTTGGTCTTCATTGCGAGAGGGATGGAGTACAAAAGCAGGGAGGTCCTGCTGCAACTGTACAGGGTATTGGTGAGGCCGCACTTGGAGTACCGCGTGCAGTTTTGGTCACCTAACTTAAGGAAGGATATACTAGCTTTGGAGGGGGTACAGAGACGATTCACTAGGCTGATTTCGGAGATGAGGGGGTTAACTTATGATGATAGATTGAGTAGACTGGGTCTTTACTCGTTGGAGTTCAGAAGAATGAGGGGTGATCTTATAGAAACATTTAAAATAATGAAAGGCATCGACAAGATAGAGGCAGAGAGGTTGTTTCCACTGGTCGGGGAGACGAGAACTAGGGGTCACAGCCTCAAAATACGGGGGAGCCAATATAAAACCGAGTTGAGAAGAAATTTCTTCTCCCAGAGGGTTGTGAATCTGTGGAATTCTCTGCCCAAGGAAGCAGTTGAGGCTAGCTCATTGAATGTATTCAAATCACAGATAGATAGATTTTTAACCAATAAGGGAATCAAGGGTTATGGTGATGCGGGCCGGTAAGTGGAGCTGAGTCCACGGCCAGATCAGCCATGATCTTGTTGAATGACGGAGCAGGCTTGAGGGGCTAGATGGCCTACTCCTGTTCCGAATTCTTATGTTCTTGTATATATTAGGTGGAGAAATGTTTTTGTGAAACTTTGGTATTTCTTTATCTATCTACCGATTTTCCAGGAACCAGTTAAAAAACTTATATTGCAATATGTCTAAGGACACCTCTTACAAACCTATTCTCAAATTCTTTGAGTGGAGATTTGCAACGTTCTTCATTTCTACTCCTGAGTACCCTTCAACCTCTGAATCACTCTGTAAATACCACAAGAGAGCTACTATTTTCCCATTTTTCTCATCGTATTTTTGTATCTAAATGCATATGCAAGCTTCAGTCTTGACCACAGGGGCAAAGGACCAGTTCTTTGGCCTATCTTGCTCCAACTAGAATACTGCCCTATTAAGTTGTATGTGTTTTTAATTTCTTTACTCATAAACAAGCTACCTAATCAAATGTGATAACTTGGTTTTTAAAAGGATTTCCAACTCCTTGGCAGTATTTGTGATTTCAGATTTTTAAGTGTCTCTGGAGGATTGTTTTTATATAAAATTATTTTTGGAAAGGATTCCAGAAATTACAAGGTCCAACAAGGTAGGAAACAGGAACATAAACAAATTAATAATTTTGTTACTGACCTAAAAGTGTTTCGTCACAAGATAGTTGTATTTCCTTCCTTCACATGCAACTTTTTTTTGTTTTTAATTGTCAGAAATTTGTATGAAAATATATTGACTTATTATACTTTATAAACAATTGCATATTTTGTGGTGTTAAATACAAGGTACAGGTGCAACGTCCCGAATCCGGAACTCCGAAAACCAGATATTTTGCGCATAGCTGATGGAGTCGTTCAGAATTATTATCTGAAAACCGGACATTTTGCGCATCCCAGATGGAGTCGTCTCGAATTATTGTCTGAAAATCGCACATTTTTGAGGCAACCTAGATGGTGACATCGGGCAACGAGGGACGAAGAAACCGGTAAAAACCGCAGCACCGGGGGGGCGACGAGGATTGGCGGGAATCGGCGAGTGGAGGAGCGGAGGATCGGCGTGAATCGGTGAGGATCGGCGTGAAGCGGCAAGGAGCAGAGGATCGGCGGGAATTGGCGAGTGGAGGAGCGGCGGGAATGGGCGAACGGTGAGGAGCGGAGGATCAGCGAGGAGTGGCGTGAATCGATGAGTGCCGAGGTCCGAAATCTGGCAAAACCCGAAATCCGTCACGGATTTGGTCGAGGATTCCGGATTTCAGACTATTGATTTTCTTGTCTGAAATCCAGAAAAACCCAAAAATTGGCACGAACTCGGTCCCGAGGATTCTGGATTTCAGATGTTGTACCTGTATTCCAATATACAAGACATGTTGGCCTCCTTACTACCGTAGTATAGAGAGTGGAATGTTTTCATTATTGATAACTTTCCAGCAGAACCTCCCAATCCTGCTTAGCCTCTCCAAAACTCAGCATGGCAGATTGTTACATTATATTGTTAAAAATATTAACTGAAGTTTTATCAATTGCCAATTGTATTCTGGCCACAGGAGGAAGGAAAGGACCTGTGACCATGTTGTGTTTTAAGTTTTGAGGGCCAGAATATGCCAGAACACATTGAAACATAGAAACATAGAAAATAGATACAGGAGTAGGCCATTCGGCCCTTCGAGCCTGCACCGCCATTCAATGAGTTCATGGCTGAACATGCAACTTCAGTACCCCATTCCTGCTTTCTCGCCATACCCCTTGATCCCCCGAGTAGTAAGGACTACATCTAACTCCTTTTTGAATATATTTAGTGAATTGGCCTCAACAACTTCCTGTGGTAGAGAATTCCACAGGTTCACCACTCTCTGGGTGAAGAAGTTTCTCCTCATCTCGGTCCTAAATCCCTTATCCTTAGACTGTGACCCCTGGTTCTGGACTTCCCCCAACATTGGGAACATTTTTCCTGCATCTAACCTGTCCAAACCCGTCAGAATTTTCAACGTTTGTATGAGATCCCCTCTCATTCTTCTGAACTCCAGTGAATACAAGCCCAGTTGATCCAGTCTTTCTTGATATGTCAGCCCCGCCATCCCGGGAATCAGTCTGGTGAACCTTCGCTGCATTCCCTCAATAGCAAGAATGTTCTTCCTCAAGTTCTGAGACCAAAACTGTACACAATGCTCCAGGTGTGGCCTCACCAAGGCCCTGTACAACTGTAGTAACACCTCCCTGCCCCTGTACTCAAATCCCCTCGCTATGAAGGCCAACATGCGATTTGCTTTCTTAACCGCCTGCTGTACCTGCATGCCAACCTTCAATGAGTGATGTACCATGACATCCAGTTCTCGTTGCATCTCCCCTTTCACTAATCTGTCACCATTCAGATAATAGTCTGTCTCTCTGTTTTTACCACCAAAGTGGATAACCTCACATTTATCCACATTATACTTCATCTGCCATGCATTTGCCCACTCACTTAACCTATCCAAGTCACTCTGCAGCCTCATAGCATCCTCCTCGCAGCTCATACTGCCACTCAACTTAGTGTCATCCGCAAATTTGGAGATACTGCATTTAATTCAGTCGTCTAAATCATTCATGTACAATGTAAACAGCATATTTTCCATTAGAAATTGGGCAAGACGATTTGGACCTGTATTGCAGCAATCCTGAATCAGTAGTTTACTAAAAATCCAGTTGTTGAACAAATAACTGTAACTTTGTATATGTTCGGAACTGTTTAGCGAGGCGATGAAAACCGAGATAAACATGAAATTAAATGATTACAGAAGCACTGCCTAGTTTAACTGTTTCACAATAAATCCCAAAATCTCTTGTGTATTTCATTTGAAGTAATTTTGGTCTATATCTCAGCTAACTTTTTATGTCAGTCTGTTGGTATCTCTTCTTTGAGCTTTTTTGATAGCAGCGAAAGGAAGTAGATTTCCACAGGAAGTGAATTTCCGCAGGACTAATCATCACCTTTTAAAATTTACTTCAGATAATAGGGAGTGCGAAAAGTATATTGTGTCCTACCACTTAATAATTTATAACAAAGGGACTTTATTCATCTCAGGTTCACAACAGAATTAATGCTGACAACATTGAGCCTCACAGGAAGATAGTACATTTTGGTGGCAAGGTAGATAATTTTAAAATGATCTTTTTAATCTGAGTGTTAATGCAGAATTAATTTCTGAGTGCAAGTTGGCAGAAATATTTTGAGTTATCTGGTAACATCTGATAGTTTTAGATTGGTATATATTTATTGATGCATATCCAGCAAATTTGAAACTGACCATTTTTGCTTCTAAATTTACAAGCTCACAATGGAAATACCCAACGCTGTATTTCTGTTAAACTATAGTTACTGACTACACAGAAAGAAGAAACTACTTTGTGGGCATATCTTTGTTGAAAACTGAACGCAGCACCCCATCTACAATACTGAATTCTGTTTTGCACACCAAACCTCAGGAAAAATATTTTGGCTTTGGAAGTATATAGCACAGATTCATCAGATTGAAACCAGGGCTTAAAGAGTTAAATTATAAGGCTAGGTTGTATAAACAATGCCTTGTTTTCCTGAATCCAAAGGACTGGTGTCACATACAGGCCCATTAGGATGGAGAATGAAACAGTTAATTCAGAGACCATGGTCCAGACTTTGAAGGTATGAGGCGTGAATTGGCTGGGATAGATTGGCGAATGATGCTTCAGGGGTTGACAGTGGATGGGCATTTAGAGATCGCATGGATGAACTACAACAATTGTACATCCCTGTCTGGCGTAAAAATAAAAAAGGGAAGGTGGCTCAACCGTGGCTATCAAGGGAAATCAGGGACAGTATTAAAGCCAAGGAAGTGGCATACAAATTGGCCAGAAATAGCAGCGAACCCGGGGACTGGGAGAAATTTAGAACCCAACAGAGGAGGACAAAGGGTTTGATTAGGGCAGGGAAAATAGAGTACGAGAGGAAGCTTGCAGGGAACATTAAAATGGACTGCAAAAGCTTCTATAGATATGTAAAGAGAAAAAGGTTAGTAAAGACAAACGTAGGTCCCCTGCAGTCAGAATCAGAGGAAGTCATAACTGGGAACAAAGAAATGGCAGACCAATTGAACAAGTACTTTGGTTCAGTATTCACTAAGGAGGACACAAAAGGGGTCAGAGGGTCTAGTAAGGAGGAGGAACTGAGGGAAATTCTTATTAGTCGGGAAATTGTGTTGGGGAAATTGATGGGATTGAAGGCTGATAAATCCCCAGGGCCTGATGGTCTGCATCCCAGAGTACTTAAGCAGGTGGCCTTGGAAATAGCGGATGCATTGACAGTCATTTTCCAACATTCCATCGACTCTGGATCAGTTCCTATGGAGTGGAGGGTAGCCAATGTAACCCCACTTTTTAAAAAAGGAGGGAGAAAGAAAACAGGGAATTATAGACCAGTCAGTCTGACATCGGTAGTGGGTAAAATGATGGAATCAATTATTAAGGATGTCATAGCAGCTCATTTGGAAAGAGATGACATGATAAGTCCAAGTCAGCATGGATTTATGAAAGGGAAATCATGCTTGACAAATCTTCTGGAATTTTTTGAGGATGTTTAAAGTAGAGTGGACAAAGGAGAACCAGTTGATGTGGTAAATTTGGACTTTGAGAAGGCTTTCGACAAGGTCACACACAAGAGATTAATGTGCAAAGTTAAAGCACATGGGATTGGTGGTAGTGTGCTGACATGGATTGAGAACTGGTTGTCAGACAGGAAGCAAAGAGTAGAAGTAAATGGGGACTTTTCAGAATGGCAGGCAGTGACTAGTGGGGTACCTCAAGGTTCTGTGCTGGGGCCCCAGCTGTTTACATTGTACATTAATGATTTAGACGAGGGGATTAAATGTAGTCTCTCCAAATTTGCGGATGACACTAAGTTGGGTGGCAGTGTGAGCTGCGAGGAGGATACTATGAGGCTGCAGAGTGACTTGGATAGGTTAAGTGAGTGGGCAAATGCATGGCAGATGAAGTATAATGTGGATAATTGTGAGGTTATCCACTTTGGTGGTAAAAACAGAGAGACAGACTATTATCTGAATGGTGACAGATTAGGAAAAGGGGAGGTGCAACGAGACCTGGGTGACATGGTACATCAGTCATTGAAGGTTGGCATGCAGGTACAGCAGGCGGTTAAGAAAGCAAATCGCATGTTGGCCTTCATAGCAAGGGGATTTGAGTACAGGGGCAGGGAGGTGTTACTACAGTTGTACAGGGCCTTGGTGAGGCCACACCTGGAGTATTGTGTACAGTTTTGGTCTCCTAACTTGAGGAAGGACGTTCTTGCTATTGAGGGAGTGCAGCGAAGGTTCACCAGACTGATTCCCGGGATGGCGGGACTGCCATATTAAGAAAGACTGGATCAACTGGGCTTGTATTCACTGGAGTTCAGACGAATGAGAATGGATCTTATAGAAACGTTTAAAATTCTGACGGGTTTAGACAGGGTAGATGCAGGAAAAATGTTCTCAATGTTGGGGAAGTCCAGAACCAGGGGTCACAGTCTAAGGATAAGGGGTAAGCCATTTAGGACCGAGATGAGGAGAAATTTCTTCACCCAGAGAGTGTTGAACCTGTGGAATTCTCTACCACAGAAAGTTGTTGAGGCCAATTCACTAAATATATTCAAAAAGGAGTTAGATGTAGTCCTTACTACTAGGGGGATCAAGGGGTATGTCGAGAAATCAGGAATGGGGTACTGAAGTTGCATGTTCAGCCATGAACTCATTGAATGGCGATGCAGGCTCGAAGGGCCGAATGGCCTACTCCTGCACCTATTTTCTATCTTTCTATGTTTCGATTCCACTAACTGACCTAAATTGTCCTTCAATCTGTTTATTTGATTCTAAATTTCAAACATCTTGGCACATATTTGTGTCATTTGCGAACTTGAGTCGTTCAACAAATTCCCTCATCTAAGCCATTAATAATGATTCTGAACAGCAATGGTCCCAACCCAGAGCCGTGCAGGACTCTGCTTAGGACCGGGGCCCATGGAGATCTACTGCCATTGATGACCAGCCTCTGCCCATGAGACTGCAACCAATTTCTGAGAGAGCTTAACATTTGATCACAAATGCCATATGAAGAAATCTTTCCCAACAACCGTCTCTGCAGCACCTTATTGCTAATAACTGCAGACCTCTCAAGGTGATCACCTAGGATGTATTTTTACCTGATCAATATAAATTGAGACATCCCAGTGGGACACTCTTCAGTCAGCACTGGTGTAACATGTTAAACTTTTTAAAATACTCTGTAGAAATAAGAGTTGCATTACAGTCCTCTTCTGTTGAAGAGAACTTTGAAGTCTTCCTCTGTTCAGAGGTTGATCCTTCTTGATGAGCCTTTTCTTTCCCCAGAAGCTTTCACTTATAACTTTTCATTTGCACGTTTTAGAAAAAAGGAAGATTAGTCTAGTAAATGCAAAGAAAAGTATTTGTGTATTGTAAACAACAGTTCACTGCAGTCGTTGTGTGTACCCTGTAGTCGAAAAAATGATCAAGTTTCTGGAAGCTTTTAACTTGAACACACAATGCACTCCACGAAGGCATTCTCGTTATAATATGGCCAACATTTGAATTTGATCAGTTAGCTTTTAGATCTTCCGTGGCACTACTCATGGTGAGTTGTAGGATACAACATGACAGGACTGTTGTATCATATCACACACACTTTGCTGTTAGACAAAGATTGCCTGTTTTTTCCACTTTTTAATTCTATTCATGTCACTCTGTCTTCTAACTGCTTTCTTTCTCACTTTTGGTCTTGCAGTTTCATTTTTATATTTACATCTGACATTCTTTTCATTATTTCTCTTTCTATCCATCTCTTGCTCACATCTCTCTCGTATGCCTCCAGCATCTGTGTGTGGGTGTCACATATGTTTCTTCAGGTGGACCAATCATATGCGTTGAAGTGCTCGTAGCTCTGTTGCGTCCCTGCCCATGTACAATTTCACCCTCAGTGCTTCTTACTGGCTTGAATCTGTTGAAAAAGATAGGCACACAGTTGTAGCTACCATTTAAGGAGCTAGGAGCTAAATTAAAAAGTAGGACCTCAAAAGTAGTAATCTCGGGATTGCTACCAGTGCCACGTGCTAGTCAGAGTAGGAATCGCAGGATAGCTCAGATGAATACGTGGCTTGAGCAATGGTGCAGCAGGGAGGGATTCAAATTCTTGGGGCATTGGAACCGGTTCTGGGGGAGGTGGGACCAGTACAATCCGGACGGTCTGCACCTGGGCAGAATCGGAATCAATGTCCTCGGGGGAGTGTTTGCTAGTGCTGTTGGGGAGGAGTTAAACTAATATGGCAGGGGGATGGGAACCAATGCAGGGAGATAGAGGGAAACAAAAAGGAGGCAAAAGCAAAAGACAGAAAGGAGATTAGGAAAAGTGGAGGGCAGAGAAACCTAAGGCAAAGAACAAAAAGGACCATTGTACAGCAAAATTCTAAAAGGACAGGGGGTGTTAAAAAAACAAGCCTAAAGGCTTTGTGTCTTAATGCAAGGAGTATCCGCAATAAGGTGGATGAATTAACTGTGCAAATAGATGTTAACAAATATGATGTGATTGGGATTACGGAGACGTGGCTCCAGGATGATCAGGGCTGGGAACTCAACATCCAGGGATATTCAACATTCAGGAAGGATAGAATAAAAGGAAAAGGAGGTGGGGTAGCATTGCTGGTTAAGGAGGAGATTAAGGCAATAGTTAGGAAGGACATTAGCTTGGATGATGTGGAATCTATATGGGTAGAGCTACAGAACACCAAAGGGCAAAAAATGTTAGTGGGAGTTGTGTACAGACCTCCAAACAGTAGTAGTGATGTTCGGGAGGGCATCAAACAGGAAATTAGGGGTGCATGCAATAAAGGTGCAGCAGTTATAATGGGTGACTTTAATATGCACATAGATTGGGCTAACCAAACTGGAAGCAATACGGTGGAGGAGGATTTCCTGGAGTGCATAAGGGATGGTTTTTTAGACCAATATGTCGAGGAACCAACTAGGGGGGAGGCCATCTTAGACTGGGTGTTATGTAATGAGAGAGAATTAATGAGCAATCTCGTTGTGCGAGGCCCCTTGGGGAAGAGTGACCATAATATGGTGGAATTCTGCATTAGGATGGAGAATGAAACAGTTAATTCAGAGACCATGGTCCAGAACTTAAAGAAGGCTAACTTTGAAGGTATGAGGCGTGAATTGGCTGGGATGGATTGGCGAATGATACTTAAGGGGTTGACTGTGGATGGGCAATGGCAGACATTTAGAGACCGCATGGATGAACTACAACAATTGTACATTCCTGTCTGGCATAAAAATAAAAAAGGGAAGGTGGCTCAACCGTGGCTATCAAGGGAAATCAGGGATAGTATTAAAGCCAAGGAAATGGCATACAAATTGGCCAGAAATAGCAGCGAACCTGGGGACTGGGATAAATTTAGAACTCAGCAGAGGAGGACAAAGGGTTTGATTAGGGCAGGGAAAATGGAGTATGAGAAGAAGCTTGCAGGGAACATTAAGACGGATTGCAAAACTTTCTACAGATATGTAAAGAGAAAAAGGTTAGTAAAGACAAACGTAGGTCCCCTGCAGTCAGAATCAGGGGAAGTCATAACGGGGAACAAAGAAATGGCGGACCAATTGAACAAGTACTTTGGTTCGGTATTCACGAAGGAGGACACAAACAACTTTCCGGTTATAAAAGGGGTCGGGGGGTCTAGTAAGGAGGAGGAACTGAGGGAAATCCTTATTAGCCGGGAAATTGTGTTGGGGAAATTGATGGGATTGAAGGCCGATAAATCCCCAGGGCCTGATGGACTGCATCCCAGAGTAGTTAAGGAGGTGGCCTTGGAAATAGTGGATGCATTGACAGTCATTTTCCAACATTCCATTGACTCTGGATCAGTTCCTATAGAGTGGAGGGTAGCCAATGTAACCCCACTTTTTAAAAAAGGAGGGAGAGAGAAAACAGGGAATTATAGACCGGTCAGCCTGACATCGGTAGTGGGTAAAATGATGGAATCAATTATTAAGGATGTCATAGCAGTGCATTTGGAAAGAGGTGACATGATAGGTCCAAGTCAGCATGGATTTGTGAAAGGGAAATCATGCTTGACAAATCTTCTGGAATTTTTTGAGGATGTTTCCAGTAGAGTGGACATGGGAGAACCAGTTGATGTGGTATATTTGGACTTTCAGAAGGCGTTCGACAAGGTCCCACACAAGAGATTGATGTGCAAAGTTAGAGCACATGGGATTGGGGGTAGTGTGCTGACATGGATTGAGAACTGGTTGTCAGACAGGAAGCAAAGAGTAGGAGTAAATGGGTACTTTTCAGAATGGCAGGCAGTGACTAGTGGGGTACCGCAAGGTTCTGTGCTGGGGCCCCAGCTGTTTACACTGTACATTAATGATTTAGATGAGGGGATTAAATGTAGTATCTCCAAATTTGCGGATGACACTAAGTTGAGTGGCAGTGTGAGCTGCGAGGAGGATGCTGTGAGGCTGCAGAGCGACTTGGATAGGTTTGGTGAGTGGGCAAATGCATGGCAGATGAAGTATAATGTGGATAAATGTGAGGTTATCCACTTTGGTGGTAAAAACAGAGAGATAGACTATTATCTGAATGGTGACAGATTAGGAAAAGAGGAGGTGCAAAGAGACCTGGCTGTCGTGGTACATCAGTCATTGAAGGCTGGCATGCAGGTACAGCAGGCGGTTAAGAAAGCAAATGGCATGTTGGCCTTCATAGCGAGGGGATTTGAGTACAGGGGCAGGGAGGTGTTGCTACAGTTGCACAGGGCATTGGTGAGGCCACACCTGGAGTATTGTGTACAGTTTTGGTCTCCTAACTTGAGGAAGGACATTCTTGCTATTGAGGGAGTGCAGCGAAGGTTCACCAGACTGATTCCCGGGATGGCGGGACTGACCTATCAAGAAAGACTGGATCAACTGGGCTTGTATTCACTGGAGTTCAGAAGAATGAGAGGGGACCTCATAGAAACATTTAAAATTCTGACGGGGTTAGACAGGTTAGATGCAGGAAGAATGTTCCCAATGTTGGGGAAGTCCAGAACCAGAGGTCACAGTCTAAAGATAAGGGGTAAGCCATTTAGGACCGAGATGTGGAGGAACTTCTTCACCCAGAGAGTGGTGAACCTGTGGAATTCTCTACCACAGAAAGTTGTTGAGACCAATTCACTAAATATATTCAAAAAGGAGTTAGATGAAGTCCTTACTACTCGGGGGATCAAGGGGTATGGCGAGAAAGCAGGAATGGGGTACTGAAGTTGAATGTTCAGCCATGAACTCATTGAATGGCGGTGCAGGCTAGAAGGGCCGAATGGCCTACTCCTGCACCTATTTTCTATGTTTCTATGTTTACCAGCTGCCTGAGAGCCACATTTCACGAACCAGTGGCTGAATAAAATAAATGTAGTTTTAAACTGTTAAAGCTTTAACTCAGACAAGTTAGAGGGGGAAATTTTTTGGGTACTTTTCAAAGGCACCTTGCCTGAGCAATTGAGTCAACAATTTTAAGGGAGGCATGATCAAAGGGTCGAGTAAAAGGGCACAATTTACATTTTGGTGCCGTTCACAAGGTAGAGTCTTGGTGTAGAAATTCCCCAGTGTGTTGCTATTTGCTAAATAATGACAAAATAGTGAATAAATAAGAATAAAAATTTTGCCATTTTTTAAACGGGTAAATTTGACCACAAAATACGCCTGTTCTTTGAAAAAAAAGGCATTGCACGACGATTCATGTTAAAAACTGCAATGTCGCCAACTTTAGCCCGAGACCTATCAATGTGAAAAATACAGACCCTCGGAGGAGAGAAAACACAAAAAAAATTGCAAAAAATCAAAAATCATGAAACATTTACAAGACCTTTAACTAAATAATTTCTGCAAAAGCATGAAAACATCAAAACTTTAACTTATCTTTTATGAAGGTCTTCCTACTCATTGACATTTCTGAGGCTGTAACGCCTGCTTTTCTTGTGTTTTTTTTTCTTAAAATGGGTTTGCCGAATGGCCAAACTTAGGCGGTGCGTTTTATTTCGCGTTGCACCAGGGCGATCTGCTTTTTGGCGATATTTTGAAAATGCCATTCTTAAGGTTTGTGGAATTTTAAGCAATTCAGTTTTAGGGCAAAAGGGCACTTTTAACGTGAATAAATCGCATTAAAACGTGCGTTAGGCTGGGGGAAATCTGGCCCATAGTTCTGTAACCATTGAGTTTTGTTAAAGTTTATGCTAGTCTCCTTCCATAGCAATCTTCTATAGAATTTTGGACACAGCTTTGCATCTATCTTTACAGAAAAGCTCATAGCACTTCTGCTGTGTCAATTCGGCCAGGGGCCCAGGGGCAGCACGGGCCAGCCCACACTGCGATATGTGTGTGCATTAGGTCTGTGCAGAAGATCAGGTCTCCAGTCGTCTTGGGTAATCCTTGCCACTGGACCAAGACCTAGCTCTGTCAAGCCCGTGTGGTGGCTGGTGTGGAACGGCAACCACACGTTAAAAAAATCCACGCACAGGCATCTTCCACCTCTTCGGGATGTAGTTCGGGACCTGGAATATTGGGTCCTTCATTGGAACACCTGTGAACTCATCCCTTTTTGGCGTGGAAGCAAGTCATCCTCGTTTCAAGGGACTGCCTATGATGAAGGTGCTCGCATGCCCACACCCTAGCTCCATGGTTGTGAAGCCCAGATCAAAAGATAATTCTGGATGAGAAAGGCCATTTGGCCTGTCTTAGTTCATCCATCCAGACCTTAAAGTGTGACAATCAATTGTTTCTTAATTTATTTCAGAGTTTTCACTATCGCTGCTCTACGAGATTGATCAATGAATGAAGAACTTCCTGATAGTATTAAATTTGCTTTTTACTGCTGTGAACCAGTATCCACTTATCCTCCTCTCTCAATTTAGTTAAATGGAATTTTCTAGATTTTACTTTGTCCACATATTTATTATCTTATATACTTAAATAAAATCACTTCTCAGATACCTCCTTTTAAGGTTGAAAGGCCCAATTTTCTTTGGTTTTTCCTCATAACTCAATCTCTAAGGATCAGGTTTGTGACTTTTTGCAATGCCTTCAGTGCATCAATATCTTTCCTGTGTCTTGGTGATCGAAATTGGATACTGTACTCAAAGGATGGCATGACCAAAGTACCCATACAGTTTGAGCACGAGTCCCTCTAATAGATAGCAACAAAGTTTTGTTACACTAAATTCAAATCTGTCCTACTGTGTTTGAAACCTATTGGATGTCCAAAACAAAATTAATGGCGGACTGGCCTTAGACCAAAGCCCATGGTTTTGTACACCTACCAACAGCAAAGTCTGCCAGATCACACTATTAAGGAGTTACAGCAGAATTACTGCATGTGGTAATTTTCACCCCCCGCCCCCTTCCCCCCACCCCCATGCTGCCAGAATTTGGGGAACATCATCCTTGATCATTGCAGCGACTCTGCTCATGTCTTCCATTGCCAATATAACTATTCCCACTTTGTCTTTGATCACCAGGCAAATGTATTGGGGAAAGTGCATCGAGCAAGGCTGGAGTAGTCTAGTGTTGACGGTTCAATATCACATGATAAAATAACTGTTAAGCTTTGACAAATGTATCAGTACAAATTTTACAATGTAGCAGAAAATAGTTACAGTAAAATGCTTTGTAAAAATATTTCCGTATAAAATAAGTAGAGGATATTTCACTGAGGAAAATACTAATAAAAGTAACCAGTTATTGTGACTTGTCTTACTTTGTTATATTAGTTACTTTTGAGTCTGTTTTTAATTTTTCAGATACCTAAATGCCAGTTTCAAGAGAATAAATTATATTTTTTGATGTATTAGATTTTATGTTCTTAAGCATTGTGAAACTAGAGCCAAATGCCAATTTTACTTTAATTTTAGTACCTGCTTTATTTAGCTGCAATAGCTAATTTACAATGAAGCACTGTTGGAAAGATGACACAAACAGCACTCAAAACACTACAAAAATCTAACATATCTGTGGAAGTTACTTAAATTACACTGTTAGGTTCTCGGTATGTTTAATTTGGCAAGCTAAGTTCTCATAAAAACATTTGTGTCTTTGAGGCACAATAGAGGTCTGTAATTAAATTTTGAATAAAATGGAGTGTATGCTTTTTAGAATGAGTTACTTTCTGAAACATTTCAGAGACCCCTGCTGGTGCATTTGTATTTTGAGGTACATCCTGATGAGTAAAGCTATTCGAACATGTTCATTGATAAAAGGAGAATATTTGTTGAGGTGTGTTTATGTAATAGAGCAAAGGAGGATTTCAACTTTTAGATCTTCCATATAAAAGTTATGACCGTCTCTCCTATTTGAAAGAGAAAAGTTGTCTTTATGCAATGGCCAAAATGTTTTAGTTAAATAACTTGCTGGAGAGCCGCTTAGCTGATGCTTTGACAATTACTCCATTTAAGCATACACTGTAGAAAGTGTATACATTCAGCTTTTCATTAATGGATGCACATTGAATAGTATATTGTACTTGAGCTTTTAGATTGATAATTTATAAAGAAGTAACAGGTTTTATGAAAGTGATTTGGCAAACAACTCGATGGCATAATTGATTACTCTCTTTCTCTCTCTCTCATGGCTACTAAAAGTCTGGTAATATATCACAGAAACAACTTTGGCGGAATTAAGTGCCAGATATGCAAATTCAGAGTTCAATTTGATGAAGAGTCTCTGTGTGAAATCTTAACCTGTCAGATATTGTGTATTTCCAGCATTTAAAAAATATATTGAAAATTCTACTTTTTCACGTCTTACCCATTAATGTGTAAACTATGTCTTGACCTAGTAACCCAATCATGACTTTGACATGTGTAGTTATGAGGCCAGGCCAATTGTTGAATATTTTTTATATCTTGCAGTACAGAATATCACAGAGATTGATGAGAGTGAAAGAAAAAACCAGATGAAAATAGTGGTTAGATGTCACAATCCTGACCTTTTAAATGGCTTAAGTGTATGAGAAGAAAGTGGAATTAAGGATTTCCTGGGAAAGAATGTGTTGGAGTAGGAGACTGCAGAATGAGCTCAACACAGTGGGGATTTAGAGATAAGGAACAGCATGGAGTAAGGTATATTTGGAGCATAGATAGAACACGACAGGGAATTCAGAGAAACACTGACAATAGTAGTACCTGCATTTATAAAATAAAGAAATGAGCAGACTTGCAATAAGGGGAAGAGGGGCAATAGAAACAGAGAGACACACAAGCACAGATGGGTTGCTGGCTATTATTTGATTCAGACATGTATGTCGTTCTGCTGTGTCACAATTTCTGTCCATCACAACTAATATCTTAATCAGTCTGAAGCATCCATCACGAGTATTATCACTGCTCATAACTTCTCTAAATCTACCACAAGATCTGTTGCATTCCACCAGCCTATCTATGTCCTCCTGAAGTCGATACCTATCCTCTTTACTGTTTACTATATTTCCAAGTTTTGAGTCATCTCCAAATTTTGAAATTGTGCCTTGTACACCCAAGTCTACTGGTAGTGGTATGCTACAACAATAATTGAGTTGATGACTATTATATTCTAAAAGAAATCTATCCAGTTTGCATTTTAATTAGTATTCCCTGCTTCCACTGCCTGTTCCACAGATTCATCACTCACTCTCTGAAAAAATGTTTCTGCAGATTAGTTTTGAATTTACTCCCTTTCAAGCACAAGCCATAATCGTCTAGTGCAACAGTTCTGGGCAAGATGAAACAGATTGTCATGATCTACGTTATCTAGTCCTTTTAGAATTTTAAAAAACCTGAACTTTCTCTTGAGAAAATGCCCAGTCTACATAATTGCACCTCATAATCCAGTCCCGCCATCCCAACAATCATTCTGGTTGCCCTCTTCTATATCCGTCTCAGCATTGCAATATCCTTTTTGTATTGTGGTGACCAAAATTGTACACAATATTACATATGTAGTTGTACCAGCGATTATAGGCCCCAAGTTTCCACATGATTTGCTCCTGATTTTTAGGAGCAACTGGTGTAGAACGGAGTATCTTAGAAATCGGAATTCTCATCATTTAGTTTGCTCCAGTTCTAGTCAGTTAGAACAGTTTCACTTTGGAACAGAATTTTTTTTTCAAAAGGGGGCGTGTCCGGCCACTTACGCCTGTTTTCAAAGTTTTGTCAGTGAAAACTTACTCCAAACTAACTTAGAATGGAGTAAGTGAAGATTTTTGTACGCTCGAAAAAACCTTGTCTACACTTTAGAAAATCAGGCGTAGGTTACAAATCAGGCGTAGGGAATGGGGGAGGGGGGGTTTAAAGGGAAGTTTACAAACATTAAACACTTCAGTTTTACAAATAAAGAGCCATCATCAATAATAAATGATAAATACATCAATAAATCAACCAATAAATCAATCAAAAAAAATTAATAAGAAATATATATTTTTTTTAAATCAATAAATAAAACATTTTCTACTTACCGACTGCAGCACCGGGAGCCCTCCAAGAGCGTGCTAGGATGCCTCCCCCTCCCCCCCCCTGTGTGTCTCCATCTCTCTGTCTGTCTGTGTGTGTCTCTCATTCTCTGTCTGTCAGTGTCTGTGTTTCTGACAGCGAGGGGAGGGGGAGGAGGTGGGTAGAGGGAGAGAGGGGGGGAGCAGAGGGAGGAAAGGGGGAGAAGGGGGGAAGGATGGGAGAGAAGGGGGTGGAATGGGGGAAAAGGGGGGGGGAGAAGGGGATAAAGGTGAGAAGGGGGAGAAAGGAGATGGGGGGAAAAGAAGATGGGGGGAAGAAAGGAGATGGGGGAAAGGAGATGGGGGGGAGGAAAGGAGATGGGGGGAGGAAAGGAGATGGGGGGGGGGAAAGGAGAAGGGGGGGGGAAGCGGGAGTCGGGTCCGGTGGGGGGACAGGGGGAGCGGGAGTCGGGTCGGGTCCGGTCCAGGGGCGGGCGGGGGGGGGGGGGGAAGCGGGAGTCGGGTCGGGTCGGGTCCGGTCTGGAGGCGGGGGGCGGGAAGCGGGAGTCGAGTCGGGACGGGAGGAAGCAGGAGCTGGCCGTGGGAGGAGCCTTATTCACGCAGCCCCAGTGAGGCCATTCGGCCAGGGCTAGGGGCTGCGTGCTTCGGGCCCCTCCCACACAGTTTCGTGTGCCTGGAGCTACTGCACTTGCGCGCCCACTGTAGCGCGCATGTGCAGAGGTCCCGGCACTGTTTTCAGCGCAGGGACCTGGCTCCGCCCCCTACAGCTCCTGCTGCGCCGCGCCGAGGGCCAGAGGACCTGCAGGAAGGTGGAGAATCTGGAGGGTTTTTTTAGGCGCACTTTGTGGTGCGAAAAACGGGCGTCCAGGTCGCGACTGCGCCGTTCTAGGCCTGGCTCAAAACTTGGGCCCATAAAGTGGCACAATTGCTTCACAATTATAGCTTAATATTGACCCTTTAATACATCTGATTTACTTTACTAATTGCCACCGAGCATTATTTCAACCCCAGATCTCTCTTGTTCTCTACACATTAATATTTTATTTTCATTTAAATAATAAATCCTTCCTGGATTTATTGTTCCCATTTGAACCACTGTATTTCTCTGCATTTAATTTAATTTGCCATCTGTCTATTTAACTCTCAAGTATGTTAAAATCCTCCTGTAATCCGATATCATCTGCAAATTTAGCCACTGCATTTGTGACTCATCTATTGCCTTATCCTTATCAAACCTCTCAATCACACCTTCAAAGAAAACAGTAGTTTTGATTGACAAGACCTCCCCTTCATCAACTCATATTGGCTATATTTTATGATTATATTTAGCATTTTACGAGCAGGTGCTCAGTGTTCTACAGAAGGAAGTAAAGGTGGAAATTGCAGAGGTACTGGCCATAATTATCAATCCTCCTTGGATACCGGGGTGGTGCCAGAGGACTGGAAAATTGCAAATGTTACGCCCTTGTTCAAAAAAGGGTGTAAGGATAAACCTAGCAACTACAGGCCAGACAGCTTAACTTTGGTGGGGAAGCTTTTATAAACGATAATCCAGGATAAATTTAACTGTCGTTTGGATGTGTGGATTAATTAAGGAAAGCCAGCACTGATTTTGTAGTGTCCCTGCACCTTACTACAAACTCACACGAGGCATGGATATATCAGACACGGTCACTCTGTGACCTTCACCTTTATTGCCAGGACCAAGGAGTGCTGACCCTGGGTGGGACCACCCCTTTTATACCTGGAAACCCAGGTGAGGAGTGTCTCCCGCAAGTTCACCCCCTGTGGTCAGGATGTGCATTTCTCTGGTACAGGTACAGTGTACATGAGTTACAGTTACATGACTATGTCATTGCAAGATGGTTAAATACATGACATCACCTCCCTCCTTAAGTCTTTTTGTTTCAGAGGTTAAGTCTGTCAGTTGGTCGACGCTCTCTCATGGAGCGCCGCAGTTGTGGCTCTGGTGGCTGAGCCTTGGCACGCGTCTCTGTCACTTAGGTTATTCCGGCCTGTCCGGGCTGGCCGCAGGGACTGTGCATGCTGAGGGCTGTCTTTGTTGCTTGTCTGCTGGCAGTAGTGTGGGTGCCATCTCATGCTCTTCTTCAGGTTCCTCCATGTCTATGCTGAACCTTTTCTTTACTTGGTCCAAATGTTTGCGGCATATCTGCCCATTGTTTAGTCGGACCACCATGACTCTATTTCCTTCTTTACCAATTACGGTGCCCTCAAGCCACTTGGGTCCCAAAGCATGTTTAAGAACAAATACCGGGTCATCGATTTCTATACACCTCCCCCTTGAGTTTCAATCATGGAGCTCGGTTTGGGACTGGCGCTTGCCCTCAAAAATGTCTGTCAGGGCTGGGTGAATGAGGGACAGCCGCGTTTTAAGCGTGCGTTTTAAGCGTGCGTTTCATGAGGAGTTCCGCTGGCGAGTGCGGGCAGGACCTGTAGGCCAGCAGGAGGCACGATAGGCGGTACTGAAGGGAGGGTCCTTGGATGCGTGGCATGCCCTGTTTTATGACTTGGACTGCCCGTTGCGTCTGGCCATTGGAAGCTGGCTTGAACGGCGCTGTCCGGACGTGTTTGATACCATTGCCCGACATAAACTCCTGAAATTCATGGCTGGTGAAACACGGGCCATTGTGGCTGACCAGGATGTCCGGCAAGCTGTGGGTCGCGAAAACCGTACGCAGACTCTCCACGGTGATGGATGTCGTGCACGAGTTCAATATGATGCACTCGATCCACTTCGAGTATGCATCGACAACGATCAGGAACATTTTCCCCATGAACGGGCCCGCATAGTCTACATGAATACGTGACCATGGCCTGGTGGGCCAGGGCTACAGACTGAGTGGGGCCTCCCTGGGGGCATTGCCAAGCTGGGCACACGTCGTGCACCTGCGAACCCAGTGTTCAAGGTCTGAGTCAATCCCCGGCCACCATACATGTGACTGGGCAATGGCCTTCATTAACACGATGCTAGGGTGCTCGCTGTGGAGTTCTCCGATGAACGCTTCCCTTCCTTTCTGGGGCATGACTACCCGGCTGCCCCATAGCAGGCAGTCGGCTTGGATGGAGAGCTCATCCATCTGTCTCTGAAACGGTCTGACTTCCTCGAGGTGCGCCCTGTGTGCGGGCGCCCAATCCCCAGTCAGGACACATTTCTTTATCATGGATAGGAGGGGGTCCCTGTTGGACCAGAGTTTGATCTGGTGGGCTGTGATGGGAGAGCCCACAATGTCAAAAGCCTCAACGGCCATGACCACCTCGGCGCTCTGCTCCGACGCCCCCTCGGTGGTGGCCAGTGGGAGCCTGCTGAGCGCGTCAGCGCAATTTTCGGTGCCTGGCCGGTGCCGTGTGGTGCAGTCATATGCAGCCAGCGTGAGGGCCCAGCGCTGTATGCGAGCTGACGCATTGGCATTGACAGCCTTGCTGTCAGACAACAAGGATGTTAACGCCTTGTGGTCCGTCTCGAGCTCGAACTGTCTACCAAAAAAGTACTGGTGCATCTTTTTCACACCGTAAACACACGCGAGTGCTTCCTTCTCGACCATGCCGTATCCACGCTCTGCCTGGGAGAGCGACCTGGAGGCGTAAGCCACCAGTTGGAGTCGGCCGTCATCGTTATCCTGCTGCAACACACACCCAACCCCGTAGCATGACACATCGCATGTTAAAACCAGTTTTTTACAAGGGTCATACAAAGTCAACAGTTTGTTGGAAGACAGCAGGTTCCTCACCTTATTGAAAGCCTGTTCTTGACAGTCCCCCCAAAACCATTCACAACCTTTACGCAGGAGCATGTGTAATGGCTCCAACAATGTGCTTAAGTTCGGCAGAAAATTCCCAAAATAGCTCAAAAGTCCCAGGAATGATTGCAACTCCGATGTGTTGCCGGGCCTGGATGCCCAGTGGATCGCCTCCGTTTTTGATTCAGTGGGCCGGATCATCTGCGGCAACCCTCCTGCCCAAAAACTCGACCACTGGGGCCAAAAATACACACTTGGCCTTTTTCAGCCGTAAGCCTACCCGATCCAATCGGCGTAGCACCTCCTCCAGGTTGTGGAGGTGTTCTTCGGTGTCTCGACCCGTTATGAGAATGTCGTCTTGGAATACAATTGTTCCAGGAATGGATTTGAGCAAGCTTTCCATGTTTCTCTGAAAGATGGCTGCTGCTGAACGAATGCCAAATGGACACGTGTTGTAGACAAATAATCCTTTGTGTGTCGTGATGGTGGTCAGAAGCTTGGATTCTTCAGCCAGTTCCTGAGTCATGTAGGCCGAAGTGAGGTCCAACTTCGTGAACAGCTTGCCACCTGCCAGCGTGGTAAAAAGGTCCTCCGCTCTCGGGAGCGGGTATTGGTCTTGCAGGGATATTCAGTTGATGGTGGCTTTGTAGTCGCCACAAATCCTAACCGAGCCATCTGTTTTGAGGACGGGAACGATGGGACTTGCCCAGTCGCTGAATTCAACGGCCGAAATTATGCCCTCTCGGAGCAGCCAGTCTAGTTCACATTCAATTTTTTCACGCATCACATACGGCACCGCTCTGGCTTTGTGGTGCACTGGTCTTGCGTCTGGAGTGATGCGTATCACTACTTTAGTGCCCTTGAAAATTCCGACACCAGGTTGAAACAGTGACTCGAATTTTTGCAGGACCTGTGAGCATGAACTTCGCTCCACGGATGAAATGGCGTGCACATCCCCCCATTTCCAATTTATCTCAGCTGGCCAACTCCTCCCCAAAAGCGTGGGGCCATTTCCAGGAACGATCCAGGCAGCCGGTTCTGTAATCCATTATGTGTTACCACCAAGTTTGCACTGCCCAGCACTGGGATGATCTCTTTGGTGTACGTCCGTAGCTGCGTTTCAATGCGTTCCAGTTTGGGCCTACTAGCTCTGTGTGGCCATAGCCTCTCAAATTGTTGGGTGCTCATGAGTGACTGGCTAGCTCCCGTATCCAGCTCCATGTGCACCGGGATGTCATTCAGTAAGACTTTCATCATCATGGGTGGCGTTTTAGTGTATGAGCTGTGGATGTCAGCCACATGAACCCACTGAACTTCAGCATCTATGGCTTTACCCCAGGCCTCATCCTACATTACAGACCCCTCGCCTGGTCCCTCTGTCTCGCAGATTAGCCTCGCTACTGCCTTTTTGCACATCACTGACATTACAAATCCTACAGGTATATTGCTGGAACCTGCAGCTTCTCGCAGTGTGTCTACCCCCGCACCTCCAGCATGAGCTGAGATTGAGATTGCTGTTGACACAAGGACTATGACCAGGCATTCCTCTCTGATTGCCCATTTGGCTGCTTCTAAGCACCCTGATGGTGGGTGTTAATGGTCCCATCGCGGGACGCATTGTTCCTCGATATCTGTGAATTGCCAATCCCCTTTCCATTGTCCTTGTTGCAGGCCCACCCTAGAGCCTGTTGCTGCCTGGGCGGTTTCGAAATGCCCTTGCCTGCCTGCGGGGTCCTGAGCCACATTCACCATGTTAACTCCCTGGTCCGTCGCCATGTTTGGCCCAGAGCTGCATGCATAAATTAGCTTGGTTTCCTCTTCCCCTGCCATAAAGCTATCAACGCCGCCCCTTCTAAAGTCATGTCCTTAGTCTTTATGAGCTTCCTGAAAATGCCAGCATGATTAATGCCCTCGATGAAAAAGTCCCTCAACATCTCCCCCCTGCAGGCATCGGAGAACTTACTGGCCAAACGCCGCAGTTCCACTACAAAGTCCGGGACGTTTTGACCCTCCCTATGCCGGTGAGAGTAGAACAGGTGCCAGGCCAAGTGTATGCTACTCGCCGGCTTGAGATGCTGACTGATCAGCTGGCTGAGCTCTTCAAAGGACTTGTCCGCCGGCTTTTGGGGTGCGAGCAGGTCTTTCATCATCGCATACGTCTGTGATCCGCAGCTGGTCAGTAGATGCGCCCTCCGCTTGTCAGCCATTGTCTCTTCCAGCCAGTCCTTTGTGACAAAGCTCTGTTGGAGTCTTTCAACGAAGTTGTCCCAGTCCTCACCCACACAGTAACGTTCCTCTGTGCCACTGGTGGCCATCCTTGTGGTTCGGTGATTCCTGTTTCTCGTCGCCAAATGTAGTGTCCCTGCACCTTACGACAAACTCAAATGAGGCATGGATATATCAGACACGGTCACTCTGTGACCTTCACCTTTATTGCCAGGACCAAGGAGTGCTGACCCTGGGTGGGGCCTCCCCTTTTATACCTGGAAACCCAGGTGAGGAGTGTCTCCCGCAAGTTCACCCCCTGTGGTCAGGGTGTGCATTTCTATGGTACAGGTACAGTGTACATGAGTTACAGTTACATGACTATGTCATTGCAAGATGGTTAAATGCATGATAGATTTGTTAAAGGCAAATCGTGTTTCACTAACTTAATTGAATTTTTGATGAGGTACAGAGAAGGTTCATGAGGGCAATGTGGTTGATATGATGTAGATGGCCTTCCAAAAGGAGTTTGTTAAAATGCCATATAATAAGCTTGCCAGCAAAGTTGAAGCCCATGGAATAAAAGGAACATTAGCAGCATGGATATGAAATTGGCGAATTAACAGGAAATAGAGAGTAGTGGTGAACAGTTGTTTTCAGGACTTGAGGAAGGTTTACAGTTGTGTTCCCCAGGGGTCGGTACTAGGGCCAATGCTTTTCTTGATTTATATTAATGATTTGGACTTGGGTGTACAGGGCACTATTTCAAAATTTGCAGATGAAACAAAACTTGGAAGTATTGTGAACAGTGAGGACGATAGGGATAGACTTCAAGAGGACATAGACAGGCTGATGGAATAGGTGCACACGTGGCAGATGAAGTTTAACACAGAAAAATGCAAAGTGATAGGTTTTGGTAGGAAGAATGAGGGAACACAATATAAATTCAAGGGTACAATTCTAAAGTGGGTGCAGGAATGGAGACCAGGGGTATAAGTGCACAAATCGTTGAAGGTGGCAGGACAGGTTGAGAAAGCGGTTAAAGAAGCACACAGGATCTTGGGCTTTATAATAGAAACTGGCATGTATCTCAAACTACTGTACATAACTGTATCTTACCATGCTATACATGACTGTAACTAGAGATGACCTGCACCACAAGCTTACCTCACCACCAGGGGTGCACTTGCAGGAGACACCGGATACCTGTTCCACACAGGTATATAAAGACAGGTCTCAGGCAAGTGTGGCATTCGAGTGCTGTGTAATAAAGGTGCAGGTCCTGAGTGACCTTGACTTCAGCATGTGCCTCGTGTGAGTCTGCACTGCAGGGACAGGACTTTATAGTGGTGACATAGAAACATAGAAAATAGGTGCAGGAGCAGGCCATTCATCCCTTCTAGCCTGCACCGCCATTCAATGAGTTCATGGCTGAACATGAAACTTCAGTACCCCATTCCTGCTTTCACGCCATACCCCTTGATCCCCCGAGTAGTAAGGAGTTCATCTAACTCCCTTCTGAATATATTTAGTGAATTGGCCTCAACTACTTTCTGTGGTAGAGAATTCCACAGGTTCACCACTCTCTGGGTGAAGAAGTTTCTCCTTATCTCGGTCCTAAATGGCTTACCCCTTATCCTTAGACTGTGACCCCTGGTTCTGGACTTCCCCAACATTGGGAACATTCTTCCTGCATCCAACCTGTCAAAACCCGTCAGAATTTTAAACGTTTCTATGAGGTCCCCTCTCACTCTTCTGAACTCCAGTGAATACAAGCCCAGTTGATCCAGTCTTTCTTGATAGGTCAGTCCCACCATCCCGGGAATCAGTCTGGTGAATCTTCGCTGCACTCCCTCAATAGCAAGAATGTCCTTCCTTAAGTTAGGAGACCAAAACTGTACACAATACTCCAGGTGTGGCCTCACCAAGGCCCTGTACAACTGTAGCAACAGCTCCCTGCCCCTGTACTCAAATCCCCTCGCTATGAAGGCCAACATGCCATTTGCTTTCTTAACCGCCTGCTGTACCTGCATGCCAACCTTCAATGACTGATGTACCATGACACCCAGGTCTCGCTGCACCTCCCCTTTTCCTAATTTGTCACCATTCAGATAATAGTCTGTCTCTCTGTTTTTACCACCAAAGTGGATAACCTCACATTTATCCACATTACACTTCATCTGCCACGCATTTGCCCACTCACCTAACCTATCCAAGTCACTCTGCAGCCTCATAGCATCCTCCTCGCAGCTCACACTGCCACCCAACTTAGTGTCATCCGCAAATTTGGAGATACTACATTTAATCCCCTTGTCTAAATCATTAATGTACAATGTAAACAACTGGGACCCCAGCACAGAACCCTGCGGTACCCCACTAGTCACTGCCTGCCATTCCGAAAGTACCCATTTACTCCTACTCTTTGCTTCCTGTCTGACAACCAGTTCTCAATCCACGTCAGCACACTACCCCCAATCCCATGTGCTTTAACTTTGCACATTAATCTCCTGTGTGGGACCTTGTCGAAAGCCTTCTGAATGTCCAAATATACCACATCAACTGGTACTCCTTTGTCCACTTTATTGGAAACATCCTTAAAAAATTCCAGAAGATTTGTCAAGCAATGATCTCCCTTTCACAAATCCATGCTGACTTGGACCTATCATGTCACCATTTTCCAAATGCGCTGCTATGACATCCTTAATAATTGATTCCATCATTTTACCCACTACTGAGGTCAGGCTGACCGGTCTATAATTCCCTGCTTTCTCTCTCCCTCCTTTTTTAAAAAGTGGGGTTACATTGGCTAGCCCTCCACTCGATAGGAACTGATCCAGAGTCAATGGAATGTTGGAAAATGACTGTCAATGCATCCGCTATTTCCAAGGCCACCTCCTTAAGTACTCTGGGATGCAGTCCATCAGGCCCTGGGGATTTATCGGCCTTCAATCCCATCAATTTCCCCAACACAATTTCCCGACTAATAAAGATTTCCCTCAGTTCCTCCTCCTTACTAGACCCTCTGACCACTTTTATATCCGGAAGGTTGTTTGTGTCCTCCTTAGTGAATACTGAACCAAAGTACTTGTTCAATTGGTCTGCCATTTCTTTGTTCCCCATTATGACTTCCCCTGATTCTGACTGCAGGGGACCTACGTTGGTCTTTACTAACCTTTTTCTCTTTACATACCTATAGAAACTTTTGCAATCTGCCTTAATGTTCCCTGCAAGCTTCTTCTCGTACTCCATTTTCCCTGCCCTAATCAAACCCTTTGTCCTCCTCTGCTGAGTTCTAAATTTCTCCCAGTCCCCAGGTTCGCTGCTATTTCTGGCCAATTTGTATGCCATTTCCTTGGCTTTAATACTATCCCTGATTTCCCTAGATAGCCACAGTTGAGCCACCTTCCCTTTTTTATTTTTACGCCAGACAGGAATGTACAATTGTTGTAATTCATCCATGCGGTCTCTGAATGTCTGCCATTGCCCATCCACAGTCAACCCCTTAAGTATCATTAGCCAATCTATCTTAGCCAATTCATGTCTCATACCTTCAAAGTTACCCTTCTTTAAGTTCTGGACCATGGTCTCTGAATTAACTGTTTCATTCTCCATCCTAATGCAGAATTCCACCATATTATGGTCACTCTTCCCCAAGGGGCCTCGCACAATGAGATTGCTAATTAATCCTCTCTCATTACACAACACCCAGTCTAAGATGGCCTCCCGCTTAGTTGGTTCCTCGACATATTGGTCTAGAAAACCATCCCTTATGCACTCCAGGAAATCCTCCTCCACCGTATTGCTTCCAGTTTGGCTGGCCCAATCTATGTGCATATTAAAGTCACCCATTATAACTGCTGCACCTTTATTGCATGCACTCCTAATTTCTTGTTTGATGCCCTCCCCAACATCACTACTACTGTTTGGAGGTCTGTACACAACTCCCACTAACGATTTTTGCCCTTTAGTGTTCTGCAGCTCTACCCATATAGATTCCACATCATCCAAGCTAATGTCTTTCCTAACTATTGCATTAATCTCCTCTTTAACCAGCAATGCTACCCCACCTCCTTTTCCTTTTATTCTATCCTTCCTGAATGTTGAATACCCCTGGATGTTGAGTTCCCAGCCCTGATCATCCTGGAGCCACGTCTCCGTAATCCCAATCACATCATATTTGTTAACATCTATTTGCACAGTTAATTCATCCACCTTATTGCGGATACTCCTTGCATTAAGACACAAAGCCTTCAGGCTTGCTTTTTTAACACCCTTTGTCCTTTTAGAATTTTGCTGTACAGTGGCCCTTTTTGTTCTTTGCCTTGGTTTCTCTGCCCCCCACTTTTCCTCATCTCCTTTCTGCCTTTTGCTTTTGCCTCATTTTTGTCTCCCTCTGTCTCCCTGCATAGGTTCCCATCCCCCTGCAATATTAGTTTAACTCCTCCCCAACAGCACTAGCAAACACTCCCCCTAGGACATTGGTTCCGGTCCTGCCCAGGTGCAGACCGTCCGGTTTGTACTGGTCCCACCTCCCCCAGAACCGGTTCCAATGCCCCAAGAATTTGAATCCCTCCCTGCTGCACCACTGCTCAAGCCATGTATTCATCTGCGCTATCCTGCGATTCCTACTCTGACTATCACGTGGCACTGGTAGCAATCCCGAGATTACTACTTTTGAGGTCCTACTTTTTAATTTAGCTCCTAGCTCCTTAAATTCTTTTCGTAGGACCTCATCCCTTTTTTTTTACCTATGTCGTTGGTACCAATGTGCACCACGACAACTGGCTGTTCTCCCTCCCATTTCAGAATGTCCTGCACCCGCTCCGAGACATCCTTGACCCTTGCACCAGGGAGGCAACATACCATCCTGGAGTCTCGGTTGCGTCCGCAGAAACGCCTATCTATTCCCCTCACCATCGAATCCCCTATCACTATCGCGCTCCCAATCTTTTTCCTGCCCTCCTTTGCAGCAGAGCCACCTACGGTGCCATGAACTTGGCTGCTGCTGCCCTCCCCTGATGAGTCATCCTCCCCAACAGTACTCAAAGCAGTGTATCTGTTTTGCAGGGGGATGACCACAGGGGACCCCTGCACTATCTTTCTTGCACTGCTCTTCCTGCTGGTCTTCCATTCCCTATCTGGCTGTGGACCCTTCTCCTGCGGCAAGACCAACTCACTACACGTGATACTCACGTCATTCTCAGCATCGTGGATGCTCCAGAGTGAATCCACCCTCAGCTCCAATTCCGCAACACGGACCGTCAAGAGCTCGAGGCGGATACACTTCCCACACACGTAGCGCCCAGGGACACCGGAAGTGTCCCCGAGTTCCCACATGGTACAGGAGGAGCATATCACATGGCCGAGCTCTCCTGCCATGTCTTAACCTTAGATACCCTTAAATTGGTAATAACAATGTTACAGTTCACTCACTGATATAAAAAAGAAAAGAAAAGCTACTCACCAATCACCAGCCAATCACTTACCCCATTGGCTGTGACGTCACTTTTTGATTACTTTCTACTTCTATTTTGCTTTCTCTCTCGCTGTAGCTGCCTTTTGATAGGCTGCTCCCGCGTCTCACCAACTGCCGCTGGCTCTCGATCTCCCGCTGGGCCTTTTATAGGCTACTCCCGCGTCTCACCAACTGCCGCTGGCTCTCGATCTCCCGCTGGGCTTTTATAGGTCGCTCCCCTCTCACCAACTGCCGCTGGCTCTCGATCTCCCGCTGGGCTTTTATAGGCCGCTCCCGCGTCTCACCTACTGCCGCTGGCTCTCGATCTCCCGCTGGGCTTTTATAGGTCGCTACCCTCTCACCAACTGCTGCTGGCTCTCGATCTCCCATTGGGCCTTTTACGGGATTACAGAATCCACAGAATGGCGACCAACAGCTCAGATGAAAAATACAATGCTGGAGATAATTGGGAGGACTTTATAGAAAGGCTCCAGCAAAGCTTTGTAACCAAGGACTGGTTAGGCGACGATAAGGCAGACAAGAGAAGAGCCCATCTCTTGACCAGCTGTGGCTCGAAAACATTCGCCTTAATGAAGGACCTGCTGGCACCCGAGAAACCAGCAAGCAAGTCGTTTGAAGAGTTGAGCACACTTGTAAGAGACCACCTGAAGCCAGCAAGCAGCCTTAAATGGCCAGACACAGGTTCTACAACTACAGGCGCTGTGTGGGCCAGAGCATACCCGACTTCGTGGCGGAACTTCGGAGGTTGGCTAGCTTTATGTGAGTTCTCCGATGAACTAAGGAGAGAAGTACTGAGAGACTTTTTTATTGAAGGAATAGGCCACGCAGGCATATTCCGAAAGCTCATAGAGACCAAGAACCTGACTTTAGAGGCAGCAGCACTGGTTGCACAGACATTCTTAGCAGGAGAAGAAGAAACGAGGTTGATCTACACTGCGGGTACGACAACTAGCGAAACATCGGAACAAGGGGTTCTCAGTGTGAAACAAGCCGCTACCCCCACACACAAACAAAGGCAGGAGAGGAGGCCCTCAACAGCAGGCAGTGGTGCCAGAAACCATCAAGGGCCACATGAACAGCCGTTCACACCTCATCAAACCACAATGCGAGCAATCAACTACAAACTGAGAGAAGCTCAAGAGAGATCAGCTCGACGCAGCTCATTCCTTGGAAACAATGGAAGCGGTCTGTGCTGGAGATGTGGGGGAAGGCACTCATCAAGGGGGTGTCGATTTCAGCATGCCATTTGCAGAAACTGCAACTATACAGGACATCTGACCTGTATGTGCAGAAAAACGGCAGCTCAGCTGGTATACAAATCGGAAGAGTCGGAAATCGGACCAGAAGACGGTGGGGACAGTGCCGGGACACCGATGTACAGCGGGTCAACACGATCAATGTCCACTGCTCTTACAACAAGACGCCTCCAATAATGATGAGGGTCCCACTCAACGGGATACCCGTCAACATGGAGCTGGATATGGGAGTGAGTCAATCTCTCATGAGTGCTCAACAATTTGAACAGCTGTGGCCGCACAAAAGAGACAGGCCAAAACTCTTAAGGGTCGATACCAAACTAAGGACCTATACCAAAGAAATTGTCCCAGTCCTTGGCAGTGCCATCCTCTCAGTCACACAAAAAGGGACAGTGAACCGACTTCCCCTGTGGATTGTCCCCGGAGATCTCCCAGCACTGCTGGGGAGAAGCTGGCTGGCACAACTAAATTGGAAATGGGATGATGTTCACGCCATGTCGTCAGAGGAACGGACCTCCTGCTCAACAGTTCGAAGTCGATTTGAACATCTCTTTCACCCATGTGTGGGCACCTTCAAAGGGGCTAAAGTCAAAATCTACATCACACAGGATGCTAGACCGGTCCATCACAAGGCTAGAGCTGTATCCTATGTGATGAGGGAAAAGATTGAACATGAACTGGACAGGCTTCTGTGGGAAGGCATTATCTCACCCGTGGAATTTAGCGACTGGGCAAGTCCTGTCATCCCAGTCATGAAGCCTGATGGATCCAAACGAATCTGTGGGGACTACAAATCTACCATAAACAGAGTCTCCCTACAGGACCAATACTCGCTGCCCAGAGCGGAGGACCTATTTGCCACATTGGCTGGAGGAAAACTTTTCTCAAAACTAGAACTCACATCTGCGTCCATGACGCAAGAACTGATCGAAGAGTCTAAGCTACTCACCACCATCAACACACATCGAGGCCTTTTCATGTACAATCGATGCCCATTCGGCATCAGGTCGGCAGCTGCTATATTCCAGCGCAACATGGAGAGTCTGCTCAAGTCCATCCCGGGGACGGTTGTATTTCAAGACGACATACTTATCACAGGCAGGGACACCGACTCCCATCTCCGCAATTTGGAGGAGGTACTAAAGTGGTTGGATCGGGTCGGCCTAAGAGTTAAGAAATCCAAGTGCCTGTTTCTTGCGTCCAAGGTTGAATTTTTGGGCAGAAGGATTGCCGCTGATAGAATCCACCCAAGAGAGTCCAAAACCGAAGCAATTCGCCTGGCACCCAGGCCCCAGACTGTCTCGGAACTGCGTGCCTTTCTCGGGCTACTCAATTACTTTGGGAACTTTATGCAGAACTTAAGCACGCTGCTGGAGCCTCTCCACGTGCTACTCAGAAAGGGGTGCGATTGGTTTTGGGGGGACGCCCAGGAACGCGCCTTCAATAAGGCACGCAACCTTCTGTGTTCCAACAGTGTTTTGGCTTTCTTTGATCCAGGTAAAAAGTTAGTTCTTACATGTGATGCGTCAGCGTACGGGGTCGGGTGCGTTTTACTACATGTCAATGTTGCAGGTAAATTACAACCCATAGCTTATGCCTCCAGGTCACTTTCACGGGCGGAGCGGGGGTACGGAATGGTGGAGAAGGAGGCGCTCACGTGCGTGTATGGTGTCAAAAAGATGCACCAATACCTTTTTGGGGCCAAGTTTGCGTTAGAAACCGACCACAAGCCCCTCACGTCCTTACTGTCTGAGAGCAAGGCAATAAACACCAACGCCTCAGCGCGCATTCAATGGTGGGCACCCATGCTGGCGTCTTACGACTACATCATAAGGCACAGACCAGGCACAGACAACTGTGCCGACGTGCTTAGCAGGCTACCCCTGGCGACCATGGAAGGGTCTGACGAACAGGACTGTGAAATAGTCATGGCAATCAATGCCTTTGAGTCCACAGGTTCGCCCATGATGGCTCGTCAAATCAGAACCTGGACGACCAGCGACCCCATGTTATCCTTAGTCAAACGATGTGTCTTAACTGGTGACTGGGCAGAGGCTCGCGATGCCTGCCCCGAGGAGATCAAACCTTTCCATAGGCGCATGCATGAGCTGTCACTACAAGCAGACTGCCTGATGTGGGGCAGCCGAGTAGTTATGCCTCTGCGAGGCAGAGAGGCATTTGTCCGGGAGCTCCACCGCGAGCACCCGGGGATCGTTCTCATGAAGGCCATAGCCAGATCCCACGTCTGGTGGCCTGGCATTGACGCGGACTTGGAGCTCTGCGTCCGGCGGTGTACCACTTGTGCCCAACTCAGTAATGCCCCCAGGGAGGCCCCCTTGAGCCCCTGGCCCACCAAACCGTGGTCGCGGGTGCACGTAGACTATGCGGGCCCATTCATGGGAAAAATGTTCCTCGTAGTTGTAGATGCATTTTCAAAGTGGATCGAATGAACCATTTTAAACTCGAGCACCACCTCCACCACTGTGGAGAGCCTTGGAACTATGTTTGCAACACACGGAATTCCTGACATATTGGTCCGTGACAATGGTCCGTGCTTCACCAGCGCAGAATTCCAAGATTTCATAAGTGACCACGGCATAAATCACGTTAAGACGGCACCGTTCAAGCCGGCCTCCAATGGCCAAGCGGAGCGAGCAGTGCAAATCGTTGAACATGGAATGCTCAAAATCCAAGGTCCCATGCTGCAGGGCCGCCTGTCGCAACTGCTGCTGGCATACAGATCTCGTCCGCATTCACTGACTGGAGTTCTTCCCGCGCAACTATTGATGAAACAGACCTTAAAGACAAGGCTCTCATTAATCCTCCCAGACATGCATGAAATCGTTGAGGCAAAGTGCCGTAATCTAACTGAGTACCATGACCGAAATTCGAGGGGGAGGTGGAATGAGATAGGGGACAAAGTGTTTGTGCTAAACTATGGTAGGGGTCCCAAATGGCTTGCAGGGACAGTAACAGGCAAGGAAGGAAACAGGCTACTGGTGGTACAAATGGATAATGGCCAAACCTGCCGGAGGCATGTAGACCAAGTCAAAAGTAGATTTACCAACAACACTGCTGAACCAGAGGCAGACTACAATGTGGAACTCACACCACACCTGGTGGACAGACAGAGGGAATAACCTGACGAAAGGGCAATCCCAACAGACAGCCCAGGCGAGACACCAACAATCATACTGAATGAAACAGACAGCCCAGGCGAGATACCAGCAATCACACCGGAAGAAACACAGGCACCAAGGCAAACAACTGAACCACAACTAAGACACGAGAGCGTAGACCACCTGAGAGACTGAACCTATAAAGGCAATAAGACCTTGGGGGAGGGTGATGTCATGTATCTCACACTACTGTACATAACTGTATCTTACCATGTTATACATGACTGCAACTGGAGATGACCTGTAACACAAGCTTACCTTACCACCAGGGATGACCTGTAACCACAAGCTTACCTTACCATCAGGAGACACCGGATACCTGTCCCATACAGGTATATAAGGACAGGTCTCAGGCAAGTGTGGCATTCGAGAGCTGTGTAATAAAGGTGCAGGTCCTGAGTGACCTTGACTTCAGCATGTGCCTCATGTGAATCTGTACTGCAGGGTCAGGACTTTACAGAAATGAGGATGACTTGCTTCCACGCCAAAAAAGGATGAATTCACAGGTGTTTTAATGAAGGACCTAATATTTCAGGTCCTGAACTACATCCTGAAGAGTGGAAGATGCCTGTGCATGGATTTTTTTAACGTGTGGTGACTGTTGCACACCAGCCACCACACGGGCTTGACAGAGCTCAGTCTTGGTCCAGTGGCAAGGGTTATCCAAGACGACTGGAGACCTGCTCTGCTGCACGGACCTAGTGTGCACACATATCACAGTGTGGGCTGGCCCGTGCTCCCTGGGCCCCTGGCCCCGAACTCACGCCTCTCCTGGGCCCAGATCATCCCTCCAAAATCTCTCGCTGCCACTGCTGTATTTGCCCATGCTTCAATCACCGACCTGGACCTTGATGACGTCACTCTTGGCTGCCATCGCCCTCCTGCACCAGCTCACACTGCTCCCTGAAGTGGCATGCCTCCACGCTGCTCCCGGGCCGCCGCACCTCCGCTCCTTTTATGGCCCCAACCTGCCGCTAGTATTCTCATGCAGGTTTATATTCGTATGACTGATCCTTTATTATCTTTTATCTCTATCCACGTGGATTATAAAGCCCATGTCGGCTTTATAAATAGAGGCAATCGAATACTGTTCACTATACTTTCAAAATTTGCAGATGAGGCAAATCTTGTAATCGCGCCCTTTACACCCAAGTCCAAATCATTAATAGCGACAATAGAATACAAAAGCAAGGAAGTTACGATAAATCTTTATAAAACAGTGATTTGGCTTTAACTGGAGTATTGTGTTCAATTCTGGGTACCGCACTTTAGGAAGGTATAAGAGACGGTGCAGCAAAGATTTACAAGAATGGTTCCAGAGATGAGGGACTTCAGTTACATGGATAGACTGGAGAGGCTGGGGTTGTGCTCATTAGAGCAAAGATTGAGAGGAGATTTGATACAGGTGTTCAAAATCATAAGGAGTATTGACAGAGTCGATAGAGGGAAACTGTTCCATTGGTGGAAGGGTCAAGAAGCAGAGGACACATATTTAAGGTGATTGGCAGAAGAACCAAAGGCGACATGAGGAAAAGCTTTTTTACGCAGCGAGTGGTTATGATTTGGAATGCACTGTCTCAAAGGGTCATGGAGGCAGATTAACTCGTGGCTTTTCAAAAAGGAATTAGACAAGTACCTGATGGAAAAAAAATTGCAGGGCTACGGAGAAAGGGCAGGGGATTTAGGACTAGCTGAAGTGCTCTTGCAGAGAGCTGGCATGGGCTTGATAGGTCGAATGCCTCCTACTGTGCTGTAACCATCCTATGTTCTTATCTTTATAAGGGTCTCAATAACTTTATCTGCAATAGACGTCAAACTCATTGGTCTGTAGTTTCCTGAGTCGCTTGTGTTCTTTTTAAAAAAAAACAAGAGTAACATCTGCCTTTCTCCAGTCCCCAGGCACCGCTCCAGTAATCAGTGACTTTTGGACGATTTGTGCCAGAGTTCCTGCAATTTCCTCCCTCAGTTCTTTATCGTTTCTCGGATGCTTCTTATATGGCTGAGGTTTATTTACCTTAAGTGTGCACAGCTGTTCGGCAACCATGCTGGTAGTATTGTGAATAGTATCGCAACTTAACCTCTGCAGATCCATTGAGTTCTCTTTCCAGATCAAATAAGTTACTTGTCTCCTTTATAAAAACTGAGGCAATCTGTGTAACATTTGTCATGCTCTCACCAAATCCCATCTTCCGTGGTCCCATTCTATCACTTGTTTTTCTTTTTCTCTTGATGTAAAAAAAGCACTTTTAAAAATTATCTTTCAATTCTCTTGCCATGCTCACTTCAAAAATGTTATTTGCCATTCTAATACCTTTTTTTTTTACAATTCCGGTATACCTTTTGGTATTAAATCCATGTTAATTTTGTGCCACTTTCCTTCGTGGCCTTAAATGTATTTTTCCTTTTTATAAGTTGTCCCATCTGAGCAGGCAGGAGTGTCTTTAAGTTTAATACCTTTGCTTTGTATAGGCACATATTGATCCATTGCATTTCAAATCGCCGTCTGGAAGGAACTCCATATTTCTTCCACTCCCCTCGTCGTATTTAAACCGGACAGGCCCACTAAATTCAGTGTTTTCTTATAAGTGGTGAAGAGTAACAAGTTATTTTTTTATGTCTCTATCTTTTTTTTCACCCTGTAGATGCAACAACATAATTATTACAAATGTTTGGATAAATTCTTTTTGACTGTTTGTAATGTTATATGACCCCCTTAATTCTGTGCCAGTAGAGTAATGCCATAAGTAAGCCTGAACTGACAAAAAAATAATAGGTTGACATGTAGAAAGGATAACATTTGACCCCAAGGATAATACCATGTTGGTGCATTTTTGTTACATAGTAAATCTGATTATAAACACTTTTTAATTTATTTCCAACACATGACTGGCAGTTTAAAAGAAAAATTCTGTTGAAATAGCATTTGGAAGGGTTTGTGAGCCATATGTGTTTAATTTAGAGACATGTTCTAAAGCAGCTCTTGCCAAATTACTGCAACTTTATTTTCAAGTACATATTAATCCGTTTACATTAAAATACCGCATGCACAAAATTCCTGCCAAAATTATTTCAAAGTAAATTGAGTAACACCTGCCTTAAAGTAACATGCTATGAGGAAATTTGGTATGAGATTTTAAGCTGAATAGTATTTCAAGAAAACAAGTTGTTGAGGTCCCATGTTCTCATGCATTCTCTAATGATTTGCTTAGAGAATCACAGACACAAGCCTGCAAGTCTTTCAGGAATGGGTAAGTCCTTTGGGGTAATTAATTGGAAAACTTCTACAGGTATTTGTTTTGCTGAAGACTTACCCAAGTACTGTGATATGGTTTTGAAGAGATTCATAGTTAAAATAAAATAGCCTTGTTAAGAATCAATGTTGAAACTGGTATAATTATAAATCTTTTCACCATGAATTTTAAATCTGAGTACATAAAATATATTTTCTCCCCTTTTGGACTTTCTGCCACCAGCACAAATATATCTTTGTTAATAATCCTGCCACAAACTGTTAAAAGTTAAGTATGATGTGACTTTATTTTACTTGAAAAAATTATTTTAGTTCATATCTATAGTTTACCTCATAGCCCGCTATAGCCTAATCCTCTTGTGCCTACAGCTTTGTGATCTGTTGAGTTTCAGTAATTATTTATTCAATTATCTAATCAACCTTCTAACTTGCTTTTGTATTTAAAAAAAAGTTAAAATGTAATTAACCATGTTTGATTATGTAAAATGATGGAAAGCAAATACATTTGCTGCTCTGCTAATAAGGATGTTGTTAAAAAATTTCCATCGGAGTATTTTAATGCAGGTCACTCACGATCTTCTTCTTAGGCGATTCCTCGTATCAAGGCTGACTTGCTTCCACCAAAAAGTGATGAGTTCACAGGTGTTTCAATGAAGGACCTGATATTCCAGGTCCCGAACTGCATATTGGGTGGAAGATGTCTGTGTGAATTTTTTTAACGTGTGGTGGCCGTTGCACACCAGCCACCACACAGGCTTGACAGAGTCTTGGTCCATTAGCAAGGATTAACCAAGACGACTGGGGACCAGCTCTGCTGCACAGCACGGAAGGAGGCCATTTCGGCCCATCGTGTCCATGCTGGCCAACAAGAGGCTATCCAGCCGAATCCCATTTTCCAGCTCTAGGTCCGTAACTCTGCAGGCTACGGCACTTCAGGTACATATCCAAGTACTTTTTAAATGTGGTGAGGGTTTCTGTCCCTACCACTCTTTCAGGCAGTGAGTTCAAGACCCCCAGAACCTCCTGCATGAAGAAATTTCCCCTCAAATCCCCTCTAAACCTTCTAACAATTACTTAAAATTTATGCCCCCTGGTTGTTGACCCCTCTGCTAAAGGAAATAGGCCCTTTCGATCCACAATATCTAGGCCCCTCATAATTTTGTACACCTCAATGAGGTCTCCCCTCAGCCTCCTCTGTTCCAAGGAAAACAAATCCAGCCTATCCAATCTGTCCTCACAGCTTAGATTCTCCACTCCTGGCAACATCCTCGTAAATCTTCTCTGTACCCTCTCCAGTGCAATCACATCTTTCCTGTAATGTGGTGACCAGAACTGCACGCAGTACTCCAGCTGTGGCCTAACCGGCGTTTTATATGGTTCATGCATAACCCCCCTGCTCTTGTATTCTATGCCTCGGCTAATAAAGGCAAGCATTCCATATGCCTTCTCAACCACCTTATCTATCTGGCCTGCCACCTTCAGGGATCTGTGGACATGCACTCCAAGGTCCCTTTGTTTCTCTACACTTCCCAGTATCCGATCAGTTAATGTGTATTCCCTTTCCTTGTTAGCCCTCCCGCAATGCATAACCTCACACTTCTTTGGGTTAAATTTCATTTGCCACTGTTCTGCCCACCTGACCAGTTGATTGATATCTTCCTTCATTTCGCAGCTTTCTTCTTCATTATCAACCACACAGCTGATTTTAGCATCATCTGCAAACTGCTTAATCATAGCCCCTATATTTAAGTCTAAATCGTTGTTGTATATCACAAAGAGCAAGGGACCTAGTACTGAGCCTGCGCAACCCCACTGGAAACATCCTTCCAGTCGCAAAAACACCCATCAACCATTACCCTTTGCTTCCTGCCTCTGGGCCAATTTTGGATCCAACTTGCCACTTTGCCCTGGATCCCATGGGCTTTTACTTTTGTGACCAGTCTGCCATGTGGGACCTTATCAAAAGCTTTGCTAAAATCCATATACACAATGTGGGCTAGCCCGTGTTGCCCCTGGGCCCTCGCTTCTTCTGAGCCGCGAACTCACGCCTCTCCTGGGCCCCGAACATGTCGCTCTGCAATCTCTCGCCGCTCCTTCTGTACCTATATGTACCTTCTGTAATCTATACTGCGTACTGTAGCTCGACGACAGAGGTTGGGATCTTGGACCTGGCCTGGAGACGATGAAGGTTGAACAGGTTCCCACTGGTTCTGTAGTTTAGTTCCACTCCAGCAGGGAGCTTGTCGACTGCGAGATGGAGCATGGCAGCGAGGAAGGTTGAGAAGTGGGTTGGGGCGATGACGCAGCCCTGTTTGACACCGGTACCCGGATGTGGATTGGGTCTGTAATGAATCCATTGGTATGGATCATGGCCTGCATGTCGTCATGGAGCAGAGGATGGTGACGAACATTGTCCACGGCACGGCCCTGGACAACATGGACCACCTCCCATATCTCGGGAGCCTCCTATCAACAAGAGCAGGCATTGATGACGAGATCTAACACCGCTAGTGCAGCATTCGGCCGCCTGAGGAAAAGAGTGTTTGAAGACCAGGCCCTCAAAACTGCCACCAAGCTCATGGTCTACAGGGCTGTAGTAATGTCCGCCCTCCTGTATGGCTCAGAAACATGGACCATGTACAGTAGACATCTCAAGTTACTGGAGAAATACCACCAACGATGTCTTCACAAGACCCTGCAAATCCCCTGGGAGGACAGATGCACCAACATTAGCGTCCTCAACTAGGCCAACATCCCCAGCAGCGAAGCACTGACCACACTTGATCAGCTCCGCTGGGCAGGCCATATAATTTGCATGCCAGACACGAGACTCCCAAAGCAAGCGCTGTACTCGGAACTCCTTCACGGCAAATGAGCCAAAGGTGGGCAGCGAAAACGTTACAAGGACATCCTCAAAGCCTCCCTGATAAAGTGCAACATTCCCACTGGCACCTGGGAGACCCTGGTCAAAGCTAAGTGGAGGAAGCGCATCCGGGAGGACGCTGAGTACCTCGTCTTGTCGCCGAGAGCGTGCAGAAATCAAGCGCAGGCAGCGGAAAGAGCATGCGGCAAACCTGTCCCACCCACCCCTTTCCTCAACGATTATCTGCCCCTCCTGTGATAGAGACTGTGGTTCTCATATTGGACTGTACAGCTACCTATGAACTCATGTTAAGAGTGGAAGCAAGTCTTCCTCGATTCCGAGGGATCTCATCCATACTGTGTCTCTGTACCTCTCTTCATCCATACTCTCTGTTATTGTATCCCTCTTCATCCATACTCTGTCACAGTATCCCTCCTCGCCCATACTGTGTGTCTGTACCCCTTCTCACCCATACTCTGTCACTGTACACCCCCTGGTCCATACTCTCATCACTGTATACCTCCTCATCCATACTGTGTCTCTGTACCACTCCACAGCCATACTGTGTCACTGTACACGCTCTCATCCATACTGCGTCACTGTACACCCCTTCTCATCCATACTATGTCACTGTACTTCTCATACATACTCTCAGTCACTGTACCCCTCCTCATTCATACTCTCTGTCGCTGTAACCCCCCTCATCCATACACCAACAATCAACAACAAGAATAGAATGATGAAATAAATTGCTAAATCAACAGAATATGTCAGTGGATGTCATGCTAAAACTGTACAGTGTTTTTGAAAATGTTTCCAAGAGATACAAGGGAAATATTCAAGCCTTTGCGGCAGTGTAAAAAGCCATAAAGCTGATCCCCGGTGCCAGATGATGGCAGAAATTGCGGTCTTAGCCTGTGGGAGACGGGGATTGAGAAGAAACTTTACAGAAGTATGGAAGAATTTCAAAAAGTGTAGAAAGGGTAAATCTGGTGCACTATTTCAAGATACATTATGATAGTACAAATACGCATTGGTTCAAACTGATGAAAGGCAAGTCAGATCCGCTGCCAGTAGGAATTGCCTTGTGCCTTGGAATAGACTTCAGGATAGGGTACTGGAAGCGCAAACCTCAATTGTTCAAAAGCCACTTGGATGCTTGAGTGGGGAGATAAGATTTTTCTTTTTGGATTGGCATAGCTGAGTTGAATATCCTTTCTTGTCTTGTAAAGTTTATAAGGGAATTTACACATTTATTTGGTGGCATGTAAATAGGTTAAATTTCTATATTTCCTCAACAGTCATCTGCTTTTAGCGGGATGAAAGGTACATAAATCTTCAAGTTCTAATTTCTATATAAAACTACATGTGGAAGGTTTATTCTTGATTTGGTATAAATCTCATTGTGGTAGATTAACTACAGACTTCACGTTTTTGTATACATGGGAAATATTAGGAAACTGGGGTCTTGGGAACTATTATGAAAATTACTTTAACAAACTGAAATAGAAACATAGAAACATAGAAACATAGAAAATAGGTGCAGGAGTAGGCCATTCGGCCCTTCAATGAGTTCATGGCTGAACATTCAACTTCAGTACCCCATTCCTGCTTTCTCGCCATACCCCTTGATCCCCCTAGCAGTAAGGACCTCATCTAACTCCTTTTTGAATATATTTAGTGAATTGGCCTCAACAACTTTCTGTGGTAGAGAATTCCACAGGTTCACCACTCTCTGGGTGAAGAAGTTCCTCCGCATCTCGGTCCTAAATGGCTTACCCCTTATCCTTAGACTGTGACCCCTGGTTCTGGACTTCCCCAACATTGGGAACATTCTTCCTGCATCTAACCTGTCTAACCCCGTCAGAATTTTATATGTTTCTATGAGGTCCCCTCTCATTCTTCTGAACTCCAGTGAATACAAGCCCAGTTGATCCAGTCTTTCTTGATAGGTCAGTCCCGCCATCCCGGGAATCAGTCTGGTGAACCTTCGCTGCACTCCCTCAATAGCAAGAATGTCCTTCCTCAGGTTAGGAGACCAAAACTGTACACAATACTCCAGGTGTGGCCTCACCAATGCCCTGTACAACTGTAGCAACACCTCCCTGCCCCTGTACTCAAATCCCCTTGCTATGAAGGCCAACATGCCATTTGCTTTCTTAACCGCCTGCTGCACCTGCATGCCAACCTTCAATGACTGATGTACCATGACACCCAGGTCTCTTTGCACCTCCCCTTTTCCTAATCTGTCACCATTCAGATAATAGTCTGTCTCTCTGTTTTTACCACCAAAGTGGATAACCTCACATTTATCCACATTATACTTCATCTGCCATGCATTTGCCCACTCACCTAACCTATCCAAGTCGCTCTGCAGCCTCACAGCATCCTCCTCGCAGCTCACACTGCCACCCAACTTAGTGTCATCCGCAAATTTGGAGATACTACATTTAATCCCCTCATCTAAATCATTAATGTACAGTGTAAACAGCTGGGGCCCCAGCACAGAACCTTGCGGTACCCCACTAGTCACTGCCTGCCATTCTGAAAAGTACCCATTTACTCCTACTCTTTGCTTCCTGTCTGACAACCAGTTCTCAATCCATGTCAGTACACTACCCCCAATCCCATGTGCTCTAACTTTGCACATCAATCTCTTGTGTGGGACCTTGTCGAACGCCTTCTGAAAGTCCAAATATACCACATCAACTGGTTCTCCCTTATCCACTCTACTGGAAACATCCTCAAAAAATTCCAGAAGATTTGTCAAGCATGATTTCCCTTTCACAAATCCATGCTGACTTGGACCTATCATGTCACCTCTTTCCAAATGCACTGCTATGACATCCTTAATAATTGATTCCATCATTTTACCCACTACCGATGTCAGGCTGACCGGTCTATAATTCCCTGTTTTCTCTCTCCCTCCTTTTTTAAAAAGTGGGGTTACATTGGCTACCCTCCACTCGATAGGAACTGATCCAGAGTCAATGGAATGTTGGAAAATGACTGTCAACGCATCCACTATTTCCAAGGCCACCTCCTTAAGTACTCTGGGATGCAGTCCATCAGGCCCTGGGGATTTATCGGCCTTCAATCCCATCAATTTCCCCAACACAATTTCCCGGCTAATAAGGATTTCCCTCAGTTCCTCCTCCTTACTAGACCCCCCGACCCCTTTTATAACCGGAAGGTTGTTCGTGTCCTCCTTCGTGAATACCGAACCAAAGTACTTGTTCAATTGGTCCGCCATTTCTTTGTTCCCCGTTATGACTTCCCCTGATTCTGACTGCAGGGGACCTACATTTGTCTTTACTAACCTTTTTCTCTTTACATATCTATAGAAACTTTTGCAATCCGTCTTAATGTTCCCTGCAAGCTTCTTCTCATACTCCATTTTCCCTGCCCTAATCAAACCCTTTGTCCTCCTCTGCTGAGTTCTAAATTTCTCCCAGTCCCCAGGTTCGCTGCTATTTCTGGCCAATTTGTATGCCACTTCCTTGGCTTTAATACTATCCCTGATTTCCCTTGATAGCCACGGTTGAGCCACCTTCCCTTTTTTATTTCTATGCCAGACAGGAATGTACAATTGTTGTAGTTCATCCATGCGGTCTCTAAATGTCTGCCATTGCCCATCCACAGTCAACCCCTTAAGTATCATTCGCCAATCCATCTCAGCCAATTCACGCCTCATACCTTCAAAGTTAGCCTTCTTTAAGTTCTGGACCATGGTCTCTGAATTAACTGTTTCATTCTCCATCCTAATGCAGAATTCCACCATATTATGGTCACTCTTCCCCAAGGGGCCTCGCACAACGAGATTGCTAATTAATCCTTTCTCATTACATAACACCCAGTCTAAGATGGCCTCCCCCCTAGTTGGTTCCTCGACATATTGGTCTAAAAAACCATCCCTTATGCACTCCAGAAAATCCTCCTCCACCGTATTGCTTCCAGTTTGGTTAGCCCAATCTATGTGCATATTAAAGTCACCCATTATAACTGCTGCACCTTTATTGCACGCACCCCTAATTTCATGTTTGATGCCCTCCCCAACATCACTACTACTGTTTGGAGGTCTGTACACAACTCCCACTAACGTTTTTTGCCCTTTGGTGTTCTGCAGCTCTACCCATATAGATTCCACATCATCCAAGCTAATGTCCTTCCTAACTATTGCCTTAATCTCCTCCTTAACCAGCAATGCTACCCCACCTCCTTTTCCTTTTATTCTATCCTTCCTGAATGTTGAATACCCCTGGATGTTGAGTTCCCAGCCCTGATCATCCTGGAGCCACGTCTCCGTAATCCCAATCACATCATATTTGTTAACATCTATTTGCACAGTTAATTCATCCACCTTATTGCGGATACTCCTTGCATTAAGACACAAAGCCTTTAGGCTTGTTTTTTTAACACCCTCTGTCCTTTTAGAATTTTGCTGTACAATGGCCCTTTTTGTTCTTTGCCTTGGGTTTCTCTGCCCTCCACTTTTCCTCATCTCCTTTCTGTCTTTTGTTTTTGCCTCCTTTTTGTTTCCCTCTATCTCCCTGCATTGGTTCCCATCCCCCTGCCATATTAGTTTAACTCCTCCCCAACAGCACTAGCAAACACTCCCCCGAGGACATTGGTTCCGATTCTGCCCAGGTGCAGACCGTCCGGATTGTACTGGTCCCACCTCCCCCAGAACCGGTTCCAATGCCCCAGGAATTTGAATCCCTCCCTGCTGCACCATTGCTCAAGCCACGTATTCATCTGAGCTATCCTGCGATTCCTACTCTGACTAGCACGTGGCACTGGTAGCAATCCCGAGATTACTACTTTTGAGGTCCTACTTTTTAATTTAGCTCCTAGCTCCTTAAATTCATTTCGTAGGAACTCATCCCTTTTTTTACCTATGTCATTGGTACCAACGTGCACCACGACAACTGGCTGTTCTCCCTCCCTTTTTAGAATGTCCTCCACCCGCTCCGAGACATCCTTGACCCTTGCACCAGGGAGGCAACATACCATCCTGGAGTCTCGGTTGCGGCCGCAGAAACGCCTATCTATTCCCCTTACAATTGAATCCCCTATCACTATCGCTCTTCCACTCTTTTTCCTGCCCTCCTGTGCAACAGAGCCAGCCACGGTGCCATGAACTTGGCTGCTGCTGCCCTCCCCTGATGAGTCATCCCCCTCAACAGTACTCAAAGCGGTGTATCTGTTTTGCAGGGGGATGACCACAGGGGACCCCTGCACTACCTTCCTTGCACTACTCTTCCTGCTGGTCTTCCATTCCCTCGCTGGCTGTGGACCCTTCTCCTGCAGTAAGACCAACTCGCTACACGTGATACTCACGTCATTCTCAGCATCGTGGATGCTCCAGAGTGAATCCACCTTCAGCTCCAACTCCGCAACGCGGACCGTCAGTAGCCGGAGGTGGACACACTTCCCGCACATGTAGTCGTCAGGGACACTGGTGTTGTCCCCGTGTTCCCACATGGTACAGGAGGAGCATATCACGTGACCGAGCTGTCCTGCCATGACTTAACCCTTAGATACACTTAAATTGCCGACAACAATGTTAAAAGTTACTGACTAATAAAGAAAAAGAAAAACTACTCACCAATCAGCAGCCAATCACTTACCACGTTGGCTGTGACGTCACCTTTTGATTTCCTTCTACTTCTTTTTTGCCTTCTCTCCCAGCTGGAGCTGCACCGCTACGCCTCTCTCGACTCCCGCCTCTCTCGACGCTCCCCGGACTGCTGAGCCTTTTATAGGCCGCTGCCTCTCTGGACTCCCGCCTCTCTCGACGCTCCCCGGACTGCTGAGCCTTTTATCGGCCGCTGCCTCTCTGGACTCCCGCCTCTCTCGACGCTCCCCGGACTGCTGAGCCTTTTATAGGCCGCTGCCTCTCTCGACTCCCGCCAATTTCCAATTGACAAGTTCTTTCAAGAAGATAAAGTTATATTAGCTGTTTTATTTACAAAATTTATTTTGGGAAATTCTGTGTTGAACTAGGTGAGGGTTGTCAGTAGTGGGGATTAGAAGGGCTGTCATTTTTAGCTTCCCCTGTCCATATCAAGCCCTTCCAGTGCAGGTAAGGTTGGACCTCTCTGGTCTGGCACCCTCGGGATCTGACCGGTGCTGAAACAGAGAATTTTCTGAACCACGGGAGGTCACGCTGAGCCTAGGCTTACCGATACCTGTAGACAGCGCTTGGGCTGCTGAACGCCTCCGCCATGCTCTGGCTCAGGCTGCGAAAGCAATGTGTAAGCAGGAAACCGGGATGCCACCCACGCAAAGCAGATGATTGTTGAGGAAATATAGAAATTGAACCTATTTACATGCCACCAAATAAATGTGCAAATTCCCTTATAAACTTTACAAGACAAGAAAGGATAGTCAACTCAGCTATGCCAATCCAAAAAGAAAAATCTTATCTCCGCACTCAAGCATCCAAGTGGCTTTTGAACAATTGAGGTTTGCGCTTCCAGTACCCTATCCTGAAGTCTATTCCAAGGCACAAGGCAATTCCTACTGGCAGTGGATCTGACTTGTCTTTCATAAGTTTGAACGAATGCATATTTGTACTATCACTGATCACTGAGAGCCAGGAAGCCGATGCCGAAGCTGAACCATATATGTTTCAGGACCAGAGAATTCCAGACCAGAGAGGTTCAATCTGTATAGTGTGGGTTAAATATTTCTAGTGCATCTTAATTCAATTACTCCTTCACACCACACCAGCATAGTTTTTCCATTTATTACATTATGTAGCCTTGATGGAGAGTAGCAGCTAATATTGATTAAAGCATAGTTTGGTGCTGTGGGTTCCTGCTCACCAGGAACTGGCTCAAACTGCCGCAGCTTTTTAGTTAGGGCACATAGAGCCAAGAGGGAACCTTTATTCCATCAATCTAGGTTAAAAAGGAATCCACATTCCAGAAACAAAAGTTTTCTAACTTAGTGCACTTGGCTTGCATTTCTTACACTCAACTTGTGACTAATGAATTTAATTTAAAAAAAATATTTTTATTTGGTGTCCCCAGAAATATATTTCATTTTTGTTCATTTTTATAGTTCAACTTACTAAATCATTTCCACATGCAACCTTTCCCTCTCCCTCCTTTAGTTTTCAGGATCTTAGTACCAGAGTCCCTTTCTTTCTTTTTCTCTGCTTTTTCCTTAGCTGTTATCATGATGTGTTCTTCTCTACTGTTTTCACCACGTTCTATTTATAATGTGATACAATGAAGAAATTGGTGACTAGTAATAAGGACAACTAATTGTCAAAAAATATCAGCAAAAGTAAGAATTACTCATTCTTTGTGAATATATGTGCTAAACTTTACATTGGATTAACAATAATTATTCTAGGGTATGTACTGAAAAATAAAGCAGTTAGACGATGTTTTGACTGGCAAACTTTCCATTGGGCCTCACTGGCAAGGCTCGCATTTATTGCCCATCCCTAATTGCCTTTGAGAAGGTGGTGGTGAGCCATCTTCTTGAACCGCTGCAGTCCTTGTGGTGAAGGTACTCCCACAGTGCTGTTGGGGAGGGAGTTCCAGGATTTTGACCCAGCGACAATGAAGGAATGGCAATATATGTCCAAGTCAGAATAGTGTGTAATGTGGAGGCGAATTTGCAGGTGATGGTGCTGCCCTTATCCTTCTAGGTGGTAGAGGTAGCGGGTTTGGGAGGTGCGCCGGTGGTGGATTGAGCGTATGTTTAAGGTGGTGGATGGGCAGCCAGTCTAGCGGCTTGCTTTGTCCTGGATAGTGTTGAACTTCTTGAATGTTGATGGAGCTTCACTCATCCAAGCAAGTGGAGGGTATTTCATCACACTCCTGACTTGTGCCTTGGAGAGTCGGGAAATGAGTCACACGCCGCAGAATACCCAGCCTCTGACCTGCCCTTGTAACTACAGTATTTATGGGGCTGATTCAGTTAAGTTTCTGGTCAATGGTGACCCCCAGGTTGTTGTTGGTGGAGGATTCAACGATGGTAATGCTGTTGAATGTCAAGGGAAGGTGGTTAGGATCTCTTGTTGGAGATTGTCATTGCCTGGCACTTGTATATTACTTGCCACTTACCAGCCTGGATTTTGTCCAGGTCTTGCTGCATGTGGGCACGGACTGCTTCATTATCTGAGGAATTGCGAATGAAATTGAATACTGTGACACCATCAGCAAAATTCTCCATTTTTGACAATATGTTGGAAGGAAGGACAACTGAAGATGGTTGGGCCTAGGACACTGCCCTGAGAAACTTGGGCAGTGATGTCCTGGGGCTGAGAGGTTTGGTCTCCAACATAAACAACTATCTTACTTTGTGCTAGGTATGACTCCAGCCAGTGATGCATTTTCCCCCTGATCCTCATTGACTTCAATTTTATTAGGTTGTGTTTCTTTCCAACACCAGATTTTGGATTGGTCACTTTAGAAACAGAAAATAGGTGCAGGAGTAGGCCATTCGGCCCTTCAAGCCTGCACCACCATTCATGGCTGATTATGCAACTTCAGTACCCCAGTTCCTGCTTTCTCTCCATACCCCTTGATCCCTTTAGCCGTAACTGCCATGTCTAACTCCCTTTTGAATATATCTAACGGACTGGCCTCAACAACTTTCTGTGGTAGAGAATTCCACAGGTTCACAATTCTCTGAGTGAAGAAGTTTCTCCTCATCTCGGTCCTAAATGGCTTACCCCTTATCCTTAGACTGTGACCCCTGGTTCTGGACTTCCCCAACATCGGGAACATTCTTCCTGCATCTAACCTGTCCAATCCTGTCAAAATTTTATATGTTTCTTTGAGATCCCCTCTCATTCTTCTAAATTCCAGTGAGTATAAGCCGAGTCAATCCAGTCTTTCTTCATATGTCAGTTCTGCCATCCCGGGAATCAGTCTGGTGAACCTTCTCTGCACTCCCTCAATAGCAAGAATGTCCTTCCTCAGATTAGGAGACCAAAACCCTACACAGTATTCAAGGTGTGGCCTCACCAAAGCCCTGTACAACTGTAGTGACTCCCTGCTTCTACACTCAAATCCTCTTGCTATGAAGGCCAACAAGCCATTTGCCTTCTTCACTGCCTGCTGTACCTGCATGCCAACTTTCAATGACTGATGTACCATGATACCCAGGTTTTGTTGCACCTCTTTTCCTCATCTGTCAGCATTCAGATAACATTCTGCCTTCCTGTTTTTGCCACCAAAGTGGATAACCTCACATTTATCTACATTATACTGCATCTGCCAAGCATTTGCCCACTCACCTAACCTGTCCAATTCACCCTGCAGCCTCTTAGCATCCTCCTCACAGTTCTCACTGCCAACCAGCTTAGTGTCATCTGCAAACTTGGAGAAATTACATTCAATTCCTTCGTCTAAATCATTAATGTAAATTGTAAATAGCTGGGGTCACAGTGCTGAACCTTGCGGTATCCCACTTGTCACTGCCTGCCATTCTGAAAAGGACCCGTTTATTCTTACTCTTTGCTTCCTGTCTGCCAACCGGTTCTCTATCCATGTCAATACATTACCCCCAATACCATGTGCTTTAATTTTGCACACTAATCTCTTGTGTGGGGCCTTGTCAAAAGCCATTTGAAAGTCCAAATACACATCCACTGGTTCTCCCTTATCCACTCTACTAGTTGCATCCTCAAAAACATTCTAGAAGATTTGTCAAGCATGGTTTCCCTTTCATAAATCCATGTTGACTTGGACTGATCCTGTCACTGCTTTCCAAATGCGCTGCGATTACATCTTTAATAATTGATTCCAACATTTTCCCCACTACCGATATCAGGCTAACCGGTCTATAATTCCCTGTTTTCTCTCTCCCTCCTCTTTTAAAAAGTGGGGTTACATTAGCTACCCTCCAATCATTAGGAATCTATAGTCTATAGAATGTTGGAAAATGACCACCAATGCATCCACTATTTCTCGGGCCACTTCCTTAAGTACTCTGGGATACAGACTATCAGGCCCTGGGGATTTATTGGCCTTCAGTCCCATCAATTTCATAACACAATTTCTTGACTAATAAGGATTTCCTTCAGTTCCTCCTTCTCGCTAGATCCTCGGTTTCCTAGTATTTCTGGAAGGTTATTTGTGTCTTCCTTAGTGAAGACAGAACCAAAGTATTTGTTCAATTGGTCTGCCATTTCTTTGTTCCCCATTATAAATTCACCTGATTCTGATTACAAGGGACCTACATTTGTCTTCACTAATCTTTTTCTCTGCAAAAGCTTCTGTGAAGACATGTGAAGTCAGTTTTTATGTTCCCAGCAAGCTTACTCTCATTCTCTATTTTCACCCTCCTAATTAAACTTTGAGGGACAAGACAAGACTGTTGTGTATGGAGAAAGAGTTAGACTGAACACTGTGAGCTCAATGTAAAGTGTGACCTTAGTCTTTTATTGCAGGTCTCCAACCTGTGAAGCCTCCTTAAATACCTATGCTCCCAAAGGATTATGGGATCCCTTGGGACTCCAGGGAATAAGCCCTCTGGTGGCCGTACAGAGTAAAAACAAGTCCACATATATAACAACACTCTTCCCCACCCCCCCCCCCCCCGCCCCACAAGTCAATAGTGTAACTATTTACAATGAGAGTCGATCTGGCGCCCTTCTTGCCCTGGTTGATCGTCTCGGTGTGAAAGCTGGTGTTGTTGAATCATTTGTTGGGCCCTCGCTGGGCTGCTGTGCAGCTGGCCTTGCTGGGCTGCCTGGTGTGTTGGGCCTTGCAGGGCTGCTGCGGATGATGGGTTCTGCTTCGTGGGCAACCGTGGTGCCGGTTGCCACTGGTGTGTTTGTTGGGGGATCAAAAAAGGTAGGGTCCAAGGTGGGTTGCTCAGGATAGTCCGTAAATCTGAGTTTGATTTGGTCCAAGTGTTTCCGGTGATTGAGTCTATTTGAAAGTTTGACCCGAGACACCCTGCTTCCCTCTTTGGCCACGACAGTGCCGGGAAGCCACTTGGGACCTTGTCCATAATTTAATACAAATACAGGATAATTGATTTCAATCTTACGTGACACATTGCGCTATCATGATATGCACTTTGTTGAAGCCACCTGCTCTCTACCTGTTCATGTAGACCAGGGTGAACTAACGAGAGCCTTGTCTTAAGTGCTCTTTTCATGAGCAGTTCAGCAGGTGTGTTCCCAGTGAGTGAGTGGGGTCTCGTGTGGTAGCTAAGCAGGACTCGGGATAGGCGAGTCTGCAGTGAGCCTTCAGTTACCCTCTTCAAGCCTTGCTTGATGGTTTGCACTGCTCTCTCTGCCTGACCATTGGACGCTGGTTTAAATGGGGCCGATGTGACATGTTTGATCCCGTTACGGGTCATGAACTCAGCACTGGTAAAACATGACCCGTTGTCGCTCATCAGGACATCGGGTAAGCCGTGACTGGCAAACATGGCCCACAGGCTTTCAGTAGAGGCAGCAGATGTGCTAGTCGACATTATTTCACATTCAATCCACTTGGAGTACGCGTCTACAACCACAAGGAACATTTTACCCAAGAACGGGCCTGCATAGTCGACGTGTACCCTAGACCACGGTTTGGAGGGCCAAGACCATAAACTTAGCGGCGCCTCCCTGGATACCTTGCTTAACTGCGATCATGTATTACATCTGTGAACACAGGACTCTTAAGTCCGCATCGATACCGGGCCAACACACGTGGGATCTGGCTATCGCTTTCATCATTACGATGCCAGGGTGGGTACTGTGGAGGTCATTGATGAAGGTGTCTCTGCCCTCCTTGGGGACCACTACTCGATTGACCCACAGAAGGCAGTCTGCCTGTATAGACATTTCACCTTTGCGCCGCTGGAACGGCTTTATCCCTTCCTGCATTTGCACTGGGACACTGGATCAGCTCCTGTGAAGCACACAGCTTTTAACTAGAGATAATAAGGGGTCCTGGCTTGTCCAGGTTTTGATCTGCCGGGCAGTGACGGGTGATTGCTGACTCTCAAATGCTTCCATAACCATGGCTAGATCTGCGGGCTGCGCCATTTCCATCCCCGTAGTGGGCAATGGCAGCCTACTGAGAGCATCGGTACAGTTTTCTGTGCCTGGCCTGTGGCGGATGGCATAGATGTAAGCAGACAACGTGAGTGCCCATCTCTGGATGCAGGCCGATGCATTGGTACTTATCCCTTTACTCTCGGAAAACAGGGATATAAGTGGCTTATGGTCAGTTTCCAATTCGAATTTTAGCCCAAACAGGTATTGATGCATTTTCTTTACCCCATCGACACACGCTAACGCTTCTTTTTCAATCATGCTGTAGGCTCTCTCAGCCTTAGACAGACTCTTTGGATGCATAAGCAACCTGTTGCAGTTTCCCGAAATCATTAACTTGTTGCAATACCCACCCAACGCCATATGACGACGCATCACATGCTAGTACCAAACGCTTACATGGATCATACAATACAAGCAATTTGTTTGAGCATAACAATTTTCTTGCTTTTACAAAGGCATTTTCTTGGATTTTGCCCCAAACCCATTCGCCCCCTTTTCGTAGTAAGACATGTAGTGGTTCTAGCAGTGTGCTGAGATCCGGTAAGAAGTTACCAAAGTAGTTCAAGAGTCCCAGAAACGACCGCAGCTCCGTCACGTTCTGTGGTCTCGGTGCGTACTCAATTGCCTCCGTCTTCGCGTTGGTGGGCCTGATGCTCTCCACCGCAATCCTCCTTCCCAAGAACTCCACTTCAGGCGCCAGGAAAACACACTTCGAGCGTTTTAACCTGAGCCCCATGAGGTTGAGTCGACTAAGAACCTCCTCCAGGTTCTGCAGGTGCTCGACTGAGTTCCGACCTGTGACCAAGATCTGGAAGACCACGGTGTGCGGGACCGACTTCAGTAAACTTTCCATGTTTTTCTGGAATATCGCCGCCACCGATCGGATTCCAAACGGGCATCTGTTATAAACAAAAAGACCTTTGTGCGTGTTGATGCAGGTGAGGGTCTTTGATGATTCCTCCAGTTCCTGCGTCATGTAGGCTGAAGTCAGATCCAGCTTCGTGAACGTCTTTCCTCCCACCAGCGTTGCAAAGAGGTCGTCGGCCTTTGGTAATGGGTATTGGTCCTGCAGGGAGAAATGATTGATAGTTACTTTGTAATCGCCATAGATTCTGATGGTGCCATCTCCCTTGAGGACTGGGACAATAGGACTGGCCCACTCGCTGAACTCGATCGGTGAAATGATGCCCTCTCTTTGCAGCCGGTCTAGCTCGATCTCTACCCTTTCTCTCATCATGTACGGTGCTGCTCTCACCTTGTGATATCCATCATCCCTGGAATTAGGTGGATCTGCACTTTTGCTCCTTGGAATTTCCCGATGCCTGGTTCGAACAGCAAAGGAAATTTGTTTAAGACCTGGGCACACGAAGTGTCGTCAGCGGGCGATAGCGCTCGGATGTCATCCCATTCCAACGTATCTTTCCCAGCCAGCTCCTGCTGAGCAGCGTGGGACCATTGCCCGGTACCACCCAGAGTGGTAGCTTGTGCACCGCTCCATCGTGGGAGACCTTTACGGTACCACTGCCGATTACAGGAATCAGTTCTTTTGTGTAAGTTCTTAGTTTCATGCGAACAGGAGTTAAGACTGGCCTTGAGGCCTTGTTGCACCACAACCTTTCGAAAGTCTTTTTGCCAATGATGGACTGGTTCGCGTCCGTATCCAGCTCCATTGAGACCGGGAGTACATTTAGTTCAACATTCAGCATTATCGGGGGACAATTCGTGGTGAATGTGTGCACCCCATGTACCTCTGCCTCCTCTATCTGAGGCTCTGGTTCATTGTGATCCTCCGTGGATCTGTCCTTCTCTGCAACATGGTGGTTTGCAGGTTTAACAGGCTTTGCAGCTCGCCTGCACGCGAGTTCGAGGTGTCCCATTGTTCCACAGCCCTTGCAAACGTACCCTTTGAATCGGCATGAATGGAAACGATGATCACCCCCGCAGCGCCAACAAGGTGTTAATGGCCTTGCATTCATCACCCTTGATGGTGGACTCTGAGTCATCTGCGGACGTGTAGCTGCAGGTATGTGTGACCTGCCCTATATGTTACGATTCGAAAACAACATCACTTTGTTCACAGTACTCGTAGCAGCACTTGTGTGCTGAGAGATTTGCTTCGTAATGTCACTGGTGGCAATGAACGCCTGGGCTATCGCTATGGCCCTACTCAAGGTTGGGGTCTCTACAGTCAAAAGTTTGCGAAGTATGGTTTCGTGGCCAATGCCAAGTATGAAAAAGTCTCTGAGCATGTGCTCCAAATGTTCTTCAAATTCGCAATGTCCTGCAAGGCATCTTAGCTCGGCGACATAACTCGCCACTTCCTGGCCTTCAGACCTTTTGTAGGTGTAGAACCGGTACCTCGCCATCAGAACGCTTTCCTTCGGGTTCAAATGCTCTCGGACCAGTGTGCACAAATCGTTGTATGATTTCTCCGTGGGTTTCGCTGGAGTGAGCAGATTCTTCATGAGGCCATACGTTAGTGCCCCACAGAGGTGAGGAGGATCGCCCTTCGTTTGGCAGCGCTCTCTTCCCCATCTAGCTCGTTGGCCACGAAGTATGGGTCGAGTTGCTCCACAAAAGTTTCCCAATCATCTCCCTCTGAAAATTTCTCCAGGATGCCCACTGTTCTCTGCATCTTTGGGTTCACTATCTGTATCTCATCGCCAGTTGTGTATGGAGAAAGAGTCAGACTGAACACTGAGCTCAAAGTAAAGTGTGACCTTAGTCGTTTATTGCAGGTCCCCAGAGTGCCTCTCCAACCTGTGAAGCCTCCTTAAATACCTGTGCTCCCAAAGGATTATGGGATCCCTTGGGACTCCAGGGGATGAGCCCTCTTGTGGCTGTACAGAGTAAAAAGAAGTCCACATATATAACAAAGACATACCCCGCAGTTTATCTGGAATGTATAATTAGATCTTGCCTGCCTATGTAATCAAGTACTTTGCAAAGTGTAATTCGAGCCATTCAGGCTGCCAGGCTCCAGACAGAACAGAGCTCACTTAGAACAGACGGGGCCCACCCTCGCCGAATAAGACCTTCTCTCACCTCTCAAAAAAGGTTCCTGCCCCCCGCCCCCGACAAGTTTCTAACCTCCCCCCCCCCCCCCGCCCCGCCGACCCCCCGTCCCAGGTTCCTGACCATTTCCCTCCCAACAAATTCCTGACCTCCCAATTAAATTCCTGGCCATTTCCCCACCAATGCTCCCCAACCAGTTTTCTGACCTTTCTCACTGCCCAACTTCCTGACCTTCTCTCCCAACAAGTTTCTCCCCCCACCCCCACCCACATACGGGTATGGTGTCTCGGTTTCAGATTGTTAACTGATTTATTAGGTCTGAAGTGAATAGTGACAGTATCATGACTCCTGGATTTCATCCAGTCCAATGATATCACTTGCCACACATGCACCGAGCTTTCTGAGAAATCAACCGGTTCAAGGGAGTAGAGGGAGAACTTGGTGTGGGTGTAATGGGGGTGGGGTTGGAAGAACGTTATCCGTTTTACCATCTGGATCACGTTCTCGCTCTCATTGCCCTCTCCCCCCGCCCCACTTTTGGACCTGGATCATGTTCTTCCCCCATCCACACTATGCTCGCCATGCTCTTTAGCCCCTCCCCAGCTCTTTAGCCCCTCCCCCACCACGTGTTTCGTACCTTTTACCCCATCCCCCCCCCCTCCGAGTTCCTGACCTGTGATCCTCTCACTTCCTCTCTCTCCCCCCCTTCAATCCTCTCTCTCACTCTTCCCCTCCTCTCTCTCTCTCTCTCTCTCTCTTCCTCCCCTCCTCGCTCGCTCTCTCTCTCTCCTCTCCTCGCTCACTCTCCCCTCCTCGCGTGCTCTCTCCCCTCCTCGCGCGCTCTCTCCCCTCCTCGCTCTCTCTCTCCCCTCCTCGCGCTCTCCCCTCGCCTCGCTCTCTCTCTCTCCTCCTCGCCCTCTCTCGCCCCTCCTCGCTCTTTCTCGCGCCCCCTCGCTCTCTCTCGCGCCCCCTCGCTCTCTCTCTCTCTCCCCCTCCTCGCTCTCTCTCTCTCCCCCTCCTCGCTCTCTCTCTCTCTCCCCTCCTCGCTCTCTCTCTCTCCCTTTCCTCGCTCTCTCTCTCCCCTTCCTCGCTCTCTCTCTCCCCTTCCTCGCTCTCTCTCTCCCCTTCCTCGCTCTCTCTCTCCCCTTCCTCGCTCTCTCTCCCTTCCTCGCTCTCTCTCTCCCCTTCCTCGCTCTCTCTCTCTCCCTCCTTGCTCTTTCTCTCCCCCTCCTCACTCGCTCTCCCCCTCCTCGCTCTCTCTTCCGCTCCTCGTTCGCTCTCCCCTCCTCGCTCTCTCTCCCCCCTCCTCGCTCTCTCTCCCCCCTCCTCGCTCTCTCTCCCCCTCCTCGCTCGCTCTCCCTCTCCTCGCTCGCTCTCCCCCTCCTCGCTCGTTCTCTCACTGGAGTTCAGAAGAATGAGAGGGGACCTCATAGAAACATTTAAAATTCTGACGGGGTTAGACAGGTTAGATGCAGGAAGAATGTTCCCAATGTTGGGGAAGTCCAGAACCAGAGGTCACAGTCTAAGGATAAGGGGTAAGCCATTTAGGACCGAGATGCGGAGGAACTTCTTCACCCAGAGAGTGGTGAACCTGTGGAATTCTCTACCACAGAAAGTTGTTGAGGCCAATTCACTAAATATATTCAAAAAGGAGTTAGATGAGGTCCTTACTACTAGGGGGATCAAGGGGTATGGCGAGAAAGCAGGAATGGGGTACTGAAGTTGAATGTTCAGCCATGAACTCATTGAATGGCGGTGCAGGCTAGAAGGGCCGAATGGCCTACTCCTGCACCTATTTTCTATGTTTCTATGTTTCTATGTTTCCTCGCTCTCTCTCCTTCCTCGCTCGCTCTCTCTGTCCCTCCTCGCTCGCTATCTCTCCCCCTCCTCCCTCTCTCTCTCCCCCTGCTCCCTCCTCGCTTGCTCTCTCCCTCCTCGCTCGCTCTCTCTGTCCCTCCTCGCTCTCTCTCTCCCTCCTCGCTCGCTATCTCTCCCCCTCCTCCCTATCTCTCCCCCTCCTCCCTCTCTCTCTCTCCCCTGCTCCCTCTCTCTCTCTCCCCTGCTCCCTCTCTCTCTCCCTCTCCTTCCTCTCTCTCTCTCTCCCCCTCCTCCCTCTCTCTCTCTCCCCCTCTTTGCTTGCTCTCTCCCCCTCCTCGCTCGCTCTCTCTGTCCCACCTCTCTCTCTCCCCTCTCCTCTCTCTCGCTCTCTCTCCCCTCTCCTCTCTCTCGCTCTCTCCCCCCCCTCCCCTCTCTCGCTCTCTCCCCCCCTCCCCTCTCTCGCTCTCTCTCCCCCCTCCTCTCTCTCTCTCACTCCCACCTCCTCTCTCTCGCTCGCTCTCTCTCTCCCCTCCCCTCTGATTCCCTCTCTGTTCGTGCAGATAATCACAGCGATTTTACTCGGGCTCCTTGGTGCCACTCTTTGTCAAATTCTGGCTTGATATCAAGGACAGTCACTCTCCCCTCACATCTGTAATTCAGCTCTTTTGTCCATGTTTGGACCAAGGCTGTAATGAGATCATGAACTGAGTGATCCTGGCAGAACCCTAACTGGGCATTGGTAAGCAGTTTATTGTTGAGTAAAGCTAATTTTTCAATTATTTAGTTGACTGGCAATGTGTTTTAGCTTGTGAATGTCATTTCTAGTAATGCAGCAAAGATCTCAGTAGTGATTTCACTGCTTTGAAAGAAAGCCATGTCCTTGAGTTTTCAATAAATGACATTTCATTGTTAGTAGCTTGATAATTTAATACTGTTTATCAAAACTGGTGTTCCAAAGTGAACACATGTCATGTTGTTTACATATAGTATTCTTATGGATTACTTTACAATGTATTCAGCAAATGCGATTCACCACTGAAAGGTTTCAACAGCTGTAATCTGAAGCTGCTTTGTGTCAATAGGCAGGTTAAGAAATCTAATTCAGGTTTGGCTGTCTGTTTTCCTTAGTGAAAACATAGTTATGAGTACATTCCTTTATCTACTTATCTACGTTTTTACTAAAGTTAGTGAATGGTGGAAAATATACCCATGGTGTTTTTGAGTTTATTGTTTTCCACTTTATCAGCCAAAAGAAATGTAAAACAAAACTTTTAAAAACATTTCTTTGATTGGATTTTCCTCGGAGGTCAGTGTCTGAAATATTCTGAAATAACCCACTTATGGTGACTGCTATGATGGTTCTGTGCACCTGGTTCTACTGCTTATCTTCAGAGGCTATAAGATATTGCATCTGACTAATTAAATTGCATGCAGGTTGAATAGCAAGAAATATTTAGACGTGCACATAAATGCTGTACAATGTGAATGGTAAAATAGTGAGATAACAAAATATCAATACACTGAACAATTTCAAACCTGAGATGTATTCATGTGCAAGAATTTGTTCACTGACCTGTCCAAATATATTCTGCAAATTCAGATTGCCACCTGGTGGCAGAGTTTGCAAACATCTGATGCTACCACTTACCAGCCCAAAGCAAGGCTAAAGAACAATAAAAACACATAACCTTGGGCTCAATTTTCCCCAAAGCCATTTTTTGGCATACTTAAAGAGTTAAGCCCGTTATTTTTGGACCCAACTACGCCAAAAAAAAAGTCATCCAACTTTCCCCGTTTGAATTGTTGATTTTGACGCCGCCTAGCCAGTCCTTTAGCTTTGGGGGTGGAGCCTAAGATCTGTGCCAAAAAGATCGGGTGCCAGGGTAACGAGGGACACACTGTGGGCTGAGGCTAGAAAGTGAAAAATACAACATTCTGGCCAGCTCACAGCAACCTGCACAAGCACCTTGCACATTGCAGTAGCATTCCTGCATTGTTATAAAGTGTTTATGACAAAAGTCTATACCCCCCTATCCCGGTGCCACTCCTAACCCGGGCTGAAAGACCTCCCAATGCCATTTGCCACTGCTAGCCCTGGCCGAAGGGCTTCTTGATGCCGGGTGCCGCTCCTAAGAAACATACGGCGTCTTAAGAAAAATTGGAGTTGACCAAAATTGCTTAAATGGCCAGAATTGGCGTCGGTGGCAGGTTACGCTCCCAAAGAGGTTTAAAAAAAATCCTACCTAAGTGAATTATGCTAGTGCAGAAACTTTGGGGAAACTTGGAGATTTTAATTTACTCCAAGAAAAATGGTGCGCGCCAAAAAAACGGCACAGATAATTGGGGAAAATTGAGCCCAGTGAAAGGAAAAGAAGTAAACCTTTTAGGCTGACCACAAGTCTGTACCTCCCTCAAGATCCCAGCAAGTATCTTAGCCCTTTACCCCAACCTGGCACCACATAGAGTTCCCAAGAGGATGCCCTGCAGCTGGATTCAAAGCCTGGCACAAGAAAAAAGATCAACCAGATTAGGTCTGCTCCACTGAGAATCAGTATGTTCAGCACAAACTCAGCCATGCCAGAAATCTGGATGTATTGATGTATTCCTTCTGCAAGCACCATGTAATCAAAATGTACAATGGCTTCATAAAATATATATCGGAATGTACAATTTCATTAAATATGTGGAAATTACTTGGACAAGAATGGACTAATAAAGAGCCAGCACAGATTTGTTAAGGGAAAATAATGTTTGACTAACTTGACGATGAGTTTTTTGATGAGGTAACAGAAAGGATGGATGAGAGCAATGCAGCTGATGTTGTGTATACAGACTTTCAAAAAGTGTTTTGATATAGTACCATATCATAGACTTGTTAGCAAAATTGAAGCCGATGGGATAAAATCTTCAAAAGAGAATTAGATAAATACTTGAAGAAGAAAACATTGCAGGGATATGGGGAAAGAGCCGGGGCATGTGACTAACTGGATTGCTCTTCGAAAGAGCTGGTGCAGACTTGCTGTACTATTCTCTGTGCACCTATCGAAACGTATAAGATTATGAGGAGGCTTGACAAGGTGGATGCAGAGAGGATGTTTCCACTGACAGGGGAGACTAGAACTAGGAGGCATAATCTTAGAATAAGGCCCCGCCCATTTAAAACTGAGATGAGGAGGAATTTATTTTCTGAGGGTTGCAAATCTGTGGAATTCGCTGCCTCAGACAGCTGTGGAAGCTGGGTCATTGAATAAATTTAAGACAGAGTTAGACAGTTTCTTAACCAATAAGGGAATAAGGGGTTATGGGGAGCGGGCAGGGAAGTGGACCTGAGTCCATTAGCGGATCAGCCATGATCACATTGAATGGCGGAGAAGGCTCGAGGGGCCGTATGGCCTACTCCTGCTCCTATTTCTTATGCTCTTATTGTTATGTATGCAACCTTATGTAACCAGTATCATACCGCCACCAGAGGGCGTACCTGTTGGAGTCCCAAGGGATCCCAGCATCCATTGAGAGCACTGTATATAAGCAGGCCTCCTATGCTGTACCAACACTCTGGAGTTTGAATAAAGGAGCTAAGGTCACACTTACTCATGTCTACAGTACTCAGTTACGTTACTTTATTATGAACATAACAACTTGCGACAAGATAACGAACAATCACGCGAAAATGCAGAAAACTGTTGGTATCCTGGAAAAATTCTCAGAAGGGGATGATCGGGAGGCATTCGTGGAGCGACTCAACCAATACTTCGTGGCCAACGAGCTGGAAGTGGATGAGAACGCTGCCAAATGAAGGGCGATCCTCCTCACCGTCTGTTGGGCAACAACCTATGGCCTCATGAAGAATCTTCTAGCTCCGGCGAAACCAACAACCAAATCATATGAAGAACTGTGTACACTGGTCCGGAAGCACCTAAATCCGAAGAAAAGCGTTCTGATGGCAAGGTATCGATTTTACACATGTCAACAGTGTGAAGGCCAGGAAATGGCGAGCTAAGTCGTCTTGCAGGACATTGCAAATTCGATGGATTCCTTGAGCAAATGCTAAGAGACTTCTTTGTGCTTAGCATTGGCCATGAGGTTATCCTTCGCAATCTATTGACTGTTGAAACACCGAACTTGAGCAAAGCTACAATAGCCCAGACATTTATGTCCACCAGTGATAACACCAAACAAATTTTGCAGCATAAAGAGGTTTCGGCAAGTACTGTACACAAAGTAACGTCATTTTCAGGCAGGAATGCATATGGCAGAACGTACACGCCTGCAGCTGCATAACCTCAGATGACCCAGAGTCCGCCATCAAACATTAATGTGAGGCAGTTAACACCTTGTTGGCGCTGCGGAGGTGATCGTCGAGCCCATCAATGCCGTTTCAAACACTATCCGTGCAAAGGCTGTGGAACAATGGGACACCTCCAGCGAATGTGCAGACAGGCTGCAAACCCTGCAAAGGAAGATCGATCCATGGCGGATCACACTGAACTAGAGACTCGAACCGAGGAGGCAGAAGTGTACGGGGTACACAACTTCACCATGAAATGTCCACCGATTATGTTAAAAGTTGAACTGAATGGAATTCCAGTATCCATGGAACTGGACATAGGTGCAAGTCAGTCCATCATGAGCAAAAAGGCCTTCGACAGGCTGCGGTGCAACAAGGCACACAGGCCAAGCTTAGCCCCATTCATACCAAGCTAAGAACTCACACTAAAGATCTGATCCCTGTAATTGGCAGTGCAGCAGTAAAAGTCTCCGATGATGGAGTGGTGCACAAACTACCACTATGGAGTGTACCAGGAGATGGCCCCACACTGTTTGGCAGAAGCTGGCTGGGAAAAATCCACTGGAACTGGAACGACATCCGAGCGCTCTTGTCTGTCGACGATGCCTCATGTGCCCAGGTTCTGAGCAAGTTTCTGTCGTTGCTGGAGCCAAGCATCGGAAGTTTCTCAGGGGCAAAGGTGCAGATCCACTTGGTTCCCGGTACATGGCCCATCCACCACAAGGGACGGGCAGTGCCATATATGATGCGAGAGAAAGTGGAAATCGAGCTGGACAGGCTGCAGCGAGAAGGCATCATCGCGCCGGCGGAATTCAACGAGTGGGCTAGTCCAATTGTTCCGGTCCTCAAGGGCGATGGCACGGTCAGAATTTGTGGGGACTATAAAGTAACGATTAACCGGTTTTCGATGCAGGACTAGTACCCGCTACCCAAGGCAGAGGACCTATTTGCGACACTGGCAGGAGGGAAGACGTTCACCAAGTTGGACCTGACGTCGGCCTACATGATGCTGGACCTGGCGGAATCTTCGAAAGGTCTCACCTGCATCAACACGCACAAAGGCCTGTTCATCTACAATAGATGCCCATTTGGGATTCGATTGACCGCGGCTATTTTTCAAAGGAACATGGAGAGCCTGCTAAAATCGGTTCCGAGCACCGTGGTTTTTCAGGACGATATATTGATCACAGGTCGGGACACCATCGAACACTTGAAGAACCTGGAAGAGGTTCTAAGTCGGCTAGATCACGTGGGACTCAGGTTGTAATGCTCGAAGTGTGTTTTCCTGGCGCCAGAGGTCGAATTCTTAGGCAGAAGAATTGCGGCAGACGGCATCAACAAAGCATGTACCATGATCGCGCAAACTTGTCACGCGATATTGAAATCAATTATCCTGTATTTGTACTCAACTATGGACATGGTCCCAATTGGCTTGCTGGCACAGTCACAGCCAGAGAAGGGAGTAGGGTGTTTCAGGTCAAACTTGCTCATGGACTAATTTGCAGAAAGCATTTGGACCAAACCAAACTGCAATTCACAGACAGCCACGAGCAACACGAAGAGGACACCACCAACTTCTAAGTGGCAACCGACATCACGGTTGACCACGAAGCTGAACTCACCATCCCCAGCAGCCTAGCAAGGCCAGCTGCCCAGCTGCCCAGCAGCCCAGCGAAAAACCAACCAACTCACCTCCACCTGCATTTGTACCGAGACGATCGACAAGGGAGCGAAAATCCCCAGGTTGTCTCACCCTGTTAATAAGTGTACCATTAACTTTGGGAGGGAGTGATGTTATGTATGCAACCCTATGTAACCAGTATCATACTGCCACCAGAGGGCGTACCTGTTGGAGTTCCAAGGGATCCCAGCATCCCTTAGGAGCACTGTATATAAGCAGGTCTCCCATGCTGTACCAACACTCTGGAGTTAGAATAAAGGAGCTAAGGTCACACTTACTCATGTCTACAGTACTCAGTTACGTTACTTTATTGTGACCATAACACTTATGTTCTTAAATGTATAATACCCTCAAAATACATGAGTGAATACCCAATAATGGCTTTGTAAATTAAGGGTGAATGCACAACAATATGTACAATAACTTCATAAATGTGACTTTACTTCCTTGAGAATACAATTAAAGTAGATAAAAACACACTTGTCTTTCTAGTTTACTTTCTCTCAGAAATGACCATACAAGTTTACAACATGGAAGGTCATTTGGTTCATTGTGTTTACTGGTTCTTTCCTCGATTTAAATTATTTCAAAGTGCAGTCAGTTTTATGCTGATGGAGTTAGATGAGGAAGGATGGGAGGAGGCTCGACTGTATCATAAACACCAGCATGGATTGGTTGGGCCAAATGGCCTGTTTCTGTGCTGTATATTCTATATCATTCTATGTTTTTTTTAATTAGGCAAACATGACAGCCATTTTGTGCAGAACATGATTCCACAAACAGCAATGAGATGCATGATCAGTTAATTTTTTAGTGATGTTGGTTGAGGGAAGGCTGTCAGTCAGGGTACTGGGAGAGCTCCCTGCTCTTCCAAATTGTGTCTTAGATCTTGAACTTCCATCTGAACCATTGAAACAGACAGACATGACCTTAGCTAAATGCCTTGGCCCCGAAATTCATGGTCCCGGGAAGGACCGTTACTGCCTGTTTGTGGTGGCCATTTGTCAAAATCGAATGGCCGCCGCTTGGGGCTCAACTGGCCGTCCTGACGTAGATTCGGCTCTGGAGGTCTTGCAGCATTGTGGGCCACCACTGACTCTTGTGGCTTGTGGTAGTACTGACGCGCTAAAAGTGCGCACCACTCTGCCCTGAGACCTATTTTCACCGTGAAAAAGCCGGCCCTTCAACTGACGGTGCCCTCGCCAGCTTTTAGGGCCGATGCAGAGTGGCAGAGATCTCGGAGCCAGGGGAGCGGAGAGAGACAAGAAGGTAAGATCCAAACCTGAGGATGTTCAGCACAGAACCCGCACTCCAGGGGAGAGAGGAAGGCAAGGAGAGAGAGAGAGAGAGAGAGAGAGAGAGAAGTAAAAGAAAAAGAAAAAGGAGAAAGAAATGTGAGGAAAGGGAATGAGAAAATTTGATTGGGAGAGAGAAATAGAGAAAAAGGAATAGAGAAAGAGAAAAGTGGAAAATAAACTAGAGAGAGAGAGAAATAGGGATCCCGAGATTCACAGAGAAAACTGAAATCTCAATCCAGGGGCTTAGACTGGAAACGTTGCCCCAGCTCAGCATTCCGAGCGGTAACAAATTGGAATCTGTTCCACTTCCGACGCCTCCAGGCTAGATCCAAGGTCGTCTCATCCTCTATCGTCGAACCACAGTACACAGACGACGCTTACGTCTGCGCACACTCGGAGGCCAAACCCCAAGCCATCAGCCATCATCAACACCTTCCTCAACGCATAAGAAATCATGGGCCTTACACTAAACATCCATAAGACAAAGATCCTCCACCAACCTGACTCCGCCACACAGCACTGCCCCCGGTTATCAAAATTCACGGTGAGGCCTTGGACATTGTGGACCATTTTCCATACGTCAGGAGCCTAATCAGGGGAAAAAAGGCCTTAACACCACCAGTTTTCTGGCTGCACTGAATTTTGGCCCCCTTGTCTGAAAGGCAGCACCTAGAATAGTACAGCACTCCCTTAGTACAACATTGGAATGTCACCCTATATGATGTGCTTCAGTTCTAGAGTCCAGATATGGTTATGTCAGTCTGTTTCAATGTCAGTCTGTTTCATAAAATTATAGAAGTTTACATCACGGAAAGAGGCCAACAAGAGGCTATCCACCCACTTTCCAGCTTTAGGTCCGTTTCCCTACAGGTTACGGCACTTCAGGTGTACATCCAAGTACTTTTTAAATGTGGTGAGGGTTTCTGCCTCGACCACACTTTCAGGCAGTGAGTTCCAGACCTCCATAACTCTTTGCGTGAAGAAGTTTCCCCTCAAATCCCCTCTAGACATTCTACCAATTACTTAAAATTTAGGCCCCCTGGTTGTTGATCGGGGAAAGTTAGTACAACAATTTCTGCCGCATTTCTGGACCTAAAAACCCGGCATAACTCTGGCAATATGCCAGAAAACGGGCTTGGGCAAAATTGAGCCCAATGTGTATTCCCTTTCCTTGTTAGCCCTCCCGAAATGCATTACCTCACACTTCTCTGAATTAAATTCCATTTGCCACTGGGTGTTCTGCCCACCTGACCAGTTGATTGATATCTTCCTGCAGTCCGCAGCTTTCTTCTTCATTATCAACCACACAACCGATTTTAGTATCATCTGCAGACTTCTTAATCATACCCCCAATATTCAAGTCCAGATCATTGCTATATATCACAAAAATCAAGGGACCTAGCACTGAGCCCATTGGAACCGCACTGGAAACATCCTTTCAGTCGCAAAAACACCCATCAATCATTACCCTTTGCTTCTGCCTCTGAGCCAATTTTGGATCCAACTTTCAGTGTCAAAATGCAGGTTATTTTTATAAATAGCAATGTGCAACATTCCTTTTGGTAGCTCATTTTAATAAAATATGATTTCTAAATGTGCACTTAACATCAGAAATTATCTTTCTGCTATTTAGTGTGGTATTCATGGGCCCAAGTTTCCACATGATTCGCGCCTGATTTTTAGGAGCAACTGGTGGAGAACGGACTATTTTAGAAATCGCAATTCTCCACATTTTTTTTTCTGCAGTTCTAGTCAGGTAGAACAGTTCTAGTTTAGAACAGTTCTAGTTTAGAACAGAATTTTTTCTTCAAAAGGGGGCGTGTCCGGCCACTGACGCCTGATTTGAAAGTTTCCACAGTGAAAATGTACTCCAGAATGGAGCCAGTGAAGATTTTTGTAGAACTGAAAAAACCTGTTCTACACATTAAAAAATCAGGTGCAGGTTACAAATTAGGCGTCCAGAACGAGGTGGGGGGAAATGGAACTCATTAAATTCGACAATAAATCCTTATTTATACTTCTACAAATATTATACAAATAAATCCAACCTGAATAAACATTTATAAGCCAAGAAAAGATTAAATAAACCATCTTCCTACCTGTGTGAAAGTGTTTCAGCCAGGGAGAATTCTGCAGCCGTTCGTGCCGCTGAGCCGGAGGGGGAGAGAGAGAGAGAGAGAGAGAGAGGGGGGGGGAGGGAGGGAGAGAGAGGAGAGGGAGAGAGAGAGAGGGGAGGGAGGGAGAGAGAGAGAGAGAGAGGGGAGGGGAGAGAGAGAGAGAGGGGGGGGAAGAGAGAGGAGGGGGAAGAGAGAGGGGGGGGAAAGAGAGAGGGGGGGAAAGAGAGGGGGGGGAAAGAGGTGGGAAGAGAGAGGGGGGGGCGAGTCGGGTCGGGGAACAGGAGTGCGGGTTGGGTCGGGTCGGGTCGGGGGGGGTCGGGTCGCGGGGGGGAGCGGGGGTCGGGTCGGGGCGGGGGGGGGAGCGGGTCTCGGGTCGGGGCGGGGAGGGGGAGCGGGTCTCGTGTCGGGGCGGGGGGGGGGGAGCGGGTCTCGGGTCTCGGGTCAGGGCAAGGAGGGGGGGGAGCGGGTGTCGGGTCTCGGGCGGGGAGGGGGAGCGGGTGTCGGATCTCGGGTCGGGGTGGGGAGCGAGTGTCGGATCTCGGGGGGGGGGGGGAGCGGGTCTCGAGTTGGGGCGGGGGGGCGAGCGGGTGTCGGGGCGGGGGGGGGGAGCGGGTATCGGGTCGGGGTGGGGGGGGGCGGGGGGCGGGGCGTGGGGGGGGGGAGCGGGTGTCGGGTCTGGTCGGGGGGGGGAGCAGGAGCTGGCCTTGGGAGGAGCCTCATTCACGCAGCCCTAGTGAGGCCATTCAGTCAGGGCTAGGGGCTGCGTGCTTCGGGCCACTCCCACACAGTTCGGCGCCTGGAGCTACTGTACTTGCGTGCTGACTGTAGCGCGCACGTGCAGAGGTCCCGGCACGGTTTTCAGCGCCGGGACCTGGCTCCGCCCCCTCCCACAGCTCGTGCTGGCTGCGCCGAGGGCCAGAGGACCTGTAAGTAGGTGGAGAATACCGAGGATTTTTTTAGGCGCCGTTTTAGGCGCGAAAAATGGGCGCCCAGCTCGGAGGGGCGCCCGTTTTTTTTCTTGTGGAAACTTGGGCCCCATTGGGAGTTCTGATGATCTCACTGTCCTTGCAATGAAACCCTCATGCCTCAACTGTAATCTAATGATATTTGGTAAGTATCAGTATTATAAGTTTATTGTGCATATATTAGATTGGTATTTTAATTGCACAGTTTGTATGGCTGTGTCTTTTTTTAATATATTATGTAAAATGACAACAATGGGGATAGGCGGGAAGACTGTGTGATGCCATGGGTTGGACTCTGCATTTCTGGGCTGAAATTGAATTACGAAAGACTTGCTAAAACACGCAGGGCTATAACTGAACCAGTTGTCAGAAACAACTTTACTCTTTTCAGTCACATGCCACCAAAAACAATTGTGAAGTAAAAGCTTCAACTTGCATCACTGTGCAGTGTTTTAAGATCCACTAGGGTAAGTTTTCTGATTGTGCTCCCAGCGTAGCGTCTTGCCCGATGGTACTGCACATTGAATAGTAAGGTCATGTGCTGCATGAGTATGGGAGTATGTTGTGGGAAAATTTATCCATGTATTCCATAGCAATCACATGAGGGTTTTGAGGATGAATTTTTCAAGCACGAGGATAAAATATTCCTTGATCTCAGCCCCAGATAGGCATGATATGACTAGAAAGCAAAGTAAAAATTTTGGAATGTTTAGAATAGATAAATGCTGACTTTAAATGGTGAAAATCTTGAAGGTGCTTTAGTGGTGCATACTGATTGGACACTTCAAATGCTTTCCTTGAGGTGACAACAGCATTCCTATGTCTTCAATGTCAGAGAAAGGCACACGAGGACTTGATGTTGGGAGAGATTTGTTGCATGACATGACCAGTGATGTAATTGAGGTTCATCAAGCCACAACATAGCTCTTCACACAGAGATTGAAAATCTGGAGGTCATTCCTTCAAACAAGAAAGTATTTCTGGAACATACCTAAACAGTGAGCTCATTGTTGCATTCATGACATTACTCCAGATTTAGCCAGTCCAGGTGACTGGGATAAAAACACTAAATAGAAACATGGCAATTACTGAGGCCATACAAGCATGCTACAGATGACTTCATTGTTGTTGGAATATAGGATCGTTGATGTGATACAAAAAGTGTGCAAAGGTAACAGCGAAATGTACAACTTTGAGCTTTGGTTCTGGCGAATGCATCAGTAATCTATCTATGAAGTTGAGTTGGATCATATTGCCATCACACTAGCAGATTTTACCTTGGTTGCTGGAAATTACATTTTGTAATATATATGCCCGATATACATTTCTAAAATTATGTGGAGCCATATTTTTTGACTAGAGTCATATTTTCTTTCTTGCAATTTTTTATTGTTAGAATTCCTTGAGGATGCAATATTTGACAAATAATTGTGTGTTTATACATATTGACTTGGCTCATAATTAAAGAAAGCTCTTTTATCTGTTCAATCTTAATCACTTTCGATAGCTCTTTCTGATACATTATTCAGTAAGTTTTTTTTTTAAAAACAATTTCATCAAGGAATTTTGCATGTCAACTTTCCAATAGAGCCAATTGATCACCAATGAGGGGTAATGTTTCAGTGTAGGCACTTTAATGGTGGCACCATTCTGAAAATAATCAAATTCTGGCTGCCTCCGACATTTCACAAAGTGCATAATTTAAAACCTTAGCTGCTATACTATTCTGACTATAGCACTCTCTACTGGTTAACTGGATTCATGTGGAAAATATTAGCCGAATTGCCTAGTTACTTTTATTGGCATCTGCACTAAGTTGAATTAATACGTCTCACCTGGAATCATTTTATTGATACACAAGTACAAGCAAAAATGTTCCCTTTGATGCTAACTAGTCTATTAGAGAGAGGTTTGGCAAATTAGAAAAATAATGTGGTGGGAATGGAGCCAGAAACATGGATTTGGACAAATGTGGAAGACGTAAAAGGGATGAAACATCAGAAACTACAAACAAGAATGTAGCAAAAAGGACCCTAATTTCAGACATGTAAAAACAAAAGCTACACATTAGCAGTTTTGGTAATTGCTCTTTAATCATATTTTACTTTGAATCATTTATCCTCCAAAAATATTTGAACCAAAGTCAATGGCAGAATAATATAGCTGCCACCTTGTCCAAAATGTATTTTAGGATGAACTGAAGTGCAGTACACTGAGCTGCATTTCTGCATAATGTTGCATAAACTTGACAGACGATCCTATTTGTCAGTGAATTTTGCACTTCCAAATAGGATTGTGTTTTTAACGTGGCAAGTAAATGGAAAAAAATACATGTATGTCAAAACAAATGCAGAATGTTTAGGTAGTAAATGAGCACCAAGATGACACCGGATTTAAATTAAATTGTGACTTTATTAGGGCATAAGAAAATTCTCAAACAAGCTGAAGTGGTCTGTGCCATATGTGTTAGTAGATTACTTTGTACTGGACAATCATTGCAATCCCACATTCAAATTTTTATCAAGGTATGGTAGACTGCTTCAGGAGTTTGGATAATTTGCAGATTTGTAGAATTTTACTACAACTTCACAAAATTGTTGCTTTAAAAAATTGTAGACAGGAAACAATGGAATGAGAAGGGTGCGGGGGCGATGTGGCTGCGATGTGTCATCCCATTGATCATTAGTGTTGATCTGGCTGGCTAGACACCTCCCGAAGCATAGCACAGGAAATGTTTTTTGTTTTTCAATTTCCACATAAAATTAATAGATAATTTGAAGTCAGCAACAGTGTCAGACTAAATGTGCATTTACTCAGTGAGCTAAAGGGAAGCTACATTTGAAAAGGTCTCTTAGATGGTAGTCAAAGCAGAAATTTTAGCAGATTCGTTGACAGAAATTGTGTCTTGGAACAAGGATTGATCCAGAGAACAAGTGTTAGATTGCATGAAACGGGTCGAAGATGTGCAAGTTATTGTGTGACATTTGTAGGGAGAGTTATTGTTCTGTGAACCAACTGTTGAAGCTTGAGGTTGTAATTCATGGTAAAATGGGCTCAATTTTTCCCAGTGATTTGCGCCATTTTTTTGAGCAGGCTGCTTTTTTTGGCCGAAGTATAAAAAACCACAGTTTCCCCAATCAATTTGCACCAGCATAACTCAGTTTTTAGGTACATTTTTTTTCAACCAAAGGGGGCGTAGCCTGGCACCTGTGCCAATTCTGGTCATTTAGGCAAGTTTGGCCAGCTGAGTGTTACTCCAGTCCTGCTTAGGCCAGCGTATGTGGCCTCTGCAGAAAAACCTTCTGGAGAGTTAAAGAAATTAGCGCAGGTAAGGAAATTGGCGCAGGCAAGTGCAGCACATTCCGGACAGCAGCAGCAGGAAAGGTAAGAGAGAGGTGGGGGGGCGGGGGGGAGGGAGACGGGGTGGGGGGAAGCCTTTTGGGTGTAGTTAGGTGTGGGGACCGGGAGGGCTAAGGGAGCGCGAGTGGACCGTAAGGCACTCGGGGCCAGGGTCGGGCCGGGCACCGGCTTTAATAATTGGAGGTAAGTTGCTGCAATATATTTTAATGTGTTTTTAAGTTGATGCAGTATGTTTTAATGTGTTTTTAAATTGATGCAATATGTTTTAATGTGTTGGGAACTGGCTGTATGTTTCACTTTGCAGCCTTAGCTCGCATTGTGTCCCTGATTACCATGGCAACCATGGCGCAGATCAAGGCTCCACCGCCAAAACTAAAGGACAGGTTAGACCACGCCAAAATGAAGAAATCCAGTGGGGAAACTTAGAACATTTTTTTTTGGCGCACTTGGGCCCCCAAGAAACGGGCGTAACTTTTCAAGTACGCCAAAAAAAAGCTTTGGGGAAAATTGAGCCCATAAAGCTGAAGGGACGTGCCAGATGTGGAGCAGTTATAGGGGAGCTGAAGCATGTTTAATCTGTGTGTGTGTGTAACTAGAATCCTGGAATGTATTAATGTTTTGTACTGGGCATTAATGGAAGGGTCTGAGTTGTTTCATTTGCGTTTTCTGACCTAAACTCATTAAACCTCTTCCTGCACTGTTTCCACATGTTCAGTGGCAGTGTTGGCTGTTGAAGGATGTGGTCATTTCCTTCCTTTTCCCTTCGGCCATTCCTCTTGGGGCTGATGTCCATGTTAAAAGGTATTTCCCCCACCTCCTTCTAACTTGTAGGGACTTCTACAGCCCCATCAGTAAATCTTTATTAGGTACTCTAAGCTGGAAATTCCAGTCTGGCGGGGGCTGGAATGCCAGTGCTATTCTCCTTGGAACTGCAATTTAAACTGCAATTTGGGGCGGAAGCCGAATCTACTGGTTTCCCCCTGCATGCACAAAATTGCATTATAGAGGAGATGGGTGCTTCTTCTGTCCTTCCCTGTGTTTCCAGGTTACTCTGGGATTTTTGCCAACCCCGCTTCTGTTAGGCCCAGTGGGACTGGCACATGTTGAGAGCAGGCATAGGTCCTGTCATGTATGCAACCTTCATGCAACAACACTGCAATACTGTATATATTGAGAAATGCACACATTGACCACACGGGGTGAACTTGTGGGAGACACTCGTGTCATTCAGGTACATAAAGGGAGGTCCCACGCAGGGTCATCACTTCTTGGTCCTGTGAATAAAGGTGCAGGTCACAGAGTGACCTTGTCCATAGAATGTGCCTCGTGTGGATTTGTGGTATTGTGTAAGGACTTTACAGTGGCGACAAGAAACGGGAATCAACGACCCACGAGAATGGCCACCGGTAGTACAGAGGAACGATACTGTGTTGGTGAGGATTGGGACAATTTAATTGAGAGGCTTCAGCAGAGCTTTGTCATGAAGGACTGGCTGGGAGATGCAGCGGCCGACAAGCGAATGGCTCATCTACTGACCAGCTGTGGATCTAAGACTTGCGCGCTCATGAAAGACCTGCTAGCACCCGAGAAGCCGGCGGACAAAACCTTTGAAGAGCTCAGCAAGTTAATCAGTGAGCACCTCAAATCGGCGAGCAGCATACACATGACCCGACACAGATTTTATACCCAACGACGTCGGGAAGGACAGAGCACACCGGACTTCGTTGCGGACTTCCGGCGCTTGGCCAGTCTCTGTAAGTTCACAGACGCCTGCAGGGGGGAGATGCTAAGGGACTTCTTTATTGAGGGCATCGGTCACGCCGGGATTTTCAGAAAGTTAATCGAGACCAAGGACTTGACCTTCGAAGTGGCGGCGTTGCTGGCTCAGACTTTTATGGCGGGGGAGGAGGAAATCAAGATAATATACGTGCGCAATCCTGACTCCAACGTGGCGATGGATCAGGGGGTCAATATCAGAAATGCGACTCAGAGCCCAGCAGGCAGGCAAGGGCAGTTCGACATACCCCGCATATAATGCGTTCTGGGATGGGGCCATTGACACCCACTAACAGGGTGCTCAAGAGCAGTCAAAGGGACAATCAGCGAGGAATGGCTGGTAACAGCTCTTTTGTTCACAATAATGGGAATCTCAGTTCATGCTGGAGGTGTGGGGGCAGACATGCTGCCAGGACTTGCAGGTTTCAACAGTTCGCCTGCAGAAATTGTAACCTCACTGGCCATTTAGCCAGAATATGCAGGAAGCCTGCGACCAGGCTAATTTACGAGGTGGATGGACCAGAAGAGGGGTCTGCGAGGCTGGATGACGCGCTGGGCAAATCAATGGACGCTGAAGTTCAGCGGGTTCATGTGGCAAACATTCACAGCTCATATACCAAAACGCCACCTATAATGATGAATGTCCTATTAAACGGCATCCCGGTACACATGGAGCTGGACACGGGGGCCAGCCAGTCACTCATGAGCGTTCAACAATTCGAAAAGCAATGGCCACTAAAAGCCAGCAGACCCAAACTAGAACGCATTGAGACTCAATTACGGACGTACACCAAAGAAATCATTCCAGTGCTAGGCAGTGCAACGTTAGCTGTCACACACAATGGATCAGTGAACCGGCTGCCGCTCTGGATTGTCCCGGGCAATGGTCCCGCACTGTTGGAGAGGAGCTGGTTAGCTGAGATGAACTGGAAATTTGAGTCGCTATTTCAACCTGGCGTCGGGAAGTTCAAAGGTACCAAAGTAGTGATTCGCATCGCCCCAGATGCCAGACCAGTGCACCACAAAGCCAGAGCTGTGCCGTATGTGATGCGGGAGAAAATTGAAAGCGAATTGGACCGTTTGCTGAGAGAGGGCATCATCTCGCCCATTGAATTCAGCGACTGGGTGAGCCCCATTGTTCCCGTCCTAAAAGCGGATGGCTCGGTCAAGATCTGTAGCGACTACAAGGCCACTATCAACCGGGTGTCCCTACAAGACCAATACGCGCTTCCGAGAGCGGAGGACCTTTTTGCCACGCTGGCAGGCAGCAAGCTGTTCACCAAGTTGGACCTCACTTCAGCCTACATGACCCAAGAACTGGCCGACGAATCTAAACTACTGACCACCATCACCACGCACAAGGGACTGTTTGTTTACAACAGGTATCCATTTGGCATTCGATCAGAGGCCGCGATTTTTCAAAGAAACATGGAAAGCCTGCTCAAATCCATTCCTGGAACAATCGTATTCCAGGACGATATCCTCATCACGGGTCGGGACACCGAGGAACACCTCCACAATCTGCAAGAGGTGCTACGCCGACTGGACTGGGTAGGCCTGCGACTCAAGAAACCTAAGTGTGTGTTTTTGGCTCCCGAAGTCGAGTTTCTGGGCAGGAGGGTTGCTGCAGACGGGATTCGGCCTACCGAATCCAAAACAGAGGCGATTCGCTGAACGCCCAGGCCTTGCAACACATCGGAGTTGCGTTCATTTCTGGGACTCTTGAACTATTTCGGGAACTTTCTGCCGAACTTAAGCACATTGTTGGAGCTGCTACACGTGCTCCTGTGTAAGGGTTGCGATTGGTTTTGGGGGGACTGTCAAGAACGGGCTTTCAATCGGGCGTGTAACCTACTCTGTTCAAATAAGTTGTTGACCCTGGACAACCCCTGTAAGAAATTGGTTCTGACGTGTGATGCATCGCCCTATAGGGTTGGGTGCGTGTTGCAGCAGTACAATGCTGAGGGGCAACTCCAACCTGTGGCTTATGCCTCCAGGTCGCGCTCTCAAGCAGAACGTGGATATGGGATGATTGAGAAGGAAGCACTCGCATGTGTCTGTGGGGTGAAAAAGATGCACCAGTACCTTTTTGGCAGGAGGTTCGAATTAGAAACAGACCACAAGCCATTAACATCCCTGTTGTCAGACAGCAAGGCTGTCAATGCCAATGCGTCAGCTCGCATACAGCGATGGGCTCTCACGCTGTCTGCGTGGACTCTTAGGAATCTGAGGAAGATCATGAGATGGTATTCACACCACCGCCAGTGAACGAGCAACAAGGACATTCAGCAGCATGCACAGTCCCTGCGGTCAGCCCGGACTCGCCACAGGGGACAGACACGCAGGCCAAGGCTCAACAGCCAGGAACCCCCAACTGCGGCGCTCCATGAGGGAGCACAGACCACCCGAAAGACTTAACCTGTGATCCCAATAAGACGTTGGGGGGGAGGTGATGTCATGTATGTAACCTTCATGTAACAACACTGCAATACTGTATATACTTGAGAAATGCACACATTGACCACAGGGGGTGAATTTGTGGGAGATACTCCTCACCTGGTCATCCAGGTACATAAAGGGAGGTCCCACACAGGGTCCTCACTTCTTGGTCCTGTGAATAAAGGTGTAGGTCACAGAGTGACCTTGTCCATAGAATGTGCCTCATGTGGATTTGTGGTCTTGTGTAAGGACTTTACAGGTCCCATTCTGAAAAGCACCAGGAGTCAGTGAGAAAACAGCAATCTTTCCTTGACGTTGTTTCCCATTCAATTAATGGCCTGTTTGGTGGGGCAACAAAAGAACAGAAGAATTAGGAACAGGAGTAGGCCATTTAGCCCCTCGAGCCTGCTCCGCCATTCAACAAATCATGGCTGATCTGGCCGTGGACTCAGCTCCACTTACCCGCCCACTCCCCATAACCCTTAATTCCCTTATTGGTTAAAAATCTATCTATCTGTGATTTGAATACATTCAATGAGCTAGCCTCAACTGCTTCCTTCGGCAGAGAATTCCACAGATTCACAACCCTCTGGAAGAAGAAATTCCTTCTCAACTTGGTTTTAAATTGGCTCCCCCATATTTTGAGGCTGTGCCCCCTAGTTCTAGTCTCCCCAACCAGTGGAAACAACCTCTTTGCCTCTATCTTGTCTATCCCTTTCATTATTTTAAATGTTTCTATAAGATCACCCCTCATCCTTCTGAACTCCAACGAGTAAAGACCCAGTCTACTCAATCTATCATCATAAGGTAAACCCCTCATCTCCGATATCAGCCTAGTGAATCGTCTCTGTATCCCCTCCAAAGCTAGTATATCCTTCCTTAAGTAAGGTGACCAAAACTGCACACAGTACTCCAGGTGCGGCCTCACCTATACCCTATACAGTTGCAGCAGGACCTCCCTGCTTTTGTACTCCATCCCTCTCGCAATGAAGGCCAACATTCCATTCGCCTTCCTGATTACCTGCTGCACCTGCAAACTAACTTTTTGGGATTCATGCACAAGGACCCCCAGGTCCCTCTGCACCGCAGCATGTTGTAATTTCTCCCCAATCAAATAATATTCCCTTTTACTGTTTTTTTTTCCCCCAAGGTGGATGACCTCACATTTTCCGACATTGTATTCCATCTGCGAAATCTTAGCCCATTCGCTTAACCTATCTAAATATCTTTGCAGCCTCTCTGTGTCCTCTACACAACCCGCTTTCCCACTAATCTTTGTGTCATCTGCAAATTTTGTTACACTACACTCTGTCCCCTCTTCCAGGTCATCTATGTATATTGTAAACAGTTGTGGTCCCAACACCGATCCCTGTGGCACACCACTAACCACCGATTTCCAACCCGAAAAGGACCCATTTATCCTGACTCTCTGCTTTCTGTTCACCAGCCAAATCTCGATCCATGCTAATGCATTTCCTTTGACTCTGCGTACCTTTATCTTCTGCAGTAACCTTTTGTGTGGCACCTTATCGAATGCCTTTTGGAAATCTAAATACACCACATCCATCGGTACACCTCTAACCACCATGCTTGTTATATTCCAGTAAATTAGTTAAACATGATTTCCCCTTCATGAATCCATGTTGCGTCTGCTTGATTGCACTATTCCTATCTAGATGTCCCCCTATTTCTTCCTTAATGATAGCTTCAAGCATTTTCCCCACAGTTAATTGCTGGTATGAGTACCTGTGTATAAGCAGAAACGTTACAGACCAACACAGAGGCAAATTCCCGCGCCTCAAATTAACTGCCATATATTTGTTTCAAAAATCATGAGGTGTCTTTTTTTATATTCGTTACTGGGATGTGAGCATCGCTGGTAAGGCCAGCATTTATAGCGCATCTCTAAGTGCCCTTGAGAAGGTGGTGGTGAGATGTCCTCTTGATCTGTTGCAGTCCGTGTGGTGAAGGTACTCCCAAAGTGCATAGGAGGGAGTTCCAGAGTTTTCACCCAGCGATTATGAAGGAACACCAATATATTTCCAAGTCAGGATTGTGTGTAACTTGGAGGTGATGGTGTTCCCATGCACCTGCTGCCCTTGTCCTTCTTGGTAGTAGAGGTTGTGGACTTGGGAAGTGCTGTCGGAGAAGCCTTTGCGAGTTGCTGCAGTGAATCTTGTAGATGGTACACACTGCAGCCATGGTGCACCGGTGGTGGAGTGAGTGACTGTTTAAGGTGGTGGATGGGGTGCCACTCAAGCGGGCTGCTTTGAGTGTTGTTGGAGCTGCACTCATCCAGGCAAGTGGAGAGCTATCGATCACACTCCTGACTTGTGCGTAGATGGTGGAAAGGCTTTGGGGAGTCAGGAGGTGAGACACTCGTCGCAGAATACCCAGCCTCTGACCTGCTCTTGTAGCCACAGTACTTATGTGGCTGGTCCAGTTAAGTTTCTGGTAAATGGTGACACCCAGGATGTGAATGTTGGGCAATTCGGCGATGGTAATGCCGTTGAATGTCAAGGTGTGGTGGTTATTGGCTATCTTGTTGTAGTGCGAATGTTACTTGCCACTTATCAGTCCAAGCCTGAATGTCATCCAGGTCTTACTGCTTCCTTATCTGTGGAATTGCGAATGGAACTGAACACTGTGCAATCATCAGCAAACATCCCCCCTTCTGAACTTATGATGGAGAGAAGGTCATTGATGAAGCAGCTGGAGATGGTTGGGCCTAGGACACTGCCACAGGAACTCCTACAGCGATGTCCTGGGGCTGAGATGATTGGCCTCCAACAAGCACAACCATCTTTCTTTGTGCTAGGAGTGGAGAGGTTTCCCCTGATTCCCATTAACTTCAATTTTACGAGGGCTCCCCGATGGCACACTCAGACAAATGCTGCCTTGATGTTAAGAGCAATCACTCTCACCTCTGGAATTTAGCTCTTTTGTCCATGTTTGGACCAAGGCTGTAATGAGGTCTGGAGCCGAGTGGTCCTGGCAGAACCTAAACTGACCATCGGTGAGCAGGTTATTGGTGAGTAAGTGCCGCTTGTTGGAACTGTCGACAACACCTTCCATCATTTTTCTGATGATTGAGAGTATACTGATGGGGCGGTATTTGGCCGGATTGGATTTGTCCTGCTTTTTGTGGACAGGACATGCCTGGGCAGTTTTCCACATTGTCGGGTAGATGCCAGTGTTGTAGCTGTACTGGAACTGCTTGGCTAGATGTGTGGCTAGTTCTGGAGCACATGTCATAAGCATGGCAGCCAGGATATTGTTGGGGCCCATAGCCTTTGCTATATCCAGTGTGCTCAGCCGTTTCTTGGAGTGAATCGAATTGGCTGAAGACTGGCGTCTGTGATGGTATAGACTTCGGGATGAAGCCGAGATTGATCATCCACTCGGCACCTGGCAGAAGATGGTTGTAGACACTTCAACCGTGTCTTTTGCATCATTCACAACTGGATGTGGCAGGACTGCAGAGCTTTGATCTTATCTGTTGGTTATGGGAACGCTTAGCTCTGTCTATAGCATGCTGCTTCCATAGTTTAGCATGCATGTAGTCCTGTGTTACAGCTTCTCCAGGTTGGCATCTCATTTTTAGGTACACTTGGTGCTGCTCCTGGCATGCTCTTCTACACTCCTCATTGAACCAGGGTTGGTTGCCTGGCTTGATGTTAATGGTAGAGTGAGGGATATGCTGGGCTTGAGGTTACAGACTGTGGTAGAATACAATTCTGCTGCTGCAGATGGCCCACAGCACCTCATGGATGTCTGGTTTTGAGTTGCTACATCTGTTCTGAATCTATTCCATTTAGCATGGTGGTAGTGCCACGCAACACGATGGAGGGTGTCCTCAGTCTCCACAAGGACTGTGCGGTGGTCACTGCTGCCAGTACTGTCATGGACAAATGCATCTGCGACAGATAGATTGGTGAGGAAAAGGTCAAGTAGGTTTTTCCCTCATGTTGCTGCTCTCACCACCTGTTGCAGGGCCCCCCGTGATAACTATGTCCTTTAGGATTCGGCCACCTCAGTCAGTCGTGGTACTACCGAACCACTCTTGCTGATGGACATTGAAGTCCCCCACCCAGAGTACATTCTGTGCCCTTGCTACCCTCAGTGCTTCTTCCAAGTGGTGTTCAACATGGAGGAGTACTGAATCATAGAAATTAGAAATTTACAGCACAGAAGGAGGCCATTCGGCCCATCGCATCTGTGCCGGCAGACAAAGAACTATCCAGCCTAATCCCACTTTCCAGCTCTTGGTTCGTAGCCTTGCAGGTTACAGCACTTCAAGTGCATAACCAAGTTCTTTTGAAATACTATGAGGGTTTCATCAGCTGAGGGGGTGCGGTAGTAGGTAATCAGCAGGAGGTTTCCTTGCCCATGTTTGACCCGTTGCCATGAGACTTAATGGGCTCCGGAGTCAATGCTGAGGACTCCCAGGGCCTCTCCCTCCCAACTGTATACCACTCTGCCACCACCTCTGGCGGCTCTGATCTGCTGGTTGTACAGGACATACCCAGGGATGGTGATGGAGGAGTCTGGGACGTGGCTGAAAAGTCTGATTATGTCAGGCTGTTGCTTGACTAGTCTGTGGAATAGCTCTCCCAATTTTGGCATAAGTCCCCAGATGTTAGTGAGGAGGACTTTGCAGTGTTGACTGGGCTGGGTGTGTCTTTGTCATGTCCGATGCTGGTCCCGAGGTCGCTGCCTGTGGTCCGTCCGGTTTAATTCTTCTTATAGGTGCAGAAATTGCAGGCGGATGCCTCCGACCTGAAAAATTTCTACGAACTTACCTGGTGGTCCAGGAGGTTTGGAGACTTGCGGTCCTGGGCCTTTGTGCGAAGGCCTGCTTAGAGGCCCACATATCCCAGGGATGTAGGCGCTCCACACACGTCCCTGAGATCATGTGGGCCGGCCCAACATTCACAGTTATACTTGTGGTAAGTTCCATATGTATGGAATCACCACAGGTCTGAATGGGAATACTCTCCAAAATACACAAACACTTAAAATAACTTTTTAAAAAACATCACATATTTAAAATTAATCAAAATGGAATTTAATTAATTGTTTAAAACAAAAAATTTATTTTTGAAAAATAAATTTACATATTTTAAAGAGTTTAAAAATAAACTTACCTTATTTCTCAAATTTTTAAATGTTTAAATTATTGAAAAAATTAATTTTTCTGTCCCTTTAAAAGTATTTTGCTGATAAAAGCACGTCTGCTTTTATCAGTCATACGACTTTCAAGGGCATTCACTGGGCAGAATTTGGGCAAGTAGTCCAAATCTCCGCCCATGGAGGCCCTTTACTTCTGGATGCCTGCGATTTGTCCAGAGGGTTTTAGACAGATCACAAGTTCCGGGTTTAGGCGTATGCACAGTGCATGCCTAAACCTGGGACTTGCGGGACCCCTACGGGCATATGCGCACCTTGTATGCGCCCGTAGTGGCCGCGAATTAGGGGCCATTGTTTTTGTAATGGTTTGTTACAACTGAGTGGCTTGTTAAGCCATTTCAGAGGGTATTTAAGAGTCAATGACATTGCCTTGTGTCTAGAGGCGCATATAGGGCAAACCAGGTAAGGACTGCAGGTTTACTTCCCTAAGTACATTTGTGAAGAAGGTGTTAAGACCTTCTTCATAAGATTACGGCAGTTGATCCTGTATAAATTATGTTTTTTGGCTTCTTTTTAAAGGCTTCTATGATTTTTTTGAAATAACTCATTTCCATATTACAGCTGGTAGGGATAAGTTGAAGTAGCAGCAGCTGACTGCAGAGATGGCGTGCTGTTATTGGGGTGAGTCTGTGTTTGCATTGGCAAAAGCATTTCCTCAACCAAAACCTTGAGGCTATTGAAGTCTATAAATTTCTTTGAACCTTTTTTAACTGGAAGGTGTATCATATCCCTCTAATGGATTGGATTATGATGAAATTGTGTGTATTTCTGTATTTAAGTGACATTCCAGATTCAGGATGATGTGATAAAAAGTTATTGAGAATACGTCTGTATTGAATTGACAGGAAGTGAGGGACAAGGAGCACTTTTTCAACTGCATGAATTCTTTGTATTCCAGCAAAGAAATGAGAAGATTCATATGTTGAGGTTTCAAATGAACTTTCAATGTCAAGAGTGGTTTGTCTTTTTCAAGGAAACTTTGCATGAACCAGTATTCAATCAAAGTCTTTGGCTGTCGAGTGATTTAAAATGTTGCTACAAATACAGTACTGAATTATGCATTGCAAATGCTTTTCTGGATTTTACTTAAAACTCTTTTTTTTCCCTCTCCATTATAGTGAATGGAAACTACTGTTTGCTCCAAACTGCCACAGCTTGTATTTATATAGTGTTTTAAAGTAGAAAATTACCCAAAGTGGTTTGCAGAGGTATAATCAGAAATGACACTGAGCCCAAGAAGGAAATATTAGGAGAGGTGATCAAAAACTGGCTAAAGAGGTTGGTCTTATGGAATGTCTTAAATAAGGAGGGAGAAGTTTAGGTAAGGAATTACAGAGCATAGGGCCTAAGTGGCTGAAGGCACGAACGCCAAAGGTGGGGCGAAGGGAGGAGGAGATGTTTTGGAGGAATGCAGAGTTCTGGGGGGTTTGCAGAGCTGGAGGTTACAGAGATAAGGCGGTGTAAGGCCATGAAGGGATTGAAACAGGATGATGAGAATTTTAAATGAAGACTTTGGGAGACTGAGAGCTAATGTAGGGGTGCTGCAAGGACAGGGGTGATGGGTGAACAGGACTGGATGCGGAAAAGCAAATAAGCAACAGATGTTTGGATGATTTGAAATTTAAGGAGGGTGAAGGATGGACCGGCAGGAAAGTATTGGAATAGTCTACTCTGAAGGTTACAAAGGCATTGATAAGGGTTTCAGCAGCAGATGACCGAAGGCAAGGGCGGAAGCAGGTGATGTTACGGCTGAGCAAGTAAGTGGTCTTTATAACGGAGAAGGTTACATAAGATATACAGCACTGAAACAGGCCATTCAGCCCAACCAGTCCATGCCGACATTTATACTCCACTCGAGCCTCCTCCCGTCATTCCTCATCTAACTCTATCAACATAACCTTCTATTCCTTTCTCCCTCATTTGCTTATCTAGCCTCCCCTTAAATGCAGTTCAGCTTGAGGTCGAATAGTTGCAGGTCAGTCTGGTTCAACTTGAGACAATGGCTGGGGAGGGGAATAAAATGAGTGGCAAGGGTATGGGGTTTGTGGGGTGGCTGAAAACAATTGCTTTGGTCTTCCCAATGTTTAACTGGAGGAAACTGTGGCTCATCCCGGACTTGATGTCAGGGATGCTGTCTGACAACAACGAGGCAGTGGAGGGGGTTGAGAGATGGTGGAGTGGTAGAACTGGATGTTGTCAGTGTATGTGTGGAAGCTGACCCCGTCTTTGGATGAAGTTGCCAAAAGGAAGCATGTAAATAACGGAGAGATGGAGGGCTGAAGAGAGATCATTACATAGGGGTTACATAGGTTATACAGCACAGAAACAGGCTATTTGGCCCAACCAGTCCATGCCGGCGTTTATGCTCCACTCGAGCTTCCTCTCGTTTTTCCTCATGTAACTCCATCAGCATAACCTTCTATTCCCTTCTCCCTCATTTGCTTATCTAGACTTCCCTTAAGTGCATCTGTACTATTCGCTTCAACCATTCCCTGTGGAAGTGAGTTCCACAGTAAAGAAGTTTCTTCAGAATTCCATATCGTTGAGGGGATTCGAGAGTTAATAGTTTGGTATACGAGGAGAAACCATTGCTGGAGATGCTTTGGCTATGATTGAATGGAAGAGTAGAAGCAAGTGAGGGCACTACCACCGAGTCAGACAACAGAGGAGAGGCATTGGAGGAGGATAGTATGGTCCACCTTGAGGTGGAATAGTGCACCATGGTCACAGTGACAGAGGATGTCATTTGTGACTTTGATTAGGGCTGTTTCAGTGCTGTAGTAAACCCCATTTAGACTCGAGTCTACTGCGTAAACTGATATCAGACAGTATAAGAGGGGCACTAAAACTAGTCAGAGAAGTCTGGGATAAATAATGAAAAAAAGGTTAGAGGCATTGGTTTTGGATTGCTCTAGCAAAGAGTCTATACAGGCATGATGGGCCGAATGGAATGCTTCTGTGCTGCAAACGTATGTGATTCTATGGTCAGGTTTCCTAGCACTGATTGCTGTGGGGTGAAGTGTGTGGAAGGCAGGTGAGGACAGGATTGTGATGGCTTGCTTGAACTCACTCTGAAGCCTTGCATATGAATACAGATAATAGTCACTTCGGCAAGGTAATAGAGGGTGCCAGGACCCATAGAACTGTGTGGGAGTCGAGACTTTCTGAAAAGGAAAGAAAATTGGATAGAAAATGTCAATTTTAAGATGATTTGAGATAATGATCTCAAATCATCTGATAGTGTCCTGCAAGAATTTTTATACACGGTACTGAATTTGGCAGAAACCCAATTAATGTTTACTGTATTTCAAAGTTCTTTCAAAACAGTTTTGTTCAAACTTGATTGTTGCACAATTTTCTATCCATTGTTTTGGATTTTAATCACTTGCAGCAGAATTTAAAATGGCAATTGGGGTGTGTGTTCTCCATTGTGTATCTTTATTCCTGTTAAAAAACATGAATTGATTCTGAGGCGGATGTGTTAATTGTCCGAAATATTTAAGGGGCATTATGATTCCTCTCCACACCTTTGATTTGGATTTTTGTCTCTATGATTGCAGCACCTTTTATAAAGGTCAGCTTCCCCATGAAAATCCACAAAAATATTTAACCAAAATAGGAAATGGAACAGTTTTTAAAAAAACATTCTGTTCATGCCAAGATACATCAAATACTGATCTATTCTCAATTCATGGAAGTCTATACATTATCCATTGTCGCATGAGGCATACCAAAATGAATTCACAAACTTGGACCACATGTTAGTTGTGGCCACAATGCTCAATATCTAGGTCCAATTCATGTCCTTCATGTATTTCTTTTGTTATTGCTTCAAGTCTTGGCAACTTCACGTGTTTGGCAACTTGCTATGTTTCTATAACTTTCCCCAAAATAAATGTTCCTTCTACAGTAATCTCAAAATTGCAAACAGATACAAATAAGTGCTGTTAAATTTTTTATTTGATGCATTGCCAAAGAAGTTAAGTGCTTATATTTTTGGGGTTTTTTTTTCTCTTTGACCTCTATGACAAACACGAGTACAAGAAAACTTTATTTGGTAGTTTGAATATCTATGCACTGAGGAGAAGTAGGTTTAAAATGGATATGTTCTGAAAAGAAGTTGAGGCGCTCAATTAGTGATCAATTCATGAATATTTTTATACACCTCCCACTGTTGCACAAGGCTGGTTAGCTACAACAATGGATAGCATTTGGCTCCCACTCATGGGCCGCGAATTTGCCAACCGTGGCGAGGCGGGACGGCCGGGGTGTATGGCGGGTAGCGATCCCGCTCCTCGCTTTAGCCCACACTGTATGAACAATCTTCCGTTGATGGGGCTTTTTAAGCCTGCCCTGCGAGGTTCCCGGCCAATTAAAAGGAAGCCGGTCTGATGACACGTCATCAGCCAGTTTCCTTAAAAGGACCATGTCCACATTCACTTTGACAGTTGTGCTGTCAGTGTTCTGCACCATTGAGCTGCTGCAAACACTGACGAGCACTGCACAAAGGTGTATGGCCGTACGCAGGCTCTCCCATGACACTCTCCATATGCTTATGGAGGGAGTCACAGCATGCAGGGAGGTTCTCTTCCAATGGGCAGAAGATATCATTTAAGGAGATCAACACAGCCTGTTTGCACATTGCACAGGAGGGCACAAGCAGGGATATCGTCAGGAGGTCCTGGCTGCAGTGGCGCAAACCTTTCAATGAGTACAGTAGATCACAAAACATTACTACAAAGTCACACTCAACCTCATCCTCCTGTGCCACTCATTACACCCCCATCACTCTGCCTTCCCTATCCTGCTTCTGCACATCCATACTCACACCAACTTTCCTTACACCTCCACCCATCCCTCTCTATCTACATTATCACTTCCCCATCTTACTAGCCACCCCTCACACTCACCCTCGTCCTTATCCAATCATTCAAATTAATAACACACAAGGGTAGACACTTGGGTGCTTCAGCGAATGTTTGTGTAAAGTTTCTGTTAATGTGTTGTGAGGCATTGAAATCTTTATTTTCATTACTTTGCCTTCTTGGACACATTTGTGTGCACCTTTGAAAGTGTCAGTGAGTTCCAGTGAATAGTAAGACATAACCCGCCCCCCCTCCCCCCCAATAGTGATGAGTGTGAAAGGAATGGCTTGGACATTGTAGGGATGCTTTATGGGGTGGTGCCAACCTGGCATATCATGTGGCAGGCAAGGTGTACAGTATTAAGTGAAGCAAATCTAGACATGGTCAGGCCATCGCTGGTGTCCTGGCCAGCAATGTCCACGGGTGATGATGACCTGTGTCCAGTGCAACATCAGTTGATTATGGAGAAGGTTAGTGTGGATGTTGGTGCTGTTGGTGTGCCCAGTAATGCTGGTGTTGCGGCTGATGGTGTTGAGAATCTGAGAACCAAGGTGAGATTTTTTCAAGGGCAACAATGTTGATGGAATAGATAGCAGATGAGGTTGTGATGACAGAAACGATCTGTCAATGGTGAGAGAGGTTGTTCCACTGAAGTGACACCGGTGGGGAGTTTGCAAGCTGCATAAAGATCAATCCGTCTTCTAATTGCAATAAGCAACTGCTTCTAACTTTGGAAAGTGAAGATCTATGAAATGGGAGATTTCATAGACCATTACAGCTGCCTGGTTAGTGAATCATTCAATGCTGACACAACACCTGACCTACTTACCTAATGTGATAACTGCGCTTCGGGAAACTCATTAAAAACCTAGTAAAATGATAAATACATGGTAAAATCCTGCTTAACTACCTTTTAAAAAGCTTTTAACTATCTAATGTGGCTGGCCCGCTGCTTGGTGGCAGGTCTGTGAACCGCAGCCAGACTTGGCATTTTGGAAATTGACAAGGAGGTGGGTTCAAAGCAGGATCCCGCCCTACCGTCAATCTCGGCCATTTTGACAGCAAGTCCGCCTCGAAATAGCATGGCTAGAGGATTGGCTAACTAATAGAAAACAGAGAGTCAGGATAAATGGGTCATTTTCTGGTTGGCAAACAATGACTAGTGAGGTGCCGCAGGGCCCTCAACTATTTACAATCTATATTAATGACTTGGATAAAGGGACCAAGTGTAATGTACCAAGTTTGCTGATGATACAAAGCTGGGTGGGAAAGCAAATTGTGAGGAGGACACAAAAAATCTGCAAAGGGATATAGACAGGCTAAGTGAGTGGGCAAAGATTTGGCAGATGGAGTATAATGTGGGAAAATGTGAGGTTATCCACTTTGGCAGAAAAAATAGAAAAGCAAAGTACAGAGGGACCTGGGGGTCCTTGTGCATGAAACACAAAAGTTAATATGCAGGTACAACAACTAATCAGGAAGGCAAATGGAATGTTGGTCTTTATTGCAAGGGTGATAGAGTATAAAAGCAGAGAAGTCCTGCTATAACTGTACAGGGTATTGGTAAGGCCACACCTGGAGTACTGCGTACAGTTTTGGTCTCCGTATTTAAGGAAGGATATACTTGCATTGGAGGCTGTTCAGAGAAGGTTCACTAGGTTGATTCCGGAGCTGAGGGGTTGACTTCTGAGGATAGGTTGAGTAGGTTGGGCCTATACTCATTGGAGTTCAGAAGAATGAGAGGTGATCTTATTGAAACATAAGATAATGAAGGGGCCCGACAAGGTGGAAGCAGAGAGGATATTTCCACTCATAGGGTAAACTAAAACTAGGGGACAGTCTCAGAATAAGGGGTCGCTCATTTAAAGCTGAGATGAGGAGGAATTTCTTCTCTGAGGGTTGTAAATCTATGGAATTCTCTGCCCCAGAGAGCTGTGGAGGTTGTGTCATTGAATATATTTAAGGTGGAGATAGCCAGATTTTTGAGTGATAAGGGAATAAAGGGTTATGGGGAGCGGGTAGGGAAGTGGAGCTGAGTCCATGATTAGATCAGCCATGAGCTTATTAAATGGTGGAGCAGACTCGAGGGGCTAAATGGCCTACTCCTTCTATTTCTTATGTTCTTATGTTCAAATCTGCACTCGCAGTGCTGGTAAGATTCCAGCCTTGGAGTGGCTAGCCAGTATGATAATTAGGTTTTTAACTTGTCATTACACCCATTCTGCTTTACTTTTCAAAAAACAAGCTTTGTGGAGTTGAGCATCATACATTGGTAAAATGTAGCCTTTCTCCTGTTTGCTCCTGAAATCAACTTTTTCATCTCAACTGTATCATTGAGGCACTGAGTCTATGCCAACTTCTTCCCCGACTGGAAATGGGAGTTGGAGGGCGTGTTGCCCTAGATTGCTGTTGCACACCTTATAGCTGCATACTCAAAAGTCACATTAGCAGCAATTTGAAAACTCGTGTTGGAGTTTAGCGCAAGGAGCCAAAACAGTGTGACATAATTACTGAACCAGTCAAAAAATACCAATGACAATCAGATGAAATTGTCTACCTATTCTCCCTCAAAAGCCTATGATTCAAATGCTTTGTGAATTGAAGTTACAGAAATTGAAAAGGTAATTTCTTGAATAGTTACAAATTTAAGGCCCCATCACTCCTTCACCCATCCAAATAAAGGAAACTATGGTACTGTATATGTAAGTGCATTATTATTTTTCCTGGAGCGCTTATTTAAATGTGATTTTAAATGTAATCATTTTTTTTCCCACTGTTGGCCATGTAGAGGGAACAAAGCTAAGGATGGTGTGTTACTACATAAACATTACGATTACATAGGTGGCATTTTCAGTGCCACACAAATACTGTCCTCACCCTGTTCATAATGGCATACCAGGGAGGTCCAAATACAGCTTACCTTTTTACAGCGTTAAATTTCATTAGTACTGAGCTTCATCAGCAATAAATTTAGTCTAGCATTATTTTGAGCAACTTTTAGTGTCAGCTGTGGCTCAGTTGATAGCACTCTTGCCAATGAGTCAGAACGTTGTGGGTTCAAGTCCCACTCCAGAGACTTGAGCACAAAAATCTAGGCTGACACTCCAGTGCAATACTGAGGGAAAGCTGCACTGTTGGAGGTGCTGTCTTTCGGATGAGAGGTTAAACGGAGGCTCTGTCTGCCCTCTTGGATGGACGTAAAAAATCCTATTGCACTACTTCGCGGTGTCCTAGCCAATATTTATCCCTCAATCAAATAACAAAGAAAAACAGATTATCTGGTTATTATCACATTGCTTTTTTGTGGGAGCTTGCTGCTGCGTTTCCCACATTACAACAGTGGCTACACTTCAAAAAATACCTCTGTAAAGCGTTTTGGGACATCCGGTGATCGTGAAAGGCACTATGGAAATGTAAGTCTTTCTTTTTAAAATTAAACTCAGATTTAACCCCATCTTTTATTTAAGTTTCTGCTTTTAATAAAGAAAAAACTCCAATTATAAGGAGAAGAAATTGAAGTAACTGCATACTTCTATGTGGGGTGCAGATTGCGTTCCAATTGAAGTTTGTTCCAGTTATGAGTTTATTTCATGGAAGTTATTTTTTTGGCCATGAATTGCATTTTTAAACAGTTGTGTGATTCTTCCTCCATGGTTGTTATTTTTTTCCCCTCTTCATTTCTTCTCCATCTTCCCATTTCTCTACACTCCAACTTGGAACATCATTCCCGAATCAAATGTTATAGGCAGGTGATTTAGCTATGCATCAGTCCTGACAAAGGACGTTCAGCTGTGGGGAATTATTCCTGTGAACTCAAACCTTGGTACTTAGCAATACAGACAATTTGAGCAGGAACACAATGGCCCAGAAATTCTTCTCGAAGTCTTCCCGCCGGCAATTGCCTCCTCGCCGGAGAATTTTTACAAAAGTATCTGGTGGTCTAGGAGGCGCCCTGGATTCCATTGGGGAGGCCTTCTCTTCCTGCACTGCGAAGCACACTCCCGTCTGGAGGGTTCCCACACAGAAGATGTAGTCACGTATGACTGCTCAGCCAATCAGGTAAGTATTTCACAGGTTCCCATTATTAGCACTGAGACTCGTGTATCTACGAGTTCTCAGTGCTATTAATGGGAACAAAACCAAACACACAAAATAATAAAAAAATAAAAAACAGATCACACATTTGAAATTAATTGAAATTAAAGTTATGTTTTATAAAAATAAAATATTTTCCAGATTTTTAAAAAGGTTTTTTTTAATTATGGTTAAAAATAAACTTACTGTAGTGGGGAGGATTTTTAACAATAAATTATGTGTTTATAATTTAATTTTATTGTGGTTTTGTATGTTTTAAAACACTTGCGCCTATAAAAGTAGGCTATGCGCCTGTTTTTATCAGGCACAAGATTTTTGAGGACATTTGCTGGGCAAGATATGCATAAATCCCGCAATTTTGCCCAAGAAATGTCCTCGTTCCCGAGATGTCTACGATCTGTCAAGCTCCAGCTTTAAATCTAGCATAACGATTATACTTGATTGTAGGATGTTATTGCATCAATTGTTTGAAATCTTGCCGGTAGCTCACTTTTTAAAAAAAAAACAACTTTTGAAATTATTTCAAATAACTTTTTTCAATATTGAAAAAGAAAAACATCTGGCTGATATTTACAATTTTCCCTATTCTGTTTAGGTTATATTATGACTTATTTAGCAAATCAGATTGTAAGATGACTTAGTAAATGCCGGGAAGATAAGGTTTGCTTTATTGAAAAAGGGCATTACTTTGAGAAATCCTGGTGCAAATAAATCAACAGGATATTACAGTTGGCTCCAGCCTGCGGTCATTATATGACATCAAAAGCACATAATAATGTTTTTTTACGCCTCAAGAGAATGGATACTTTATGCTTTTAAATACAAATGTTTTTGATGGTTTGTTTTCCGATCGGCCTCAACAAAGAATGTATTTAATATATTCTTTGGCATTCACTCTTTCTGTGTTGAATGATCTATGATTGCATTTATTGCAACACGTGATCGTGAGCTGTGCATAGGATGCTGAATTTGTTTGAGCAAACTTCAGCCACCTTAAATATTTACTAATATTGTAACTGGCATTTCTTGTCTACAAATCGATTGAAAACCTGTTTTTCAGCAGCTGTGGTAGTATTGGGCCCAAATTTGCCCAGGAGTTGCTCCGTTTTTTTGGGAGCAACTTGATTTTTCTGGAGCATCTTAAAAATCCCCATTCTGCACATTTAATTTGCGCCAGTGTAAGTTAGTTAGATAGGATCTTTTCTGGTTTAGTTTTTTGTTCAAAAGGGGGCGTTACCAGCCACCTACGCCCGTTTTGGCCATTTAAGCCAGTTTGGACAGCTAGCAGTTGTTCCAAAATAACTTAGGCCAGCGTATGTAGCCACTTGTGGCCGCACAGAAAACCCTTGCGGAGAGTTAAGAAATCAGCGCAGGTAGCCAATGGGCGGGGGAAGGGAAGCGGAGAGTACCTTGCAAAGCACTAAACACCTTCACAACAACATTCAAGAAGCATAAAAACCATCAATAATAAATAAAACATAAAACTTAAGTCCTACCTTCCTAACTCGGCCCGGGAAGTCAGCGGGCCGACTCCGACTCCTCTCCGACTCTCTCTCCGACCCTCTCTCCAGGACTCCGACTCTCTCGACAACTCTCCGAGGACTTCTCTCTGAGGACTTCCAGGACTTCGCTCTGAGGACTTCTCTCTGAGGACTTCTCTCTGAGGACTTCCCGGACTTCTCCCTGAGGACTTCTCTCCGACTCTCCGAGGACTTCTCTCCGAGGACTTCCCGGACTTCTCTCTGAGGACTTCTCTCCGACTCTCCGAGGACTTCTTTCTGAGGACTTCCAGGATTCTCTCCGAGGACTTCCAGTACTTCTGTCTGAGGACTTCTCTCTGACGACCTCTCTCTGAGGACTTCTCTCTGAGGACTTCTCTCTGAGGACCTCTCTCTGAGGACTTCTCTCTGAGGACCTCTCTCCGAGGACCTCTCTCCGAGGACCTCCCAGACTTTTCTCTGAGGACTTTTCTCCGACTTCCGAGGACTTCTCTCTGAGGACTTCCAGGATTCTCTCCGAGGATTTCTCTCCAAGGACTTCCAGGACTTCTCTCTGAGGACCTCTCTCTGAGGATCTCTCTCTGAGGACCTCTCTCTGAGGACTTCCCGAACTTCTCTCTGAGGACTTCTCTCTGAGGACTTCTCTCTGAGGACTTCCAGGATACTCTACAAGGACCTCTCTCTGAGGACCTCTCTCCGAGGACTTCTCTCCGAGGACTTCTCTCTGAGGACTTCCAGGATACTCTACAAGGACCTCTCTCTGAGGACCTCTCTCCGAGGACTTCCAGGATACTCTACAAGGACCTCTCTCTGAGGACCTCTCTCTGAGGACTTCTCTCCGAGGACTTCCAGGACTTCTCTCCGAGAACTTCTCTCCGAGGACTCCCAGGACTTCGCGCCGAGGACTTCTCTGAGGACACTCCGGCTGGGGGCAGGAACTATTGCGCATGCGCAAAACCCCCAGTGCGCATGCGTTGAGCTGCCGGCACTGTTTTTCATGCAGGGCCCTAGTTCTGCCCTGTAATGGACAGACCATGGGAAAGGCCACAGAGCAGCCAGAATCCGGGGAGATCTTTTCGCCACCATTTTCACCCGAGGAAGTCGGCGCATCTCCGGTGAGTGCACCGAAAAAACAGGTGGGCCAAATTTGGGCCCTTTGTAACTAATGTAAAAGCTTTCTTTGCCAACTGAAGCAGAAGCAGGATGGGCAAAACTGTGGAAGCAGTTTTAAGATGAGAACAAGGATATTTGGTGGACAGTGAGCCATGGCAGATAAGCGAAAGAGGTGATTGATGATGATTCTAAACCACATTCTTGATTGATTTCCTTCCATTGTTGGACATGATTGTGATGACTGTGTAAACAGGAAAAGTTTCTGTCAAGTTAAGTAGTGTAGTTTTGTGAAGATTTTTGAAAATTTTATATTGGTTTTGAGTTTTGCACAAAATTTTGGTTTTGAAATTCGTTGATCACCAAATTTTCATCTAGTGACCATAGCTACCTTATCCCGAGTCATATGAGTTTGTATCAGTTCAGTTGCAAACCTGATGTATTTTCCTGTATAAAATACCGCCTATTCTTACACGGAGAACTTGTGCTTTTTAATAGATTTGTCCTGGATGCCAAGTTCCAAGGTTCTTCTGGTACATCAAGCAAAATAATCCAATCCTGAAGGATAAAGTTCCACTGGCTCATTTTTTTCAACATGCATTCTGGGGGAGGATTTCCTTTCTGTAGTATCTGTAATATATTACTTGCTCATCAGTCCTGACAAAGGACCTCCAGTCAGTAACACCCAATAGTCTTTGGCATGATTGTAATCCTAAAGTATGTCGAGCATATAATGAATGCAGAAGAAAGTAAGATATTGGCCCAGAAATCGCTGTTTCTTCTTCCCGCGGGCATTCAACTAAAAATAAGAGAAAAGATACGCACCTACCTTTTGGTCGAATGCCCGCCAGAGGTCCGGGACTTGAGGCCTCTTCTTGTGCAACGAAGCGCGTTCACATTGGGACGTCTGTAGGAGTCGCGTGGGCCTGGACACCCAATCACGGTAAAGTATTTTCTCATTCATGGTAATAGGAGTTTTGTAAACCCAAACACTACATAAAACATTAAATACACAATAGAAATTAAAGTTGATAGAAGAAAAAACATTTGCTGATTTTTTTAAAAAGTTTTAATTATGGTTAAAAATAAATGTAATGTAATGGGCAGTGTTTTTAAAAATGTGTATTTTTTATTTAATTAGATTTTTATATGTTTTTAAACTCTTACGCCTGTAACAGTAGGCTATGCACCTGCTTTTATCAGGCACAAGAGTTTTGAGGACATTTGCTGGGCAAGATATGCGTAAATCCCGCAATCTTGCCCTGGCAGATGTCCTTGCTCCCGAGATACAGAGGATCTGTCAAGCCAGAAACTTGACAGATTGGAAAAGCCGATTTTTAGCGCATGCGCATTGCGCGCTGAAAACCGGCTTTTCCGATGCCTTCCCGGGTCCATCGAAACTTCATACAGACCCGGGGAGGCCGCGATTTCTGGGCCAATCTTTGGTATTGTCTGTCTTATTTTTTGAATGCAGTTTGTTTTTCACATAATTGTTTCCCACCATTTGTAACTGATTTGGAGGGTTTCAATAATCATTTTATTTCAGTGAAGTGCTTTCTTCACTACACCAATGTAATATAGACTGCATCCTACTAACATCAAAATAAGAATCAAAGGCTGGTATAAACTTTTGAGTTTGAAGGAACATCGCATGACTGCAAGATTTCAGAGGTCAAATTCCTAGAGATGCAACTAATAACAATTTTTTTTTTAAGTGTATCCTATTCTAAGAAAAATTTACATTTCAGTGGATTAACAATCTATTTATTTTCCCCCTGAAAAATATGCTGACCTCTATATGAAGATGAAGGCTGGTTCCGAGCTTTTGGAGGGGCAGGGAGGTGAGGGGGGGGGGGGGCAATTGTATGTGCAAAACTCCCCAAAAAATCTGATTTCAAGTTGATTGCCCAATTTCATATATTCTTCTGGTTTTCGCGTCTCCAAGCTGTGCAGTGGGCATGACGTGCACCCGAATGACGCAATTTCAAGTCGACTGTTTAAAGGACCAATTCAAAAATGGAATGTGGAGGAGCTGGCAGGTTTTGGAAGGAGACGGTGAGAGGTATTTAACATGGATTCAGGACGAGCAAGGTCAGCACCCAAATTTAATGATGCTTCCCTTGAATTACTGCTGGGTGCAATCAGGAGCAGGAAAGAGATAATTTTGCTCAGCAATGGGAGGAAGAAGTTGTTGTGTCCTTAGATGCTCTAACAATGACTCCACGAGGCAGCGTGTTGTACTTGAACTGTAGTGACCTTAGTCCTTTATTAGTTAACGCCAGAGTGAGGATCACACCTGGTGGCCTGCCTTTTATATTAGGCCAGGCACACCTTGATATGGTACCAACAGTGGCCATGTAAGATACATGACAGAAAGCACCTTCTCTCACCAAGAAGGCATGGTTAGAAGTGGTTTAGGAAGTGAGCAGCAGGAGAATTGTGCCCTGATTTTGGACACAGTGAAGGAAATGGTCTAATGACCTAACCAGGTCAGGAAAAGTGAGTACAGTTGTTGATTCACCTACATCCTATGGTGTACAACTCCCACTACCCGCTACTCCATCACATCATTCCTCACACCCACTTAAGTTTCAGCAGCACCCATCACTCTTTAAGCACTTCTTCACCTCCCCATGTATCCACCGTTGCCACTCACCCCTTCCTTATGTAATGTGGTACATCCATCTGATAGTCATTCTTACTGAATGCACTGCATCCATCGGGTGAATGCACATGATCTTCAGTGATTCACAGGTTTGTTCTTTTGCCCCTTGTAGGAGAATAGAGCGCAAACTGAGGGAGAGGATTGGAGGTGGCCTGCTACAAATTATGCAGCTCACCGATGCAGAGGAAAAGGCTATGGAGATGTGGCATATCTGCAACCCTCTCAATTGGCAATGGGGAGACTGGGACTCGCAGCTGCCTGGTGACAGAGTTAAAGTTATCTCTGACACATATGCTGACTTTATTTCATCACTGACTGAACTATGAAAAGTCTCAGTCTGGTGATTGTCAAGGTTGTTTCTTTGCCAGCACTAATTCATAGCCGTTTATTTTCTCGTTCAGGGACTTCACTCGTGGAGCAACAGTCTGTGCATGACGATGATTCTTCAGATTAGCTCATTCCTTCTGTGGTTGCACCATCACAGGACATACAGCCATGCAGCAGTGCAAATACTCGCACTTGGTGGGTCCAGATAGACAGTTAGTTGGGTTTTCACCTGGTGATTCACAATTCACAAGGGAGCATGGACAGACACTAGTGGCAGGGATAGTTGTGGAGAGTCCGGGTCGGGGGGCCGAAGCTTCTCCAAGCTCTGCTCAGTTGGACACACATGCTGAACCCTGGGAGCCATCATTGAGAAGGAAAATGGTAGAGGTACATCAGCAACTTTTCGAGGTACTGACAGACCAAGAGGATGGAGGAGTCCAACATGAACAGTAGTGGATTGATGTCTCAGCTAATTGCGAGAATTTATGCCATGGAGAGAGTGGCCGCCTCCGTGGAGCTTCAAGCTTGATTCCCAATGAGTATATGCAGGCTATTGTGTTCCTAACACAGATGAGACTGCACACAGGGAGGTTAAAGTAACAGTGACCTCAGTCTTTATTAAGGCACTCCAGAGTGAGGAACAGGCCTTAGGGGCCGGCTTATATACAGTGCTCCCAAGGGATGCTGGGATCCCTTGGGACTTCAGGGGATGCGCTCCCTGGTGGCGGAACATGGGAGTGCATGCTTTACAGATACACAACATCAGCCCCCCCCACCCTGCCAAAGTCAAAGTGAAAACTATTTACAAGGTGAGGCGGTCAGGAGCCTTTCTTTCCCTGGTGGACCGCCTCGGTACAAATGTCTGTTCTGGTGTGTTGGCTGTGCCCTCGCTGGGCTGTCGTGTTGTTGGCAGTGCAGGGCTGCTGGGTGAGCCTGGCCTTGCTGGGCTGTTGGGCGTGATGGATTCAATTTCCTGGTCCAGGGTGGTGTCGTTGATCCTTTGGGTGTGTGTTGTGGGCTCGAAAAAGGTGGTGTCTGCTGTGGGTTGTTCAGGGCAGTCTGTGAACCGCAGCCTCGTTTGGTCCAGGTGCTTTCTGCAAATTTGTCCATTGTCAAGTTTGACTACAAACACCCTACTCCCTTTTTTAGCTATCACCGTGCACGCGATCCACTTGGGGCTATGTTCATAGTTTAGCACATACACAGGGTCATTCAGATCAATTTCCCGTGACACAGTGGCGCGACCATCATTTACATTTTGTTGCTACCGTCTGCTCGCTACCTGATCATGCAGATTTGGGTGAACCAGCGAGAGTCTGGTTTTAAGTGTCCTTTTCATGAGTAGCTCAGCTGGGGGCACCCCTGTGAGCGAGTGGGGTCTCGTGCGGTAGCTGAGCAGTATGCGGGACAGGTGGGTTTGGAGTCTTCTGTGACTCGTTTAAGCTCTGTTTGATTGTTTGTACTACCCGCTCTGCCTGCCCATTGGAGGCTGGTTTAAACGGGGCCGAGGTGACATGTTTGATCCCATTGCGGGTCATGAATACTTTAAATTCGACACTGGTGAAACATGGCCCGTTGTCACTGACCAGTATGTCAGGTATGCCGTGGGTGGCAAACATGACCCTCAGGCTTTCAATGGTGGCGATGGCAGTACTTCCCAACATTATTTCACATTCAATCCATTTTGAAAAAGCATCCACCACCACCAGGAACATTTTACCGAGAAACGGGCCCGCATAGTCGACATGGATCCTCGACCATGGTCTGGAGGGCCAGGACCACAAACTTAGTGGTACCTCTCTGGGCGCGTTGCTCAACTGAGCAAACGCGCTGCATTGCCGTACACAGGACTCTAAATCGGAGTCGATACCTGGCCACCATACGTGGGATCTGGCTATTGCTTTCATCATTACTATAGCCGGGTGTGTACTGTGGAGATCCGAGATGAACGTCTCCCTGCCCTTTTTTGGTAGCATTACGCGGTTACCCCACAACAGGCATGGACAGCTCGTCCTTACGCTACTGGAACGGCTTGATTAGCTCTTGCATTTCAACGGGGATGCTGGCCCAGCTCCCATGCAGTACAGTTTTTTACTAGGGACAGCAGAGGATCTTGGCTGGTCCAAGTCCGAATCTGGCGGGCCGTGACAGGTGATTTATCATTTTCAAACGCTTCCATGACCATCAACAAGTCTGCGGGCTGCGCCACCATCAACAAGTTTGCAGGCTGCGCCATTTCCACCCCCATGGTGGGCAATGGTAGCCGACTGAGAGCATCCACACAGTTCTCGGTGCCTGGCCTGTGGCGGATGGTATAGTTATATGCTGATAGCGTGAGTGCCCACCTTTGTATGCGGGCTGAGGCATTAGTATTTATCCCCTTGTTTTCAGCGAACAGGGATATGAGGGGCTTGTGATCGGTTTCCAGCTCAAATTTGAGGCCAAACAGGTACTGATGCATTTTCTTTACCCCGAACACACACGCTAATACCTCTTTCTTAATCATGCTGTAGGTCCTTTCGGCCTTAGACAAGTTCCTGGAGGCATAGGCAACAGGTTGCAACTTCCCCGCAATGTTAGCTTGATGTAATACACACCCGACTCCGTACGACGACGCATCACATGCTAGCACAAGTCTTTTACGCGGGTTATATAATACAAGCAGCTTGTTGGAGCATAAAATGTTTCTGGCTTTCTCAAAAGCAATTACTTGTTTTTTTTCCCCCATACCCAGTTCTCACCTTTACGCAAATAACACATGTAGGGGCTCTAAGAGGGTGCTCAACCCCGGTAGGAAGTCACCAAAATAGTTGAGGAGTCCCAGGAACGACCACAGCTCCGTGACGTTCTGTGGCCTGGGCGCGTTCCTGATAGCCTCTGCCTTGGCGTCTGTGGGCCAAATGCCGTCCGCCGTGATCTTTCTTCCCAAAAAATCCACTTCTGTTGTCATGAAGACGCATTTCGACCTCTTCAGCCGCAGCCCTACGCGATCCAGTCGCTGGAGGACCTCCTCCATATTTTGTAGGTACTCGACGGTGCCCCGACCTGCGACCAATATGTCGTTCTGAAAAACCACCGTGCGCGGTACCGACTTGAGTAGGCTCTCCATGTTTCTCTGAAAGATCGCTGCAGCCGACCGAATTCCAAACGGGCATCTGTTGTAGATGAACAGTCCCTTGTGCGTGTTGATGCAGGTGAGGCCCTTCAAAGACTCCTCCAGCTCCTGCGCCATGTCGGTCGAAGTCAGGTCGAGCTTGGTGAACGTCTTGCCTCCTGCCAGCGTACCAAATAGGTCATCTGCCTTAGGTAGCGGTATTGGTCCTGTCGCGAGAAACGAGTAATAGTTACTTTATAATCGCCGCAAATCCTGACTGTGCCATCACATTTGAGTACTGGAACAATCGGGCTGGCCCACTCGCTGAACTCCATTGGGGAGATGATGCCCTCGCGTTGCAGCCTGTCCACTCGATTTCCACTCTCTCCCTCATCATGTGAGGTACCGCTCGAGCCTTATGGTGAATGGGTCGTGCCTCTGGGACCAAGTGGATCCGCACCTTTGCCCGGAAAAGTTTCCAATGCCTGGCTCAAAAAGGGAAGGAAATTTGTTAAGAACCTGGGTACATGAGTCCTCATCGACATGTGATAGCGTTCGGATGTCATCCCAGTTCCAGCGGATTTTGCTCCTTCCAAGCAGTGTGGGGCCATCGCCCGGGACAATCCAGAGTGGCAGTTCGTGCACCGTGCCCTCGTAGGTCCTCCTCATTTCCATTTTAAATGGGCGACCCCTTATTCTGAAACTATGCCCCCTAATTCTAGATTCTCTCACGAGGGGAAACATCCTCTCTGCATCTACCCGATCAAGCCCCCTCAGAATCTTATATGTTTTAATCAGATCACCTCTAAGTCTTCTAATCTCCAATGAGTATCGGCCCAACCTGCTCAACCTTTCTTCATATGACAGCCCCTTCATCTCAACCGTGTGAACCTTCTCTGAACTGCCTCCAGTACAAGTATATGCTTCCTTAAATAAAGAGACCAAAACTGTACACAGTATTCTAGGTGTGGTCTTACCAACGCCTGTATAGTTGTAGCAGGACTTCTCTACTTTTATACTCCATCCCCCTTGCAATAAAGGCCAACATTCCATTTGCCTTCCTAATTACTTGCTGTACCTGCATGCTAACTTTTTGTGTTTCATGTACAAGGACCTCCAGGTCCCTCTGTACCACCGCATTTTGTAATCTCTCCCCATTTGAATAATATTTTTTCCTACCAAAGTGGATAACCTCATATTTTCCCACATTATACTCCATCTGCCAAATTTTTGCCCACTCACTTAGCCCAACTGTATCCCTTTGTAGATTCTTTGCGTCCTCCTCACAACTTGCTTTCCCATCTATCTTTGTATCATCAGTAAATTTGGCTACATTAAACTTGGTGCCTTCATCCAAGTCATTATTATAAATTGTAAATATTTGAGGCCGCAGCACTGATCGCTGTGTCACCCCACTAGTTACAATTTGCCAACCGGAAAATGACCCATTTATCCCGACTCTCTGCTTTTGGTTAGTTAGCAATCCTCTATCCATGCTGATATATTACCCCCAACTCCGTGAGCTTTTATCTCTTATGTGGCACCGTATCGAATGCCTTCTGGAAATCCAAATACACCATAGTCACTGGTTGCCCCTTATCCACCGTGCTCGTCACATCCTCAAAAAACTCAGCAATTTTGTCAAACATGATTTCCCTTTCATAGACTCTGCTTGACTGCATTATGATTTTCTAAATGTCCTGCTGCTACTTCTTTTGTGATGGACTCCAGCATTTTCCCAATGACAGATGTTAGGCTAACTAGTCTATAGTTTCCTGCTTTCTGTCTCCCTCCTTTCTTCGGGCCCAACTTTGGCCATGACTTGCATCAATATTTTTGGAGTAAGTTGTTTTTTCTGGCGTAAGTTTAAAAAATGCCATTTTCCCCAAAAAATTTGCTCCAGAGTAAGTCAGTTAGGTACGATTTTTTTTTAGGTCAGTTTTTTTTTCAAAAGGGGGCGTTCCCAGACACTTACCACAGTTTTGACCATTTATGCCACTTTGGCCAGCAAAAACTTACTCCAAATCGACTTAGGTCAGCGTATGTGGCCAGCTCTGAAAAACCTTGTGGGCAGTAAAGAAAAAGCAGCGCACATTCGGCAGACATTTGGGCAGGGATAGGGGAGGGAAGGGAACTGGAGAGGACCTCAACAATCAACAACCAAACATTGCAAGGAAAAGCTCAAACCATTAAAATACTAATAAAAAATAAGTAAATCCTACCTTAATCTTTGAAGTCAGCCCGGGAAAGACAGCGGGCCGGCCTGTGCGTGAGGCCATTCGGCCTGGGATAGGGGTGGGAAGACGACACACTGGGAGTCCAGAGCGACCAGAGAAATGCAAGCTGCTGGGCGCCGTCTTGTGGGGGGCGGGGGGATAGTCAGAGAGAGAGAGCGAGAGAGAGATGCTGGCCTCTATACAACTGGGAGGGGTGGGCGTGGGGAGAGGAAGATTTATTTTTTGGAGCTGTTCCTAATCTTGTGTTGTATTAATTGAACATGATTCATTTATAATGTAAAATATATTTTATTCAAAACTTTGCAACGTACTTAACTTTAGTGTAATAAAAATATTCTTGTATCAAACTTTACTCTTTAAGATCACTTAAACGTTACGATCACTTATAAACTTACGTAACTGACCAAAAAAATCCAATGTGAGAACAGTGAGTGAAGTGACATAAACAACAAAAACAAAAACAACAGCAGCAAAGAAAGGCTGCACCCATCTCTCATCCCCCTTCGCCTAAGGTCGCTCGCTGCGCTTGGTCTCGGGCTCTCTACCACCCTTGCCCGCAGGCGGTGGCTTAGTCTTTCTGGGGTGCACACCAAGATTCTTCTTTCTAACATCTCGGCCACTGGGCACCTCTTGAGGGTGGGGGGTGTCAATGTGGCAAGTTGGAGGGCCCTGGCGGCAAGCTGGAGGGCGCGGCCTTGGCCTGTTCAGAGTTTGGTGCGGGGCTTGGGATTGGAGTGGGAGTGGCAGTTGATTCTGTCAATGGGCACGGGGTCTGGGCGTGTTCCCTTATTGCAGCAGCTAACTCAGACATTCCCTCCCTCATGGTTTTGGTCATTGCAACTGTCGTCCTTTCCACTACTTCTGACATTCCATCCGTCATGGCCACCATTCCCTCACTGATGTTAGCAGACATGGTTCCCATTTCCTGTGTCATTACTGTTACTTCTCCCGACAGTCCCGCTACCTCCTCACTCACCCCGGTTATGATATCCAGGAGTGATCGGGTAAGCTCAACGCTCTCCCCATCCAATGCCATCATCTGAACCACATCTGTTGCATCCTGCATCTCAGGAGAGCATGGTCCATGTCTCCTTCCCCTACCCCTGGATCTGGCTCGCAGCATCCCACTAGGAGGCGCAGGCTGGGACCTTGGGACCCTGAGTGTTCCCTGCTGATTTGCACCACCATCACCACCACCACCACTGCTGGGATCTGTAACCTCAGAAGGTGAGGCCACGGGTGTGCATTGCTGCGGCACAACAACACCACCACCACCACAACTGGGACCTACAACCTCGGACGGTGGGGCCACGGGTCTGCGATGCTGGGGCACAACACCACCACTGGGACCTGCAGCCTCGGACGGTGGGGCCACGGGTCTGTGATGCTGCGGCACAGCATCACCACCACCACCACCACTGGGACCTGCAGCCTCGGACGGTGGGAAACCATAGAATGTCGAACCACTAATCACGGAAGAGCCTGGCAAGTGAGATATGTTGACCTCCTCACGATTCAGTAGAACACTCCTGTCATCGAACCCCTCCCACATCCACTCAAAGTGTCCCTCATGCCCATGTTGTTCTGGAGGGTTGCTCTCCTCTTCAGGTTCATCCACGTCTGAATCTTGATTTGGATCATCAGGAGAATTGTCCTCATGTTCTGCAACATATAACAGAACAGTGAAATGTGTGGCATGAGTAGGCTCACACATAGCAGGCCAGGCAGCAGGTTGATTTGAAGAGCCATGATGACTTTCATGACTTACCCACTCCCTCACGTGCGGACCCAGCTTGTACAGTACTGATGGTTTTTCTCCAGGCAGGACCCATCAAAGCAGCGACCCTCTCTTCCAAGAGTGTCAGTAGGTGCAGATTTGCCGGTCCTCCTCCTGTTCTAGTTGTTTCCCTTTTGTTGTGGGCCAGTTTCTTCTGCAAGATGAAAACGCAACTTTTTAGAGAGGGTGTCTTTCTGCTGGGTGGGGCATTTACAATTGAAATTACATTGAATAAATGGAAATATTACTTACACTAACTATTTGACCAAGGTCCTGCCATTTCTTTTTACACTGCCTTCCAGATCTCTTGTTGATCATCAATCCGCAGAATTCTTCTGCAACTTCGTTCCAGCGTTTCTTCATCTCTTTGGGTGGCACTTTTGTGTGACTTCTGCTGGTATCCAGGTGCTGCCATCTGTTCTCAATGACAGTAACTAGTGACTCGACTTCGTCATGCAAGAGATTCTTTGTTCTTGGTGGACAATTGCTGCAACTGCTCGGAGACACTAACAGGACTTTTGCAATGCTCTGACACACTTTTTCACTGCACTTAGTCAAACTGTGATTTTTCAAAACACACAGTCCTCTGAGACACTTAACAGCACTTTTGCAATGATCCCAAACACTTTTCCAGGCATGCAACAGTTAATTTCAGGCAGGACACTGCTGCTTACATTCAGCACAGCAGCTATTTCGATTCAAAGCTCTCCTGGCGCGCAACGAATAACAGCTGCGATGCACTTTAAAAATGGCCGAGTGCCAAGTTTTGCTGCTATTGCGCATGTGTGCACATCGGGCCGACACCACTGCGCATGCGCGCAGGTGCCAGCACTGTTTTCGGCGCTGGCCTGTTGCTCCGCCCCCCACTTCAGAATGCACACCATGCCGAGACTCCCGGAACTCTGAAGAGCGGCGACGATGGGGCGACTTTTTCCTGGCGCTGTTTCCAGCGCACAAAGTCGGCGCACTTCAGGTCAGTGCACCGAAAAAAGGGGTTGGGCACAGTTGTGCCCTTAAATAGGGGCATTACATTTGCGGTTTTCCAGTCCACTGGGACCTCCCCCAGAATCCAGGTAATTTTGATAGATTACAACCAATGCATCCACTATCTCTGCAGCCACCTCTTTTAAGACCCTAGGATGCAGGCCATCAAGTCCAGGGGACTTGTCCACCTTTAGTCCCATTAGTTTACCGAATACTATTTCTTCAGTGATAGTGATTGTTTCACGTTCCTCCCTCTCTATAGCCTCTTGATTATCCATTATTGGGATGATTTTAGTGTCTTTGACTGTGAAGACCGATACAAAATATTTGTTCAAAGTTTCCACCATTTCTCTGTTTCTCATTATTAATTCCCCAGTCTCATCCTCTAAGGGACCAACATTTACTTTAGCGACTCACTTCCTTTTTATATAGCTGTAGAAGCTCTTACTGTCTGTTTTTATTTTTCTTGCTAGTTTACTCTCATAAGCTATCTTCTCTCTCTACTATTTTTTTAGTTATCCTTTGTTAATTTCTAAAACATTTCCCAATCCTCTGGCCTTCCACTTCGCAACATTGTATGCCTTTGTTTTCAATTTGATACCATCCTTTACTTCCTTAGTTAGCCACGGATGGTTCATCCTTCCCTTAGAGTCTTTCTTTCTCACTGGAATATATTTTTGCTGAGAGTTATGAAATATCTCCTTAAATATTTGCCACTGCTCATCTACCGTCTTACCCGTTAATCTATTTTCCCAGTCCACTTCAACCAGCTCTGCCTTCATACCTTTTGTAATTTCCTTTATTTAAGTTCAGGATACTAGTTTGAGAACTAGCTTTCTCACCCTCAAACTGAATTTGAAATTCTACCAGAGGATCCTTCACTATGAGATCATGCATTAATCCAGACTCGTTACACATTACCAGATCTAAAATAGTCTACTCCCTAGTTGGTTCCACAACGTATTGTTCCAAGAAACGATCCCGCATACACTCTATGAACTCTTCCTCAAGGCTACCTTTGCCAATTTGATTTGTCCAATCAATCTGAAGATTAAAATCGTCCATGATTATTGCCATACCTTTCTTACAAGCCTTCATTACTTCTTTATTTATACTCTATCCTACAGTGTGGCTATTGCTTGGGGGCCTGTAGACTACTCCCACCAGTGACTTCTTTCCCTTATTATTCTACATCTGATTCTAAATCTTGATCTTTTGAGTCAATATCATTTCTCACTACTGCACTGATCTCATTCCTTATTAACAGAGCTATCCCACCTCCTTTTCCTTTCTGCCTATCCTTACAAAATGGCAGATACCCCTGAATATTCCGTTCCCAGCCATGGTCACCTTGCAACCATGTCTCTGTAATGGCAATCAGATCATACCCATTTATTTCTTTGTTCCGAAACCTCATCTATTTTATTACGAATGCTTCATGCGTTCAGATATAGTACTTTTAATTTCGTCTTATGTGTATATGCTCTGTCCCTTCCTGTCACACTCTGGTTATCATTACTCCTATCGCTACCCTGAACTATTGCCTTCTCCTTTCCCTTTGACTTTTTAAATTTCCGCTCACCGGATCCCTCCCTCCCCCCTCCCACTATTTAGTTTGAAGCCCTAGCTACAGCCCTAGTTATTCGATTTGCCAGGACACTGGTCCCAGCCTGGTTCAAATGAAGTCGGTCCCGACGGAACAGCTCCCTCCTATCCCAGTACTGGTGCCAGTGCCCCATGAATTAAAAACAATTCCTCCCACACCAATCTTTGAGCCACACGTTCATTTTTCTGATTCTATTTACCCTATGCAAATTTGCTCGTGGCTCAGGTAGTAATCCAGAGATTATTACCTTTATGGTTCTGCTTTTTAATTTAGCCCCTAGCTGCTCATAATCCCTCAGCAGAACCTCTTTCTTTGTTCTACCTATGTCGTTGGTACCTAGGTGGTCCACAACAACTGGATCTTTCCCCTCCCACTTCAAGTTCCTCAAGCCCCGAGGAGGTGTCCTTAATCCTGGCACCGGGCAGGCAGCACAGCCTTCGGGACTCACGCTCTCGGCTGCAGAGAACTTTATCTATCCCCCGAATGATACTAGTCCCTACCACAATAACATTCCTTTTTACTCCCCTGTATGGCCCCCTATACCCTCCCTGCAGTCCCTGCTCTCATCCACACAGGGAGCAAGAATCTCATACCTGTTGGACAAGAGCAAGAGCTGAGGCTCCTCCATCATGACCTCCTGGGTCCCCATAACTTCCTCGCTCATAGTTACACCCCTGTCCCCGACTGTGGACCAAATTTGAATTAATTAATCTAACAGGTGTGACTGCCTCCTGGAACACAGCATCCAGGTAACTCTCCCCCTCCCTGATGTGTCGCAGTGTCCGCAGTTCGGACTACAGCTCATCAACATGGAGCCAAAGTTCCTTGAGCTGCGGGCACTTATAGCTGATGTGGTCGCCATGGACCTCAAGGGGGTCAACCAGCTCCGGTGATCGGGGTACTCAAACATAGCCAAATGCACTTCCATTAAACTTAGAAATGGGTACGTTGGAGGCGGTTTGGGTTTGAGAAATTTAAAATGTTTACTTTCCCATCCATTTCCAACCCACCCACTCTGAGGGGTTCAAATTAAATTCCCCCCATTGTTACCACTGCTCCCATAATATGGGGATGAGATTTATTCTTGATCCCTGGCAGTCTGGTTGCTATATTTATATATTTTTTTATTTGAAGGTGTACATGTTGTTTACCTATCTAAAATATGTTTGTACTGTTGTGAGGTATCTGGACAAGTATGAATATGAAGGGAACTGAACCATTGGTGGAAAAATCTGAATGATCATTCCTAGCTATTATGCAAACATTGTATTGCACGGGGACTTAAATATTTTCCAATTTCCATATAAAATGTTGCTAAAAATTGTTAAGCTACATGAGCAGATGGTACAACTCTTCACTGCCTGTCTAGACAGGTGGAGTAAAGCTAGTTTTCCTTGATATTCCCAGGTAGGTGTGCCCGAGTCTGTAATGAGTAAAGGCAGGTGTGAGCTATCTGCCTGTGATACATAGACCGGCCTTACATCCCTCCTTTCATCCTCCTCATCCTCTAAATAACACAGAAGAGGAATATCCTTTAGAAGCTCCCTGTCCAGATTTTTAATTGTAACGAAGTGTTATGTTTTTATGCTGGATATTTCTTTGAGTTTAGCATCACTGCCATTCGCATAAGTGGGCCTTGTGTCCCATATACAATATCTAAATAAATCTAGAAGGGACGTAATAAGGTGGTGGATCAATGGGGTTTGTAAAGTGTCTCACTTTATTAGTCCTTTAAATCTTTTCATAAGCTGAAAAATTATTCCAATATAAATCCTGAGGTGAAATTTGTCACTGCTGCCATACCATTTCTCCCGTACTAACCTTGCATTCATGCTCAATATGCTCAATGTATAAAGTTTAAAAATCTTAGCCTGGATATTTCTCTGTGGCTCAGTTGCCACCGGAAGTGTAGCAGGGCAGGAATTCGGCCACTCAACTGCACAAATGCTGACCCTGTTGCAATTTCTGAGGTCAGTATCATTAGCATAATTGGTGCACACTGATAAGAATCTATAAGAGGACATATTTGTGGAGAGAAGGCATAAGAGGTTCCTCGGACTGTAAATGCAGTGGGTGGATATGGTGGTCAACATAATGGGGCAGGAGTTTCCATCTTGGGTGCAATCGGCGGCAAATTGCGCCCAAAATTGCTCCAGTTTTGAAAAGTTGTGTTTTCTCAAGTTTCCGTTCAAACTCATTTGCATATCGGCAAATGTAAAAATCTGTCATGAACCAGTGCAATCAGGCAGCGTTTTAGAACGTAACTTTGTTACTCTGTAAAAAAAAAATCCGTGATATATTTAAGCTGATTGTCATTTTCAGCTGTATTAATCAATCACAAAATATAAGCATTTTTAATCAGATTTTAAATAACTGAAAATAACATTAAAAACAATACAGATCCATTTGCTAGTTTTTTGTTTCCTACATTACAACAGTGACTACACTTCAAAAGTAGGAAATTGACTGTATAAAGAATAAAAGCAGGGAAGTCTTGCTACAGTTATACAGGGTATTGGTGAGGCCACACCTGGAATACTGTGTACAGTTTTGGTTTCCAGATTTACAAAAGGATATACTTGCTTTTGAGGCGGTTCACCAGGTTGATTCCGGAGATGAGGGGGTTGACTTATGAGGAAAGATTGCGTAGGTTGGGCCTCTACTCATTGGAATTCAGAAGAATGAGAGGTGATCTTATCGAAACGTATAAAATTATGAGGGGGCTTGACAAGGTGGATGCAGAGAGGATATTTCCACTGACAGGGGAGACTAGAACTAGGGGGCATAATCTTAGAATAAGGGGCCGCCCATTTAAAACTGAGATGAGGAAGAATTTCTTCTCTCAGAGGGTTGTAAATCTGTGGAATTTGCTGCCTCAGAGAGCTGTGGAAGCTGGGACATTGAATAAATTTAAGACAGTTTCTTAACCAATAAGGGAATAAGGGGTTATGGGGAGGGGGCAGGGAAGTGGACCTGAGTCCATGAACAGATCAGCCATGATTGGATCAAATGGCGGAGCAGGCTCGAGGGGCCGTATGGCCTACTCCTGCTCATATTTCTTATGTTCTTATGTTTGCGATGTCTTGGGGTCATGAAAGGCACTGTATAAGTGCTCATTTTTCTTTTTTCTTTTTATAGAGGTCAGTTTCTTAGTAAATTTGCAAAAAGATAGTCAAAAGCTTTTAAAACTTATCAGTGCCTATCAGTGTCTTTGCACCCAAAAGAATTTTAAGAGCCTCCTTCAAGGCACGCAAAACGGCACAATTAGCAGAAACTTGCAATGGTGATTAATTCGATCTGAGGGCATGGCCAGTTTTTATGAGCGGAGCCAGATACTAGCAAGGTGTTTTTTAAACTTGTGCAAAGAATTGCAGAAACTCAATTGCGTTGGATGTAATTTGCACTTGAAATTCCGCAATCTTTTGCATTGGTTTGGCTGATTTTGGGCGAATTGCTCTGAAAAAAACAGCACAACCTAGTGGAATCTCCAGGCCAAGGCCTCCTGTCTGAGAGAGCATGAACGTTTCTTGCAGTCAGAAATGGGTTGTTCTCCGCATTCAGGCTGCTGCTGGTCCTCTGGCTTGATCTCCTTGGGGAAGGGAATGCCTCCTACTTCCAGGGTTTCCATGATGAGGCTTCTTTGCCAGTCTGGCCTCCCTCTGTTGTTGCTCCTGTCTAAGAAAAACAAAGGTACAGAGCATGGCCAATGCCAAGTCCATTGTTCCTTCTGAAGAATTGTGGGGAATGGGTGGAAGTTGGAATGGCAGCTCAACAGCAAAAAGCATAGTTACCAACTCTGCTGGAAATGATGGTGGAAAATAGGGGACAGGGAATTTGGCAAAATGGATCCCCCGGTTTGATAGCCCCACCCAGCTGAATACCGGCCAATTTTTTGAACGTAGGAAGAACAAAACTTAGGCACTTAAAATCCTTAGGGGAGCATGAAAGATTTGCAAAAGAGGGTTAAACTAGACAGATTTATCTTGGAGTTGGTGAATTTAAAATCTGTTTTGCAGCACTCTAAAGTAGTTGCAGTTAATACATTTGACCTCTGAGCCCAATAACAAATCAGTGAAACACTTTAAAGCTCCCAAGAACAATTATCTTGGGAATCAGTGAGATTGAACATAATTTGTATTAAATATGTTCATGAAAGTTGTAAAGTGCTTGTAATGGCTGCCAAATTTGTGATGACTTTGGGAAACAATAGACTTGGGAGATCTTGAGCAGGGAACATCTTTAAGAGCAGATAGTGGATAATGAGTTAGGCAATTTTAACTCTTGCTCAACCATCTGAAATCACTCACATTTTCACAGTCTATTACCAAATAAAGTTTAAAATGTATCATGTTAATTTGCCATTTTCAATCTTCACTTGCAGCCAGTTCAATTACACCGTTCACTGCTTTCCTAAATAGCTGTGTGATTATTTATGTTACATCAAATAGATCTACATCTCCATGCCATCCTCAGCTCCTGTGAAGGACTCTACCATGAGGAACTCTTGCAGTGATGTTCTGGAGCTGCAATGATTGGCTTCTCAGCCACCTCCATCTTAGTTTGTCAGCTATGACTGTAGCCACTAGAGAGTTTTCACTCCGATCCCCATTGACCTCAGTTTTGCCAAAGTTCTTTACTGCCATACTTAGTTGATTCTTATCTTGATGCCGAGGAAAGCTAACTTACCTCTCTATAGCATTTGTTCATATCCATGTTTGGAGCCAGGTGTTTCTTACGAAAGCCAAACTGAACTTTGATTATTGGTACTGATTGATGGCAATACTGATGACTCCTTCCATTAACTTGCTGATGATTAGGAGAAGGCAGATAGTGTGCTAATTGGACTATTGATTTTTGTGTGGCGAGGACATACCTGGGCAGTTTTCCACATTGTCGGTCAGATGCCAGTGTCATAGCTATATTGGAACAGATTGGCTAGGAAGGGCCCGTACCATTTAATGTGTCCCCGTGCACTTCACTGCTTATTAAATTCATGTGCATCTGCGGTGTTGGGGACCTTCAGAGGAGACTGAATAGGATCATTCACTTAGCATTTTTGACTGAGCACATTATCTTGGACAACACTTCAGTGCTGAGGGAGTGCTGTACTGTCAGGTGCTGTCTTTCTGGTGAAACATTCAACCAATATCCTCTCTGCTTGCTAATGTGGACGTATAAAATACCATGGCACCATTTGAAGAACAGCAAAAAGTTCTGGAGTCCTAGCCAATATTCCTCCTTCAAGAACTGATAATCCAATCATTCATTCATTCATTCACCCCCGCCCTCGCGATCTCTTTCCCCCATCTCTCTCCTTCCGTCTCCCCATCTTTCTTCCACCCCTCGCGTTCCCTCCCTCCCGCATCCCGTTCCTTGCTCCCCTTCTCCTGTCTTCCACCCGATCACAGACCTTCTCTTTTGTTCTTCCCCTCCTCCTTTCAGTGCTTGTTAAGAATCTGTTCTTTCCGAACACTCTCCAGTTCTGACGAAGGGTCGTCGACCCGAAACGTTAACTCAGCTTTCTCTCCACAGATGCTGCCTGACCCGCTGAGATTTCTAGCATTTTCTGTTTTTATTCCAGATTACAGCATTCGCAATATTTTGCTTTTGCATTCATTCATCTGTTTGTGGGACCTTACTGTGTGCAAATAACAACAGTGACTGCGCTTCCATAGTTACAAAATGCTTTCGGATATCCTGAGCATGTGATTAGGTATTCTCTCTTCCTCCCCCCTGTTCCCTGTCTCTTTCCCCATCTTCCTTTCCCCCCCCCACCCTCATCTTTCTTCTCCTCCCCCCCATTTTTCTTCTCCCCCCCCCCCACCCCTCTCTTCCATCTTTCTTCTCTCCCCTCCCACCCCCCAATTTTTCATCCATCCCATCTTGCGTACCGCCCCTTGCGGTCTCTTTCCCCCATCTCGCTCCCCCCTCCGCCCCCATCTATCTTCCCCCTCTCGCGTCCCCTCCCTCTCGCATCCCCCCTCACTCTGCTTCTCTTCCCCCCTCTCACTCCTCTCTCTCCCTCCCTTCGCTCCCCTTCTCTCTCCCCCTTCGCTCCCCTTCTCTTCCCCCTCCTCACTCCCCTTCTCTTCCCCCCACTCGATCCCCTTCTCTTCCCCCACTCGCTCCCCTTCTCTCCCCCCTCACTCCCCTTCTCTCCCTCCCTTCGCTCTCCTTCTCCCTCCCCCTTCGCTCCCCTTCTCTTCCCCCTCCTCGCTCCCCTTCTCTTCCCCCCCTCGCTCCCCTTCTCTTCCCCCCCTCGCTCCCCTTCTCTTCTCCCCTTCTCTTCCCCCCTCACTCCCCTTCTCTTTCCCCCCTCACTCCCCTTCTCTTTCCCCCCTCACTCCCCTTCTCTTCCCCCCCTCGCTCCCCTTCTCTACCCCCCCCCTCGCTCCCCTTCTCTTCTCCCCTTCTCTTCCCCCCTCGCTCCCCTTCTCTTCCCCCCCTCGCTCCCCTTCTCTTCCCCCCCTCACTCTCCTTCTCTTCCCCCCCTCGCTCCCCTTCTCTTCCCCACCTCGCTCCCCTTCTCTTCCCCCCTCGCTCCCCTTCTCTTCCCCCCCTCGCTCCCCTTCTCTTCCCCCCCTCGCTCCCCTTCTCTTCCCCCCCTCGCTCCCCTTCTCTTTCCCCCCCTCGCTCCCCTTTTCTTCCCCCTCCTCGCTCCCCTTCTCTTCCCCCCCTCGCTCCCCTTCTCTTCCCCCCCTCGCTCCCCTTCTCTACCCCCCCCCTCGCTCCCCTTCTCTTCTCCCCTTCTCATCCCCCCCTCGCTCCCCTTCTCTTCCCCCCCCTCGCTCCCCTTCTCTTCCCCCTCCTCGCTCCCCTTCTCTTCCCCCCCTCGCTCCCCTTCTCTACCCCCCCCTCGCTCCCCTTCTCTTCTCCCCTTCTCATCCCCCCCTCACTCCCCTTCTCTTCCCCCCCTCGCTCCCCTTCTCTTCCCCCCCTCGCTCCCCTTCTCTTCCCCCCCCTCGCTCCCCTTCTCTTCCCCCCCTCGCTCCCCTTCTCTTCCCCCTCCTCGCTCCCCTTCTCTTCCCCCCCCTCGCTCCCCTTCTCTTCCCCCTCCTCGCTCCCCTTCTCTTCCCCCCCTCGCTCCCCTTCTCTTCCCCCCCTCGCTCCCCTTCTCTACCCCCCCCTCGCTCCCCTTCTCTTCTCCCCTTCTCATCCCCCCCTCACTCCCCTTCTCTTTCCCCCCTCACTCCCCTTCTCTTCCCCCCCTCGCTCCCCTTCTCTACCCCCCCCCTCGCTCCCCTTCTCTTCTCCCCTTCTCATCCCCCCCTCACTCCCCTTCTCTTTCCCCCCCTCGCTCCCCTTCTCTTCCCCCCCTCGCTCCCCTTCTCTTCCCCCCCCTCGCTCCCCTTCTCTTCCCCCCCTCGCTCCCCTTCTCTTCCCCCCCTCGCTCCCCTTCTCTTCCCCCCCTCGCTCCCCTTCTCTTCCCCCCCTTGCTCCCCTTCTCTTCCCCCCCTCGCTCCCCTTCTCTTCCCCACCTCGCTCCCCTTCTCTTCCCCCCTCGCTCCCCTTCTCTTCTCCCCTTCTCATCCCCCCCTCACTCCCCTTCTCTTTCCCCCCTCACTCACCTTCTCTTCCCCCCCTCGCTCCCCTTCTCTACCCCCCCCGCTCCCCTTCTCTTCTCCCTTCTCTTCCCCCCTCGCTCCCCTTCTCTTCCCCCCTTGCTCCCCTTCTCTTCCCCCCCTCGCTCCCCTTCTCTTCCCCCCTCGCTCCCCTTCTCTTCCCCCCCTTGCTCCCCTTCTCTTCCCCCCCTCGCTCCCCTTCTCTTCCCCACCTCGCTCCCCTTCTCTTCCCCCCTCGCTCCCCTTCTCTTCCCCCCCTCGCTCCCCTTCTCTTCCCCCCCTCGCTCCCCTTCTCTTCCCCCCCTCGCTCCCCTTCTCTTCCCCCCCTCGCTCCCCTTCTCTTCCCCCCCTCGCTCCCCTTCTCTTCCCCACCTCGCTCCCCTTCTCTTCCCCCCTCGCTCCCCTTCTCTTCCCCCCCTCGCTCCCCTTCTCTTCCCCCCCCCTCGCTCCCCTTCTCTTCCCCCCCCTCGCTCCCCTTCTCTCCCCCCCTCGCTCCCCTTCTCTACCCCCCCCTCGCTCCCCTTCTCTTCTCCCCTTCTCTTCCCCCCCTCGCTCCCCTTCTCTTCCCCCCCTCGCTCCCCTTCTCTTCCCCCCCTCGCTCCCCTTCTCTTCCCCCCCTCGCTCTCCTTCTCTTCCCCCCCTCGTTCCCCTTCTCTTCCCCCCCTCGCTCCCCTTCTCTTCCCCCCCTCGCTCCCCTTCTCTTCTCTCCTTCTCTTCCCCCCTCACTCCCCTTCTCTTCCCCCCCTCGCTCCCCTTCTCTACCCCCCCCGCTCCCCTTCTCTTCTCCCTTCTCTTCCCCCCTCGCTCCCCTTCTCTTCCCCCCTTGCTCCCCTTCTCTTCCCCCCCTCGCTCCCCTTCTCTTCCCCCCCTCGCTCCCCTTCTCTTCCCCCCCCTCGCTCCCCTTCTCTTCCCCCCCTCGCTCTCCTTCTCTTCCCCCCCTCGTTCCCCTTCTCTTCCCCCCCTCGCTCCCCTTCTCTTCCCCCCCTCACTCCCCTTCTCTTCTCTCCTTCTCTTCTCTCCTTCTCTTCCCCCCTTCGCTCCCCTTCTCTTCCCCCCTTCGCTCCCCTTCTCTTCCCCCCTTCGCTCCCCTTCTCTTCCCCCCCCCTCGCTCCCCTTCTCTTCCCCCCCTCGCTCCCCTTCTCTTCTCTCCTTCTCTTCCCCCCTTCGCTCCCCTTCTCTTCCCCCCTTCACTCCCCTTCTCTTCTCCCCTTCTCTTCCCCCCTCGCTCCCCGTCTCTTCCCCCCTCGCTCCCCTTCTCTTCTCTCCTTCTCTTCCCCCCTTCGCTCCGCTTCTCTTCCCCCCTCGCTCCCCGTCTCTTCCACCCCTCACTCCCCTTCTCTTCCCCCCCTCGCTCCCCTTCTCTTCTCCCCTTCTCTTCCCCCCCACGTTCCCCTTCTCTTCCCTCCCTTGCTCCCCTCCTCCCCCACCCTCGCTCCCCTTCTCCCCCACCCTCGCTCCCCTTCTCCCCCACCCTCGCTCCCCTTCTCCCCCACCCTCGCTCCCCTTCTCCCCCACCCTCGCTCCCCTTCCCACCTCTCTCTTTCCCCCCTCTATTTCCCTCCCCCCCATCTGTCTCTTTTTTCCCCTGCCTTCTCTTTCTCCCTCTCCTTTCCCCCTCCTCTCTCACTCTCTCTCTCTCTCTTCCCCCTCTCTCTCTTTCTCTCTTCCCCCTCCTCTCTCTCTCTCTTGCTCTCTCTCTCTCCCCCATCCCCCTCTCTTTCTCTTCCCCCTCCCCTCTCCCTTTTGCTCCCTCTCCAATTTTCATGTTCAAAACTTTATTGAAAAAAAAAGAAAATGGATGGCATCTGACACCAGACACAGATTTGCTTAACACTGAATGACAGTGCCCTGTGTTAGTAATCAGTAAAAAAAACAATTCCCTAAATGATCATATTTTATGCTCGGAGACCAGGTTTGTTCGTTCTGAAATCTGTTTTTCTTTAGTGTCAATTTTTCATTTCTGTAGATTCAGCAATGCATTTTGGAAGTAAAGGTCATTACTGTAAAAGTATTTCAGGAACTGCTTTATGGTCATTTTGTGTAAAGAAACATTGGAAGACATAAATTATTTACCTCATAATACAAACAAATGTTAAAACACTTGCATTAAATTCTTCAAATTGCAGTTTTAATGTCTCCCTGTCATGTTTTATCATTTATCAGAGCAATCTAGAATAAAAATGTTTAACTGGGAGAAGCCCAATTTCAGTGGGATGAGAATGGATCTAGCCCGGGTAAACTGGAATCAAAGATTGGCAGGTAAAACTGAAATGGCTGCCTTTAAAGAGGAAATAGTTCAGGTACAGTTGAGGTACATTCCCATTGGGAGGAAAGGCAGGACAACTAAAGTTAGGGCTCCGTGGATGATGAAACAGATAGAGAATATGATGAAGCAGAAAAAGAGCACGTATAATAGATATCAGGTGCAAATACATCTGAGAATCAGGCTATATATAGAAAGATCAGAGAAGAAGTGAAAAAAAAGTAAGAGGAGCAAAGAGAGGTTATGAGAATAGAATAGCAGCCAAATCCAAAAGTATTTTATAGGCATATAAATAGTAAAAGGTTAGTAAGAAGAAAGGTGGGGCCGATTTAGGGACCATAAAGAAAATATGTGCATGAAGGCAGAGGGCATGACTGAGATACTAAACGAGTAGTTTTCATCTGTCTTCACCAAGGAAGAGAATGCTGTCACATACATAGTGAAGGAGGAGGTGGTGGAGATACTTGATACGATAAAAATTGATAAAGTGGTTTTCGAAAGGCTGGCTGTACTTAAAGTAGATGAATCACCAGGAACTAATGGGATGCATCCTAGGATGTTGAGGGAATTGAGGGCGGAAAGCGTGGCCATAATATTTCAATCCTCCACAGATACGGAGCAGGTGCCAGAAGACTGGAGAATTGTAAATGTTACACCATTGTTCAAAAAAGGGTGTAAAGCTAAATCCAGCAAGTACAGGCCAGTCAGTTTAACTTCAGTAGTGGGGAAGCTTTTAGAAACAGTGATTAGGGATAAAATTTACAGTCACCTGGAAAGGTGTGGATTAATTAAGGAAAGCCAGTGCGGCAAATCGTATTTAACCAATTTGATCGAGTTTTTTGATGAGATAACAGAGGGTTGATGAGGGTAATGCAGTTGACGTGATGTACATGGATTTCCAAAAGACGTTAGATGAAGTGTCACATAAAAGGCTTGCCAGCAAGTTGAAGCCCATGGAATAAAGGGGAGAGTGGCAGCATGGATACAAAATTGGCTAAGTGACAGGAAACAGAGAGTAGTGGTGAATGGTTGTTTTTCAGACTAGAGGAAGGCATACAGTGGTGTTCCTCATGGGTCGGTTCCAGAACCACTGGTTTGCTTAATATATATTAATGACTTGGACATGGGTGTACAGGGCACAATTTCAAAATTTGCAGATGACACAAAACTTGGAAGTATAATGAACAGTGAAGAGGAGAGTGATAGACTTCAGGAAGACATACACAGGCTGGTGAAATGTGGCAGATTAAATTTTAATGCACTTTGATAGAAAGAATGAGGAGAGGACATGTAAACTAAATGGTACAATCCTAAAGGGGGTGCACGAACAGAGAGACCTGGGGGTATGTGTGCACAAATTGTTGAAGGTGGCAGGATAGGTTGAGAAAGCAGTTAAAAAGACTTACGGGATCCTGGATCTGAATAGAGATATAATGTCCAATTTTAGGCACTGCACTTTAGGAAGGATGTGAAGGCTTTAGAGAAGGTGCAGAAAAGATTTACGAGAATGATTCCAGGAATGAAGGATTTCACTTACGTTGATAGAATGTAGAAGCTGGGGTTGTTCTCCTTAGAACAGAGAAGGTTGAGAGGAGATTTGATAGATGTGTTCAAAATCATGAGGGGTCTGGACAGAGTAGATAGAGAGAAATTGTTCCCTTTGGCAGAAGGGTCGAGAACCAGAAGTCACAGATTTAAGGTGATTGGCAAAAGAACCAAAGGCAACATAAGAAAAAACCTTTTTACGCAGCGAGTGGTTGGGTTCTGGAATGCACTGCCTGAAAGGCTGGTGGAAGGAGACTCAATCTTATCTTTCAAAAGTGAGTTGAAGAGCTATCTGAAGGAAAGAAATTTGCAGTGCTGGTGGAAAGAGCAGGGGAGTGGAACTAGCTGAGAGTTGGCACGGGCTCGACAGGCTGAATGTCCTTCTTCCATGCTGTAACCATTCTATGATTCTATGCTGCTATGATTCTATGATCATTCCATTTGTTTGTCTGAGACCGATTTTGTAGGTATTACTTCAAACCTATTTTATGCGTGTTGAGTTTGTTAAATATTCTCAAGCGAAATAGCAAATGCTATTCTTTGTAATTAAATATGTGTTTCATCTTATAAATTTGAATATTGTAAACTACTCATAGTAAATCTCTTGCTCCGTGAGGCAATAATTTGCTTTCACACGCTATACAGAGAAAGATACTGTGTGAGCTGAGGCACATTACCATTTGAATGGCCACAATTTCCCCAACCTCGGTGGATCCATGGCGGGCGAAGTTGGTGGCGGTTCCCGACCTCGCTGCTGGCTCCAGCCCCCTGTCCAAAATGATTTACATTGAATGGGCTTGTTAGGCGCGCCCAGCGCGTTTCCTGACCAATTGAAGGAAGTGGATCTGATGACGTCATTCGATGACGTGTCATCAGCCGGTTTCCTTAAAGGGACCATATGGAAAATTAGTTTGACAGTTGTGCTGTCAGTGTTCTACAGCATTGAGGTGTTGCAAACACTGACAGAGGTGCACAGCTGCACCCAGGCTCGCCGATGTCTCCCTCCAGGGAATCACAGCATGCAGGGAAATTCGCTTCCCTTCCAACGGGTGGAATAGACTCCCCAGGAAACCAAATCAGCCTGGTTGCACATTGAACAGGAGTGCACAAGCAGGGATGTAGTCAGGAGGTCCAGGCTGCAGTGGTGCAAACCTTTCAATGTCACTGAGCGACTGCAGGGCATTCTGGGGGGGGAAGGTGAACAGCCAGTGGTCGTGGTCCACATCGATACCAATGACATAGGTAAGAAGAGGGATGAGGTCCAGCAGGCAGAGTTTAGGGAGCTAGGAGAGAGATTAAAAAGCAGTAATCAAAGGTAGTAATCTCCGGATTACTCCCAGTGCCACGAGCTAGTGAGTACAGAAATAGGAGGATAGAGCAGATGAATACATGGCTGGAGAAATGGTGCAGGCGGGAGGGCTTTAGTTTCCTGAGGCATTGGGACTGCTTCTGGGGGAGGTGGGACCTGTACAAGCCGGACGGGTTGCACCTCAACGGAGTCGGGACCAATATCCTCGTGGGCGAGGAGGGGGGGCGGTTTGCTAGTGCTGTTGGGAAGGGTTTAAACTAGCTTGGCAGTGTGATGGGAACCTGAAAATGGATTCAGTAGGGAGGGGAGTAAAGCTGGAATTAGAAAGCAAAAATAAAGAAAGTGAGTTTGAAAGAGAGAGGAAACTAGCAGGAAAAAAGAGTTAAAAAAAATTTTAAAGGCACTTTGTCTAAATGCAGGTAGCATTTGTAACAAAATAAATGAGTTGACAGCACAAATTGAGACAAATGGGTATGATCTGATAGCCATTACAGAAACGTGGTTGCAAGGAGAGCAGCAGTGGGATTTAAATATTCAGGAGTATTTGACAATCCGGAAGGACAGACAGAAAGGAAAAGGAGGTGGGGTAGCTCTATTGATAAAGGATGGAATCACTACAATAGTGAGAAACGATATTGGCTCAAATGATCAGGATGTTGAAACAGTTTGGGTGGAGATAAGGAATAATAAGGGGAAAAAGTCACTAGTGGGCGTAGTCGATAGGCCCTCTAACAGTAGCAACTCTGTTGGTCGGAGCATAAACCAGGAAATAGCGGGGGCTTGTAAAAATAGAACAGCAATAATCATGGGTGATTTTAACCTCCATATTGATCGGACAAATCAAATTAGTCTGAGTAGCCTTGAGGAGGAGTTCATAGAATGCATAAGGGACCTTGAGCAGTATGTAACGGAACCAACCAAGGGGCAGGCTATCTTAGATCTGATCCTGTGTAATGAGACAGGATTAATAAACAAGGACCCCCCTTGGAATGAGTGATCATAGCATGATTGAATTTCAAATTCAGATGGAGGGTGAGAAAGTTGGATCTCTAACCAGCGTACTAAGCTTAAATAAAGGAGACTATGAAGGTATGAGGGCAGAGTTGGCTAAAGTGGACTGGGAAAATAGATTAAAGTGTAGGACGGTTGATGAACAGTGGTGTACATTTAAGGAGATATTTCACAACTCTCAAGAAAAATATATTCCAGTGAGGAGGAAAGGGTGTAAGAGAAAAGAGAGCCATCCGTGGCTAATTAAAGAAATAAAGGATGGTATCAAATTAAAAACAAGGGCATACAAAGTGGCTAAAACTAGTGGGAGGACAAAAGATTGGGAAGCTTTTAAAAGCTAGCAAAGACTGTAACAATGATTAAGAAAGGGAAGGTAGACTTTGAAAGTAAACTAGCACAAAATATAAAAACAGATAGCAAGAGTTTCTATAGGTATATAAAAAGGAAAAGAGTGGCTAAAGTAAATGTTGGTCCCTTAGAGGACGAGATCGGGGAATTAGTAATGGGGAACATGGAGATGACAGAAACTCTGAACAAATATTTTGTATCAGTCTTTACGCTAGAGGACACTAACAATATTCCAACAGTGAATAGTCAAGGGGTATAGAGGGGGATTAACTTAACACAATCATAATCACTAAGGAGATGGTACTCAGTAAGATAATGGGACTAAAGGCAGATAAATCCCCTGGACCTGATGGCTTGCATCCTAGGGTCTTAAGAGAAGTAGCAGCAGGGATAGTGAATACATTGGTTGTAATTTACCAAAATTCCCTGGATTCTGGGGAGGTCCCAGCAGATTGGAAAACTGCAAATGTAACGTCCCTATTTAAAAAAGGAGGTAGACAAAAAGCAGGAAACTATAGACCAATTAGCCTAACATCTGTGGTTGGGAAAATGTTGGAGTCAATTATTAAAGAAGCAGCAGCAGGACATTTGGAAAAGCAAAATTTGGTCAGGCAGAGTCAGCATGGATTTATGAAGGGGAAGTCATGTTTGACACATTTGCTGGAATTCTTTGAGGATGTAACGAACAGGGTGGATAAAAGGGAACCAGTGGATGTGGTGTATTTGGACTTCCAGAAGGCATCTGACAAGGTGCCACATAAAAGGTTACTGCACAAGATAAAAGTTCACAGGGTTGGGGGTAATATATTAGCATGGATAGAGGATTGGCTAACTAACAGAAAACAGAGTTGGGATAAATGGTTCATTCTCTGGTTGGCAACCAGTAACTAGTGGGGTGCTGCAGGGATCAGTGCTGGGACCCCAACTATTTACAATCTATATTAACGACTTGGAAGCAGGGACTGAGTGTAACGTAGCCAAGTTTGCTGATGATACAAAGATGGAAGAAAAAGCAATGTCTGAGGAGGACAGAAAAAATCTGCAAAAGGACATAGACAGGCTTGAATGGGCAAAAATTTGGCAGATTGGAGTATAATGTTGGAAAGTGTGAGGTCATGCACTTTGGCAGAAAAAAATTGAAGAGCAAGTTATTATTTAAATGGAGAAAGATTGCAAAGTGCCGCAGTACAGTGGGACCTGGGGTACTTGTGCATGAAACACAAAAGGATAGTATGCAGGTACAGCAAGTGATCAGGAAGGCCAATGGAATCTTGGCCTTTATTGCAAAGAGAATGGATTATAAAAGCAGGGAAGTCTTGCTACAGCTAATAAGGTATTGGTGAGGCCACACCTGGAATACTGCGTGCAGTTTTGGTTTCCATATTTACGAAAGGATATACTTGCTTTGGAGGCAGTTCAGAGAAGGTTCACTAGGTTGATTCCGGAGATGAGGGGGTTGACTTATGAGGAAAGATTGAGTAGGTTGGGCCTCTACTCATTAGAATTCAGAAGAATGAGAGGTGATCTTATTGAAACGTTTAAGATTATGAGGAGGCTTGACAGGGTGGATGCAGAGAGGATATTTCCACCGATAAGGGGAGACTAGAACTAGAGGGCATGATCTTAGAATAAGGGGCCGCCCATTTAAAACTGAGATGAGGAGAAATTTCTTCTGAATGTTGTAAATCTGTGGAATTCGCTGCCTGAGAGAGCAGTGGAAGCTGGGACACTGAATAAATTTAAGACAGAAGTAGACAGTTTTTTAAACGATAAGGGGTTATGGGGAGCGGACAGGGAAGTGGAGCTGAGTCCATGATCAGATCAGCTATGAACTTATTGAATGGCGGAGCAGGCTCGAGGGACTGTATGGCCTACTCCTGTTGCTATTTCTTATGTTCTTATGTTCTTATCTCAGTAGATCATGGAAGATTACTGCAAAGCCAGACTCAACCTCATCCTACTGTGCCACTCATCACACCCCTATCACTCTGCCTTCCTTATCTTGCTCCTGCACATCCTTACTCACACCCTCTTACCTTGCACATCCCTCTTTCTACATTCTCACTTCCCCATCTGACTAGCCACCTCTCACACTCACCCTCATCCTAATCCAATCATACCAACTAGTAACATACAAGGGTAGACACGTGGTTGTTTTATGCAATGTTCATGTGAAGTTTCTGTTAATGTGTTGTCAAACATTGCAACCTTTATTTTCAAAACTTTGCATTCTTGGGCAGATCTGTGTGCACCTTTCAAAGTGGCTTAGTGAGTTGCAGTGAATGGTGAGACATAAGGGTACCCTCCGCAATGGTGATGAGTGTGAAAGGAATAGCTTGGGCATTGTTAGGATGCTTTATAATGTTGGTGCCAACCTGGCGCATCATGTGGCAGCCAGGGTGTACTGTGTCAAGTGAAGTATATCTGGCCATGGTGAGGCCATCCCTGGCAGCAATGTGGTCGGGTGCTGATGCCCAGTGTCCTGTACAGCATCTGTTGATTGCGGAGAAAGTTGGTAGTGTTGGTGCTGCTGGTGTGCCTGGTGCTGCTGGTGTTAGGGTTCACCGTGGTCAGATTCTGATGGCCAAGCTGATGGAGTAGATACCAGTTGAAGGTGAGATGATAGAAGCACTCTATCAAACTTGAGAGGTGTTTCTGTAATGAGATGAGCCTGGTAGGAGAGTTTGCTACAAAGATTTGCAGCCTGCATAAAGCACAATCTGTCCTCCAAGGGAAGAAACCAGAGAGTCGCTGGGTTTGGAAAGTGTGCAGGTGTAAATTGTGAGGTTTTATACAAATTTTAACGTTGTCACCAATCACCTGCTTCAATGGTCACTCAACCTCCACCTCAGATGTACAGATGGGGTCCAGGAGCAATGTGAAATCCGTGGGCTACCTGATAAAGTTATATGGCTAGTAAAATATCACTATTAAGGGCTTCTAAACAAGACAATAATTGGCTCAATTGCCGCCCATGCCGATGTGTTTCGGGTTTGTTCAGCCCTGACAGAGCCGACATTTGGGAAAGGTGTGTGGCGACGGGTTGACAATGGGATCCTGACCTGACCCGACCCGCCACCACCGCTGACCCCCCCTGCCCAACCGCCCAAAACATTCCCCCCCCTCTCCACCAATGTCTCTCCTTAATTTTGGAAGCTAAGCTGGTGAATAAGTGTGTTGGAATGTAAGTTTTGGGTAATGATTCCCAACATGATGTGTTTTCAGTCTTGGCTGTGTTGTCTTTGAGAGTGTTTCCCAACGGTAGGAAGAGGAAGAGGTTACTGGTGGGTGTTTCAACCTCTGCTGAATGGCTTAGCAGAAGCAGACAGATTGGTTGCTCAGCAAGTGTACATTTGGCTAGAGAATAGTGCATGTTAAAAGAAGAGCCTGAAGAGGAACAAGCTATGATCAACTGTAAAAGCAGGAAAAAGCAAAGTTTGGAATATGAATCCTCTGTAAAATGTGAGTATATTTTGTTAATGTTTTTCTAATTAATTTGGAAAGGTTTGTTAAAGTTTGCTTTCCTGATTGCTATATCAGCATTCAAAGTTACATTTGAAGGGATCAGTGACCATGTCTGAACTAATGCAAATCATTCATTTTGTAGTTTTGGGTTGGTAAAAGTTGAAAAAATGTGTTTTCAAGAATTGGCCTTCATGGTGAATATAGTAATGTGAGATTGTGCTTTTAAATGTAAATGATTCACTAATCGTGATTTATACATGCTTGATTTTTTTTTATTGTTTTAATTTTTGTGCAGCAAGAACTAGAGCCAAATAATACTTGGTTGTGAAAATTTCCACTTCTACAGGAAAGAGAAATACAATCTTAAAATAAAACTGAGCAAAATAACCCCGATTTACACCAGTGTGCATTGTTAGAATTTTGTCTCGGGTTTAAAAATAGAGAGTGGGCATCAACACAGCACTTTTTATTATTTGTTTCAAAATCTCAAGGTGGAAATTGAACCAAGTACAAATCGCTTCTGAATTGGTATTTTTCAAGGCCTGAAAACAAACAGTACCTCCCTTCTCCAAACCTGAAATAGAGTAATTGATGTACTTTTCCAGCTTCTCAATACAATGTTCCTCCTCTCTGAAAAGTCAGTACTGAGCAGATCTTCACTGTGGGAAGGCTATAGTTCAAACCTTGGTACAGCAAATTAGCCAGAGTAGAGGCATTAGTCCAAAAATTGCTGTTGCCAGTATTAGCAGATGAATTCTTAACCCATTTGTTTGATATTTAGTGGAAGCCTTAACTCATTAAATAGGTTAATGCCTACCTTAAAATAGCAGGCAGGAATGTCATACACACTGAAAGCATTCATGTGCTAATATTAGCAACAGTTATTTCTAGAATACAGTAGGCTTCATTGTTAAATTTGTAGCAAGAAGTTCAAACATTTCTTCTAAAAGAGGCAATTATGTCACAACTTAACAGAAACATGTCAGATTACAATTATGTTCATATTTGAATATAATTTATTCAGCCATTAATATTAACAAAAAAAGTAGATGTGTATAAAGTAGGTTTCCCAATGTCTCTTGAACTGTTTTATTACTGTGTAAAACATATCATTAAAGTAGAATGGATGTCAAGAGGGAGTACTTTATGTTCAAAATTTATCTGAAAAGTATTTGGTAACATATACATTTTGCTTTCTGTCACAATCTTGACTTTTTATCTCTTGAGATTGCTGAATTCCTCCTTAGCTGATCCAGTGACATCGGGTGTGAGGATCGGCTTGATATGCTCCAGAGCAGCTCCATTCTTTGTAATGTGATTGGAACTTTGGGCAAATCTGAGCGCCAATCCAGAGTCACCCCTCCCCTACAGTTCAAAGCATTAGCCCTGATAGCATTGAAAATACCATTCAGGTACTGGTGCCAGGTCAGTACTTGTGATTTTTTATGTTACTGAAGAGTAGGAAATATCAAGTCATCTAAGACAAATGGCTATTTCAAGAAACTTTAAACAATCTTTCCCACCTTTGACAATAAGCGGGAAGGAGACACAGAACAGGGAATGAATTTGAATTTCAGAAGCTCCTCTGCAAGCACAATGGCAAGTATGCACTGGAGCAAGTAAGGAAGTCATAATTCACCTCATGTAAGCCATAGATTGGCAGAGTTTTGATTTTTATGTGAGAAACTTGTTCCAAGTTGTAGTAGCATTCAGGGTGAGCAGGCTTTGATGATATCTCAGGATTTTCAAGAGTTCTTGTTTATCCTTTACCAATTGTCTTCCAGATTAAGATGGTAAAGGTAAAGTCAAGCAAGGGAATGATCCAGCTACTTCTGAAAAGCAGCCAAAACAACTGGGTGCATTTCTCGTGCTTCTGTTTGCTTAACACCTGACTGTGATCTACTGCCCACCCAATTACCATAAAAATGTTATTATTGAGCTATCTTAACTTCTTTCTTCCCTCAGCCTCTTCACTGAGCGACTTCTCATGCTCAGTGATTTCAACCTCCATCTCAATTCATCATGCTCTCTCTCCTCTGAGTTCACTAATCTCCTATCCTCCCATAATCTCTCCCTCCATATAAACTCCCCAACCCATATTCACGGCTGCCCCCTCGACCTTGCCATCTCTTGTGGCCTCGTTACTTCTATAATGTCAATCGCAGATGTAATAGCAGCGCATTTGGAAAGCAGTGACAGGATCGGTCCAAGTCAGCATGGATTTATGAAAGGGAAATCATGCTTGACAAATCTTCTAGAATTTTTTGAGGATGTAACTAGTAGAGTGGACAAGGGAGAACCAGTGGATGTGGTGTATTTGGACTTTCAAAAGGGGTTAGTGTGCAAAATTAAAGCACATGGTATTGGGGGTAATGTATTGACATGGATAGAGAACTGGTTGGCAGACAGGAAGCAGAGAGTCGGGATAAATGGGACCTTTTCAGAATGGCAGGCAGTGACTAGTGGGCTGCCGCAGGGCTCAGTGCTGGGACCCCAGCTAATTACAATATACATCAATGATTTAGGTGAACAAATTGAGTGTAATATCTCCAAATTTTCAGATGACACTAAGCTGGGTGGCGGTGTGAGCTGTGAGGAGGATGCTAAGAGGCTGCAGGGTAATTTGGACAGGCTAAGTGAGTGGGCAAATGGATGGCAGATGGAATATAATATGGATAAATGTGAGGTTATCCACCTTGGGGGCAAAAACATGAAGGCAGAATATTATCTGAATGGCGGCAGATTAGGAAAAGGGAGGTGCAACGAGACCTGGGTGTCATGGTATATCAGTCCTTGAAAGTTTGCATGCAGGTACAGCAGGCGGTGAAGAAGGCAAATGGTATTTTGGCCTTCATAGCTAGGGGATTTGAGTAAAGGAGCAGGGAGGTCTTACTGCAGTTGTACAGGGCCTTGGTGAGGCCTCACCTGGAATATTGTGTTCAGTTTTGATCTCCTAATCTGAGGAAGGACGTTCTTGCTATTGAGGGAGTGCAGCGAAGGTTCACCAGACTGATTTCCGGAATGGCAGGACTGACATATGAGGAGCGACTGGATCGACAGGGCCTGTATTCACTGGAGTTTAGATGAATGAGAGGGGATCTCACAAAATTCTGACGGGACTGGACAGGTTAGATGCAGGAAGAATGTTCCCGATGTTGGCCGAAGTCCAGAACCGGGGGACACAGTCTAAGGATAAGGGGTAAACCATTTAGGACTAAGATGAGCAGAAACTTCTTCACTCAGAGAGTTGTTAACCTGTGGAATTCTCTACTGCAGAGAGTTGTTGATGCCAGTTCGTTGGATATATTCAAGAGGGAGTTAGATATGGCCCTTATGGCTAAAGGGATCAAAGGGTATGGAGAGAAAGCAGAAAAGGGGTACTGAGGTGAATGATCAGCCAAAATCTTATTGAATGATGGTGCAGGCTCGAAGGGCCGAATGGTCTACTCTTGCACCTATTTTCTATGTTTCTATAAGGCCATCTCTGACCACTTCCTCATATCGCTCTCCACCCACATACCCCTTTCCCTCGTCCCCCCAACCCTACCTCCTTCTGTGTCCGCGTCTAACAAAAAATACCTCTCCCAACTCTCTTAGAACTGCACTTAAGAAATCCCAACTCTCCAGTCTTTGGCTCTCCATTCATCTCAGCATTTCTGCAGCTACCGATCGCTCAACCACACCTTCACCACTACTTTTGATGCCGTAGTCCCTATTAAATCCATTACTCTCTCTCACCCCGGTATGACCCTCATCTTCACTACTTAAGTCCAAGGCAGCCTTGAACGGACAACTGGTTAAGCTATTCACTGCCAGATTTGGCTGGGTCCTATTCTCGATCTTCCAAAATTGCTCACAATTCCAGAATCATTCTTGAAAGCACAAATAATCCGCCCCTTTTATTCTCTAATGCTAACTGTCTTCTTAAACCCCTCTCCCCTGTCTCCTCCACCCTCACCTCTGACAACAAGTGTGAGGAGCTCATGGATTCTTTGTCTCTAAGATTGAGACCATCCTTTTAGTTGCCTCTCACTTCCTTCCCCTAGCCCTCTAGGCCAAACCTCCTATAAGGTTCCCCCCTGCTCTAGCCCTGACCTCATATCTTTCTCCAGTTTTGCTCCGATCTCCCATTATGATCTCTCCGCACTCATCTTGTCCATGAGATCCTCTTCCTGCCTCCTCGACCCTATTCCCACCAAACTGCTCACCCCCAACTTCCTTATCTGCCTCCCATGTTAGCTGACATTATTAACGGTTCTCTCTCTTCAGCTACTGTCCCCCTCTCCCTCAAATCTGGCGTCATCACCCCTCAAAAAAAATAATCCTTGACCCCTCCGTCCTTGCAACCTCTGCCCCATCTCGAACCTTCCTTTCCCCTCCAAAATCCTTGAATGTGTTGTCACCTCCCAAATCCGTGCCCATCTTTCCCAGAGCTCCAGGTTTGAATCCCTCCAATCAGGTTTCCGCCCCTGCCATAATTCCAAAACGGCTCTCATCAGTCACAAATTACAATCTTTGTGACTGACAAAGGTAAACTATCCCTTTTTTTCTTTCTTGACTTAACTGTAGCCTTTGACACGGTTGACCACTCCATCCTCCTCCAACACCTCTCCACCCACGTCCAGCTAGGTGGCACTGCACTCACCTGGTTTCATTCTTGCCTATCTAATAGTAGCTAAAGAAACCCGTATAATGGCTTCTCTTCCTGCTCCCACATAGTTACCTCTGGTGTCCCTCAAGACTCTATTCTTGGACCCCTCCTATTTCTCATCTACATACTGCCCCTTGGCAACATCATCCGAAAACACGGCGTCAGTTTCCACGTGTACGCTGACAATACCCAGATCTACCTCACCACCACTTCTCTTAACCCTTCTACGGTTTCGAAATTGTCAGACCCACTTGTCTGACATTCAGTTCTGGGTGAGCAGAAATTTTCTCCAATTAAGTATTGGGAAGTCTGAAGCCGTTGTTCTTGGACTCGGTTCCCTAGCCACTGACTCCATCTCTTTCCCTAACATCTGTCTGAGGCTGAACCACACTGTTCGCAACCTTGGTGTCATATCTGACCCTGAAATAAGCTTCTGACCACACATCCACGGCATAACTAAGACCGCCTAGTTCAACCTTCAGAACATAGGGGTATGGTAGCATAGTGGTTATAGGGCCCAAATTTCCCCAGGAGTTGCTCCGTTTTTTTTTTGGAGCAACTTGATTTTTCTAGAGTATCTTTTAGTTGCAATTCTGGCCATTTAATTTGCGCCAGTGTAAGTGAGTAAGTTAGGATTTTTTCCCAAAAGGGGGCGTTCCCAACCACTTACGCCTGTTTTGGCCATTTAAGCGCGTTTGGCCAGCTTTGACAAGTTGCTCCAAATGAACTTAGGCCAGCGTATGTTGCCACTTCTGTCCGCACAGAAAAATCTTACCTAGAGTTAAGGAATCGGCGCAAGTAACTTCATTTAAAGCATCACCAAGCATCAAACAAAGCACAAAAAGTAATAAGCATTCAATAAAAAATAAAGAACTGAAGTAAATAATTAAATTAACAAATAAAGAACTGAAATAAATCCTACCTTCAACTAAACTCTGCAGCGGCTGGCCGTATGGGGGTCCCTTCGGCCTGGGATAGGGGAGGGAGAACGCGGCGGGAGGGGAGGGAGGGAGGGAGAAGACTCAACACGGGCAGGCTGGGGGTGGTGAACGTGGCATCTTAATGGAGGGTGGGTCAGGAAGGGAGAAGGCTCAACGCGGCAGGCTGGGGATGGGGGTCGGTGGGTGGTGAACTTGGGATCTTAATGGGGCGGGGGGGGAAAGAGATCCATAGCCGGCCCGCTCCGGCTGGTGCGGGAGGCCCCCCCCATCAAAACTCTTCCCCCTCCCCCGCCCATATGCTTATAGAGGCAGTCACAGCATGCAGGAAGGTTCTCTTCCCTTTCCATAGCCAGCAGAGACCTCCCCAGGAGATCAATACAGCCTGGTTGCACATTGCAGAGAAAGGCACAAGCAGTGATGTTGTCAGAGGACCTGGGTGCTATGCCAGAAACATTTAAATGATCTCAGTAGATCATGAAACATTAAAAAGCCACACTCAACTGCTGTGCCTCTCATCACATCTCCATCACTCTGCATTCCTACCCTGCTCCTGCACATCCTTACACTAACTTACCTTGGACCCCCACTCATCCCTCTCTATCTATATTATTACATCCCTATTGCACTAGCCACTCACACTCACCCTTATCCTAGTGGATCATACCAACTAACAACACACCAGGGTAGGCATTTGGATGTTTTATACAAGTTGCTGTTAATGTGGCGTCGAACATTTAAACATTTATTTTCAACACTTTGCTTTCTTGGACAGATTTGTGTGCATCTTTTGAAGTGGCTTAGTGAGTTGCAGTGAATAGTGAGACATAACTGTACCACCCGCAATGGTGATGAGTATGAAAAGAATGGCTTGGGCTTTGTAGGGATGCTTCAGGGTGTTGGTGTGAATTAGTGCCACCCTGCTGCATCATGTGACAGCCAGGGTGTACAGCGTCAGGTGAAGTAAATCTGGCCATGGTGCGGCCTCCCGGGCAGCAATGGGTTCGGGTGCTGATGCCCTGTGTCCTGTGCAACATCAGGTGATTGGCGAGGAAGTTGGTGGTGTTGTTGGTGCTGCTGGTGTTGGGATTCTGAGGATAGGTGAAGAGTATAAAGGGCACCCATCCTGATGGAATAGATGGCAGGTGAAGTAGGGATAACAGAAGTGATCTGTCAATGATGAGAGAGGTAATGAGGTCATACTGGATGAAGACTTGTGTAAAGACTTGCAGCATGGTGAATCTATTGTGGAAATGCAGTGAGGAAGAGTTTGTGGCTGAGGGAATATATCTCTAAAGTGGGAGCTTTGACTGTACATTTGAAGCTGTCAGCTCAGCCGTACTTCTGCCCCACTTCCTCGCCAGGCTGACAGATATTTAAAATTAACGTTGAAGCTTTATAAAGGCTGAAATAATATTCACAACATTCCCCCGCCCCGCCCCCCCACCCTCTCCAATTGCCTTCAAGTGTGCACATTCCTTTAAGTTTGATCAGCCAGCCTAATTTTTGTACTTTTCCCATTAGGCTAGCTGTGTTAGTGCAAGTCCGTAGCTCAGACCTGCCAACCACACCATCTCATAATTCAACTTTTAAAAATCAGGAGATTTGGGACTAGAATTTCCTAACAACCCGCTTGCCGCCCAAAAGACCGTGAAGATTCCCAAGATTATCGCCGGTGAAAACTTCCCCCAAAAAAAGAAAAAAATCCGCCCAATTCTCGGCAAAAAAGTGGAATTTAGGGTCGATTGGGCGGTTCTTAAAGAAAATGGGCGATAATTTAAAAATTCACTCAAAGTTTACTCCGAGGCTGCGGGTTGGGAAGAGAAACACACTAAAAATATTTTGTAAAAAAACAGAACATAAAAAATCATAAAAACATTCTCAGGATCCTTTTAACTTAAATCGCCAGGACAGAATGTTAAAATAATGAGTAAAAAAAACAATTACTAACCTTTTTCTTGCAGAGCTACTCACCTACCGCCCAGCTCTGTTGATTCTCGTGAGCAGTTTTTTTAATACTTACCTACGGGTCACCGCTGAGCCAAGAAACACCCCATGGCGATCTGAGGACAGGTACCTCAAAACCGCCGGCGTAACTCAGCTGGGCAATTTCTCACCGACACGGTTATCGCCCAAAACGGCAAATACTGCCGAGAAACCGGGCGGTGAGCCAATGCAATTTCTAGCCTTAGTATAAAAATCATGAGTGCTATTTTTTTCAAACCTAAACCAATATAGATTGACAGTTGGTTTATAAACCTCATAAGTGGCTTTTTTAATCTCTAACAGTTCACAGCTCTTTACTGCATCTGAAAATGCTTTACAGAGAACTTAAAAAAAAATCCTACCCATTATTACCACATTGCTATGCATCTCAGTTTAAGGTTACGATAATTGCCCTCTTTTCCTGTGCCCACTTCCCACTGTTCCTGTCCCCTTCTTGCCAGTGCACATTTCCTATTACTGTAATCAAAAGATTACTGAAACTCTGAACTTGATTACAGTACAATCAGGCTGCTGGACAGAGGGTGGAATATGAATATTTAAAACTACGTTTGTTACTGGCCAGGTTTGCCTCTGATTAAAACTTGGGTTGTTGAGGTACTTACTGACTTTGACTGTCTCATAACCCACTCAGGCTGCACTTGCGCTCCCACTGCATCGTCGCCTCGGTGACCCTGACTCCAGGCAGGCAGCTCCGCTGTAACCTAACCTGGGTGGCAACCATGTGATTGGCAGGCCTGTCCAGCCTTCTCCTTGCTGGTGGACCTCTCGAAACCTTCTTGTGGGCCCTCGGGGGCTGTGGAGCCCCGATTGAGAACCCCTGGTTCAGATCACAGTCGCATTTCTCAATTTATGTTGAGTAGTTTCATGCTGTGAAACCATTGCCTGTTATGTTCCTGTTATGTGCAAGTTTAGAAAATAAATCGTGTGATTTTGGTGTTAAATCATGAGACCATGAGTGAGACTTCATTTCATTCAGATGTGTCTTTTGTGATAGATTCACGAGAGTTGGCATGTACGAAAGCTGTTCTGGCAGCATATGCAAATTATTTACAATAATTGATCCCACAAAATTAATTGCAGTCATTTCAGTATGCTGTGAGCTAGATTGGGCCAGGCAGCCAGCCATTCTTAGAACAGATTTTGACAGCTTTTCAAAATTAGGTCTTGCATATTCTTTATGCTTTATTTGTAAAAGTTCTGCTTGAATTCTTTAGCTTCATTTCCTAATTTAAATCTGTCCCCCTAGATTTGATTAACATCATTAATCTCCTTCATAATCTTGAAAACATCAGTCAAGTCACTTTGAAGTTTCCTCCTTTCCAATGAGAATAAGTTCAACTTTCTTAACTTTTCCTTGTAGCATTGCAATGCACTTATTGAAAGGCACTGCACTTTCTCAGAGGCTGAAATTTCTTCACATAATACGGTGACCTGTATTGTATATAGTGCTCCAAAAGGAGTCTATCCTTTGTCTTGCACAAAGACAGCAATCATTCTCCAACAAAGATTTACCACTTGCTCTGTGGAACTGGACACTGTATTTTATTTCAGTTCTGCCATCATCTTATTCATCATCATCGTCGTCATCATCATCATAAACAGACCTTCGAAAATGAGGAAGACTTGCTTCCACTCTAAAAATGAGTTCTCAGGTGACTGAACAGTCCAATAGGGGAATTGCAGTCAGTCTCTCACAGGTGAGACAGACAGTCGTTGAAGGAAAGGGTGGATGGGACTGGCTTGCTGCACGCTCCTTCCGCTGCCTGCGCTTCATTTCTACATGTGCTCGCCGATGAGACTCAAGGTGCTCAGCACCCTCCCGGATGCACTTCCTCCTCTTAGGGCGGTCTTTGGCCAGGGACTCCCAGGTGTCGGTGGGCTAGTTGCATTTTATCAAGGAGGCTTTCAGGGTGTCCTTGAAACGTTTCCTCTGCCCACCTTGGGCTCACTTGCCGTGTAGGAGTTCCGAGTAGAGTGCTTACTTTGAGAGTCTTGTGTCAGGCATGCGAACAATGTGGCCCGCCCAGCGGAACTGGTCGAGTGTGGTCAGTGCTTCGATGCTGGGGATGATGTCCTGGTCGAGGACGCTAAAGTTGGTGCGCCTGTCCTCCCAGGGGATTTGCAGGATCTTGCGGAGACATCGTTGGTGGTATTTCTCCAACGATTTGAGGTGTCTACTGTATATGATCTATGTCTCTGAGCCATACAGGAGGGCGGGTATCACTATAGCCCTATAGACCATGAGCTTGGTGGTAGATTTGAGGGCCTGATCTTTGAATACTCTTTTCCTCAGGCGGCCGAAGGCTGCATTGGCGCACTGGAGGCGGTGTTGTATCTCGCCGTCGATGTCTGCCCTTGTTGATAATAGGCTCCCGAGGCAAGGAAAGTGGTCCACGTTGTCCAGGGCCGAGCCGTGGATCTTGATGACTTGGGGGTAGTGCTGTGTGACGGGGTCAGGTTGATGGAGGACCTTTGTCTAACAGATGTTAAGTGTAAGGCCCATGCTTTCGTACGCCTCAGTGAAGATGTTGACTATGACTTGGAGTTCAATCTCTGTGCGCAGACGCATGCGCCGTCCGCATACTGTAGTTCAACAATAGAGGTTGCGTCGGTCTTGGATCTGGCCTGGAGATAACGGGGCTGGGGTTTTGCTGAGATGGTGGTGGGTAGCATGTCTCCTCGTTCTTGGCCAGCAGTGGGGTCGGGTCTTGGGTGTTTGGGCCGTGGGTGGCCTTGACTGCGGTGAAGAATCCTCGCACATCATGGCTGTCGGCCAGCTGCTGAATCTCCTGTGCTTTCTCCACCCACCATCGATTCTTTAGGTCGGAGGTTTTTTGTTGGACCTCGGCCATAAGCCGTCTGTTATGCTGTTTTGCTGTTCCCAAGTTGGGTTTTTGTTTTAGGCTCAGAAATGCCCTGCGCTTGCGATTTATTAGCTCTTGGATCTCCTGGTCATTCTCATCAAACCAATCCTGCTGTTTCCTGGTCGAGTGACCGAGCGTCGCTTCGCAGGCATTGGTTATGGAGGCCTGGATGGCAGACCAAGCGCTGTGGGCACTCTGCGTCTCAGAGTCATCAGGGGTTGCCAAATTAGCTGTGAGGCGCTGGCTGTATAGGGCTCTCTTAGCTGGGTCTTTGAATGCCCCGGCATTGACTTTTTTGCAGCATTGCTTCTGCTGCCATCGCCGCTTTGGGGCTATGTTGATGTTGATGATGGAACGGATTAGGCGGCGGTCTGTCCAGCAGTCGTCGGCACCTGCCATGGCGTGGGTGATTCGCACATCCTTGCGATCCCGGGCTCGGTCGATGACATAGTACAGCAGGTGGCAGTGTTTGGAGCGAGGGTGTTGCCACGATGTCTTGTACCTGTCCCTCTGGCGGAATAAGGTGTTGGTGATGGCAAGGTCATGCTCTAGGCATTTTGTTAGGAGCAGGATACCGTTGGAGTTGGCTTTCCCAACCCCCTCTCTGCCGATCACGCATCCCCAGAGGTCTGTATCCTTGCCGACCCTGGTGTTGAAGTCACCAAGGAGGATCAGTTTGTCATCCATGGGGAAATGGGACAGGATTTTTCGAGGCTGGAGTAAAAACCCTCTTTGGTCTCATCTGTTGCATCGAGTGTTGACATAAGAACATAAGAATTAGGAACAGGAGTAGGCCATCTAGCCTCTTGAGCCTGCTCCGCCATTCAACAAGATCATGGCTGATCTGGCCGTGGACTCAGCTCCACTTACCCGCCCGCTCCCCGTAACCCTTAATTCCCTTATTGGTTAAAAAAAGTGTTGGGGCGTATGCACTGATGACTGTGGCGCATTGGTTCCGAGATAGGGTGAGTCAAAGTGTCATGAGGCATTCGTTAACCCCGCAGGGGGAGTCTCTAAGGCGGTTGACTAGCTCGTTCTCGATAGCAAAACCCACTCCCTCCCTGGAAGTGGCGTTTTTCCTCTGGTTTGCCTTTCCAAAAGAAGGTGTAACCTCCACCTTGTTCCTTGAGCTGGCCTTCCCCTGCCTGCCGGGTCTCGCTTAGGGCAGCGATGTCAACATCGAAGCATCTAAGTTCCCGGGCAACCATGGCAGTGCGGTGTTCCGGCCAGTCGCTGTCCGTGAGGGTCACATTGGCTACCACACGGGCTTAGCTGAGCAAGGTCTTGGTCCAGTGGCAAGGGGATCCAAGATGACTGGAGACCAGGCAGTGCTGTATGAGCCTAATTGCCTACGGCGAGATGCAGGCCGTAAGCTCGGCACTGAGTAGCGCCCTTCGGTGAGATGGTAGGTGACCCGAGGCTTGGCTGGGGGCAGGCATTGGGAAGGTTAGAGGTCCATTTTGTGTGGTGTAGGTCAGAGTGTTCAGAGTGAAAGGAGGAGAGGTCAGGGTGTTCAGCATGGAAGGAGGAGAGGTCAGAGTGGTCACAGCCATTGTGCTCACCGCATGCTGGAGGAGGGAGGCCAGGACGTCGTCGATGGATGAAGGAAGGCCAGGATGTCGCCGGAGGAAGGGAGGCCCGGAGGGAAGGCTCACGCATGAGATAGGCCCAAACCTATTTTTGAAGTTGGTCGAAGGCTCACCACCGCTGAGATCATCTTAATGCAGGCCTCATAGCCGTATAGTTCATAATGTTACCTGCAGAGCTGAATTGTGGGGTCAGATCTGTACCACTATTGTGGTGTTTTGCAAGACCTCAAGTTGTATGTGATGATGCCATGTCATCAGACAAACACCTAGGAAGCTCTTAAATGTTGTTTTTGCAATTTGCAATGGGCCACGTGTGATTTATTATAGTGATAAGCATATGTATCAACTGGTGACGAGGATGAGATACTAACACGCAGCTATGGCCACTGTTGACTACATTGAGCGATATTGCGTCGGGGAAGACTGGGATGACTTAATTGACCGGCTGGATCAATGCTTTGTCGCGAAAGACTTAGAGGGAGACGGGAATGCCAGCAAATGCAGAGCCGTCCTCCTCACGGTCTGCGGATCATGGACATACGCATTGATCACGGACCTACTGGCCCCGATGAAATCCGCTGAGAAAAGTTACGAAGAACTGTGCGAGCTAGTTCGAAATCACCGAAAGCTGAAATGCAGTGCGCTCATGGCGAGGTACCGTTTCTACACCCACCGGCGCGGAGTAGGCAGCGTTCATCGCTGAGCTAAGGCGTCTTGCTGGGCCATGCAAATTCGGGACAGTTCTTGAAGAAATGTTAGGAGACTTATTTGTTTTGGGAATTGGGCACGAAGGGATTTTCCGCAAATTGCTAACGGAGGAAGACTTGGACTTAGCCAAAGCCACCCTGATTGCTCAGGCATACATGGCCAGAGAGGAAGAAACAAAGCTACTCTACTCACAACTTCGGAATCACCCGGGGCCAAACACCGTGAATAAGCTAAATTCGTCGGCAGACAGCAGAAGAGCCCCCAGCTGGCTACTGCAACCTCTGCTCGACGTGGGATGACTCACTCACCACAACAATGGACGAATGCAAAGAGATCAGTACCTGTGAATGCAAGTCCATCAGCAAGCTGTTGGCGCTGTGGAGGGGCTCTTCGTGCAAACCAGTGCAGGTTCAAACAATATGTCTGCAAGAGTTGCTCAATGATGGGGCACCTCCGACAAATGTGCAAACGTGCTACAACTTGATACGTAGCGGAGGATGGGAGGTCAAGCGTAGATCCTGAGGATCGCGCAGAAATGACCGAGGACGAAGCGCACATATAGAAACATAGAAAATAGGTGCAGGAGTAGGCCATTCGGCCCTTCGAGGCTGCACCACCATTCAATAAGATCATGGCTGATCATTCACTTCAGTACCCCTTTCCTGCTTTCTCTCCATACCGCTTGATCCCTTTAGCCGTAAGGGCCATATCTAACTCCCTGTTGAATATATCTGGCATCCACAACTCTCTGTGGTAGATAATTCCACAGGTTAGCAACTCTCTGAGTGAAAAAGTTTCTCCTCATCTCGGTCCTAAATGGCTTACCCCTTATCCTTAGATTGTGTCCCCAGGTTCTGGACTTCCCCAACGTCGGGAACATTCTTCCTGCATCTAACCTGTCCAGTCCCGTCAGAATTTTATATGTTTCTATGAGATCCTCTCTCATTCTTCTAAACTCCAGTGAATACAGGCCCAGTCGATCCAGTCTCTCCTCATATGTCAGTCCTGCCATCCTGGGAATCAGTCTGGTGAACCTTCGCTGCACTCTCTCAATAGCAAGAACATCCTTCCTCAGATTAGGAGACCAAAACTAAACACAATATTCCTGTTGAGGCCTCACCAAGGCCCTGTACAACTGCAGTAAGACTTCTCTGCTCCTATACTCAAATCCCCTGGCTATGAAAGCCAACATGCCATTTGCCTTCTTCACTGCCTGCTGTACCTGCATGCCAACTTTCAATGACTGATGTAGCATGACACCCAGGTCTCGTTGCACCTCCCCTTTTCCTAATCTGTCGCCATTCAGATAATATTCTGCCTTCATGTTTTTGCCACCAAAGTGGATAACCTCACATTTATCCACATTATACTGCATCTGCCATGCATTTGCTCACTCATCTGTCACTCTGCAGCCTCTTAGCATCCTCCTCACAGCTCACACCGCCACCCAGCTTAGTGTCATCTACAAACTTGGAGATATTACACTCAATTCCTTCATCAAAATCATTGATGTATATTGTAAATAGCTGGGGTCCCAGCACTGAGCCCTGTGGCACCCCACTAGTCACTGCCTGCTATTCTGAAAAGGACCCGTTTATCCCGACTCTCTGTTTCCTGTCTGCCAACTAGTTCTCGATCCACGTCAATACATTACTCCCAATACCATGTGCTTTAATTTTGCACACTAATCTCTTGTGTGAACCTTGTCAAAAGTCTTTTGAAAGTTCAGATACACCACATTCACTGGTTCTCCCTTGTCCACTCTACTTGTTACATCCGCAAAAAAGTCTAGAAGATTTGTCAAGCATGATATCCCTTTCATAAATCCATGCTGACTTGGACCGATCCTGTCACTGCTTTCCAAATGCGCTGCTGCTATTTCATCTTTAATAATTGATTCCAACATTTTCCCCACTACCAATGTCAGGCTAACTGGCCTATAATTGCCTGTTTTCTCTCTCCCTCCTTTTTTAAAAAGTGGTGTTATATTAGCTACCCTCCAGTCCATAGGAACTGATCCAGAGTTGATAGACTGCTGGAAAATGATCACCAATGCATCCACTATATCTCGGGCAACTTCCTTCAGTACTCTGGGATGCAGACTATCAGGCTCTGGGGATTTATCGGCCTTCAATCCCATCAATTTCCCTAACACAATTTCCTGACTAATAAGGATTTCCTTCAGTTCCTCCTTCTCGCTAGACCCTCGGTCGCGTAGTATTTCCGGAAGGTTATTTGTGTCTTCCTTTGTGAAGACAAAACCAAAGTATTTGTTCAATTGATCTGCCATTTCTTTGTTCCCCATTATAAATTCACCTGATTCTGACTGCAAGGGATCTACATTTGTCTTCACTCATCTTTTTCTCTTCACATATCTATAGAAGCTTTTGCAGTCAGTTTTTATGTTCCCAGCAAGCTTCCTTTCATGCTCAATTTTCCCCCTCCAAATTAAACCCTTTGTCCTCCTCTGCTGAAATCTAAATTTCTCCCAGTCCTCGGGTTTGCTGCTTTTTCTGGCCAATTTATGTGCCTCTTCCTTGGATTTAACACTATCCCTAATTTCCCTTGTTAGCCACGGTTGAGCCAACTTCCCCGTTTTATTTTTACTCCAGACAGGGATGTATAATTGTTGAAGTTCATCCATGTGATCTTTAAATGTCTGCCATTGCCTATCCACCGTCAACCCTTTAAATATCAATCACCTGTCTATTCTAGCCAATTCACGTCTCATACGATCGAAGTTACCTTTCCTTAAGTTCAGTACCCTAGTCTCTGAATTAACTGTGTCACTCTCCATCTTAATAAAGAATTCTACCATATAATGGTCACTCTTCCCCAAGGGGCCTCGCACAACAAGATTGCTAATTAGTCCTTTCTCATTACACATCACCCAGTCTAGGATGGCCAGCCCTCTAGTTGGTTCTATTGTGTTCCGAACACAGATGAGGCTGCATACAGGGAGATTAAAGTAACAGTGACCTCAGTCTTTAATAAGACACTCCAGAGTGAGGAACAGGCCTTAGGGGCCGGCTTGTATGCAGTGCTCCCAAGGGATGCTGTGATCCCTTGGGACTTCAGGGGATGAGCTCCCTGGTGGTGGAACATGGGAGTGCATGCTTTACAAATACACAACAAGTTCCTCGACATATTGGTCTCGAAAACCATTCCTAATACACTCCAGGAAATCCTCCTCCACCGTATTGCTACCAGTTTGGTTAGCCCAATCTATATTTGGATTAAAGTCGCCCATGATAACTGCTGTACCTTTATTGCACGCATCCCTAACTTCTTGTTTGATGCTATCCCCAAGCTCACTACTACTGTTTAGTGGTCTGTCCACAACTCCCACTAGTGTTTTCTGCCCTTTGGTATTCCACAGCTCTATCCATACAGATTCCACATCATCCAAGCTAATGTCTTTCCTTACTATTGCATTAATTTCCTCTTTAACCTACAGGGCTACCCCACCTCCTTTTCCTTTCCATCTATCCTTCCTGAACGTTGAATACCGCTGGATGTTGAGTTCCCAGCCTTGGTCACCCTGGAGCCATGTCTCCGTAATCCCAATTATATCATATTCGTTAATAGCTGCCTGCACAATTAATTTGTCCACCTTATTACGAATGCTCCTCGCATTGAGGCACAGAGCCTTCAGGCTTGTCTTTTTAACACACTTTGTCCCTTTAGAATTTTGCTGTAATGTGGCCCTTTTTGATTTTTGCCTTGGGTTTCTCTGCCCTCCACTTTTACTTTTCTTCTTTCTATCTTTTGCTTCTGCCCCATTTTACTTCCCTCTATCTCCCTGCATAGGTTCCCATCCCCCTGCCATATTAGTTTAACCCCTCCCCATCAGCATTGGCAAACACTCCCCCTAGGACATTGGTTCCGGTCCTGCCCAGGTGCAGACCATCCGGTTTGTACTGGTCCCACCTCCCTCAGAACCGGTTCCTATGTCCGAGGAATTTGAATCCCTCCCTCCTGCACCACTCCTCAAGCCACGTATTCATCTTAGCTATCCTGTTATTTCTACTCTGACTAGCACGTGGCACTGGTAGCATTCCTGAGATTACTACCTTTGAGATCCTGCTTTTTAATTTAACTCCTAGCTTCCTAAATTCTGCTTGTAGGACCTCATCCTGTTTTTTACCGATATCGTTGGTACCTATATGCACCACGACAACTGGCTGTTTACCCTCCCTCTTCAAAATGTCCTACACCCGCTCTGAGACATCCTTGACCCTTGCACCAGGGAGGCAACATACCATCCTGGAGTCTCGATTGCGGCTGCAGAAACGCGTATCTATTCCCCTTACAATAGAATCCCCTACCACTATAGCTCTCCCACTCTTTTTCCTGCCCTCATGTGCAGCAGAGCCGCCCATGGTACCATGAACTTGGCTGCTGCTGCCCTCCCTTGATGAGTCATCCCCCCCAACAGCACCCAAGGTGGTGTATCTGTTTTGGAGGGAGATGACCACAGGGGACCCCTGCACTACCTTCCTTCCACTGCTTTGCCCGATGGTCACCCATTCCCTATCTGCCTGAGTAACCTTTGCCTGAGGTGTTACCAATCACTAAACGTGCTATTCACGACATCCTCAGCATCGCAGATGCTCCAGAGTGAATCCATGCGCAGCTCCAGTGCCGCAATGCGGTCTGTCAGGAGCTGCAGCTGGGTGCACTTCCTGCACACATAGCAGTCAGGGACACCTTTACCAAGAAAAGTCCCCTGATTATGATGAACGTTAAACTGAACGGCATACCGGTATCGATGGAACTGGACACAGGTGCGAGCCAATCGATCATGTGCCAGAAGGCCTTCGAGAAGTTATGGGCAAACAAGGCACAAAGGACCAAGCTGAGCCCGATAGACGCGAAGCTGTGTACCTGCACCAAAGAGATTATCCTGGTCCTCGGAAGTGCAATGGTTCTGTGCATAAATTGCCACTATGGATTATTCCACGCTGCTTGGCAGAAGCTGACTACGGAATTTTAACTGGAAATGGGGCGATGCAAAAGCATTATCATCGGTGGAGAAAGCCACGTGTGCGCAGGTCTTAGACAAGTTTCCTTCACTGTTCCAGCCTGGCATCCGCAGATTCACAGGGGCCAAGGTGACAATTCACCTCAACCCAGACGCGAGACCCGTTCACCACAAGGCTAGAGTGGTCCCTTAGATGATGCGGGAGAAAGTAGAAGTCGAGCTAGATAGGCTTCAGCACGAAGGCATCGTATCACCAGTAGAATTTAATGACTGGGCCAGTTCCATTGTCCCCGTTCTTAAAAGTGATGGGACAATTAGAATCTGTGGGGATTATAAAGTAACCATAAACCGAGTATCGTTATAGGACCAGTACCCACTACCCAAGGCGGAGGATTTGTTCGTGACCCTGTCGGGCGGAAAGCTGTTTTCGAAATTGGACCTCACCTTGATGTACATGACCCAGGAGCTGGGGGAATCGTCCAAGAAACTGACGTGCGTAAACACACACAAGGAACTGTTCGTATACAGCCGGTGCCCCTTCGGGATCCGTTCAGCAGCTGCGATCTTCCAACGAAACATGGAGAGCCTGCTGAAATCTGTCCCGGGAACGGTTGTCTTCCAAGACGACACCTTGATCACCGGACACGACACCGATGAACACCTCCATAACCTGGAAGAGGTGCTACGCCGACTAAATCGAGTAGTTCTAAGATTGAAACGAACCAAATGCATCGTCTTGGCACCAGAGGTGAAATTCCTGGGAAGGAGAATCGCAGCAGATGGCATCAGACCCTCATACTCCAAGACGGAGACGATCCAGAAGGCCCCGAGAACACGCAACATGACGGAGCTGCGCTCGTTCCGAGGACTACTGAACTACTTTGGTAACTTTCTGCCTGGGCTGAGTACTTTGCTTGAACCATTACATGTACTGCTCCGTAAAGGTCATGACTAGGTCTGGGGTAAAAATCAAGAAACTGCCTTCGAGAAGGCCAGAAACTTATTGTGTTCAAACAAACTACAGGCACTGTAAGATCCCTGTAGGCATCTTGTTTTAGCGTGCGATGCGTCATCCTACGGGATCGGGTGTATGCTTCATCAAGCGAATGTGTGAGGTAAGCTCCAACCTGTAGCGTATGCGCAGTTATCGGTGCCTGGTCTGTGGCGGATCATGTAGTCGTAAGCAGACAGCGTTAATGCCCACCTCTGAATGCGAGCTGAGGCGATAGTATTAATGCCTTTTCTCTCAGAGAATAGCGACATGAGCGGCTTGTGGTCGGTTTCTAGTTCAAACCGCCGGTCAAATAAATACTGGTGCATCTTTTTTACCGCGTACAAACAAGCTAGGGCCTCCTTTTCGACCATGCTGCACCCACTTTCAGCCTGCTTTATGATCTGTACTGCCCATTCAGCTTGGCCATTGGAGGCTGGTTTGAATGGAGCCGACCTGACATGCTTTATGCCGTTACAGCACATAAATTCGCGAAATTTGGAACTCATAAAGCATGGTCCATTGTCACTAACAAGGACATCGGGCAGGCCATGGCTGCCGATCATTGTCCGAAGGCTCTCTATTGTGGCGGGGGATGTGCTGGACGACATTATAACACATTTATTCCATTTAGAATAAGCATCAATTACAACCAGGAACATTTTTCCTAGAAAGGGACCCGCGTAGTCTACGTGGATGCGGGACCAGGGTTTGGAGGGCCAGGACCACAGACTCGGGAAGCCTCCCTGGGTACTCAGCCGGCTCCCGCTCGCCACCACCGAGGGTGAAGCGGAGCAGCCCGCGGAACTGGTCATGGCCATGGAAGCCTTTGAGGGCGAAGGGTCACCTGACACGGCGTGCCAGATAAGAATCTGGACCAGCCAAGACCCACTGCTGTCCCAGGTGAAAAACTGTATATTAAGTGGAAACTGGGCAACCACTTATGGAGAGATGCATGGTGATTTTAAGCCGTTTCTCCGGCGCAAAGACGAATTATCCACCCAGGCCAACAGCATTTTGTAGGGAAATCGCGTCGTGCTGCCCAAGAAGGGCAGAGATTTATTTGTCAAGGATCTCCATAGCACACACCCTGGCATCATAATGATGAAAGCCACTGCGAGATCGCACGTGTGGTGGCCCGGCATCGACGCAGACTTAGAGTCGTGCGTACGCCAGTGCAACATGTGTGCACAACTCAGCAACGCACCCAGGGAAGCCCTCCCTGAGTCTGTGGTCCTGGCCCTCCAAACCATGGCCTGCCCGACGTCCTTGTTAGTGACAATGGACCATACTTTACGAGTTCCGAATTTTGCGAATTTATGTGCTGTAATGGCATAAAGCATGTCAGGTCGGCCCCGTTCAAAGCAGCCTCCAATGGCCAAGCTGAACGGGTAGTACAGATCATAAAGCAGGGCATGCAACAAGTGACGGAAGGCCCCTTGCAGATCCGTTTGTCTCGTGTGCTGCTTGCATATCAGACGAGGCCCCACTCACTCACAGGAGTTCCGTCCGCCGAACTCCTCATGAAGAGGGCCCTCAAAACACGGTTGTCCCTCGTGCACCCGGTTTTAAGTGAGATTGTCGAAATCCGGCGTCTTAAGCAATCTACATATCATGACCGCAACTCTGTAACGCGTTGTATCAACGTCGATGACCCTGTTTTCGTGCTGAACTTTGGTATGGATCCAAGTGGCTCGTAGCTAAAGAGGGGAGTAGGGTATTCGTGGTAAGACTCACTAATGGCCAAACCTGCAGAAAGCACATCGATCAAACCAAATTGAGGTTCACCGATGATCCAGAACCACTGGATGACTACAGTGATATCGACTTCCAACCACAAGCAACAGAACCGGCGGTTCACCAAGAGACAGAACCCGTCGCACCGGACAGTCCGACCAGAGCCACAGCACCACAAGGCAGCGAGACTCCGGTCAGACTGCCCACACCCAGCGTCCAACTCAGACGCTCAACCAGAGAGCGCAGACCCCCGGTCAAGTTTGACCTGTAAACCGCATCTAAGACTTCGGGGGAAGTGTTGTGATGTATTTGCAGCCATGCTCTGTACTATGCATTGTATCATGTAATTACATGTAACTGCCAACAGATGGGGAAAGCCCGGGAGGCACACATTACTGCACCTCTTGCTGCCTCCCTATATAAAGCAGGCTCCTCCTGCAGGTTTGACTTTTGGAATTTACATTAAACCTAAAGGTCACAAGGTGATCAGCTCCAGCAATGGGCCACATGTGATTTATTATAGTGATAAGCACATGTATCAGTACTGATCAGCACTCTGATTGTAGAGTTACTGTTCAGCTTTTATATGCCCCCCAACTTTGACCATCAGACTGCAGCAGCAACAATGAGAGACCAAATGCTTTATTCCAGTAGCTGGATACATTTTTCATAAAACCATGAACTCAAATCAACCCAAGGATCCAGAATTTCATGAATATAAAAGCAAGATACTGCAGAAGCTGGGAATCTAAAATCTAAACAGAAAGTGCTGGAAATACTCAGCAGGCCAGGCAGCATCTGTGGAGAGAAAAACAGAGTTAACATTTTAGGTCAATGACCTTTCGTCAGAACCTTCTGAATTTCTGACGAAAGGCCATCAACCTGAAACATTAATTATGTTTCTCTCTCCAGAGATGCTGCCTGGCCTACTGAGTATTTCCAGCATTTTCTGGTTTGCTCCAGAACTTCATACCCATTTTAATGACATCTGTGTTCAGATATCCAGTGTTGCCCCCAATTCATGTAAAGCCAGACTGAACGTTCCACTCCTCTCCTGATTATTAAAAAAATAGTCTGATGGCCATGATTCTTAACTATTTTTATACCATTTACTGATTTTGGCAAAATTAATCCTTTTGCTGGCTATGCCTTTTGAACATCACGAAAGGAAAAATCAACTCTTGCAGTCCTATATGCAGGCATTACTTGAAGACTATTTTCATCAGTACAAAAGTAGCTCATTATTTCCCCTTTGTGGTGCAGGAGCAGGTAGTGCCTTTGGAGTTATCACTCATTGGACTTTTTACTCGTGATAATAGTAGGTTTGCTCTTTTTCATTGTTGTGCGCGCAAACCTTTGGTAGAACTACCAGCCATCATTATTATTTGCTTTTGGAACAATTTGTATAAGGTGAGCTGTCCATTCTTTTTTTTAAGTATTAACAAATTCTTTCTGATTGCTGTTCATCAAATGACATGGGTAGAGCCAATAACAACATTCTAAACATATTTTACTATACATAGCTCTGCCAGTTCAACTTTACATTCAGCAGTTTTTGTGAATGTGGACTAGCCATAACAGCTGTAAATGTCTGCACTTCTGCTTCCTTCCCTGTCTCTTCAATTTTCCACCTCGAGTCTGCACTAGCTTCGTTTAGCAACAAAATCACACGGCAGTGAGGATACTTTGCCGAAGAAAGTTGGATAATGTCTGAAGTGCTGTTGTTATTGGTTTAGCAAACCTAACTCTGTTAACTTAACTTAATTTATGGATCACTTCTGAAGTCCCAAAATCAGTGGACTTGAGGGCTGTTCAATTCAAAAAGAAGTTTTGTTAATGGGATGTGGGCATTGCTGGCAGGGCCCGCATTTATTGCCCATCCCTTACTGCCCTTGAGAAGGTGGTGGTGAGCCGCCGCTTTGAGCCGCTGCAGTCCGTGTGGCGAAGGTACTCACACAGTGCTGTTATGGAGGGAGTTCCAAGATTTTGACTTAGCGACAAAGAAGGAACAGCGATATATGTCCAAGTCAGGATGGTGTGTAACTTGTAGGGGATCTTGAAGATGATGGTGTTCTTATGCGCCTTCTACTCTTGTCCTTCTAGGTGGTAGAGGTTGCAGGTTTGGGAGATGCTGCCGAAGAAGCTTTGGCGAGTTGCTGCAGTTCCTCCTTGTAGATTGTACACACTGCAGCCACAATACGCCAGTGGTGGTGGGAGTGAATGTTTAAGGTGGTGGATGTGGTGCCAATGAAGTGGGCTGCTTTGTCCTGGATGGTATCGAGGTCCTTGAGTGTTGTTGGAGCTGCACTCATCCAGGCAAGTGGAGAATATTCCATCACACTCCTGACTTGTGCCTTGTAGGTGGTGGAAAGGCTTTGGGGAATCAGGAGGTGAGACACTCACCGCAGAATACCCAACATCTGACCCACTCTTGTTACCGCAGTATTTATGTGGCTAGTCCAATTAAATTTTTGGTCAATGGTGACCCCCCAGGATGTTGATGGTGGAGGATCTGGTGATAGGGGAAATGCCGTTGAATGTCAAGGGATGGTGGTTAGACTCTCGCTTGTTGGAGATAGTCATTGCCTGGCACTTGTGTGGGGCGAATGTTACTTGCCACTTACCAACCCAAGCCTGAATGTTATCCAGGTCCTCTTGCAGCAGGCATGGACTGCTTCATTATCTGAGGAGTTGCGAATGGCCCTGAACACTGTGCAGTCATCAGCGAACATCCCCACTTCTGACCTTATGATGGAGGGAAGGTCATTGATTAAGCAGCTGAAGATGGTTGGGCCTAGGAAACCTGCAGAACTCCTGCAGCAATGTCCTGGGGCTGGGATGATTGACTTCCAACCACCTCAACCATCTTCCTTTGTGCTAGGTATGACTCCAGCCAGTGGAAAGTTTTCCCCCTGATCCCCATTGACTTCAGTTTTACTCGGACTCCTTGATGCCACATTTGGTCAAATGCTGCCTTGATGTCAAGGGCATTAACTCTCACCTCACCTCTGAATTCAGCTCTTTTGTCCATGTTGGTAATTGGTCGGATTGGATTTGTCCTGCTTTTTGTGGACAGGACATACCTGCGCAGTTTTCCACATTGTTGGGTAGATGCCAGTGTTGTAGCTGTACTGGAACAGCTTGGCTAGCGGCGCGACTTGTTCTGGAGCACAAGTCGTCAGCATGACAGCCGGGATGTTGTTGCGGCCCATAGCCTTTGCTGGATCCAGTGCGCTCAGCCATTTCTTGATATCATGTGGAGTGAATCGAATCGGCTGAAGATTGGCTTCTGTGATAGTGGGAACCTCAGGAGGAGGCTGATATGGATCATCCACTCGCACTTCTAGCTGAAGATGGTTGCAAACACTTCAGCCTTGTCTTTTGCACTCACATGCTGGGCTCCGCCATCATTAAGGATGGGGATATTCATGGAGCCTCCTCCTCTGGTCCACCACCATTCATGACTGGGTGTGGTGGGACTGCAGAGCTTTTATCTGATCCGTTGATTGTGGGATCGCTTAGTGCTGTCCATAGTATGCTGTTTTCTTTGTTAAGCGTGTGTGTAGTCCTGTGTTGCAGCTTCCCCAGGTTGGCACCTCATTTTTAGGTACGCCTGGTGCTGCTCTTCTACACTGCTTATTGAACCAGGGCTGGTCCCCTTGCTTGATGGTAATGGTAGAGTGAGGGATATGCCGGGCCATGACGTTACAGATTGTGGTGGAATACAATTCTGCTGCTGCTGATGGCACACAGCGCCTCATGGATGCCCAGTTTTGAACTGCTCGATCTGTTCTGAATCTATTCCATTTAGCATGTCACCATAAGGACTGTGCAGTGGTACTGCTATGAATGCTGTCATGGACAGATGCATCGTCAACAGGTAGATTGGTGAGGAAGAGGGCAAGTAGGATTTTCCCTCATTTTCCAGATTTAGCAGCTCAAAACTGGGCATCCATGAGACGCTGTGGGCCATCAGCAGCTGCAGAATCGTATTCCACCACTCTACCATTACCATCAATTGACTGGGATGCTGAGGATCTGGGGTTGCACATGTGTTGCAGAGTACCTTTTATCAGATAGAGCTATATTGCTAGAGTGTTGGGCACAGACTAACTGATATCGGGGCTAAAAGGGTTAAATTATGACAACAGGTTGCACAAACTTGGTTTGTATTCCCTTGAGTTTAGAATGTGATCTAATTAAGGTGTTTTGTTATGCCTTTGTTCGAATTTTGTTTTCTACCACACCTGTGAATCGCCTTGAGATGCTTTACGACTTTAAAGGCACGATGGGCCCAAAATCAGTGAAACCCAAGTGCCGCCCAAAGGACCGCCGATGGCTGCCGAGAGTCCGGGCGGTACTTTGCCAGGAAGATTCCACTAAAAGTGGTGTCAGTACCGCCCGGCGGCAAAATAACAGCTTACGCCGTAACTCTCAATCTCGGCGGCAAAGGCTCTTGCCGCCCAAGTGTTGCCAAGGATGGAGTTGGGCCCAGGGAAGGTGGAAAACCTGAAAATAAAAATCATTACAAAGAAAAAAACACCAGAACACCTTCAGGGGACTCCATCCAGATAAGTCGCTGTAAAAATTTTTTTTTTATTACAGGTCTTCGTACTTACCGTCAGGGTTAGACCAGCCTCCACGCAGCGGTCCTTCCTCTTGCTGGCTCCCATCCGCACCAGTCTGGTAGCTCGGAGGGGGGGCGATCACTTACGCTACTTGGCCGTCAGCAGGTGGTTCCCGGCGGTACTCCCCTCACGCCTGCCTACTTCTGCACCTAATTCTTGCGTTAGAAAGGGTGGTGGAAATCTGGTATTTGTTCCTTCCCCCAAAACTGGCTGGGGATGCTGAGTCAATGGAAACTTTCGAGACTGATATCAAACGTTTTTTTTTGGTTAAGAGTATCAAGGGACATGGAACTAAAGTGAGTAAATGGAATTGAGGTACAGATCACCCATGATGTAATGGAATGGCAGAACAGGCTGTAATAGCCTACTCCTGTTCCTAGGTAACTGATTGCATATCCTTTTGGCCAAGGATGCTCCATGGAGTGCAGTATTAGGACCCTAATGAAAAAAGGAGGGTAGATAATAGAAACATAGAAAATAGGTGCAGGAGCAGACCATTCGGCCCTTCGAGCTTGCACAACCATTCAATATGATCATGGCTGATCATCATTTCAATACCCCATTCCTGCTTTCTCTCCATACCCCTTGATCCCTTTAGCCGTGAGGGCCACATCTAACTCCCTATAATAAAATAGAAACAAAAAAGCAATGTCTCCATGATCATCATCATCATAGGCAGTCCCTCGGGATCGAGGAAGACTTGCTTCCACTCCTGAGTCCTCAGGTGGCTGAATAATCTGATACGAGAACCACAGTCCCTGTCACAGGTGGGACAGATAGTCATTGAGGGAAGGGGTGGGTGGGACTGGTTTGCCGCAAGCTCTTCCCGCTGCCTGCGCTTGATTTCTGCATGCTCTCGGCGATGAGACTCGAGGTGCTCAGCGTCCTCCTGGATGCACTTCCTCCACTTAGGCCCGTCTTTGGCCAGGGACTCCCAGGTGTCGGTAGGGATGTTGCACTTTATCAGGGAGGCTTTGAGGGTGTCCTTGTAACGTTTCCTCTGCCCACCTTTGGCTCGCTTGCCGTGAAGGAGTTCCGAGTAGAGCGCTTGCTTTGGGAGCCTCGTGTCAGGCATGTGAACGATGTGGCCTGCCCAGCGGAGCTGATCAAATGTGGTCAGTGCTTCAATGCTGGGGATATTGGCTTGGTCGAGGACGCTAATGTTGGTGCGTCTGTCCTCCCAGGGGATTTGTAGGATCTTGCGGCGACATCGTTGGTGATATTTCTCCAGCGACTTGAGGTGGCGACTGTACATGATCCATGTCTCTGAGCCGTACAAGAGGGCGGGTATTACTACAGCCCTGTGGACCATGAGCTTGGTGGTGGATTTGAAGGCCTGGTCTTCAAACACTCTTTTCCTCAGGCGGCCGAAGGCTGCGCTGGCACACTGAAGGTGGTGTTGAATCTCGTCGTCAATGTCTACTCTTGTTGATAAGAGGCTCCCAAGGTATGGGAAATTGTCCACGTTGTCCAGGGCCGCGCTGTGGATTTTGATGACTTGGGGGGAGTGCTGTTCGGCGAGGACAGGCTGGTGGAGTTGGAGTTCAACCTCTGTGCACAGACGCAGGCGTCATCCGCGTACTGTAGCTCGATGACAGAGGTTGGGTGGTCTTGGACCTGGCCTGGGGTTGACGAAGATTGAATAGATTCCCACTGGTTCTGTAGTTGAGTTCCACTCCAGCGGAGAGCTTGTTAACTGTGAGGTGGAGCATGGCAGCGAGGAAGATTGAGGTTAGGGTGATGACACAGCCCTGTTTGACCCCGGTCTGGACGTGGATTGGGTCTGTAATGGATCCATTGGTAAGGATCACGGCTTGCATGTTGTCGTGGAGCAGGCGGAGAATGGTGATGAACTTCTGGGGGCATCCGAAATGGAGGAGGACACTCCATAGACCCTTGCAGTTGACAGTTTCAAAAGCCTATGTAATGTCAGAGAAGGCCAAGTATAAGGGCTGGTGCTGTTTCCTGCATTTTTCCTGCAGCTGTCGCGCTGTAAAAACCATGTCCGTTGTGCCCCGTAGGGGACGAAATCCGCACTGCAAGTCCGGGAGAAGCTCCTCGGCCATAAGAAAAGACAGTTGAGGAGGACTCTCGCGACGACTTTCCCAGTGGCTGATAATAGGGAGATTGCTCTGTAGTTGTCGCAGTCAGATTTATCCCCTTTTTTAAAGACGGTCACGGTCACTGCATCTCTGAGATCTCCTGGCATGCTCTCCTCTCTCCAGATGAGAGCGATGAGGTCATGTATTCGCGCTCTCAGAGTACGCCATCATACTGCCTATGAAATGGACAGCAAGTTCGGGATGCACATGTGCTAAATCTTGAACTTGTGATCTGTTAAGTTATGACTTGGCAGATGATCCAGATCGCGGGGAAATCCTAATTGCTTGCGCAGAGTTGGGCTAATTGCCCACCAACTGCCCAACAATTATGTACGAAAATGTTACGGCAAGTGCAAACAGGCACAGGGCGGGCATAAGGGGATACCTCCTGACAAATCCAAGTACTTTTGAAAAGCTATATGAGGCTAGAAATCGAAGCTTTTTAAAATTTTGCCCATGAAAAATACTTATTGACCATGAAAAGTTTAGAGGAAGCGGTTGCTACATTGAGGGTCTTATTTTTTTTTGCATCTATGTGGAGCATAAGCTTAAAAAAATCTAAAGAAAGTGAAGGAAAGGGGAAAAAAAAACTGTGAATAAACATCTATGTTATAAATAATGAGAGACCTTCTGTTTGCTGATTGAAGAATCAGATCACATGAACTCAGGTAGGCTTCCGTACATGCTACGCACTGGGATCCGTGGGCTGCCTGTTTGCATCAACCATAACATTTCCGTATGCAATTGCTCGCCAGTCGCTGGGCAAATAGCCCAGTTCTGCGGCAGCAATTGCTTTTTTGTGGGCTGTGCGGATGGCCTGTTACCATGTACCTTTCAGGCATGCTGAGCACACCGCCATACCCACCGTAAAATCCCGGCCGCTGTATTGAACCTGAAATTATTTCAATTTCACTCAAGCATATCAGAAATTTCTCTTAGGAGCAGCTTTTCATTTGATTCTAAATAGAAATATAGCATATGATGAATGAGATTATAAATTTAATGAGAATCTTCAAAATTAATTCCCAGAAACCAAAAAATATCCCAAATAATTTTCTTAGCGGGAAATGTAAGTTCAATATGATTAATACTGGAACTTTATTATATCATGTCCCACGCCAACAAAGAGCTTATGTCGGTTTAGAAATATTCACTCCTTAAAGAATTAAACTATTTTCCAGAATGCGTTGGAAATTTCTCTTATTCCCAAACGGAGGTCCCGAGTACTACTACTTAATATTAATGACTTAATGGTACTCGGTAAATGTGAACCATGGTAGAAAAGGTATTTCCTGAAATTAAAACACGTACAGCATAAGTATTAAAGAAAAAAAATACCCTGGCAGTTAAGTTGGAAATAAAATTAAAATAGTTTTAGGGAAGAGGAGAAAGGAAAGTGAGTTAGCAAAGAGGAGCTAAACTCTGCTCAACATAGTTTTTAAAGCATGCTGAATCTTTTCCAAATGTGGTTGCACTTCTTTTTTTTTAATTGTTATTTTGCAATAATTTGAGGTAGCTTCTTTTGTCTACTGATGAGATTGGAAAGACCAAAATAGCAGGCCATGGATGTGCACAATAATAAAATGTATATATTTCATGGAACTCTTAACAGTATAGGTACTGGAAGCTAAGTTGAAATTAGGCCAAAACTTGCACTTTCCCCCTGTTAATCAATCCAAATCTTCCCAATTCAGATTGATTGGAAAGAAAAACAGAAAATGCTGGAAATACATAGCAGGCCAGTCGACTTGCACCCAAATGTATTTATTTCAGATTTGCAACATTGATGTTTCTTATTATTAATTAGAATTTCTTTTAGCTTTTCTCCCAGTCTTTAGGATTCCCCTTGCTACATTCTATTATGTGACTAAGAAAATGAGTAGTTAACAGTCCTAGACCTCTAATATGGAGAGAAGCTCAGCCAAGATTAGGACCTCTTCTATGGCGATTAATGGGCTATGTGTTATGAGCAACCATTTGGCATACCAATGCAGTGTGACAAGATTGCATTAATTACCCATATTATATTTGATTTGTAATTTTTCCTAATGGCAGTTGTGCTGGTACATTTCTGTTTCACTGAACATTGTGCACAGTGCTCCTGTATATATTGCAACATGATTTTTTTTTGTCTTTTCTGGTGTGACTGATTCTGAATGATAGCATCCAAATTGGATACTAAGGAGAAGAAATTTGGCTGCTTTGTGCCTCCTGTTAGCACCTGCGGGGGGCAGTAATGGGGCACTAGTGGTTGACTGGGCACGGTGAATTCAGTTATGCCAGTGAACTTCTCTGGCGGCTTCGTGTGGCACTAACACTTAACACCCCGTAGATCATGATGTCATCAAGTGCCCCTTTACCGCCCCAGATGTGAAATTCACTCCTGCCTCTTGCTGCAACGCTGGGCGTCAACAGCGGCAGCAACAGGAAGCGTTGTCACCTTGGCTGGTCACTTGGCATCGCTGAACTTGCTGTGCCCAGTCAACCACTAGTGCCCCATTACTGCCCCCCGCAGGCGCTAACAGGAGGCGCAAAGCTGCTGAATTTCTCCCTCTTAGTATCCAATTTGGATGCTACCATCCAGAATTAGTCACACCAGAAAAGACAAAACAAAATCATGTTGCAATATATATAGGAGCACAATGTTCAGTGAAACAGAAATGTACCAGCACAACTGCCATTAGGAAAAATTACAAACCAAACCAATTAAAGGCATTTGTGTTCAGGTGAACCAAACATTATTCTTCGCACCAGACTGGTGCCTGCTGAATGTTTTTGACGGCTCATTACTTCGCGATGCCTCAGCCCTCCTCTCTGTGATTGGGCTGTAATGGGAGTCGCACAGGTCTCCTGGCCCCATAGAACTAAGAAGAAGAATGTTGCAAACCATCAATGGCCCTTCCCTTTCAGCGAGGGAAAGAGCCTCTGATGCTGGTATCACTGCACTGAACATTGTTCAGCGCTCTGCCACTACCGCCCCCCACACACTTTAGCACCCTAAGAGAAGTAGTTAGCGCTTGATTTAGCTCTCCACCTCCCTCTTGAAGTGGTAAAGCTAAAGTTCCCAGGATCAAAAAAGGATTATCGCCTGGCGATAATTTTCTCAAATTTCAAAAGTTATCACCACAAATGGGATTTCTAGCCCTAAATTTGGACACAACCACAGAACAGCTGGGAATTTTGATGATCAAGTGCAAGTTGAACTTGATATTATATTTGTAACCAATCTCGACTAGAATGCACAACTGCATAGGTATGAAATAAGTTTTACTTATGGTTGGTAGATTCTGGGCAATGAAGTTTGAAAAAGACTTCTAAATCATTTCAGAATAATTTTCTCATCAGTTTGAATGAATACTGAAGTGGGATGTAGAAGTTGCTGCTATTTATTTCCAAAAATGTTTACTTTGGCAATCGGAGTAAAGGAGGAAATTTTAAACATCTTGTACAGGTATAAAAGAAACTGGAGCATTTATTTTAACTCCCTGTGGGATTCCCATGTGAATGGATCGCATTCCTGCCCATGAGTTTGAGTCGGAGGTCTGACAGAGTTTAACTGTCGGATTTCACTTGAATGCCACCGGTCAGCTGTGTGCTCCTTCTGGGCAGAAAACGGCCGATGGGCAGGCAATGAAGATCGAGCATCCTGGAGATGGTAGCCGGCAGCAAGGTAAGTTGCTGGGGGGACGCAGTGGGGGGAGAGAGACCTGGAACTTGGGGCAGCGGAGATCTAAACTTTTCTTCTGGAGCCCGGAGTAGCACGCCTGCTCCTACGGTAGAGCTGCAGAACACCAAAGGGCAGAAAACACTAGTGGGAGTTGTGTACAGACCACCAAACAGTAGTAGTGAGGTTGGGAATGACATTAAACAGGAAATTAGGGACGCATGCAATAAAGGTACGGCAGTTTTCATGGGTGACTTTAATCTGCATATAGATTGGGCTAACCAAACTGGTAGCAATACGGTGGAGGAGGATTTTCTGGAGTGTATAAGGGATGGTTTTCTAGACCAATACTTCGAGCAACCAACTAGAGAGCTGGCCATCCTATACTGGGTGTTGTGTAACAAGAGAGAATTAATTAGCAATCTTGTTGTGCGAGGCCCCTTGGGGAAGAGTGACCATAATATGGTAGAATTCTTCATTAAGATGGAGAGTGATACAGTTAATTCAGAGACTAGAGTCCTGAACTTAAAGAAAGGTAACTTCGATGATATGAAACGTGAATTGGCTAGGATAGACTGGCGAATGATTCTTAAAGGGTTGACGGTGGATAGGCAGTGGCAGACATTTGAAGATCACATGGATGAACTACAACAATTGTACATCCCTGTCTGGCATAAAAATAAAACGGGGAAGGTGGCTCAACCATTGGCTAACAAGGTAAATTAGGGATAGTGTTAAATCCAAGGAAGAGACATATAAATTGGCCAGAAAAAACAGCAAACCTGAGGACTGGGAGAAATTTAGAATTCAGCAGAGGAGGACAAAGGGTTTAAATAGGAGGGGGAAATAGAGTATGAGAGTAAGCTTGCAGGGAACATAAAAACTGACTGCAAAAGCTTCTAAAGATAAGTGAAGAGAAAAAGATTAGTGAAGGCAAATGTAGCTCTCTTGCAGTCAGAATCAGGTGAATTTATAATGGGAAACAAAGAAATGGCAGACCAATTGGACAAATACTTTGGTTCTGTCTTCACTAAGAAAGTCATAAATAACCTTCTGGAAATACTAGGGGATCGAGGGTCTAGTGAGAATGAGGAACTGAAGGAAATCCTTGTTAGTCAGGAAATTGTGTTAGGGAAATTGATGGGATTGAAGGCCGATAAATCCCCAAGGCCTGATAGTCTGCATCCCAGAGTACTTAAGGAAGTGGCCCTAGAAATAGTGGATGCATTTTCAAACATTCTATAGACTCTGGATCAGTTCCTATGGATTGGAGGGTAGCTAATGTAACCCCACTTTTTAAAAGAGGAGGGAGAGAGAAAACAGGGAATTATAGACCGGTTAGCCTGACATCGGTAGTGGGGGAAATGTTAGAATCAATTATTAAAGATGAAATAGCAGCACATTTGGAAAGCAGTGACAGGATCGGTCCAAATCTTCTTCACTCAGAATTGTGAACCTGTGGAATTCTCTACCACAGAAAGTTGTTGAGGCAAGTTCGTTCGATATATTCAAAAGGGAGTTAGATGTGGCCCTTATGGCTAAAGGGATCAAGGGGTATGGAGAGAAAGCAGGAATGGAGTACTGAAGTTACAAAAATGATCAGCCATGATCATATTGAATGGTGATGCAGGCTCGAAGGGCCGAATGGCCTACCCCTGCATCTACTTTCTATGTTTTTATGTTTACTGGCCCTACTAAGGAAAAGTTATTTTACTTAGCTTAAGTTGCCTTTCTGGCTTCCCAATAACTTTACCTGGAGGAGATGTTGCTGCGGGCCCCCTGCTCAGCAGTGCGTTAAAATGCCATCGTAGCTCTATGTACGGCATGTGACCCCGATCAGCATTCATTAATAAGGCTCCTAATTCTAGTTATTGCAACAACTTTTCTATTAAAATTTATGTAGCAATTCAGAACTCACACCACACAGTAGCTTACACAGTGCTTCCTATACTGCCAGACACACCAACTGATTTAAGACCCGAAACTATCTGCATGGCACAGGAAATCAGGTGTTTTTGCTACACAGTCAATCCTCTGCCTGTAACCATTTACAAAGAAAATTATTTTCTTGAAGCTCTAAATAGTTCTCAAAGGTAAAGGAAAAGGACAAAACTAAGTAATATAATACTTAAAAATGTAAAATAAAATTAAACTATTTATCTAAAGTAGCATTTGAACCAAACCTACTTCCAATTTTGCAATTAACTGTTTAATAATCAATCTGGTTAACCGTCAGCAAGGCATTATGAATATGTTTGTGCAACCTTGGTAACTATTTGCTTTCTCAGTCACCCAACTTTCATTTTCCAGTTGTAGTTCTGCCATAGCTGTGTTTTTATCTTCCTTGACTTAGAATTTGTAATAAAGAGTTCCACTTAATATTGGAAAGTTGGCAACATTCCAACCTTGGCCGATTGCTTGAAATTAGAGAGGAAATCATCAACTTTTGAATTTGCATCAAACAGAAATGATTTAGTAGAAACATGTGCTGCTTGCATCATTTAAATATAATAGTTGAGCTATTGTTGCTGACTGGAAGTGAAATTGATTCCAGATACATAACTTGGATAGTTATTTTGGAAGAGAGTTTATCAATAAGGATATAGTTAAAGTTTGGGAACCTTGATGTATTTGGCTAAAACAGCAGTGCATGCAAAGCAGAAAGTCTGTGGTCAACTCCTTCAATACTTAGAAGCACTGCAACTCCAAATTGCATGATTTATTGTCTCGATGCCAAAGTACAGTAGCTACTCTTAAAATGGCAGAACATTTTGTTAAGCTTTTGCCAACCACAAGTCCCCTGATGATTTCTTGGAGTGTGAGGCTCATATATGGTAATGTGTTGATGCCAGAATAAGCAGGTTCTGTTGATCAGCCTCTTGTAACCTGATTACGGAGTCAAAAATATTTTATGGATTGCTGGTCCTGAAACAAAGTTAGTAGTCCAGTGACTGTAATTGCAAAAAGACTATTACTTGTTCTTGTGGTTATCTAGATTACTGTCAAAAATGTTTCCCATTTTTCAATGTTCTTCCTTGAAACATTTCTATAATTAAGTCGTTTAACTTTTTTCTTTATTTCTTTGCAAATGTTTGCGTTTCTTCGTAGCCTCTGTTGATTCAGTTTGAAACACTTCTTTTTCTCTTTCCCTGGAAAAGAAGTGTTGCATCCTATCATGCCTTCTCCTCACAACTAAGTATTGTTCAGAAATTTAACATGTGAGGAACTCTTACATGAACTCTTGTTTCATCACTTCCTTGTACAGAAGGTTGAACTAATTATACATTGCCATTTATTCTAGATATGGAGGAATTGGGGTAGATTTTTGTCTTCAATCTGGTGACACAGGTCCACTGACTGCCCTTTTAGAACTTGCTTGATTTTCATTCCAGATCACTAGCCAGGTGGTTAAGATGAAAATCTATCCCATTATTTGTTAGAGATAGAAAGGGACAGCATTTTCATTTTTAATTTGTAGGATAAAACATTTTGCCAAACTTCTACCATGTAAGGGTTTCTGATACTAATCCCCCGTCACACACAGTTCTTGGACAAGGATTTCTAAGAACAAAATACACATGGCACAGAGTTTTGTCATTTGTTCGTTTATTGAACATACACACAATTACCTCCCCAGTATAAATCCCTACAATTTATGTCAGAATAACAAAACACAAAATACGAACATGTACACAAGGGTAATTTGCATCGACATAATATGACACATTTAAACCCGTCCGCAATTCGACTGTTACATATAAAATTACTCAGACTAAATCACAAAAACCTTTCTATGATTTGACTAAAACATACAATCACCCACTCATTAGTTGTTTCCTGATGTTGATTGTAAGCCTGGACCATAGTTACCAGCTTGCATCCTTCTTGTTGACTGTCCAAAACTGCTCTTCTCTCTTCGAAGTGGATCTTCTTTATACAAAATCCAACTTGCAATATCTTGAAACAGATTTCCTGTTGACCTCATGTGAACGATGCCAGTCTGTTCCTGTGCTGTATTGAATGTGTGAATGTCTCTAGCAGAAACACTCTTGATGCTAATGGTCCCTCGTGGGTTATTGTCCATGATTACCTTGGCCACAGCCTGTCTGTATGATCAGGTCTTTCTGACAATGCAACCTTCCCAAGGTAACTGCATATATAAATGTTGTTTTCTAGTAGCATTCATATTCAAATGGATCATGGATCCAGCCCATTGTCTGGGCCTACACTAATACCAGCCTATCTGGGGCCATGGTCCACAGTCCGGTCTTTTAACAATACAACCCCTTAAGGTAAACGAACGTGTGAATGTTCTTGTATTTTTTCCAGACAAAAAACATTCGTATAGCAATCTGTGCCATTGTGGATTGTCCAGTCTCTTGAGAGTTTGTAGTTTTCGGCTGCAATGTCTGAATGAACCCCTTACTGCCCAGCTCCTTTTTCAGGCTGTAATGCAGTTAATTATTTCAACAAGAAAAGGGAATGCGAGTTATTTAAGGTTAATTGACAACTTTAGTCTTCCTTTTCCTTCTAATAAGTCTATCTGCCACATTCATAGGTAGCCAGGCAATTCACGTCTGAATTCCAACTGGCTTAAGATTGCTGTATAAAAATACAATGGTTAAACCTACATAACAATACAGGAAAAGCACTGAAGATGCCTATTACATTTTTTTTTAATTGCCATGCACCATATGACTATTCCATGTTTCACACACAGCGTCTATATAATCCATCTTCAGTTAGTTTTAATCATTGGCATTACCTTAACAAAACCTAAAATAGATTTAACCTTTCTAGCTTGCTTCTATTATTAACACAGATTTTGCTTCGGTTTTGTCCAGGTTAGATTTATTTTACTGCATACATATATTTTAAGACAAAAAATAATTCCTCATAAACAGTGGTCCAAAGGACAGGGCAATGACTAAGTTTGTATGGGGAACGTTATGTGTTTAACCCCTTGTGACCTGCATCACACTTGTCCACCAGAGGGCCTACCTGTTGGAGTCCCAAGGGATCCCAGCATCCCTTGGGAGCACAGCATATAAGCAGGCCACCAACGAGGTACCTGCACTCTGGAACTACAATAAGAGAGCTAAGGTCACACTTGCTCATTACACACAGTACTCGGTCTGACCATTTATTGTGAGCATAACAGGGAAAATGTATTTTTGTGTTCCCTTAAATGTGAGCAAACTGATCCTCTTCATTTATTATCCTTTATAAAACCATTCTTAATTCTGTAAAAGTAGTATCCCTTGGGAAGAATGGAGGAGGATCTATCTGCTTTAGTTCCCAGGCATATATTAATATAGCCCCACAAAAATGGTTGCCTTCACTTTTAACGGTCTAGTCAAAGCACAAGATAGTCAATACAATTGTTTTACAGCCCTCTACCTACCAGAAGCTTTTAAAAGTGGTGGAGCTGCATTGATCAGTAGAAATGATTGTGTGTAGTGGCCTAGCCTTTCTTCCTTGGGATTCTGTATCCCTGAAAGACCCAGTGAAAGTGAAATTCATATAGTTCCAGATTATATTTTAATCAGCTTTCTATTCACATTCCTTGCTCCGGAAGATCACTATACAAGACTATATGAACTATACTCTGATTTTTGGACAAGACATATTTTTGAAAATGTTTCCTTCCTCCAGGTAAATAATTATATTGGGACATGATCATAGACTATTCATTAGCTGTACTGAAAAATGACTAAGTTCCAAAGTCCAATAAAAGGTTGTTGCACTAATCTTATAGGTAAAGTTTTTTTTAGCTGTAGGCCTCTAACATACATAATCAACACTGATTCTTGTATATTGATTACTGACGAGAAAGGTTAATGAGGGAGAGGAGTGTATGCATATTCATGTGGCTTGCTGAATACTGTAAAATTTTAGATACTTCCCAAAAAAACATTTTGGTAAACATTTCTGCAATAAAACTTTCAAGCAGAAAAGGTATAATATTGTTACTCTGGTACGAATGACCGGCTGGATTGGCACAGATTCAAACTGAGGAAAGGATTTTTGTTCAGAGTTGATAGGAAGGATCTATTTCCCTTAGCAGAGAGATCAATAACCGGGGGGGCATAGATTTAAAGTCATTGGTAGAAGGATTAGAGCAGAGTTAAAATGACTATTTTTCACCCAGAGGGTGGTGGGAGCCTAGAACTCACTGCCTGAAAGAATGGTAGAGGCAGAAAACTTAATTGCATTTTAAAATGCTTGGATGTGCATTTGAAATGCCGTGGCCGACAAGGCTACAGACCAAGAGTTGGAAAGTGGGATTAAGCTGGATAGCTCTTTGTTGTCTGGCACAGACACGATGGGCTGAATGACCTCTTTCTGTGCCATAAACCTCTATGATTTAATGTAAGCTATAATTTAAAAATAAACAAATATTCTTTGAACAAGTAATTTCTTGACATTTTTCAATTGTAGAATTGTGCAGCACAGAAGGAGACATTTTGGTGCATTATACTGGTGCTGAATCTCTGAAAAAATTATCCACATAGTCACATTCCCTTGCCCTTTAACCATGCCTTTTATTTTTATCTTTATAATATTCATCCGTATCCTTTTTTTAAAACTGTGATAGATTCTGCTTCCACTACTGTTTCTGGTTGTGTATTCGAAGTCCTAGCAACCCTCTTTATATCAAAAAGTCTCCTTATCTTTCCATTTGTGTTTTTGGCATAATCATAAATTTATGTTTCTGTAGTTACCAACTTTCTGTTTTCTTGTCCTTTAACCAACCTCCGATTCTATGCTGCCAGACCCCCTTTAATACTGTGTGACTCAAATTTATCAAACACCCATTGAAAATTCTGATATGCAACATCCACAGTATTTCCTTTATTAATTCCTCAAATAACTAAATTTGTCAACTATTCAATTATATTTCATAGTTTTCCTTCTGTAACTGATGCAGATCTGCTTATGTTTTTTCCCTTCAATCTCATTACTGCTTATCACTTTTTATTTAACATCTTAATCTTACATAATTTGTTTTATTGTCTTTGCTAGCTGATGCCGTGCTTATAGCAGTGGTGCTTCTTGTACAGGTTGAGTGTCCGAAATCCGGAGTTCCAAAATTCAGAATGTTCCAAAATCTGAACATCGTGCTGACCTGTGGAGGGGTCGTCCGGAATCCGGACATCATTTTAAACCGATTACGGTTGCGAGTTGGGCCGAGGTTAGGGAGGAAACACTCCCCAAAAAATTCCAAAAAATAAAAATTCACAAAAAACCCTAATCTACTAAATCGCTGAAAAAGAATTTACAAATAAAAACGTAAACTTACCTTTTTTGCAGGTCTTCAACGCAGGTATTCCTTGGTCGTTGACGTTGCCAAACCCGGACCCTCTGCTGCCCCGGGCCCTCTGCCGCCCCGGACCCACGGCCGCTGCAGCACCCTTACCTCATCCCGGGCGTTTCCGGATTAGGGTCATTGGAAAGACGTTCCGAAATCCAGAAATACCCTTACCTCAGCCTGGGCATTTCCGGATTCGGGACGTCGGTAAGACGTTCCAAAATCTCAGTCCCGAGGTTTCCGGATTACAGATGCTCTACCTGTACTTTGTTTCTTCTTGGCTTAATATTTTAAAAATGTCATAATCAATGTTAATAAAAAAATATTCTTACTTGAATGATGCACAGAACGCTTGCTGGCTGCTTTTTCTTCACAAACTATGCTCACAATCCTTTCACCTTAAAATGAGTGTTAGTGTTGGGCAGTTGGGGGTTAATGGGAAATGGTTTCCTGCATGTACAGAGGACCTCAAAGGATTACTCCCGGTGCCACAAGCTAGTGAGTACAGAAATAGGAGCATAGAGTAGATGAATGCGTGGCTGGAGAGATGGGGCAGGAGGGAGGGCTTTAGTTTTCTGAGGCATTGGGACCGCTTCTGGGGGAGGTGGGACCTGTACCAGCCAGACAGGTTGCACCTCAACAGAGCCTGGACCAATATCCTCGCGGGGGCAGAGGGGTGGGGTTGGGGGGGGGGGGGTGGGGGAACGGTTGCTAGTGCTGTTGGGGAGGGTTTAAACTAGCTTGGCGGGGGATGGGAACCTGAGAATAGATTCAGTAGGGAGGGGAGTAAAGCTGGAATTAGAAAGCAAAAGTGTAGAAAATGAAGGACAGAGGAAACAAGCAGGAAAAAAAGAGTAAAAAAACAAATTTAAAAGCTCTTTGTCTAAATGCATGTAGCATTTGTAACAAAATAGATGAGTTGACGGCACAAATAGATACAAATGGGTATGATCTGATAGCCATCATAAAGACATGGTTGCAAGATGACCAGGACTGGGAACTAAATATTCAGGGGTATTAGACAATTTGGAAGGACAGACAGAAAGGAAAAGAAGGTAGGGTAACACTGTTAATAAAGGATCGGATCAGTGCAAAAGTGAAAAATGATATTGGCTCACAGGATCAAGAGGTTGAATCAGTTTAGGTGGAGATCAGGAATAATAAAGGGAAAAAGTCGCTGGTGGGCATAGTCTATAGGCCCCCTAACAGTAGCTACACAGTTGGATGAGTATAAATCAACAGATAATGGAGGCTTGAAAAAAAGGAACGGCAATAATATTGGGTGATTTTAACCTTCATATTGATTGGACAAAGCAAATTTACCAGGGTAGCCTTGAGGAGGAGTTCATAGAGTGTATCCGGGATTGTTTCCTTGCAGTATGTTGCGGAATCAACCAGGGAGCAGGCTATCTTGGATCTAATACTGTGTAATGTGGCAGGATTAATAAATGATCTCGCAGTAAAAGATCCTCTAGGAATGAGTGACCATAATATGGTTGAGTTTCAAATTCAGTTGGAGGGAGAGAAAGTTGGTTCTCAAAACAGGATCGTAAACTTAAATTAAGGGGACTACAAAGGTATGAGGGCAGAGTTGGCTAAAGTAGACTGGGAAAATAGACTAAAGTATGGGACGGTTGATGAGCAGTGGCAGACATTTAAGAAGATATTTCATAACTTGCAACAAAAATATATCTCAATGAGAAGGAAAGATTAAGAGAAGGGATAACCATCCGTGGCTAACTAAGGAAATAAAGGATGGTATCAAATTGAAAACAAGGGCATACAATGTGGCCAAGACTAGCGGGAGGCCAGAGGATTGCGAAACTTTTAAAAGCCAGCAGAGAACGACTAAAAAAATGATTAAGAGAGGGAAGATAGATTATGAAAGTAAACTAGCACGAAATATAAAAACAGATAGTAAGAGTTTCTACGGGTACATAAAAAGCAAAAGTGACTAAAGTAAATGTTGGTTCCCTGGAGGATGAAACTGGGGAATTAATAATGGAGAACAGGGAAATGGCAGAGACGCTGAACAAATATTTTGTATCAGACTTCATGGTAGAAGACACTAAAAACATCCCAATAATGGATAATCAAGGGGCTGTAGGGAGGGAGGAACTTAATACCATCACTATCACTAATGAAGTAGTACCAGACAAAATAATGGGACTAAAGGCAGACAAGTCCCCTGGACCTGATGACTTACATCCTAGGGTCTTAAAAGAAGTGGCTACATAGATAGTGGATGCATTTGGTTGTAATCTACCAAAATTCCCTGGATTCTGGGGAGGTCCCAGTGGATTGGAAAACCACAACTGTAGCGCCCCTATTTAAAAAAGGAGGCAGATAAAGCAGGAAACTATAGACCAGTTAGCCTAACATCTGTCTTTAGGAAAATGCTGTCCATTATTAAGGAAGCGGTAGTGGGACCTTTGAAAAGCATGATTCAATCAAGCAGAGTCAACATGGTTTTATGAAAGGGAAATCATGTTTGTCAAAATTGCTGAGTTCTTTGAGGATGTGACGAGCACGGTGGATAAGGGGCAACCAGTGACTATGGTGTATTTGGATTTCCAGAAGGCATTTGATACGGTGCTACATAAGAGATAAAAGCTCACGGAGTTGGGGGTAATATATTAGCATGGATAGAGGATTGCTAACTAACCAAAAGCAGAGAGTCGGGATAAATGGGTCATTTTCTGATTGACTAGTGGGGTGCCGCAGGGATCGGTGCTGGGTCCTCAATTATTTACAATCTATATTAATGACTTGGATGGAGGGACCGAGTGTAATGTAGCCAAGTTTGCTGATGATGTAAAGATGGATGGGAAAGCAAATTGTGAAGAGGATACAAAAAATCTGCAAAGGGATATAGATAGGCTAAATGAGTGGGCAAAAATTTGGCAGATGGAGTATAATGTGGGAAAATGTGAGGTTATTCACTTTGGCAGAAAAAATAGAAAAGCAAATTATAATTGAAATGGAGAAAAGTTGCAAATGCTGCAGTACAGAGAGACCCGGGGGTCCTTGTGCATGAAACACAAAAAGTTACTATGCAAGTACAGCAAGTAATCAGGATGGCAAATGGAATGTTGGCCTTTATTGCAAGGGGGATGGAGTATAAGTCCTGCTGCAACTATACAGGGTATTGGTGAGGCCACACCTGGAGTTCTGCGTACAGTTTTGGTCTCCGTATTTAAGGAAGGATATACTTTCATTGGAGGCTGTTCAGAGAAGTTTAACTAGGTTGATTCCGGAGATGAGGAGCTTGACTTATGAGGATAGGTTGAGTAGGTTGGGTCTATACACATTGGAGTTCAGAAGAATGAGAGGTTATTGAAACTTATAAGATAATGAGGGGGCCCGACAAGGTGGATGCAGAGAGGATATTTCCACTCGTAGGGGTAATTAAAACTAGGGGACATAGTCTTAGAATAAGGGACCGCCCATATAAAACTGAGATGAGGAGGAATTTCTTCTGAGGGTTGTAAATCTATGGAATTCTCTGCTCCAGAGAGCTGTGGAGGCTGGGTCATTGAATATATTTAAGGTGGAGATAGCAGATTTTTGAGCTATAAGGGAGTAAAGGGTTATGTGGAGCGGGTAGAGAAGTGGCGCTGAGTCCATGATCAGATCAGCCATGATCTTATTGAATGGCGGAGCAGACTCGAGAAGCCAAATGGCCTCCTCCTGCTCCTATTTCTTATGTTCTTATGACACAGTGAATGATGCCACACGTGCATCTGTTGATGTGCCATTCACAACTCCTTTTTTTGATGAAGGAAGTGCTATATCTGGGACAGTAGTGTAATGGTTATGTTAACAGACCAGCAATTCGGCGAATGTGAGTTCAGATCTCTTCATTGCAGTTTGAATATTTGAATTCGTTTTTTTTTAAATGCGGAACTGAAAGAAAACTTGTATCAGTAAAAGTGATCATGAAGCTGTCGGATTGTCGTAAAAGCTCACTCAACTGGTTCACTAATGTCCTTTGACAAAAGAAAGCTGCCATCTTGAAGTGGCCTCGCAACCCACTCAGTTGTATCCAACCGCTACAAAGAATTAGTTTAAAAAAAAGGCCCACCAACAGTTTCTCAGGATAATTAGGGATGGGCAATAAATGCCAACCTTGCCTGCAATGCCCATATCTTATTGATAAATATTTTTTTTTAAGTGATTTAAACAAGTCATATCGGCAAATTAATTTGAACTATCTCATTGCTGACATTTCTAGTTTGCAGTATAGTTTGGTCATATCCCTGTATCTGTCATTATGTAGCTGTTCATGAATCCCAGAAATATTTTTTTAATATACTTTTTATATGTTTTTTAGATAACTTCACAAAATAATACATATTAAAGAGAGAATTTAAATTATTTCAATAAATCCATCAATGAAAATAATGTGAATTTTCTTAATGTTGAAGAATATCTTCAGCTGTTTTTAATTCAGTGTCGTGTCTTGACTTTGTGGCTGGCACAACATTGAATACAGTATGTTTTTTATTAAAGACCGATTCTTGAAGATTGTGAAAAATGTAGAGAGAATCTATAGGAAGGTACAGATGCAGATGTGAAAAAATAAGCTACAAATACAACAATGTCATTGTTTTTTTTGCCAGCTAATAGATTTTGACTGAAATTAACCTGTTGGTAACAACCTAGCTAATTTTGAGTTTCACATTCATAAGTTATATGTTGCTCATATCATTTATATTTGGCCTGAATTTGCGCTCCCCACTGATGGGTACGAGGTGCGCACGGGCTCGCTGGGTCCTCGCAAGTTCCAGGTTTAGGTATGCGAAGCGTATGCTCGTAAACCCGAAAATTGCAATCTGTCCAATCCACCGCATCCGGAAGTAAAGGGCCTCCGCGTAAGTCCTGCTTTTTTCAGCGTAAGACTTTTAAAGTACAGAAAAATACATTAAAATTTTTTTTTTTACATTTAAAATCCTGTTAAGTAAGGTGTTTATTTTTAGACCCTTTTAAAAGTTTTTTTTCCCAAAAATTTAATTTTTGTTTTAAATAATCAAATTCCATTTTTATTCATTTGAAATATGCGATTTAAATTTTTTTTATTCATGTGTTTCTGTGTTTTTGGGGTATTCCCATTCATACTTATGGTGGTTCCCTATATACGGAACTCACAAGTATGAATGGGGATCCCCCTACTCTGATACGAGTGCCTCTACAAAGGAATCATCCGCCCGCGGGAAGCCACCAACCGCAAATTCTGGGCCATTGTTTATATTGGCCTGGAATTTGTAGTGGGTAATGATGGTGAACAATCCACATTTCAGAAATAACTCCACAAGACTGTTGTAAGCTCAGACCATTGTGACCTTGGTCTCTTTAATGTAACTCCAAAGTGAGGAAGCAGCATGATGGATTGCCTTTTATACCTGCTTGCCCAGAGTGCACAGGTGAACCTTAGGTCTCCCACAGGTGTACCCCATGGTGGCAAGTCTTATACATTGGTGAGGTTTGCATACATAACATCACTCCCCCCACCCCACACCCAAAGTCTTATGTACAAGTTATTTACAGATTGAGGCAATCTGGCGCTCTGCGTTCCCGGGTTGATCATAAGAACATAAGAATTAGGAACAGGAGTAGGCCATCTAGCCCCTCGAGCCTGCTCCGCCATTCAAAAAGATCATGGCTGATCTAGCCGTGGACTCAGCTCCACTTACCCGCCCGCTCCCCATAACCCTTAATTCCCTTATTGGTTAAAAATCTATCTATCTGTGATTTGAATACATTCAATGAGCTAGCCTCAACTGCTTCCTTGGGCAAAGAATTCCACAGATTCACAACCCTCTGGGAGAAGAAATTCCTTCTCAACTCAGTTTTAAATTGGCTCCCTCGTATTTTGAGGCTGTGCCCCTAGTTCTAGTCTCCCCAACCAGTGGAAACAACCTCTCTGCCTCTATCTTGTCTATCCCTTTCATTATTTTATAAGATCACCCCTCATCCTTCTGAACTCCAACGAGTAAAGACCCAGTCTACTCAATCTATCATCATAAGGTAACCCCCTCATCTCCGGTATCAGCCTAGTGAATCGTCTCTGTACGCCCTCCAAAGCTAGTATATCCTTCCTTAAGTAAGGTGACCAAAACTGCACGCAGTACTCCAAGTGCGGCCTCACCAATACCCTGTACAGTTGCAGCAGGACCTCCCTGCTTTTGTACTCCATCCCTCTCGCAATGAAGGCCAACATTCCATTCGCCTTCCTGATTACCTGCTGCACCTGCAAACTAACTTTTTGGGATTCATGCACAAGGACCCCCAGGTCCCTCTGCACCGCAGCATGTTGTAATTTCTCCCCATTCAAATAATATTCCCTTTTACTGTTTTTTTTTCTAAGGTGGATGACCTCACATTTTCCGACATTGTATTCCATCTGCCAAACCTTAGCCCATTCGCTTAACCTATCTAAATCTCTTTGCAGCCTCTCTGTGTCCTCTACACAACCCGCTTTCCCACTAATCTTTGTGTCATCTGCAAATTTTGTTACACTACACTCTGTCCCCTCTTCCAGGTTATCTATGTATATTGTAAACAGTTGTGGCCCCAGCACCGATCCCTGTGGCACACCACTAACCACCGATTTCCAACCCGAAAAGGACCCATTTATCCCAACTCTCTGCTTTCTGTTAGCCAGCCAATTCTCTATCCATGCTAATACATTTCCTCTGACTCCGCGTACCTTTATCTTCTGCAGTAACCTTTTGTGTGGCACCTTGTCGAATGCCTTCTGGAAATCTAAATACACCACATCCATCGGTACACCTCTATCCACCATGTTCGTTATATCCTCAAAGAATTCCAGTAAATTAGTTAAACATGATTTCCCCTTCATGAATCCATGTTGTGTCTGCTTAATTGCACTATTCCTATCTAGATGTCCCGTTATTTCTTCCTTAATGATAGCTTCAAGCATTTTCCCCACTACAGATGTTAAACTAACCGGCCTATAGTTACCTACCTTTTGTCTGCCCTCTTTTTTAAACAGAGGCGTTACATAAGCTGCTTTCCAATCCGCTGGTACCTTCCCAGAGTCCAGAGAATTTTGGTAGATTATAACGAATGCATCTGCTATAACTTCCGCCATCTCTTTTAATACCCTGGGATGCATTTCATCAGGACCAAGGGACTTGTCTACCTTGAGTCCCATTATGTAACTCCAAAGTGAGGAAGTAGCATGGTGGATTGCCTTTTATACCTGTTGCCCAAGGTGCACAGGTGACCCTTGGGTCTCCCACAGGTGTGCCCCCTGGTGGCAAGTCTTATACATTGGCGAGGTTTGCATACATAACAGTTGACATTATCCCTCTAAACCTTACCGCAACGTCAGTATTTAGCAAATGCGCATCTAAACGTAGAATCCTGAAGTTATGGTCAGACATTCAATGTTCCGACCCAGACTGCGTGTGGATCATTACACCTCCGCCACCCCCGCCCCCCCCCTCCCCGATAGCCGGCAATCAATGTAATCATGAAATCCGTGAAACTGGCGAAAACTGCAGCCCCATTAAATATTAATCCTTGTTGGAATCGGTGTAATTGGGGTTTTAATAGCATATAGAATCATGGAATGGTTACAGCATGGAACAAGGCCATTTGGCCTGCTGAGCCCATGCTGGCTCTCTGCAAGAGCATCTCAGCTAGTCCCACTTCCCGCACCCTATCTCCGTAGTTCTGCAAAAAAAATTTCTTTCAGGTACTTATCCAACTCCCTTTTGAAAGCCGCAATTGAGTCTGCCTCCAACACCCTTTCAGGAAGTGCATTCCAGATCCTAACCACTCGTTGCATAAAAAAGTTTTTTCTTATGTCGCCTTTGGTTCTTTTGGCAATCACCTTAACTCTGTGTCCACTGGTTCTCGACCCTTCTGCCAAAGGGTTCAGTTTCTCTCTATCTACTCTGTCCAGACCTCTCATGATTTTGAGCACCTCCATCAAATCTCCACTCAACCTTCAACACTCAACCCAGTGCTCTAAGGAGAACAACCCCAACTTCTCCAGTCGATTGACATAAATGAAGTCGCTCATCCCTGGAATCATTCTCGTAAATCTTTTCTGCACCTTCCACATCCTTCCTAAAGTACGGTGCCCAGAATTGGCCAAACCAGTGTTTTATACAAGTTCATTATCATTTCCGTGCTTTTGTACTCTATACCTCTATTCATGAAGCCCAGGATCCTGTAAGCTTTTTTAACTGCTTTCTCAACCTGCCACCTTCAATGATTTGTGCACATATACCTCGAGGTCTCTTTGTTCATGCATCCCCTTTAGGATTGTCCCCTTTAGTTTATATGGGCTCAATTTTCCTCTTTGCTGATTTTTGGCACCCAGAAAGATTAGCAGCCGATGTTTTTTGTGCCCGATTGTGCCGGGAAAAAAAGTTGGAATTTGTGCCAAAGTAAAATTTCATTTTGGCACTGTGATACCCGAAGTTAAATCTGGAGGTGGAGCTTCAAGTGTGTGCCAAAAGCTGAGGTTGCCAGGGTAACGAGAGACACAATGAGGGAGGTTGCCAGGGTAACGAAAGGCACACTGAGGGCTGAAGCTTCACCTACCTGCGAGTTGAAGTTCCACGGCCAGAGCTTGCAGAATGGTGGGAGGGGGATTGCCCGGGATTGCAGCAGAACCGAGAGAAGGGGGGGGGCAATCGGCCCAAGATTGCAGAGGAGTCAGGAGCAGAGTCCTTTCAGCCTGGGATTGCAGCGGGGCTGGGAGCGGGGGGCTCAAACACCAGAACAAGCAAGTAAGCTTTCATGTAAAAAGATGCAAGGGACGTACTAAACATAATCATTATAAACTATCTTTATGAACAAGACTAAACTGCAAAGAAACAGCGCTAATTTCATTAACTTAACGTAGGGTTTTTCTGATTGATATTTTTTTTAAATCGGTGTTGGGGAAAATCGCTTGAATGGCACAGAAATCAGTTTTCACCCAGATCTGCGCCAAAAAATCCGCTGCTGACAGTTGCCGCCAGCATACAAACTTTGAAGAAAGTTGCAAAATCAAGATTGCTCAAAAGAAATCAGCGGACGCCAAAAGAACGGCGCCCATTGGTGGCAAAAATTAAGCCCTGTATACTCTCTTCATTCTTTCTACCAAAATGTATCAGTTCACACTTTAGATTGCATTAGATTGCATCTGCCATGTGTCCGACCATCCCACCAGCCTGTCTATGTCCTCTTGAAGTCTATCACTATCTTCCTCGCTGTTCACTATACTTCCAAGTTTTGTTTCATCTGCAAATTTTAAATATGTGCCCTGTACACCCACATCCAAGTAATGAATATATATGCAGAAAGCTGTGGTCCTGGAACCAACCCCTGGGGAACGCCACTGTGTACCTTCCTCCAGTCTGAAAAATAACCGTTCACCACTACTCTGTTTCCTGTCACTTCGCCAATTTTGTATCCATGCTGTCACTGTCCCTTTTATTCCATGGGCTTCAACTTTGCTGACAAGCCTTTTATGTGACACTTTATCTGACGCCTTTTGGAAATCCATGTACACTACGTCAACTGTATTGCCATCATTAACCCTCTCTATTAACCTCATCAAAAAACTCGATCAAGTTGGTTTGACACGATTCATCTTTAACAAATATGTGCTGGCTTTCCTTAATTAATCCACACTTGTCCAAGTACCTTTTAATTTCGTCCCTGATTATTGTTTCTAAAAGCTTCCCACTCCCGAGGTTAAACTGACTGGCCTATAGTTGCTGGGTTTATCTTTACACCCTTTTTTGAACAAGGGTGTAACATTTTCAATTCTTCAGTCCTCTAGCACAACCCTGTTTCTAACATGGATTGGAAGATTATGGCCAGTACCTCCGCAATTTCTTCCTTCTCTTCCCTCAGTCCTAGGATGCATCCCATCCGGTCCTGGTGATTTACCCACTTTAAATACAGCCAGCCTTTCTAGTGCCTTGTCTTTATCAATTCTTATGACATCCAGTATGTCCTCCACCTCCTCCTTTACTATGTCTGTGGCAGCATCTTCCTCCTTGGTGAAGACAGATGGAAAGTATTCATTTAGTAACTCAGCCATACACTCTGCCTCCATGTGTGGGTCTCCTTTTTGGTTCCGAATCAGCCCCACCCCGCTTACTACCTGTTTACTATTTATATGTTTATAGAAGACTTTTGGATTACCTTCTGCCATGTACCTAATCTTCTGTTAGCTACCATTTTATTCTCATACCCTCTCTTTGCCCTTCTTATTTCTGTTTCACTTCTCTGAACTTTCTATATTTAGCCTAATTCTCAGATATATTCTCGACCTGACATCTGTCATACGTGCTCTTTTTGCGCTTCGTCATATTCTCTATCTCCTTCATCATCCAGGGAGCTCTGACTTTGGTTGTTTTACCTTTCCCCCTAGTGGGAATGTACCTCGACTGTACCCAAACGATTTCCTCTTTAAAGGCAGCCCATTGTTCCACTACAGTTTTGCCTGCCAATCTTTGGGTTGTGGATAAAATAGAAGTACTGTTACACTCACCTGTGTAAATGCACCTGTCTTGGGGCGGGGGGGGGGGCGGGGGTGCGCGCGCGAAGGGGAACAACATCAATGTGGCACTCTCCATCATTTACGTTTTAGACAGGTGCCATCTCATGGATCCACTTGGCAATGCAGAGACCAAATTACTGTCTGATGAAGTTTTTTCTGTTAAATCTACAGTCCTTAAAGATTAAATGTTACCATTAAATAAGCATCTGAATTTACTGAGTCAGGCTGCGAGTCTCACCCAGATATTCCACTTTTCGCCACATGTCAACTATAACAATTTGTGAGCAGAAAGGTTGGAATTGAGCCATAGTTCTTTTTACTACGGATCTGTATAAATCTTTTTGAGAAAGGGAAGTAACATTCTATTTACTTGCTGATTCTTCAGTGGGCTTGCTACTTGCATAGCCGAACTCTGCATGCTTACCCCACTGAAACTGATGGTCTGTACCTGAGCATATTTCTAGACCTATATTTTTGTTGATGTTGTCGGATGGGGCAAAAGTATCATGTAGTGAAGCTAAGAGAGAGAGAATCTTCAACTTGCTATACACTCTTGTACTATAAAGTGGAGCATTTCTGGAGAGAGATGTTGAAAGAGTTGAAGGGTTGAACTGAGACAGAAGCAGGTGAGGCTAACCTAGTGAAAAAAGATGGGCTTGCTATGCTTAATGGCCTTTCCCCATTGTTAAATAATCTTAATGTCTGGTGCTCAAGCTTTAATCTCCTCCTGTGTTCTCCCATTTCCCCCACCACCATCATAAGCTGCTTTTATATCGATGCCATTTTAATTTGTTCACATGCAAGAAGTATATTATGCTTAAATCTGGTTCCCTTATCCTAGCAACAGATAAACCCAAGAAAAGCTATTGGCCCGCCTAGATTTTGCGGTCAGTGGCGAAGGGACGTTGCTTGCCGCTGACCCCGAAGAAAACTGCCCACAAAGATTTAGCGCACTCTATGAGGTCGATTTCCCCCAGTTCGACATGAATTTAATCTGGCACCATCTATTGAGGATCTGTGGTGTCCAGGAACTGTGAAGTCATCAAGCAGGCTAAGCAGCCATTCAAATTGAAGAGTTCTCACAGACAGAAAACCAGGAAGTAAAAAGCTCTGATTATCATTCACTTTTTAATCATTTTACAGAAAGCAAAATAAAGATTTAGACATACATACGGGATTAAGGTGGAAGCTGAAATAGCTTAAACAAACTTGAAAAAAGTAAAAGTCAATTTTTATTATAAGAACATAAGAAATAGGAGCAGGAGTAGGCCACTTGGCACCTCAAGCCTGCTCTGCCATTTAATAAGATCATGGCTGATCTGATCATTGACTCAGCTCCATTTCCCCGCCCACTTCCCATAACCCTTTATTCCCTTATCGCTCAAAAATCTGTCTATCTCCGCCTTAAATATATTCAATGACCCAGCCTCCACAGCTCTCTGCGACAGAGAATTCCATAGATTTACAACCCTCCGAAAGAAGAAATTCCTCCTCATCTCAGTTTTAAATGGGCGTCCCCTTATTCTGAGACTATGTCCCCTAGTTTTAGTTTCCCCTATGAGTGGAAATATCCTTTCTGCATCCACCCTGTCGAGCCCCCGCATCATCTTATAAGTTTCAATGTGTATAGGCCCAACCTACTCAACCTATCTTTATAAGTCATCTCCGGAATCAACCTAGTGAACCTTCTCTGAACAGCCTCCAATGCAAGTATATCCTTCCTTAAACACGGAGACCAAAACTGTACGCAGTACTCTAGGTATGGCCTCACCAATGTCCTGTACAAGTTGTAGCAGGACTGCTTTGCTTTTATACTCTATCCCCCTTGCAATAAATGCCAACATTCCATTTGCCTTCCTGATTACTTGCTGTACCTGCATACTAACTTTTTGTGTTTCATGCACTGCAACACGTTTCAATTTTTCTCCATTTAAATTTGAATTTGCTTTTCTATTTTTTCTGCCAAAGTGGATAACCTCACATTTTCCCACATTATACTCCATCTGCCAAATTTTTGCCAACTCACTTAGCTTGTCTATATCCCTCTGCAGATTTTTTGTGTCCTCCTCACAATTTGCTTTCCAACCCATCTTTGTATCATCAGCAAACTTGGCTACATTACACTCGCTCCCTTCATCTAAGTAATTAATATAGATTGTAAATAGTTGAGGCCCCAGCACTGATCCTTGCAGCACCCCACTAGTTACTGTTTGCCAACCGGAAAATGACCCATTTATCCCGACTCTGTTTTCTGTTAGTTAGCCAATTCTCTATCCATGCTTAATATATTACCCCCAACCCGTGATCTTTTATCTTGTGCAGTAACCTTTTATGTGGCACCTTATTGAATGCCTTATGGAAATCCAAATACACCACAGCCACTGATTTCCCCTTATCCACCCTGCTCGTTATATCCTCAAAGAACTCCAGCAAATTTGTCAAACATGATTTCCCTTTCATAAAACCATGCTGACTCTGCTTAATTCAATTATGCTTTTCCAAATGACTCGCTTCTGCTTCCTTAATAATGGACTCCAGCATTTTCCCAATGATAGATGTTAGGCTAACTGGTCTATAGTTTCCTGCTTTTTGTCTGCCTCCTTTTTTAAATAGGGGCGTTACATTTGCGGTTTTCCAATCCGCTGGGACCGCTCCAGAATCCAGGGAATTTTGGTAGATCACAACCAATGCATCCATTATCTCCACAGCCACTTCTTTTAAAACCCTAAGATGTAAGCCATCAGATCCAGGGGACTTGTCCACCTTTAGTCCCATTATTTTACCGAGTACTACTTCTTTAGTTCCTCCCTCCCTATAGCCCCTTGATTATCCACTATTGGAATGTTTTTAGTGTCTTCTACCATGAAGAACAATACATAATATTTGTGCAATGTCTCTGCCATTTCCCTATTCTCCATTATTATTTATTGAAAGAAATGTATGGAATGTTTATCATAAAATGGAGGGAATGATGTTCCACACATTAGGCCAGAGATGGTGTTCAGCAGTATGACTTAGTATGCCATTAAAAACGCAGTTACACCACTTTCAACAAGTCTTAACTGTCAGTGGTTTATACAGCGGAAATAGCAAAAACTTGAAGTTCATGTCAAATCACTGATTCAGTGTTGATTCCATCTGCGAAGACTACAATAGCGCACCTTGTGGGGGAGCAGAGTATCTCTGACAGCAACTTCCAGATTTCCGCTGCATGTGCGGAGGCCAGAAGTCGCTGTCAGTTTTACACAGTAATGATGGCAAGCACTGACAGTTTTGCCATCATTCAAATGCAAATTTTGGGCCATTTAAGTAAAAGCAGTTTTATAGAATATTGGCAGCTGTGGTTACAGAAGGGAGAATTGCACGGGGAAAGGCTGCAGGATCATTTGTTGTACAGACTGCTTTTCTCTCTTCTGGTTGAGGTCTGTTCTTGTGGTGACCTTTATGGGATCTGGAGGTATAAAACGTTGCAGCTTTCAAGGAGTCGGTTTATATTGGGATATGGGATATTCCCCATGCTTTCCGGTGGTCACACTTTGAACTCCATTTGTAAGGTGACCACTCAGTGTAATTCGGATAACTTTATTAAACACTACTTTATAACTTACTTTCCAAGGAAAATGTTATTTTTGGCCTTTTGGTTCTTTATACAGACTTCTACATCAAATTATAGTTGATGCAAATGCATTTTTGGCACCACTTTGTTACACTCCTGAGATGTAATTGAGATAAATGAATGAGAAATAAAAATAAGAGAAAGTGACATTTGCTTACTTTTGGTAAAATCTTTGAATGTAGTTCAAACTCTAGATACTTGGTTTCCATCATCCTTCCATACTATTTTTCTAACCCTGATTTTGGTGTGTTTGGGCTTCAATTTTGACATTTATTCTTTGCTGCGTAATTCTAGGCTGTCTTCGGGGTTTGTCTGTGGGTAGGTCTTTTCTGAACAGAGATTGGGGAAGATCATATGATTGCAAGAAATTTCAGAGCATAAAAACACTAAAGCAGATATTTGGAGTATACAGATTGGATGTTTGACCTATCCTGAAGTTGTGTTTATCCGTTCCTGGGATGTGGGTGTCGCTGGAAAGGCCAGCATTTATGCCCATCCCTAATTGCACTTGAGAAGATGATGGTGAGCTGCCTTCATGAACCACTGCAGTCCGTGTGGTGAAGGTTCTCCCTCAGTGCTGTTAGGGAGGGAGTTCCAGGATTTTGATCCAGCGACGATGAACGAACAGCGATATACTTCCAAGTCAGGATGGTGTGTGACTTGGAGGAGAACGTGGAGGTGGTGGTGTTCCCATGCGCCTGCTGTGCCTGACCTTCTAGGTGGTAGAGGTTGCAGGTTTGGGAGGCGCTGTCGAAGAAGGCTTGGCGAGTTGCTGCAGTGCATCTTGTGGATGGTACACACTGCAGCCATGATACGTCGTTGATGAAGGGAGTGAATGTTTAAGGCAGTGGATGGAGTGCCAATCAAGCGGCCTGCTGTGTCCTGTGTCGAGCTTCTTGAGTGTTGTTGGAACTGCATCCATCCAGGCGAGTGGAGAGTATTCTATCACACTCCTGACTTTTGCCTTGTAGATGGTGGAAAGGCTTTGGGGAGTCAGGAGGTGACTCACTTGCCAAAGAATATCCAGCCACGGTATTTATGTGGCTGGTCCATTTAAGTTTCTTTTCAACGGTGACCCCCGGATGTTGATAGTGCGGGATGCGGCGATGGTAATGCTCTTCACTCTCATGGCGGGGGCGATTAAACTCTGGCTTGTTGGAGATAGCCTGGCACTTGTGCGGTGCAAATGTTACTTGCCACTTATCCACCCAAGCCTGAATGTTGTTCAGGTCTTTCTGCATGCGGGCATGGATGACTCCATTATCTGAGGAGTTGTGAAATGCACTGAACACTGTGCAGTCATCAGCGAACATCCCCACTTCTGACCTTATGATGGAAGGAAGGTCAGCTGAAGATGGTTGGACCTTGGACACTGCTCTGAGGAACTCCTGCAGCGATATCCTGGGTTGTGATGATTGACCTCCAACCACCACAACCATCTTCATTTGTATTAGGTATGACTCCAGCCATTGGAGAGTTTCCCCTCTGATTCCCATTGACTTCAGTTTTTCTAGGGCTCCTTGATGCCACACTTGGTCAAATGCTGCCTTAATGCCAAGGGCAGTCACTCTCACCTCACCTCTGAAATATAGCTTTTTGCTGAGTTTGTTTACCTCAGTTAAGGTAGCAGCAGGGGTGCTCCAGTTCAGCTCAGTATGCCCAGGAGGTGGAAAAGTTAGCTAAGATTAATACTTCTGGTGGATGTTAATGATCTTGTGTGTGGACGTTGGCTTGCAAGAACAAAATTAAACTCAACTGTGATGCCCCATGGTATCATAATTCATCAAAATTTAATTTCCAAACTCACACATGAAGAATACTCACATGGGTGTGTCCTGATGGAACTATGTGCCAGCATTGTTCATCTTCAAAAGAGAAGAAATTGGAAAGAAAATTCCTCTTGGGGCCCAGGGATATTTCCCTTTAACATTAATCATAAATTTGCAGTCAACTACATTCTTTTAAGGGCCCCTTTCAATACTACTTGTGGTTCAATTGCAGAAGATTGCTAATGGTTCCATTTGATCCAAATGACATTATAGATGATGCAAAATTCTTCAAATCATGTCTGATGATATTGCTTTGCTTTTTTTATTGTATTCTTGTCGAGCAGTCTTCAATTTCTAAAACTGCATAATTTGAGAGCAATCTCTTAAACCCATCTTTTATTGAGCTACAACACAATTAAAAGTTGTAGATATCATGTGCGTTAAGGTCTCAACATTTTAGAGGTGGAGTGTTTCTAACTATCCATTTTTACAGTATCTCCTTACACACTTGAATGGGTGCTTTTGTTTAACATTTTTCAATAAAAATATTTTACTATCTGCTCTACAGCGCTGAATTCTGAGTTGCCTATACTATATCATAAAAGTAAATGTTTATAGCCATGAAAATATGAGCCCAAAAATTGCGGTTGGCTGTGTAGCTACAAAGTGCGCTGTCGACTTCCAAAAAGAATACAAACTTGCCTTGTGCGAGGCCCAGAATGTAGACTTGCTTTTTGTGGTTGCAGAGTTGTGTGAAGCATATTACATCACGAAGGCCAGGAGTGCAGCATACAGCCTATGTGTAAGGGAAGACACTCCCACAAAATCTGTCAAAACTAAGCCATGCCCACAGAAACTTCTTTGTTTCTTGCATTGAAATTACATTTTAAAAACTTTGAATTAAACTGGTACTTGGACTTATTTTATATATCAGTATTTTGTTAAAATTATGCAATGAAAAACGAACAATAATTTGGCTTCTGTTTTCCACTTGAAGGTTAAAAACAGATAATTTGAGGTCAATGGAAAGATTCTTGTCTTTTGACCGTTTACTGAAGTAAAGTAAATTGTTTAGCTGTTCAAACTTCTGTTGAGGTTAAACAGTTTCTATCAATTGGGAAGTGTATTAAATATTAAGTTATTTATATTTCATACTAAGAAACATGTTCCTTTTCTTATTTGCTCTAAGGAGCATTGCAGAGCGTTGTAGAGTGTTTTGCTATCCCAAATAATTACCTGTGCTGTACTTCAAACATCCCGGCTTTTTAAATTAAGGATGGGTTCAGATTTATTTGATGTAAATCAGGAAAGTTTTTTTTCTTTGAAGGCTAGCACTTAATATCTTGTCAAGGGTCCATTACAACAGATTGCGATTCAACATCACTGAAAGGCGTTGATTTACTATACACCTTGCACTCAGCACACCAGCTGATGGGGCAGCTTTAAATGTATTATATAAAATAATTAAATAGCATTTAATTATACATTAAATATACTTAGAGGAAGTATAAATGATCTGTGTTGAATGCCCAGTTCTTGATCATACAATTGGAATGCAGAAAACATTGATAATTTTTAATATTAATGGTCCTATTTTATATTTTATATTTTTAATGTTTCTAAATGTTGCCATGAGGTTCTATTGTGAAATTATACCAGAAGGGTTAACAATCCTTTTAGACGCACTCAAAGGGGTTCCATTCACAAGTGAAACAGGCTCCTGAGCGTGCTTCCACTCACGGTAACATTTTTGGATGTAACTGCTGGACAGTTAGTGGGCAATTATCCCACCTCTACTCCAGCCTTGAGTAGTTCCTTGTCGATGCAGATCACAAGTTCGGTATTTAGCATATGTGCAAACTTGCAGTCAATTTCAAGGGCGGCCTGATGTCGTACTCTCGGAGTACACCTTCTTATCCACTACAAAATCTACCCCATGGTGTATGTAACGACAAAGATAGTTAAACAGAACTTTTTTCTTGGAGGATATGAAATCTTTGTAATTTTTCCTTGGTTCACCTACATCTCCCAGACTATTTGCTGATTGCAGCTGAGCAAGCAAGCACATTTGCTGTCAAATCTCTGTTAATAATGCTTTGAGCTAAGGTTTGGATGTGGAACAAGAACAGATTAAGAACGACACCTCTTTGTTTATTTTCCATCTTCCCCAGCAGTATGTTTGAGACTGGTAAATTAACTGGAGGAAGGAAATTACATCTGCTTTCCAATATTCAATGTCTCCACATATTGGTATGCCGGTGTAAATTGCCACCATGTTACTCTATTAAAGATTTTTTCGGCACTTTAGGGAATAATTCTGTCTTCTCCATTTCCTTCATACTGCCTGAGCTGAAGAAATTTGATATGCTAATTAGGGCCAGCTGTAGCTGTAACGAATAGCATACATCTCTTGCGTAAACATAAGCCCAAATTTTGCAGTAAAAATAACGATGAGGCAAACGCGCTTACCATTATGAAAGAGTAAATCAGGCAGCAACTTCCTGCGACCGCACATGTGCAGTTAAATGCGAAATCAGGAGATTGCTGCCCGAGTTGCCCAGCTGCTCCAGAAGCTTCAATATACCAGTATTTCACCCAGAGACTCGCCATTGAAACACATGAAGTTGCGTACTTACCCATTAGATACTCACTGATTCCTGCAGAAAAAGGTACGGCTTGATCGTTCCAGTGTAAGTGTATTTTTAATGGTGTGATGAGTTTTAATTGCGGCCAAACAAATCTCTCTGGCACTGAAAATGTTCTTTTGCAAGTGTGGAGTCTCATTCCTTCAGATTTTAATTATTGGAGATTTAAAAAAATATAGAAACATAGAAGTCTACTGCGCAGAAGGAGGCCATTTTTGCCCATCGTGTCCGCGCCGGCCGACAAAGAGCCACACACTCCTTGGTCAGCAGCCCTGAAGGTTACCTATAAACCTATGAGCAATGAACAATGGCGGAAAGGTAACGAGCACCCAGCCCAACCAGTCCACCCCACACAACTGCAACACCCCCTGCACCACAACATTCTACACTCCACCCCAACCGGAGCCATGTGATCTCCTGGGGGAGGCAATAAATCAGATAAAATACCCAGGTCAATTGGGGAAAAATCCTCTCTTTCCCATCCAGGCAATCAAAACTAGTCCAGGAGATCACCCTGACCATATTCGATTCCCTGCAGTACTTACCATCATATCTGCGCCAAACAACAACAAGTTATCCAGTCTAATCTCAATTACCAGCTCTAGGTCCATAACCCTGCAGGTTACAGCACTTCAAGTGCCCATCCAAGCACCTTTTAAATGTGATGAGGGTTTCTGCACCCCCCACCCCTCCAGGCTGTGAGTTCCAGACCCCCCCCCCCCATAATCGTCTGCGTGAAGAAGCTTCCCCTCAAATTCCTCCTGAACTTTCCACCAACCACTTTAAAACTATGCCCCCTCGTAATTGACCCCTCCACCAAGAGAAATAGGCTCTTGCTTTTCACTTTATCCAGGCTTCTCAAAATGTTATACACCTCAATGATGTCTCCTCTCAACCTCCTCTGTTCCATTGAGAACAAACCCAGCTTATCCAATCTGTCCTCACAGCTAAGATTCTCCATTCCAGGCAGCATCCGAGTAAATCTCCTCTGAACCCACTCGATTGCAATAACGTCCTTCCTATAATACGGTGATCAGAACTGCACGCAGTACTCCAGCTGTGGCCTAACCAGAGTATTATACAATTTAAGCATAACCTCTCTGCTCTTGTATTTTATGCCTCGGCCAATAAAGGCAAGCATTCCGTATACCTTCTTAACCACCTTATCCACCCGGCCTGCTGCTTTCAGGGATCTGTGGACAAGCACTCCAAGGTCCCTTTGTTCATCTACACAATTAAGTGGCCTATCGCTTAATGTATATACTCTTTCTTTATTAGCCCTCCCAAAGTGCAGCACCTCACACTTCTTCGAATTAAATTCCATTTACCACTGTTATGCCCACCTGACCAGTAGATTGATATCCTCCTGCAGTCCATGACTTTCCTCCTCATTATCAACCACACAGCCAATTTTAGTGTCATCTACAAACTTCTTAATCATACTCCCTATATTCAAATCTAGATCATTGATGTATACCACAAAAAGCAAGGGACCCAGTACTGAGTCCTGCGGAATCCCACTGAAAACACCCTGTCACAAAAACATCCATCAACCATTGCCCTTTGCATCCTACCTCTAAGCCAATTTTGGATCCAACTAGCCACTTTGCTCTGGATCCCATGGACTTTAACCTTCATGACCAGTTTACCATGTGGGACCTTATCAAAAGCTTTGCTAAAGTCCATATACACTACATCGTATGCACTACTCTCATCGACCCTCCTGGTTACCTTCTCCAAAAAATCAGTCACTTTAGTCAAACACGATCTTCCCTTAACAAATCCATGCTGACTGTCCCTAATTAATCCTTGCCTTTCTAATTGTAGATTTATCCTGTCTTTCAGGATTTTTTCCAATAATTTTCCCTCAAGTGAGGTTAGGCTGACAGGCCTGTAATTACTTCGCCTATCCCTTTCTCCCTCTTAAAAAAGGGTACCACATAAGGACTGGAAAATGATGGTCAAGGCCTCTGCTATTTCCTCTTTTACTTCACTCAGCAGCCTGGGATACATTTCATCCGGCCCTGGGGACTTATCTACTTTCAAAGCTGCTCAACCCTTAATACCTCCTCTCTCACTGTGTTTATTGCCAGAATTTCACACTCCTCCTTAATAGCAGTATCTACAGACGCAAAGTATTCATGAAGAACCATGCCATCATCTTCCACCTCCATACAAAGATTACCCTCATGGTCTCTAATAGGCACTATCCTTTCTTTAGTTATCCTGTTGATCTTAATATATTTATGGAACATCTTTGGGTTTTCCTTAATTTTACTTGCCAAGAATGTTTCATGCTCTCTCTTAGCATTCATAATATTCTTTTAATTTTACCTATAAGTTTTCTATATTCCTCCAAAGATTCTATAGTATTTAGCCATCGGTATATGACATAAGCTTCCCTTTTTTCTTTATCCTTCCCTGTAAGTCCCTAGACATCCAGGGGGCTCTACAATTGTTATTCCCACCCTTTTTCTTTAAGGGCACATGTTTGGCCTGAGCCCTCTGGATCTCCTCCTTGAATGCCTCCCACTTTTCCGACACTGAATAACCTTCAAGTAGCTGTTTCGAGTCCACTATGTTATGCTCCCAAGTGTCTACCTGTGCTCTTAGCTCATCCACCTTATTCGCTATACTCCTTGCATTAAAGTATATACCATTTAGCACCTCCTTGATTACTACTTACTAACGATGTCATGGCGCGGCCCTCGACATCGTGCATCACTTCCCATACCTCGGGAGCCTTTCATCAACAAAGACAGACATTAATGTGGAGATTCAACATCGCCTCCAGTGCAGCCTTTGGCCGCCTGAGGAAAAGAGTGTTCGAAGACCAGGCCCTCAAATTTACCACCAAGCTCATGGTCTATAGGGCTAGGGCTGTAGTTATACCTGCCCTCCTGTATGGATTGGAGGCATGAACGATGTACAGAAAACACCTCAAATCACTGGAGATATATCACCAACGATGTCTCCACAAGATCCTGCAAATCCCCTGGGAGGACAGGCACACCAACATCAGTGTCCTCGACCAGGCTAACATCCCCAGCATTGAAGCACTGACCACACTTGATCAACTCCGCTGGGCAGGCCACATAGTTCGCATGCCAGACACGAGACTCCCTAAGCAATTGCTCTATGCGGAGCTCCTTCACGGCAAACGAGCCAAAGGTGGGCAGCGGAAACATTACAAGGACACCCTCAAAGCCTCCCTGGTAAAATGCAACATCACCACTGACACCTGGGAGTCCCTTGCCGAAGACCGCCCTCGGTGGAGAAAGTGCATCCTGGGGGGCGTTGACTTCTTCGAATCTCGACGCCGCGAGCGTGAAGAGGTCAGGCGCAGGCAGCCGAAGGAGCGTGCGGCAAATCAGTCCCACTCTTCCCCTGACGAATGTTTGTCCCACCTGTGACAGGGTCTGTGGCTCTTGTGTTGGACTGTTCAGCCACCAAAGGACTCACTTTAGGAGTGGAAGTAAGTCTTCCTCGATTCCGAGGGACTGCCTATGATGATGACTAATCCTTGTTTCCTCTGTCTTACAGATTCACAGAAACATAGAAACATAGAAAATAGGTGCAGGAGCAGGCCATTCAGCCCTTCTAGCCTGCACCGCCATTCAATGAGTTCATGGCTGAACATGAAACTTCAGTACCCCCTTCCTGCTTTCTCGCCATACCCCTTGATCCCCCGAGTAGAAAGGACTTCATCTAACTCGCTTTTGAATATATTTAGTGAATTGGCCTCAACTACTTTCTGTGGTAGAGAATTCCACAGGTTCACCACTCTCTGGGTGAAGAAGTTTCTCCTCATCTCGGTCCTAAATGGCTTACCCCTTATCCTTAGACTGTGACCCCTGGTTCTGGACTTCCCCAACATTGGGAACATTCTTCTTGCATCTAACCTGTCTAAACCCGTCCGAATTTTAAACGTTTCTATGAGGTCCCCTCTCATTCTTCTGAACTCCAGTGAATACAAGCCCAGTTGATCCAGTCTTTCTTGATAGGTCAGTCCCACCATCCCGGGAATCAGTCTGGTGAATCTTCGCTGCACTCCCTCAATAGCAAGAATGTCCTTCCTCAAGTTAGGAGACCAAAACTGTACACAATACTCCAGGTGTGGCCTCACCAAGGCCCTGTACAACTGTAGCAACATCTCCCTGCCCCTGTACTCAAATCCCCTCGCTATGAAGGCCAACATGCCATTTGCTTTCTTAACCGCCTGCTGTACCTGCATGCCAACCTTCAATGACTGATGTACCATGACACCCAGGTCTCGTTGCACCTTCCCTTTTCCTAATCTGTCACCATTCAGATAATAGTCTGTCTCTCTGTTTTTACCACCAAAGTGGATAACCTCACATTTATCCACATTATACTTCATCTGCCATTCATTTGCCCACGCACCTAACCTATCCAAGTCACTCTGCAGCCTCATAGCATCCTCCTCGCAGCTCACACTGCCACCCAACTTAGTGTCATCCGCAAATTTGGAGATACTACATTTAGAGATACTACAATTAATCCCCTCGTCTAAATCATTAATGTACAATGTAAACAGCTGGGGCCCCAGCACAGAACCTTGCGGTACCCCACTAGTCACTGCCTGCCATTCTGAAAAGTACCCATTTACTCCTACTCTTTGCTTCCTGTCTGACAACCAGTTCTCAATCCACGTCAGCACACTACCCCCAATCCCATGTGCTTTAACTTTGCACATTAATCTCTTGTGTGGGACCTTGTCGAAAGCCTTCTGAAAGTCCAAATATACCACATCAACTGGTTCTCCTTTGTCCACTCTCCTGGAAACATCCTCAAAAAATTCCAGAAGATTTGTCAAGCATGATTTCCCTTTCACAAATCCATGCTGACTTGGACCTATCATGTCACCATTTTCCAAATGCGCTGCTATGACATCCTTAATAATTTTACCCACTACTGAGGTCAGGCTGACTGGTCTATAATTCCCTGTTTTCTCTCTCCCTCCTTTTTTAAAAAGTGGGGTTACATTGGCTACCCTCCACTCGATAGGAACTGATCCAGAGTCAATGGAATGTTGGAAAATGACTGTCAATGCATCCGCTATTTCCAAGGCCACCTCCTTAAGTACTCTGGGATGCAGTCCATCAGGCCCTGGGGATTTATCGGCCTTCAATCCCATCAATTTCCCCAACACAATTTCCCGACTAATAAAGATTTCCCTCAGTTCCTCTTCCTTACTAGACCCTCTGACCCCTTTTATATCTGGAAGGTTGTTTGTGTCCTCCTTAGTGAATACCGAACCAAAGTACTTGTTCAATTGGTCTGCCATTTCTTTGTTCCCCGTTATGACTTCCCCTAATTCTGACTGCAGGGGACCTACGTTTGTCTTTACTAACCTTTTTCTCTTTACATATCTATAGAAACTTTTGCAATCCACCTTAATGTTCCCTGCAAGCTTCTTCTCGTACTCCATTTTCCCTGCCCTAATCAAACCTTTTGTCCTCCTCTGTTGGGTTCTAAATTTCTCCCAGTCCCCGGGTTCGCTGCTATTTCTGTCCAATTTGTATGCCACTTCCTTGGCTTTAATACTATCCCTGATTTCCCTTGATAGCCACGGTTGAGCCACCTTCCCTTTTTTATTTTTACGCCAGACAGGAATGTACAATTGTTGTAGTTCATCCATGCGGTCTCTAAATGTCTGCCATTGTCCATCCACAGTCAACCCCTTGAGTATCATTCGCCAATCTATCCTAGCCAATTCACGCCTCATACCTTCAAAGTTACCCTTCTTTAAGTTCTGGACCATGGTCTCTGAATTAACTGTTTCATTCTCCATCCTAATGCAGAATTCCACCATATTATGGTCACTCTTCCCCAAGGGGCCTCGCACAATGAGATTGTTAATTAATCCTCTCTCATTACACAACATCCAGTCTAAGATGGCCTCCCCCCTAGTTGGTTCCTCGACATATTGGTCTAGAAAACCATCCCTTATGCACTCCAGGAAATCCTCCTCCACCGTATTGCTTCCAGTTTGGCTAGCCCGATCTATGTGCATATTAAAGTCACCATGATAACTGCTGCACCTTTATTGCATGCACTCCTAATTTCCTGTTTGATGCCCTCCCCAACATCACTACTACTGTTTGGAGGTCTGTACACAACTCCCACTAACGTTTTTTGCCCTTTGGTGTTCTGCAGCTCTACCCATATAGATTTCACATCATCCAAGCTAATGTCTTTCCTAACTATTGCATTAATCTCTTTAACCAGCAATGCTACCCCACCTCCTTTTCCTTTTATTCTATCCTTCCTGAATGTTGAATACCCATGGATGTTGAGTTCCCAGCCCTGATCATCCTGGAGCCACGTCTCCGTAATCCCAATCACATCTTATTTGTTAACATCTATTTGCACAGTTAATTCATCCACCTTATTGCGGATACTCCTTGCATTAAGACACAAAGCCTTCAGGCTTGTTTTTTTTAAAACACCCTTTGTCCTTTTAGAATTTTGCTGTACAGTGGCCCTTTTTGTTCTTTGCCTTGGGTTTCTCTGCCCTCCACTTTTCCTCATCTCCTTTCTGTCTTTTGCTTTTGCCTCCTTTTTGTCTCCCTCTGTCTCCCTGCATTGGTTCCCATCCCCCTGCCATATAAAGTTTAACTCCTCCCCAACAGCACTAGCAAACACTCCCCCTAGGACATTGGTTCCAGTCCTGCCCAGGTGCAGACCGTCCAGTTTGTACTGGTCCCACCTCCCCCAGAACCGGTTCCAATGCCCCAGGAATTTGAATCCCTCCCTGCTGCACCACTGTTCAAGCCACGTATTCATCTGCGCTATCCTGCGATTCCTACTCTGACTAGCACGTGGCACTGGTAGCAATCCCGAGATTACTACTTTTGAGGTCCTACTTTTTAAATTTAGCTCCTAACTCCTTAAATTCGTTTCGTAGGACCTCATCCCTTTTTTTACCTATGTCGTTGGTACCAATGTGCACCACGGCAACTGGCTGTTCTCCCTCCCATTTCAGAATGTCCTGCACCCGCTCCGAGACATCCTTGACCCTTGCACCAGGGAGGCAACATACCATCCTGGAGTCTCGGTTGCGGCCGCAGAAACGCCTATCTATTCCCCTTACCATTGAATCCCCTATCACTATCGCGCTCCCACTCTTTTTCCTGCCCTCCTGTGCAGCAGAGCCAGCCATGGTGCCATGAACTTGGCTGCTGCTACCCTCCCCTGATGAGTCATCCCCCCCAACAGTACTCAAAGCGGTGTATCTGTTTTGCAGGGGGATGACCACAGGGGACCCCTGCACTACCTTCCTTGCACTACTCCTCCTGCTGGTCTTCCATTCCCTATCTGGCTGTGGACCCTTCTCCTGCGGTAAGACCAACTCACTACACATGATACTCACGTCATTCTCAGCATCGTGGATGCTCCAGAGTGAATCCACCCTCAGCTCCAATTCCGCAATGCGGACCGTCAGGAGCTCGAGGCGGATACACTTCCCGCACACGTAGTTGTCAGAGACACCGGAAGTGTCCCTGAGTTCCCACATGGTACAGGAGGAGCATAACACCCGACCGAGCTCTCCTGCCATGACTTAACCCTTAGATACACTTAAATTGGCAACAATGTTAAAAGTTACTGACTGATATAAAAAAGAAAAAGAAAAACTACTCACCAATCACCAGCCAATCACTTACCCCCTAGGCTGTGACGTCACCTTTCTGTTTCTTTCTACTTTTTTGCCTTCTTGTAGCTGCACAAGTACGCCTTTTATAGGCCTCTGCTGATCCCCGGACTCACGCCTGACCAACGAACTCCCGACGCCTCTCGCGGCCTTTTATCGGCCTCTGCTGATCCCCGGACTCACGCCTCAGCGACCACTTTCTAAATTCTTGCTGTCTAATTTCAGCTTTACTTCCTTCCCTATTGAATTTGTTCTCAGGTTCCCATCCCCCTGCCAAGCTAGTTTAAACTCTCCCCAACAACACCAGCAAAACTCCCTGTGAGGATATTGGTCCCGGTGCTGTTGAGATGCAACCCGTCTGGTTTGTACAGATCCCATCTGCCTCAGAAGCGGTCCCAGTGCCTAAGGAATTTAAAGCCCTCCCTCCTGCACCAACACTTCAGCCACACATTCATCCTCTCTATCCTTCTTTCTCTTTTTCTTTTTAATTTGATAAGTCTAATTAGAGGGATGTCAGAGCGGCTCAGTGGCACGTTAGTAACCCGGAGATTACTGCCTTTTGAGGCCCTACCCTTTAATTTTTCTCCTAGCTCCCTAAATTCTGCCTGCAGGACCTCATCCCTCTTTCTATCTATATTGTTGGTCCCAATATGGACCACGGCCTCTAGCTGTTTACCCTCTCCCCCAGAATGCCCTGCGTCTGCTCTGAGACATCCTTGACCCTGGCACCAGGGAGGTACCATACTATCCTGGAGTCATGTCTACGGCCGCAGAAACGGCGCTTTATTCCCCTAACTATTGAATCCTCTACCACGACAGCTTTTATTCTTTGTCCCGCCCCTCTGTGCAGCTGAGCCACCCGTGGTGCTTTGGCTTTGGCTCTGGCTGCACTCCCCAGAGGCACCATTGGCCTCACCGGTGCTCAGAAGAGAATATCGGTTGGAAAGCGAGATGGACTCACGGGGGGACTCCTGCACTACCTGCCTAGCATTCTTACTCCATCTGATGGTCACCCACTTCCCTTCTGCCTGCATGCTTTTAAGCTGCGGGGTGACCACCTGCTAAAACGTGCTATCCATGTAGCTCTCAACCTCGCGGATGCACCGTATTGACTCCAGCCACTGCTGAAGCTCCAAAACGCGGAGCTCGAGTAGTTGAAGCTAGAGGTACCTCCTGCACACATAGATGTCCAAGCCGTGCAAAGCATCCAGGACTTCCCAAATACCACAGGATGTGCAGTCCACAGGACTGAGCTGCCCTACCAGCCCTATAATTAGACATACCTAATTAAAGTCGAATTAAGAAGAAAAAGAGAGATATTTACCAATCAAACAGCCAACCACTTACCTGTCCAGACGAGGGCTGTGAGCTTCTCGCCGATGTGAACTCCTCGTCTACCTCCGGTCCTCCTGCTCCTCGGACTCCTGGCCTCCCGAACTCACCGAACTCTCTGGCCTCTAGGACTCACCGAGGTCGGGGCTGCTCGGACTCAGAGTTCGGGGCTATTGTGTTCGTAACACAGACGAGACTGCACACAGGGAGGTTAAAGTAACAGTGACCTCAGTCTTTAATAAGACACTCCAGAGTGAGGAACAGGCCTTAGGGGCCGGCTTATATACAGTGCCCCCAAGAGATGCTGGGATCCCTTGGGACTTCAGGCGATAAGCTCCCTGGTGGCGGAACATGGGAGTGCATGCTTTACAGATACACAACATCGCTCCCCCACCAAAGTCAAGGTGAAAACTATTTACAAGGTGAGGCGGTCGGGAGCCTTTCTTTCCCTGGTGGACCGCCTTGGTACAAATGTCAGTTCTGGTGTGTTGGCTGTGCCCTCGCTGGGCTGGCGTGTTTTTGGCCCTGCAGGGCTGCTGGGTGAGCCTGGCCTTGCTGGCCTGTTGGGCGTGATGGGTTTGCTTTCCTGGTCCAGCGTGGTGTCTTTGATTCTTTGGGTGTGTGTTGTGGGCTCGAAAAAGGTGGTGCCTGCTGTGGGTTGTTCAGGGCAGTCTGTGAACCGCAGCCTCGTTTGGTCCAGGTGCTTTCTGCAAATTTGTCCATTGTCCAGTTTGACTACAAACACCCTATTCCCTTCTTTATCTATCACCGTGCCCGTGATCCACTTGGGACCATGTCCATAGTTTAGCACATACATAGGGTCATTCAGATCAATTTCCCGTGACACAGTAGCGCGACCATCGTTTACATTTTGTTGCTGCCACCTGCTCTCTACCTGATCATGCAGGTTGGGGTGAACCAGCGAGAGTCTGGTTTTAAGTGTCCTTTTCATGAGTAGCTCAGCCGGGAGCACCTCTGTGAGCGAGTGGGGTCTCGTGTGGTAGCTGAGCAGTACTCGGGACAGGCGGGTTTGGAGTGAGCCTTCTGTGACTTGTTTAAGGCTCTGTTTGATGGTTTGTACTGCCCGCTCTGCCTGCCCATTGGAGGCTGGTTTAAACGGGGCCGAGGTGACATGTTTGATCCCATTGCAGGTCATGAATTCTTTAAATTAGGCACTGGTGAAACATGGCCCTTTGTCACTGACCAGTATGTCAGGCAGGCCGTGGGTGGCAAACATGGCCGTCAGGCTTTCAATGGTGGTAGTGGTGGTGCTTCCCGATATTATTTCACGTTCAATCCATTTTGAAAAAGCATCCACCACCACCAGGAACATTTTACCGAGAAACGGACCCGCATAGTCGACATGGATCCTCGACCATGGTCTGGAGGGCCAGGACCACAAACTTAGTGGTGCCTCTCTGGGCGCGTTGCTCAACTGAGCACATACGCTGCATTGCCGTACACAGGACTCGAAGTCAGAGTTGATACCGGGCCACCACACGTGGGATCTGGCTATCGCTTTCATCATTACTACACCCAGGTGTGTGCTGTGGAGATCCGAGATGAACGTCTCCCTGCCCTATTTTGGTAGCACTACGCGGTTACCCCACAACAGGCAGTCTGCCTGAATGGACAGCTCATCCTTTCGCTGCTGGAGCGGCTTGATTGGCTCTTGCATTTCAACGGGTGTGCTGGCCCAGCTCCCATGCAGTACACAGTTTTTTTTACTAGGGCTGGTCCAAGTCCTAATCTGGCGGGTCGTGACAGGTGATTTATCATTTTCAAACGCTTCCATGACCATCAACAAGTCTGCGGGCTGCGCCACCATCAACAAGTTTGCAGGCTGCACCATTTCCACCCCCGTGGTGGGCAATGGTAGCTTACTGAGAGCATCCGCACAGTTCTCAGTGCCTGACCTGTGGCGGATGGTATAGTTATAGTGCAAGTGCCCACCTTTGTATGCGGGCTGAGGCATTAGTATTTATCCCCTTGTTTTCAGCGAACAGGGATGTCAGGGACTTGTGATCGGTTTCCAGCTCAAATTTGAGGCCAAACAGATACTGATGCATTTTCTTTACTCCGAACACACACGCTAATGCCTCTTTCTCAATCATGCTGTAGGCCCTCTCAGCCTTAGTCAAGCTCCTGGAAGCATAGGCGGCAGGTTGCAACTTCCCCGCAATGTTAGTTTGTTGTAATACACATCCGACTCCGTACGACGACGCGTCACATGCTAGCACAAGTCTTTTGCATGGGTTATACAATACAAGCAGCTTGTTGGAGCATAAAATGTTTCTGGCTTTCTCAAAAGCAATTACTTGTTTTTTTCCCCATACATAGTTCTCACCTTTGCGCAATAACACATGTAGGGGCTCTAAAAGGGTGCTTAACCCCAATAGGAAGTTACCAAAATAGTTGAGGAGTCCCAGGAACGACCGCAGCTCCGTGACATTCTGTGGCCTGGGCGCATTCCTGATAGCCTCTGTCTTGGTGTCTGTGGGCCGAATGCCATCCGCCGTGATCTTTCTCCCCAAAAACTCCACTTCTTTTGCCATGAAAAATCATTTCGACCTCTTTAGCCACAGCCCTACGGATACAGTCGCTGGAGGACCTCCTCCAGATTTTGTCGGTGCTCGGCGGTGTCTCGACCCGTGACCAATGTCGTCCTGAAAGACCACCGTGTGTGGTACCAACTTGAGTAGGCTCTCCATGTTTCTCTGGAAGGTCGCTGCAGCCGACCGAATTCCGAACGGGCATCTCCTGTAGATGAACAGTGCCTTGTGCGTGTTGATGCAGGTGAGGCCCTTCGAAAAGTCCTCGAGCTCTTGCGTCATGTAGGCCGAAGTCAGGTCGAGCTTGGTGAACGTCTTGCCTCCTGCCAGCGTCGCAAATTGGTCGTCTGCCTTAGGTAGCGGGCATTGGTCCTGTAGCGAGAAACGATTAATAGTTACTTTATAATCGCCGCAAATCCTGATTGTGCCATCACTTTTGAGTACTGGAACAATCGGGCTGGCCCACTCGCTGAATTCCACTGCGGAGTTGATGCCCTCGGGTTGCAGCCTGTCCAGCTCGATTTCCACTCTCTCCCTCATCATGTGAGGTACTGCTCGCGCCTTGTGGTGAATGGGTCATGCCTCTGGGACCAAGTGGATCCGCACCTTCCCTTTTTGAGCCAATGCCTGGCTCAAAAAGGGAAGGAAATTTGTTAAGAACCTGGGTACATGAGGCCTCATCAACATGTGATAGCACTCGGATGTCATCCCAGTTCCAGCGGATTTTGCCCAGCCAGCTCCTTCCAAGCAGTGTGGGGCCATCGCCCAGGACAATCCAGAGTGGCAGTTCGTGCACCGTGCCCTCGTAGGCGGCCTTGACCATGGCGCTGCCCAGGACAGTGATAAGCTCTTTGGTGTACATTCTCAGCTTCATGTGGATGGGGATCAGGCCTGGTCTGAATGCCTTGTTGCACCACAGTCTCTCAAACATCTTTTTACTCATGATGGATTGGCTAGCGCCAGTGTCCAGTTCCATGGCTACGGGTAAGCCATTCAATTTTACGTTTCGCATTATAGATGGATATTTCGTTGAAAATGTGTGCACCCCGTATACTCCAGCATCTGCCTCTTCTCCCTTCGAAATTGCTTTGATTCACCATGGACCGATCTTGCTCTGCCACGTGGTGGTTAGCAGGTTTTGCAGAGCTTGCAGCTCGTTTGCAAGTTCATTGGAGGTGCCCCATTGTTCCACAGCTGTTGCAAACATACCCTTTGAAGCGGCATGAATAGGCTGAATGGAAGCCTCCACAACGCCAACAAGGTGTGAATTGCTTGCATTCATCCTTTGTTGGGGACTCTGAGGCATCTGGGTCACCTGAGGCTTGCTGCCAGTTGCAGACTCGTGGTTTCTGACCTACATTTCTGCTCGCAAACACAGTTCCAGTTAATTTATGAACATTGCTAGCAGTTGTGTGCTGAGAGATTTGTTTGGTGTTATCACTGGTGGACATAAACGCCTGTGCTATCGCAATGGACTTACTGAGGGTCGGTGTCTCTACAGTCAAAAGTTTTCATAGGATGGTCTCATGGCCAATGCCCAGTACAAAAAGGTTTCTGAGCATCTGCTCCAGGTAGCCATCAAACTCACATTGTCCTGCAAGTTGCCTTAGCTCGGCGACGTAGCTCGCCACTTCCTGACTTTCAGATCGCTGGCAAGTGTAGAACTGATACCTCGCCATCAGCACGCTCTCTCTCGGGTTAAGATGCTCCCAAACCAGTGTACACAGCTCCTCATACGACTTATCTGTGGGTTTCACCGGAGCCAGAAGATTCTTCATTAGGCTGTAGGTCGGTGCCCTGCAAACCGTGAGGACCTCCTTTTTGCAGCGCTTCCTTCTCCATCCAGCTCATTGGCTACAAAGTACTGGTCTAGCCGTTCGACATAGGCTTCCCACTCCTCACCCTCCAAGAACTTCTCCAGGATGCCCACAGTTTGCTGCACCTTTGCGTTGGATTCGTATATTCATCGCCAGTTATTGTGTTCCTAACACAGATGAGGCTGCACACAGGGAGGTTGAAGTAACAGTGACCTCAGTCTTTAATAAGACACTCCAGAGTGAGGAACAGGCCTTGGGACTTCAGGGGATGAGCTTCCTGGTGGCGGAACATGGGAGTGCATGCTTTACAGATACACAACAGGGGCCGCTTGGGTTGGGGCCGCTGGGCGCTCGAATTTTAGTCCAGTCCAACCGGTAAGAAACAAAATTGTCAAAAGGAACATATAATTGAAAAAAAATCCTTGTCTTTTAACTCTCTCTTAATCCTATTTTCTTTCCTTTGCTTTGTTGCACTTGCTGTACATTATTTGGAATTGAATTAAGTTGGAGGGGAACATGGAGGTGATGGTGTTCCCATGCACCTGCTGCCCTTGTCCTTCTAGGTAGTGGAGGTCGCGGGTTTGGGAGGTGCTGTCGAACGAGCCTTGGCGAGTTGCTACAGTGCATCTTGTAGATGGTACACACTGCAACTGCAGTGCGCTGGTGGAGGAAGTGAATGTTTAAGGTGGTGGATAGGTTGCTAATCAAGTGGGATACTTTGTCTCAAATGGCATTGATCTTCTTGAACGTTGTTGGAGCTGCATTCATCCAGGCAAGTGAAGAGTATTGCTGCATACTCCTGCCTTGTGCCTTGTAGATGGTGGAAAGGTTTTGTGGAGTCAGGAAGTGAGTCATTCACCGCAAAATACCCAGCATCATACCTGCTCTTGTAGTCACAGTATTTATGTGGCTGATCCAGTTAAGTTTCTGGTCAATGGTACCCCCACCCCCGAGGATGGTAATGTCATTGAATGTCAAGGGGAGATAGTTCGACTCTTTCTTTTTGGAGATGGTCATTGCCTGACATTTGTTTGGCACAGTGTTACTTATCACGCATCAGCACAAGCCTGAATGTTGTCCAGGTCTGGCTGCATGCATGCATGGACTGCTTCATTATCTGAGGAGATGCAAGTGAGAGGAACACTGTGCAATCAACAGTGAACATCCCCACTTCTGACCTTATGATGGAGGGAAGGACATTGATGAAGCAGCTAAAGATGGTTGGGCCTACGACAGTGCCCTAAGGAACTCCTACATAGAAACATAGAAAATAGGTGCAGTAGTAGGCCATTTGGCCCTTCGAGCCTGCACCACCATTCAATAAGATCATGGCTGATCATTCACCTCAGTACCCCTTTTCTGCTTTTTCTCCACACCCCTTGTTCCCTTTAGCTGTCAGGGCCATATCTAACTCCCTCTTGAATATATCTAACGAACTGGCATCAACAACTCTCTGCAGTAGAAAATTCCAGAGGTTAGCAACTCTCTTAGTGAAGAAGTTTCCCCTCATCCCGGTCCTAAATGGCTTACCCCTTATCCGTAGACAGTGGGTCTAGTGAGAAGGAGGAACTGAAGGATATCCTTATTAGGTGGGAAATTGTGTTAGGGAAATTGATGGGATTGAAAGCTGATAAATCCCTGGGGCCTGATAGTCTGCATCCCTGAGTACTTAAGAAATGGCCCTAGAAATAATGGATACATTGATGATCATTTTCCAACAGTCCATCAACTCTGGATCAGTTCCTATGGACTGGAAGGCAGCTAATGGATCACCATTTTTTAAAAAGGGAGGGAGAGAGAAAGTGGGTAATTATAGACTGGTTAGCCTGACATTAGTCGTGGGGAAAATGTTGGAATCAATCATTAAGGATGAAATAGCAGCGCATTTGGAAAGCAGTGACAGGGTCGGTCTAAGTCAGCATGGATTTATGAAAGGGAAATCATGCTTGACGAATCTTCTAAAATTTTTTGAGGATGTAACAAGTAGAGTGGATAAGAGAGAACCAGTGGATGTGGTGTATTTGGACTTTCAGAAGGCTTTTGACAAGGTCCCACACAAGAGATTGGTGTGCAAAATCAAAGCACATGGTATTGGGGGTAATATACTGACGTGGATAGACAATTGGTTGGCAGACAGGAAGAAGAGAGTCAGGATAAACGGGTCCTTTTCAGAATGGCAGGCAGTGACTAGTGGAGTGCCGTAGGCCTCAGGGCTGTGACCCCAGCTCTTTACAATATACATCAATGATTTAGATGAAGGAATTGAGTGTAATATCCCCAAGTTTGCAGATGACACTAAACTGGGTGGTGGTATGAGCTGTGAGGGGGACATTAAGAGGCTGCAGGGTGACTTGGACAGGTTAGGTGAGTGGGCAAATGCATGGCAGATGCAGTATAATATGGATAAATGTGAGGTTATCCACTTTGGGGGCAAAAACGCGGACAGAATATTATCTGAATGGCGGCAGATTAGGAAAAGGGGTGGTGCAACGAGACCTGGGTGTCATGGTTCATCAGTCATTTAAAGTTGGCATACAGGTACAGCAGGTGGTGAAGAAGGCAAATGGTATGTTGGCCTTCATAGCTAGGGGATTTGAGTATAGGAACAGGGAGGTCTTACTGCAGTTGTATAGGGCCTTGGTGAGGCCTTACCTGGAATATTGTGTTCAGTTTTGGTCTCCTAATCTGAGGAAGGATGATCTTGCTATTGAGGGAGTGCAGTGAAGGTTCACCAGACTGATTCCCGGGATGGCTGGACTGACATATGAGGAGAGACTGGATCAACTGGGCCTTTATACATTGGAGTTTAGAAGGATGAGAGGGGATCTCATAGAAATATATAAGATTCTGACGGGACGGGACAGGTTAGATGCGGGTAGAATGTTCCCGATGTTGGAGAAATCCAGGACCAGGGGTACAATCTTAGGATAAGGGGTAGGCCATTTAGGATTGAGATGAGGAGAAACTTCTTCACTCAGAGAGTTGTTAACCTATGGAATTCCCTGCCGCAGAGAGTTGTTGATGCCAGTTCATTGGATATATTCAAGAGGGAGTTAGATTTGGCCCTGAGGACTAAGGGGATCAAGGGGTATGGAGAGAAAGCAGGAAAGGGGTCCTGAGGGAATGATCAGCCATGATCTTATTGAATGGCGGTGCAGACTCGAAGGGTCGAATGGCCTACTCCTGCACCTATTTTCTATGTTTCTCTGAATGAAGAAGGTAAAAGATGCAAGCAAGTTCAGAAGGAATAAAGGATTAACAGGATAAGCACAGAAACTGTTGAAATGTTAATTTTACGTAATATTATCTCTTAGGTCTTTACTCCTATAATATGGAGTTAATATTCCAGTAGTCAATCCATTGCTGATGTTTGAGCAGATTCAGTGTTGCAATGTCTGAGGTGAAAGCAAACATCACTGAGACTCAGGATTCTCTGAACATTTTTTTTGCAGACCTACTTACCTACCGCCCAGCTCCACTGATCCTCGTGGGCGGTTTAAACATTTTTTTTCATACTTACTTATGGGTCCCCGCTCAGCCAAAAAATTGCGCCAGGGTGATCTGTGGATGGTGCGTGCTGGCGGTCCGCTCCCCAGTGAGACTTCAAAACCGCCAATGTTCCTCAGCTGAGGAATTTTTTGCCGACCCCGTTCTCGCCGAAAACAGCCAATATGGCTGAGAAACCGGGCGGTGAAAGAGTGCAAATTCTAGCCCCTTGATGTAAGAGAATTTTTCTGCTTATTTTTGGGTTGTCAGCGTTATTGATTGTGCAGGCCTGGTTGCCTTGGTGATGGATTGGGCCTAAATTTGCTTCACACTTTCTAGGTCCTTTGTGGTATAGATGTTTTATTCTCTGACACAAACAAACAATGAAAGGGAAAACTCTACTTGAGAGAGTTTTGCGGAGCACTGCAGCATTCCTTCATGAGCATTTTTGTAACACATTAGGGACCATTAAGTTCCTGTTTTTGGCAAGACCTCATTGATTCTGATGGCACTAGAATATTCCAGCTCCGGCATCACTGGGAAAGCAATTTCCATCCGCCAACTGACAATTATAAGAATTCCAACCTACACTAGATTTTTAAAAGTGAGACCGTGTTCTTGCAGCTGAGGTTAAATGTTTCTTGTACCTCTAGACTTGACGACTCCAACGCACTCCTGACTGGCCTCCCACATTCTACCCTACGTAAACTAGAGGCGATACAAAACTCGACTGCCCGTGTCCTAACTCGCACCAAGTCCCGCTCACCCATCACCCCTCTGCTTGGTCAGCTACATTGGCTTCCTGTTAAGCAACGCCTCAATTTCAAAATTCTCATCCTTATTTTCAGATTCCCCCATGGCCTCGCCCCTCCCTATCTCTAATTTCCTCCAACCTCACAACCCCCCCCGAGGTATCTGCAATCCTCTAATTCTGCCTCTAATTCTAAGGTGCTACATAAATGTAATTTTTGTAAATAAAACAACAACAACTTGTATTTATTTATATAGCGCCTTTAATCTAGTGAAATGTCCCAAGGCGCTTTACACGAGTATTATGATAAAAAGTATGACACCTTCCCAGTTTTGTTTTTACTCCAGACAGGAATGTACAATTATTGAAGTTCATCCATGTGATATTTAAATGTTTGCCATTGCCTATCCACTGTCAACCCTTTAAGTATCAGTCGCCAGTTTAATTCTAGCCAATTCACGTCTTATACCATCGAAGTTACCTTTCCTTAAGTTCAGGATCCTAGTCTGAATTAACTGTGTCACTCTGGTTAAAGAGGAGATTAATGCAATAGTTAGGAAAGACATTAGCTTGGATGATGTGGAATCTATATACGTTAGTAGGAGTTGTGTACAGACCTCCAAACAGTAATAGGGATGTTGGGGAGGGCATCAAACAGGAAATTAGGGGTGCATGCAATAAAGGTGTAGCAGTTATAATGGGTGACTTTAATATGCACATAGATTGGGCTAGCCAAACTGGAAGCAATACGGTGGAGGAGGATTTCCTGGAGTGCATAAGGGATGGTTTTCTAGACCAATATGTTGAGGAACCAACTAGGGGGGAGGCCATCTTAGACTGGGTGTTGTGTAATGAGAGAGGATTAATTAGCAATCTCATTGTGCGAGGCCCCTTGGGGAAGAGTGACCATAATATGGTGGAATTCTGCATTAGGATGGAGAATGAAACAGTAATTTCAGAGACCATGGTCCAGAACTTAAAGAAGGGTAACTTTGAAGGTATGAGGCGTGAATTGGCTAGGATAGATTGGCGAATGATACTTAGGGGGTTGACTGTGGATGGGCAATGGCAGACATTTAGAGACCGCATGGATGAATTACAACAATTGTACATTCCTGTCTGGCATAAAAATAAAAAAGGGAAGGTGGCTCAACCGTGGCTATCTAGGGAAATCAGGGATAGTATTAAAGCCAAGGAAGTGGCATACAAATTGGCCAGAAATAGCAGCGAACCTGGGGACTGGGAGAAATTTAGAACTCAGCAGAGGAGGACAAAGGGTTTGATTAGGGCAGGGAAAATGGAGTACGAGAAGAAGCTTGCAGGGAACATTAAGGCGGATTGCAAAAGTTTCTATAGGTATGTAAAGAGAAAAAGGTTGGTGAAGACAAACGTAGGTCCCCTGCAGTCAGAATCAGGGGAAGTCATAACGGGGAACAAAGAAATGGCAGACCAATTGAACAAGTACTTTGGTTCGGTATTCACTAAGGAGGATACAAACAACTTTCCGGATATAAAAGGGGTCAGAGGGTCTAGTAAGGAGGGGGAACTGAGGGAAATCTTTATTAGTCGGGAAATTGTGTTGGGGAAATTGATGGGATTGAAGGCCGATAAATCCCCAGGGCCTGATGGACTGCATCCTAGAGTACTTAAGGAGGTGGCCTTGGAAATAGCGGATGCATTGACAGTCATTTTCCAACATTCCATTGACTCTGGATCAGTTCCTATGGAGTGGAGGGTAGCCAATGTAACCCCATTTTTTAAAAAAGGAGGGAGAGAGAAAACAGGGAATTATAGACCGGTCAGCCTGACCTCAGTAGTGGGTAAAATGATGGAATCAATTATTAAGGATGTCGTAGCAGTGCATCTGGAAAATGGTGACATGATAGGTCCAAGTCAGCATGGATTTGTGAAAGGGAAATCATGCTTGACAAATCTTCTGGAATTTTTTGAGGATGTTTCCAGTAAAGTGGACAAAGGAGAACCAGTTGATGTGGTATATTTGGACTTTCAGAAGGCTTTCGACAAGGTCCCACACAAGAGATTAATGTGCAAAGTTAAAGCACATGGGATTGGGGGTAGTGTGCTGACGTGGATTGAGAACTGGTTATCAGACAGGAAGCAAAGAGTAGGAGTAAACGGGTACTTTTCAGAATGGCAGGCAGTGACTAGTGGAGTGCCGCAAGGTTCTGTGCTGGGGCCCCAGCTGTTTACATTGTACATTAATGATTTAGACGAGGGGATTAAATGCAGTATCTCCAAATTTGCGGATGATACTAAGTTGGGTGGCAGTGTGAGCTGCGAGGAGGATGCTATTAGGCTGCAGAGTGACTTGGATAGGTTAGGTGAGTGGGCAAATGCATGGCAGATGAAGTATAATGTGGATAAATGTGAGGTTATCCACTTTGGTGGTAAAAACAGAGAGACAGACTATTATCTGAATGGTGACAGATTAGGAAAAGGGAAGGTGCAACGAGACCTGGGTGTCATGATACACCAGTCATTGAAGGTTAGCATGCAGGTACAGCAGGCGGTTAAGAAAGCAAATGGCATGTTGGCCTTCATAGCGAGGGGATTTGAATACAGGGGCAGGGAGGTGTTGCTACAGTTGTACAGGGCCTTGGTGAGGCCACACCTGGAGTATTGTGTACAGTTTTGGTCTCCTAACTTGAGGAAGGACATTCTTGCTATTGAGGGAGTGCAGCGAAGGTTCACCAGACTGATTCCCGGGATGGCGGGACTGACCTATCAAGAAAGATTGGATCAACTGGGCTTGTATTCACTGGAGTTCAGAAGAATGAGAGGGGACCTCATAGAAACGTTTAAAATTCTGACGGGTTTAGACAGGTTAGATGCAGAAAGAATGTTCCCAATGTTGGGGAAGTCCAGAACCAGGGGTCACAGTCTGAGGATAAGGGGTAAGCCATTTAGGACCGAGATAAGGAGAAACTTCTTCACCCAGAGAGTGGTGAACCTGTGGAATTCTCTACCACAGAAAGTAGTTGAGGCCAATTCACTAAATATATTCAAAAGGGAGTTAGATGAAGTCCTTACTACTCGGGGGATCAAGGGTTATGGCGAGAAAGCAGGAAGGGGGTACTGAAGTTTCATGTTCAGCCATGAACTCATTGAATGGCGGTGCAGGCTAGAAGGGCTGAATGGCCTGCTCCTGCACCTATTTTCTATGTTTCTATGTTTCTATGTTTCCATCTTAATAAAAAATCCTACCATATTATGGTCGCTCTTCCCCAAGGGGCCGCGCACAAGATTGCTAACTAGTCCTTTCTCATTACACATCACCCAGTCTAGGATGGCCAGCCCTCTAGTTGGTTCCTCGACATATTGGTCTAGAAAACCATCCCTAATACACTCCAGGAAATCCTCCTCCACCGTATTTCTACCAGTTTGGTTAGCCCAATCTATATGTAGATTAAAGTCGCCCATGATAACTGCTGTACCTTTATTGCTTGCATCCCTAATTTCTTGTTTGATGCTGTCCCCAACCTCACTACTACCGTTTGGTGGTCTGTACACAACTCCCACGAGCATTTTCTGCCCTTTGGTATTCCGCATCTCTAACCATACAGATTCCACATCAGCCAAGCTAATGCCCTTCCTTACGATTGCGTTAATTTCTTCTTTAACCAGCAACGCTACCCTACCTCCTTTTCCTTTCTGTCTATCCTTCCTGAATGTTAAATTCCCAGCCTTGGTCACCCTGGAGCCATGTCTCTGTAATCCCAATGATATCATATTCATTAATAGCTGCCTGTGCAGTTAATTCGTCCACCTTATTACGAATACTCCTCGCATTGAGGCACAGAGCCTTCAGGCTTGTCTTTTTTAACACACTTTGTCCCTTTAGAATTTTGCTGTAATGTGGCCCTTTTTGACTTTTGCCTTGGGTTTCTCTGTCCTCCACTTTTACTTTTCTTCTTTCTATCTTTTGCTTCTGTCCCCATTTTACTTCCCTGTGTCTCTCTGCATAGGTTCCCATCCCCTTGCCATATTAGCTTAATTTCTCCCCAACAGCACTAGCAAACACTCCCCCTAGGACATTGGTTCCGGTCCTGCCCAGGTGCAGACCGTCCAGTTTGTACTGGTCCCACCTCCAGTTTAGAACTGGCTCCAATGTCCCAGGAATTTGAATCCCTCCCTCCTGCACCACACCTCAAGCCACGTATTCATCTTAGCTATCCTGCCATTCCTACTCTGAGTAGCACGTGGTACTGGTAGCAATCCTGAGATTACTACCTTTGAGGTCCTAGTTTTTAATTTAACTCTTAGCTCCCTTAACTCAGCTTGTAGGACCTCATCCTGTTTTTTACCTATATCGTTGGTATCTATATGTACCACGACAGCTGGCTCTTCACCCTCCCCTTCCAGAATGCGCTGCAGCTATTCCGAGACATCCTTGACCCTTGCACCAGGGAGGCAACATACCATTCTGGAGTCTCGTTTGCGGCCGCAAAAACACCTAACTATTCCCCTTACACTAGAATCCCCTACCACTTTTGCTCTCCCACTCTTTTTCCTGCCCTCTTTTGCAGCAGACCCACCCCTGGTGCCATGGACTTGGCTGCTGCTGCCTTCCCCTGATGAGCCATCTCCCCCAACAATTCCCAAGGTGGTGTATCTGTTTTGGATGTCCTGGGGCTGAGATGATTAGCTTCCAACAAATGTTTAAAATGGCAGTCCCTACCTAAACATTTAAAACATTCTTCTGTAAAAGTTTTACAGTCACTGTTGATGAACCAATTGAATCATTCAATTTTTTGAAAAAAATGTCATCTACCATTTTCATTGTCTCTCCAATAAATGTTTATTCTCTATTCTCACCTATGAGAATAATCCACATTAAATTGCATCTGTTAACTGTCTTGCTCATTCTGCTAATTCTTCGCTCCAGAGATTCAATTTTCTGAAACTTAGTACAAATGTGCTGTCCTTTATGCACTGAAGATCCATGACAATCCACATGTTGCATTCCACACATCACGAGGATTCCTTGAACTACCACCCCTTTAGTGTCTAACTTAAAAAATGTCGATAGTGTTAGCCCAAAGTCCCATTAGCACCAGACTCCTGCTAGAATCAAACTCGTTCTTACTTCACATGTGTATAAATTTTAGAACAAAATTCCTGTCAAATGCCTCTTTGAGGCTGAACATCTTCTCAGGCTTGTGCCCTGCTGATGCTAAACTCCATACTCTTCTGACTTCTCACTGTCCCCAGTCTCTCAAATCTGTGAATTGATAATGCTGCAATGCTCCCAGTGTTTGGAAATCGGGACTTTGCCTTTGACTCGAGTGTTCTCGACTCCATCCAGCAGCATGCTACCTGCCACCAGCTCAGTAAAGCCCAAACACTGCACGAGGTAGAAAAAGCCATAAGACAGCTTAAGAACAACACGGCTACGGGAGCAGATGAAATCCCTGCTGAGGCACTGAAGTATGGCGGTGAGGCACTGTTGGCACGAATACACAACCTCATCTCTCTCAACTGGAGGGAGAAGAGCATGCCGGAAAATCTCAGTGATCATGACCATATTTAAAAAAGGGGACAAGTCCGTCTGCGGCAACTACAGAGGAATCTCCCTGGCCGAGGAGCTCCTCCCGGAGTCACAGTGCGGATTTCGGCCCTTACGGGGCACAACGGACATGATTTTTGCAGCGAGATAGCTGCAGGAAAAATGCAGGGAACAACGCCAGCCCTTATACATGGCCTTCTTCCACCTTACAAAGGCCTTTGACACTGTCAATCACGAGGGTTTATGGAGCGTCCTCCTCCATTTCGGATGCACCCAAAAGTTAGTCACCATACTCTGCCTGCCCCACGATGGCTTGCAAGCCGTGATCCTTACCAACGTCTGGACCGGGGTCAAACAGGGCTGCGTCATCGCCCCAACCCTCTTCTCAATCTTCCCTGCTGCCATGCTCCACCTCACAGTCAACAAGCTCCCCGCTGGAGTGGAACTAAACTACAGAATCAGTGGAAACCTGTTCAACCTTCGCCGTCTCCAGGCCAGGTCCAAGACCACCCCAACCTCTGTCGTCGAGTTACAGTACGCGGATGATGCATGCGTCTGCGCACATCCTGAGGCTGAACTCCAGGACATAGTCGACGTATTTACGGAGGTGTACGAAAGCATGGGCCTTACGCTAGACATCTGTAAGTCGAAGGTCCTCCACCAGCCTGTCCTCACCGCACACCACTGCCCCCCAGTCATCAAGATCCACGGCACGGCGCTGGACAACATGGACCATTTCCCATACCTCAGGAGCCTCTTATCAACAAGAGCAGACATTGACGATGAGATTCAACATCGCCTATCGAGCGCCAGTGCAGCCATCGGCTGCCTGAGGAAAAGAGTGTTTGAAGACCAGGCCCTCAAAACTGCCACCAAGCTCATGGTCTACAGGGCTGTAGTAATACCCGCCCTCCTCAATGGCTCAGAGACATGGACCATGTACAGTAGACACCTCAAGTCGCTGGAGAAATACTACCAACGATGTCCCCGCAAGATCCTACAAATCTCCTGGTAGGAGAGACGCACCGACATTAGCATCCTCGACCAGGCCAACATCCCCACATTGAAGCCCTGACCACAATTGATCAGCTCCGCTGGGCAGGCCTCATTGTTCGCATGCCGGACACGAGACTCCCAAAGCAAGCGCTCTACTTGGAACTCCTTCACGGCAAAAGGTAGACAGAGGAAACATTACAAGGGCATCCTCAAAGGCTCCCTGATAAAAGTGCAACATCCCCACTGACACCTGGGAGTCCCTGGCCAAAGACCGCCCGAAGTGGAGGAAGTACATCCGGGAGAGCGCTGAGCACCTCAAGTTTCATCGCCGAGAGCATGCAGAAATCAAGCGCAAGCAACGGAAAGAGCGTGCGGCAAACCTGTCCCACCCACCCTCTCCCCCCCAATGACTATCTGTCCCACCTGTGATGGGGACTGTGGCTCTCATATTGGACTGTTCAGCCACGTAAGGACTCATTTTAAGAGCAGAAGCAAGTCTTCCTTGTTTCCGAGGGACTGCCTATAATGACGGTTTGGAAATCATTGGGTAATGATGTAATAGTATTGGTAATTCATGCTATTCTTACTGCCTCCAGAGGATGGCACTCTTAACTCATTCAAAAAAGACACCTGTTGTTTTTCATGCTTCATTGGTGACACTACTAACTCTCTTAGCCTGTAACTACAAAGGCAGATGAAGGACATAGCATTTTCTCTAACCGGCTGTGAGCAACATCATAGAACATATGCTCATTTCAAATATTAGTAAAATTACTTCATGTTTCTTGAAGTGAATTACTTCATTTCTGTTTTGTTCCAAGTAGCATTAACAGAAGTTCTGAGTTGAACATTTTTACAAAAGAAACAGAATTATTTTTCAGCAAAAATGGATAATGAAAATTTCAGGAGATGCTGTTAAACAAAAATTGAATTTCCACAATTGTGGCCATTAAAATATTTATATATATTATGGAAAATTCAGAGTATTCCTGAGGAATTTCTCCTCAATGCTAATGACAACCTCAGGCTTTCTTAAACAGCTGGCACACATTATGACACTGTACAAAAATGACATATTTCAGTTGGCATGAGGAAAGTAGACACAGCCAAGGTAAATGTACTAATCATTTTTCCTGGAATATTACTATGGTTCACCATGCCAGTTTTATTGAAGCAGAAGAATTGAATGATGATCCTTAAATTTATTACTTAAAAAATTTACACCTTTGGGCAGTTTGGTTGATCAAGAGGCAATGTGTTGCCTCTCAACAAGAAAATTGAGTTTAGGTCTCAGAGCTGCTTGTCACTTTAGCTTACTGTACATGTTAAGATCAGAAATTAGCCAACAATCAAATTTTATGTGGAAAAAATCTGTGCAACAGATTGCAAAGCAATTGAAATGAGTAAAGGTTTATGTGTTTACAGTGCAATACTGTTATTTTTCACACTCAATAAAATTCAGTAAATGTAAATGAGATTGATAAACTTGGCCTAATTATGCTGAATTTCATCATATAAGTTAGTGATTTACTCACAAATAAAACTCACTGTTAAGTATTCTGAACCATGTGCTATCTGTTGCTGAGAAATCAGGTTGATCTGCTATAAGTACAGACCATAAACTGCCCTTGCTAGTCTAGTCGTCTCCATCATGAACTGAAATTGTGCATATACTGCATTTTAACACACTGCCTCTTGTAAGTCTAGAGCTATTAGATTATTTACTAGATGTGTTTTCAACCATTGCTTTTCTGCATAAAATTCAAACTGAACTATTGGGGGGGGGAATGAAGCCATTTTATGAGATGATAGAATTCTTCTTTTAGGAACTGTTAAAATAGTTTTTGTTAACATAGATGCAAACAATGCAAAAAAAAAAGCAAAATATGGTGGGTGTTCTAGCTGAGAATATATATTAAGCCGAAAACAGCTGTATGCCACTATCATCACCAGTTGCATCCTATTGCTTGATTGATACCTAGATTTCTCTGCTCCTAAACTATCTCCACTGGCGAGAAGCTGTAATGGGACATGATGGATGAAATCATTCACCTTGCGTCAAAGCGTTTTTTATATATAATATATATATAAGTGGATCACTTCATAGCACTTGGTGGTATTGAAGACATGAAGATAACAATAAAAATGTTTCTTATTGAGACGAAACTTAGGATGAATCCAATCCTGTAACTCTAAACTGAAGTCTCAGGAAAACATTTTAAAATTTGGAAATGCTTCTCCACACTTGGGAAGACAGAATAGGATTAAAATTCACCCACCAATTCCAGAAGTCCCCAGTAAATTGGAACAATTGAGAGGTAGTTAGACAGAAGAAATCAAGCAATGCCTTTTGAATGCTAAATGTTGCTGCTAATTGTGTTATTTGGCTAATTGCCCCCAAACTGTTTTAATGGTACTGTATACAAGATGAAATTGCCCAGTTCGGCAGAATCTTAGTCAGTCAATCAAAAAGCTATGAATAAATGAACAAGGTGCCAAAAGATAGAAATACTTAAATAGCCAAAAAGACTTGGGAAAAATAAACCTAAATTTTGAGATGTTGAAATTTAGTATGAATTCCTAGCATGATGTCACTTTGCCCAGAAAAACCTGCACAGCTGCAATTTTATTGTACATTTAAATTACAAATTTAGCATTGGCGCATTACAGTTTTGGCCTCCTCCAAGGGATGTCACTCCGTTTCACTCCTTATGTTAGGTCGGGCCGTCACTCCAAAATTCAGGCTTCAGTTGGACTACAATTGCAGATTCGGTGCAAGAACTGAATCCATGTTGATGCTATATTTGTCCTGTAAATGATAGGAGTAGAGATTTTCTACAGCAGATAGTCACAGAGCAGTGATATATGAGTTAGAAGAACTACCCTTACAGAAGTTGGGGGAGGAGGAGGTGGTGATTCAGGTCACTCAAATGAACTCTCTAAATTGACAATAGTTTTAAGTTTGATCAGTTGTCATTTACCACTACGACCAATATTAGTTGACCTGCAACACCTTATTGTGATACCTTTACCTAATACTTTGGTGCTTGGTATACGATGGCTGAATTTTTATTAGAAAACCCATGTCTAATTTTGTAGAATGGATTGTTACATCGTGCAAGGCTACAAAGTGCAATAAGGTTGCACCTTAAAATTGTAAATTGGTCTCAATGTGCTAGACTTTAACTTCATAATGAATATGTACAGAATTTATAAGCACGTTAATTTGTGATTATGATTTTTCTTTTGTTTCTGAATGATGTCAGAAGCAAAACAGAATACTCAAAATTCCACAAAACACAGTAAATAAATTAAATATAGAGTTTCATGTTCTGGTTAATGACTTATCAATTGGAGTTGAAATCTTTTGCTGTACATTATAAACATTCCATGGATTTATTCAGTATCAATATTAGTATTTATCTTTCATCTTGCATTGTTTCTATACTCGGTGGTCATGCGGATTATGATATGCGAATAAAGATAAATATGTCAACATATTCAGTGTTAATATTTAAAAATATGAATTAAAAATAAGTTTGTGTTGTTTTGAAAAGAGAAGTAAAGATGATGAGGAGAATACATTAGAACATAAGAAATAGGAGCAGGAGTAGGCCATTGGGCCCCTCGAGCCTGCACCGCCATTCAATAAGGTCATGGCTGATCTTCTACCTTAACTCCACTTTCCTGTACTATCCCCATATCCCTTGATTCCCTTAATATCCAAAAATCTATCGATCTCTGTCTTGAATAAACTCGACGAGTGAGTCTCCCCAGCCCTCTGGGATAGAGAATTCCAAAGGTTGACAACCCTCTGAGTGAAGAAATTTCTCCTCATCTCAGTCCTAAATGGCCACCCATTATTCTGAGACTTCTGGTTCTAGACTCCACAGCCAGGGAAAACATCCTTTCTGCATCTACCCTGTCAAGCCTTGTAAGAAAGTTGTATGTTTCATTTTTCTAAATTCTAGAGAATATAGGCCTAGTCCACTCAATCTATTCCCGTAGGACAATCCCCCCGGCCCAGGATTCAGTCTGGTGAAGTTTTGTTGCACTCTCTCTATGGCAAGTATATCCTTCCTTATGCAAGGTGACTAAAACTGTACACACTACAACAGGTGTGGTCTCACCAGGCCCCTATATAATTACAGTAAGACATCTTTACTCTTTGCCTCAACTCCTTTCTAGAATGTCTGGAATTTTGGAAGAAGGCAACCAATAGTGGATAATCAAGGGGCTATAGGGAGGGAGGAATTTAATACAATCACTATCACTAAAGAAGTAGTATTCAGTAAAATAATGGGACTATAGATTGTGAATAGCTGAGGCCCAAGCACAAGTTTGCTGTTGATACAAAGCTAAGTGAGACAAGTCCCCTGGACCTGATGGCATACATCCTAGGGTCTTAAAAGAAGCGGCTGTATTGGTTGTTATCTACCAAAATTCCCTGGATTCTGGGGCGGTCCCAGCGGATTGGAAAACTGCAAATGTAATGTCCCTATTTAAAAAAGGAGGCAGACATAAAGCAGGAAACTATAGACCAGTTAGCCTTTCATCGGTCGTTGGGAAAATGCTGGAGTCCATTATTAAGGAAGCAGTAGCAGGACATTTGGAAAAGCATAATTCAATCAAGCAGTGTAACCATGGTTTTATGAAAGGGAAATCATGTTTGACCAATTTGCTGGAGTTCTTTGAGGATGTAATGAGCAGGGTGGATAAGGGGGAACCAGTGGATGTGGTATATTTGGATTTCCAGAAGGCATTCAGTAAGGTGCTACATAAAAAATTACTACACAAGATAAAAGTTCAATGGGTTGGGGGTAATATATTAGCATGGATAGAGGATTGGCTAACTAATAGAAAACAGAGAGTCAGGATAAATGGGTAATTTTCCGGTTGGCAAATGGTAACTAGCGGGGAGTCGCAGGGATTGGTGCTGGGGCCTCAACTATGTACAATCTATATTAATGACTTGGATGAAGGGACCGAGTGTAACGTAGCCAAGTTTGCTGATGATACAAAGATGGGTGGGAACGCAAATTGTGAGGAGGACACAAAAAATCTGAAAAAGGATATAGACAGGCTAAGTCTGTGGGCAAAGATTTGGCAGATGGAGTATAATGTGGGAAAATGTGAGGTTATCCACTTTGGCTGAAAAAATAGAAAAGCAAATTAAAATTTAAATGGAGAAAAATTGCAAAGTGCTGCAATACAGAGAGACCTGGGGGTCCTTGTGCATGAAACACAAAAAGTTAGCATGCAGGTACAGCAAGTAATCAGGAAGGCAAATGGAATGTTGGCCTTTATTACAAGGAGGATGGAGTATAAAAGCAGAGAAGTCCTGCTACAATTATACAGGGTATTGGTGAGGCCGCATCTAGAGTACTGTGTACAGTTTTGGTCTCCGTATTTAAGTAAGGATATACTTGCATTGGAGGCTATTCAGAGAAAGTTCACTAAGTTGATTCTGGAGATGAGAGGGTTGATTTATGAAGATTGGTTGAGTAGGTTGGGCCTGTACTCATTGGAGTTCAGAAGAATGAGAGGTGATCTTATCGAAATATATAAGATAATGAGGGGGCTCGATAAGGTAGATGCAGAGAAGATATTTTCACTTATAGGGGAAACTAAAACTAGGGGACAATAAGGGGCCACCCATTTAAAACTGAGATGAGGAGGTTGTAAATCTATGGCATTCTCTGCCCCAGAGAGCTGTGGAGGCTAAATCATTTATATATTTAAAGCGGAGATGGACAGATTTTTGAGCGGTAAGGGAGTAAAGGCAGGGAAGTGGAGCGGGGAGTGGGCAGGGAAGTGGAGCTGAGTCCATGATCAGATCAGCCATGATCTTATTAAATGGAGGAGCAGGCTCGAGAGGTCAAATGGCCTACTCCTGCTCCTAGTTCTTAGTTTCATATATTCAATGCATCCACTATCTCTATAGTCACCTTTTTCAAAATCCTAGGATATAGGCCATGAGGTCCAGGGGTTTATCAGCTTTCAGGCCCATTCATTTCTCCAGTACTTTTTTTTACTAATACTAATTTCTTTCAGTTTCTCATTCTCATTCCCTTGGTTCTCCACTATCTCCAGGAGTTTTTTTTTGCGTCTTCTTCTGTGAAGACAGACACAAAATATTTCTTTAATTTCTCTGCCATTTCCTTATTCCCCATTATAATTTCTCCTGTCTCAGCCTGTAAGGGACCAGATTTACTGTAGCTAATCTTTTCCTTTTTACATACCTATAGAAGCTTTTGCAGTCTGTTTTGATGTCTCTTGCTAGTTTACTCTCGTATTCTATTTTCCCTTTATCAATTTCTTGGTCCTCCTTTGCTAAATTCTAAAATCCTCCCAATCCTCAGGCACACTCCTCTTTTTGGCAACATTATAAGCCTCTTCCTTTGATTTAATACTATTTTTAACTTCTCTTGTTAGCCATGGTTGGACCAGTGTGAGGTTTTTGTGCCTTAAAGGAATGTATATTTGTTGTAAATTATGTATTAATTCTTGAAATGGTAGCCATTGCTTGTCTACCATCATACCTTTTAATGTTGTTTCTCAATCTACCTTAGCCAACTCGCCCCTCATGCCTACGTAGTTTCGGATTTAACTAAATCACTTTCAAACTGCATATAAAATTCTATCATACTATGGTCACTCTTCCCTAAGGGCCCCTTTACTACAAGGTTATTAATTAACCCTTACTCATTGCACAATACTAGATCTAAAATAGCCTGTTCCCTAGTTGGTTCCTCAACATACCGATCTAGAAAACTATCTTGTATACATTCCATGAAGTTAAGTATCCTGGAATATTTAGTTCCCAACATTGGTCACTTTGCAACCACATCTCCATATTGGCTATTAGAACAAATCTGTTAATTTCTATCGGCTATTAATTCATCTATTTTGTTGTGAATGCTTCGCGCATTCAGATATAGGACTGGACTTTCCCGATAGCTCCTCAACGCCTGATTGCCCGCCCAGAAAAACCACTAATGTTTTGCAAGTAACGCTGGCAAAAATTCCCATAATTAAGTTAAAAATAATCACCCGATGAGAAAATGGATCTTGCACCAGTATTCTCGGCAGTTTCTCAGCGGTTAAAGGCGAAACTAAGTGAAACAGGCAGTTCTTAAAAAAAAAAAATTTAAAATTTACTCCGAGTCTGCGGTGGGGCCTAAGGAGGGGGGGAAACTTAAAAATAAAAAAAGTAAAAAATCATTCCCAAGACAGTTTTAAAGCTAATCGCTGTTTTACAATTTGAAAGAAAAATAAAGAACCTTTAACTTACCTTTCTTTGCAGAGTACTCACCTACCGCCCTGTTTAAGCTACTTTTACAGGGCGGTTCCCTTGGTGATCTGGATGGGCTTCCGTTGAGGCCAAACTTACGCCCTGGCGATTTTCTCAGCAGTGCCGTCGGCAGTTTGCTCCCGGCGGGTATTTTGAGATTTGGGCGGTACCATTCAAAAACTAAGGGGGATACTTTCGCCGGGCTGTTTCTTTACCAAAACCCGCTGTACCGCCGAGAAAACTGCCAAAAACCCGCCAAAGGTGAAGGTGAAAGTTTCACCTATATTGCCTTTAGCTTTGACTTTTTTCTATTTTTCCTTGATGTCACCCTTAGTCATTGATGCCCTATTACCATTGTTACTCTCTCTGTCCCTTTCTGACCTAATCTGCTTATTTTTACCTAAAACTCTGCTCTGCTCTAGAGCCTTGACATTTCTCTTGCTGCTTTTAAATGTACTCTTTCCCGAATCCTGCCACCCCTCCTTTCATTAGTTTAAAGCCCAGTCTACTGCCCTAGTTATTCGATTTGCCAGGACACTGTTTCCAGCCCAGTTTACGTGGAGCCCGTCCCATTGGAACAGCTCCCTCTTTCTCCAGTACTGGTGCTAGTGCCCCACAAAGTAAAACCCCTGCCTCCCAAAACACTTTTTGAGCCACGCATTTAACCTTCTAATATGCTTATTCCTATGCCAATTAGTGTGCGGCTCAGGTAACAATCCAAAGATTATTACCTTTGACGTTCTGCTTTTTAATTTGGACCCCAACTCTTCAAACTCTCTTAGCAGAACCTCATTCCTAGTTCTACCTACGGCATTGGCTCCTATGTAGACCACAACAACTGGTTCTTCTCCAGCTGCGAGGCAATGTCTTTAACCCTGGCACTGGGCAGGCAACACAATCTTTGGAACTCCCGGTCGCAGCTGCAGAGAACAGTATCTATCCCTCTGTCTATGCTGTCCCCTACCACAACTATATTCCCTTTCATTTCCCCCATTTTAATAGCCTCCTGCACCACGGTGCCATGGTCAGCTTGCTCATCCATCCTGCAAGCTTTTCCCTGATCCACTCAGGCAGCAAGAACCTCATACCTGTTGGATAGGGACAAATTCCAAGGCTCCTCGGTATGCCCGCAAGGATCTATCTGCAGCCCTAGGAGCAGGAAGATGAGGGGCAGACAAACTGTTGTAGGACTGTTGCAAGTTTGAGTCCTTGGATATAGTCTCGGGTACAGTGGTGCTAGTTATTCCCGGAAGCAATTTGAATGTCCTGCGTTTAGAGCTGTGCCTGTACTGCCCACTAACTATACGATTGTGTAACCCAGGGATGTAACAATAGTACGGGCCTTGTGATCTATGTGATATTCATGTCTTTCACATCTCCAATCATTTTGAACATGGACTAAGAAAACATTTGGTAAGACAAGGTCAGATATGAATCGTTAAACTGCTTTATTTCACATCAGCAGAGCAACCGTTATGATTGGATTCCCAGATTGCAATGAGTATAATAATACAAAATAATGAACATGCTATCCTTCTGTGTGTCAGTGGTTTATCTTGTTTGATTTAAACAAAGTAATTTTCCCCCCTAAACTTGTGTGAATGTATTTTGTGAATTAAAAACCCAGTGAGAGGGGATGTCATCTCTTACTTTGCTGGGAACACTGAGGACACTGGCTGTGAAAGCTTAGCAGTTCCATATTATCAACACAACATTTGCGCCATACAAGTGCCAAGCAATGACCATCTCCAACAAGAGTCTAACCACCTACCCATGACATTCAATGGTATTTCTATCATTAAATCCTCCACCATCAACATCCTGGGGGTCAATATTGACCAGATACTTAACTATACCAGCCACAGTAATGATCCGGATACATGAGTTCAAATCCAACCATGGCAGCCGAAGACTTTAAATTCAATTAAAATAAATCTGGAATAAAATGTTAGTATCAGTAATGATGATCGTGAAACTACCAGATTGTTGTAAAAACCCATCTGGTTCACTAATGTCCTTGAAGGAAGGAAATCTGCCATCCTTACCCGGTCTGGCCTAAATGTGACTTTAGACACACAGCTCTGTGGTTGACTCTTAACTGCCCTCTGTAATGATCCAGCAAGCCATTCAGTTGTATTAAAGAAAGCAGCTCACCACCACCTCCTCAAGGGTAATTAGGAATGGGCAATAAATGCTGGTCTTGTTGGTGATGCCCACATCTTGTGAATGAATTAAAAAAAACATAAATAACGTAAATACTGTGGCTACAAGAGCAGGTCAGAAGCTGGGTATTCTGCGAAGTGACTCACCTCCTGACTCCCCAATGCTTTTCCACCAGCTACAAAGCACAAGTCAGGATTGTGATGGAATACTCTCCACTTGCCTTAATATGTGCAACTCCAACAATGTTCAAGAAGCTCAGTGCCAATCAGGACAAAGCAGCCGCTTGATTGGCAACCTATCCAAGGACAGCAGGTGCTTGGGAACACCACCACTTCCTTTTAATGCCTTTTAATGAATCTTCCCAATCTATTATAGCCAATTCATTCCTCATATCTTTGTAGTTTCCTTTGTTTAGATTTAGGACCCTAGTTTCGGATTGGACTACTTCACTTTCTATCTTAATAAAGAATTCAATCATGTTATGGTCATTCTTCCCTAAAGTACCCCGCCCAACAAGACTGTTAATTAACCCCTTCTCATTACACAATACCCAATCTAGGATAGCCTGTTTCCTAGTAGGCTCCTCAACATACTGGTCTAAAAAAACATCTTGTACACACTCGAGGAATTCACCTTCCACGTATTATTACTAATTTGGTTTGGCCAGTCTATATGCAGATTAAAGTCACCTATGATTACTGTCATACCCTTGTTACATGCATCTCTAATTTCCTGTTTGATGCCATCCCCTACACTACCACTACTGTTTGGAAGCCTATCGACAACTCCCACCAATGTTTTCTGCCCCTTGGTGCTCCTTAGCTCCACCCAGACTGATTCTACATCTTGATTTTCTGAGCTAATATCCTTTCTCATTATTACTCTGTTTTCATCCTTTACCAACAACGCCACACCACGCTCTTTTCCTTTTTGCCTGTCATTCCTAAATATCGAATATCCTTGGATATTCAGTTTCCAATCCTGGTCACCCTGCAACCATGTCACCATAATTGCAACTATATCGTATCCATTTACCTCTATTTGCACAGTTAATTAGTCTACCTTGTGGATGCTTCATGCATTCAGATACCGTGCTTTTAGATTTGTTTTTATAACATTATTAGACATCTGAACATTATTTTGTACTATAGCCCTATTTGTCTTATTGCTACTTTTTCTTACCTGGACCCTATTTGTTAGTGCACTCTTTTGTTTGTATGCTCTGTCACTTCCTGACATAATCTGGTTATCCTTACCACAATCACTTTCCTGCATTGCTTCCTTTTCTTTTCTTTTTAGCATTCTAGATTGCTCTCCACTGCAACCCTCCTCCAACCTCCCCCGCCCTTATTTAGTTTAAAGCCCTATCTACCTAGTTATTCAATTCACTAAAACTCTGGTCCCAGCAAAATTCAGGTGTAGTCCGTCCCCACGGAACAGTTCTCTCTTTCCCGAGTATTGGTGCCAGTGCCCCACAAATCGAAACCCACTTCTCCCACACCAACCTCTGAGCCAAGCATTCATCTCTCTGATTCTGTTGACCCTATGCCAATTTGCTCGTGGCTCAGGTAATAATGCAGAAATTATTACCTTTGTGAACTGTTCAAACTCTCTCAGCAGAACCTCTTTTTTAGTCCTACATATGTCATTGGTACCCTCTCCAAGTTTTTCTCCAACCCAGAGGAGATGTCCATTACCCTGGCACCGGGGTAGACAACACAACCTTCGGGACCCACCCTCTCGGCTGCAGAGAACCCTATCTATCCCCCTAACTATACTGTCTCCTGTTACAACCACCTTCCTCTTTACTTCCCCCACTTGAATGGCTTTCTGCATCACAGTGCCTTGGTCAGTCTGTTCGTCCACCCCGCAGTCTGCACACTTGTCCACAAGGGTTACAAGAACCTCAAATCTATCGGACAAGTGCAGGGACTGAGGGCTCCTGCAATACTACCTCCTGGATCTCTGTACCTGCCTCACTCGTAGTCACACCCTCCTGTCCCTGACCACAACATCCTTGCTCTTGTATTCCATGCCTCGACTAATAAAGGCAAGTATTCCATATGCCTTCTTAACCACCTTATCTACCTGGCCTGCTACCTTCAGGGATCTGTTGACCTACACTCTAAGGTTCCTTTGTTCCTCTACACTTTTTAGTGTTGTACCATTTAATGAGTATTCCCTTGCCTTGTTAGACCTTCCCAAATGCATTACCTCATACTTATCCGGATTGAATTCAAGTTGCCACTGTTCTGCCCACCTGATCAGTACATTGATATCTTCTTGCAGTCCGCAGCTTTCTTCTTCACTATCAACCACACAGCCTATTTTAGTGTCATCTGCAAACTTCTTAATCATACCCCCAACATTCAAGTTCATGTCATTGGTATATACCACAAAAAGCAAAGGACCCAGCTTTGAGCCCTGCGGAACCCCACTGGATACAGCCACTTTGCTCTGGATCCCATGGGCTTTAACTTTCATGATCAGTCTGCCATGTGGGACCTTATCAAAAGCTTTGCTAAAATCCATATATACTACATCATATGCACTGCCCTCATCGACCCTCCTGGTTATCGCCTCGAAAAATTCAATTAAGTTAGTCAGACACGACCGTCCCTTAACAAATTCATGCTGACTGTCCTTGAAGATTTCCAAATGAAGATTTATTCTGTTCCTCAGGATTTTTTCCAATAATTTTCCCATCACTAAAGTTAGGCTGACTACCTGTAATTGCTTAGTCTATATCTTTCGCACTTTTTAAACAAAGCTACATCATTACCAGTGAATTTCCCTTCCCTTCTCTTCTGCACCCCCCCCTCCCCCAACCTCAATTCTTGATTTCCCTTGAGGTCCAACATTAATGCTGGGATTTCTTCATACAGGTACAACGTCCCAAATCCTCAGGACTGAGTCCGTGCCAGTTTTTAGGTTTTTCCAGATTTCAGACAAGAAAATCAATAGTCTGAAATCCGGAATCCTCGACCAAATCCATTCGGGGCTTTGAGTGGAGAGGTCTGAAATCCGGCACGGATTTGGTCGAGGATTCCAGATTTCAGACTCTTGATTTTTTTGTCTGAAATCCGGAATCCTCGATTGAATCTGTACCGGATTTGGGGTTTTGCCGGCTTTCGGACCTCGCCGATTTACGCCGCTCCTCGCCGCCCACCAATTCCCGCAGCCCCTCGGCACTGCGTTTTTTAACGGTTTCCTCGTCCCTCGCTGCCTGATGTCGCCATCTTGGCCGCCTCAAAAATGTCTGGTTTTTGGACAATAATTCCAGATGACGCCATCTGGGATGCGCAAAATGTTTGGTTTTCAGACAATAATTCCGGATTCCAGACGACTCCATCAGCTATGTGCAAAATGTCTGGTTTTCGTATAATTACGGTTTTCGGAATTCGGGATTCGGGACATTGTACCTGTATCTGTAAAGAAGCTTTTGTACCTTTTTGAAAATAATTTAAAAATGATTACAGGATACTGACATTTGCTTTACAGAAATCCGTGAATTTATGATAAACGCCAATATAAATTTCAAAAAGTAAGATTATGCATCTGTTATTTGCCCATAATTATTAAGTCTGTAATAACCAGTAATCAATTCCAACATGATACCATCATCGCTAGAGATTGGCAAGGTAGAGCTTTTCCAGATTTTTGAATGTCAGTTTGGCTCAGTTGGTAACAATCTTTCACCTCTTAGTCAGAAGATCACAGTGTTCAAGTCCCACTTCAGAATTTGAGTACATAATCTGGCACTGCATTATTGGAAAGCTAAAGCGATACACTCAGGCCCAGTCTGCCTGTTCCAGTGGCTTTTAAAGAAGAGAAATGAGTTATCCCAGTGGCATGGATAATATTCTTTCCTCAACCAACTCCATCAAAAATAAAGCAATTGGTTATACATCTATCTCACTGCTGTTTGTGGGACCCTATTGTATGCAAAATGGCTGCTACATTTGCACTACAAAGCAATTCATTGTATGTGAAGCATTTTGGGATGCCTGAGAGGTGTGATTAGGCTCTACATAAATGTCAGTCCTTTTGTTTAAGCTGAACCATAGTCTGGATTGGTTCTGTGAAGCAGAGCTGTAGCTGGTAAAGCATTATTTTTAGGATCAAACATTATTTTACATGAAAGGAATAAGACACTGATATTTTTTATAAACACATAATTTGCATGCAAACTTTCATTCAGTTAATGGTAATTGTGTGATAGGTTTTGAGTTGTTACGATCTGTCCATTTGAACAGATATTTGGAAATTAAATTAAACTTAAAATTCTCAGATGATTTTCTTTAAAAGCAGTACAAAAAATACTAACAATGACTAATGGCTCCTAGCTGATTAAACTAAAACTTTAGTTGCCAGAATAAACAAACATGTCAGTGACATGCTTTTGGTTTTGATGACCAACAAGTGTACTGTTTACTGTACAAGAAAGTCAAAATCTCCAAAACATGTCTTGTTAATTTCACATTTATTCATGAATTTTAGGACCTCCACATGCAATACATTGCCCAGGAGCAACCTTAAGAGCCAAGATTTCTTTATTAAAAAACATTGGTGTTGAGCCATATAGTGAGTGTTGCAGGTTATTATGAGTCAAGGAGCTGGCAGCACCCAGAGGAGAGCTTTTAAGTGCCAAAAACATTTTTAAAAATTAGCTCCCCGAGGGCCCAGTTCATTTATCCAGTGCGTAGCTGAGCCATGCAAACTAAGAGGTCTCAAGTCTGATCCATAGCCTGTGTTGAGCGAGCCAATCTCAGGGAGGGTGAAGAAAATTGGGGAGGAAAAGAAGAATAAGTCACAAGGAAAGAAGGACTTGCATTTATATAGCGCCTTTCACGACCTCAGGACGACCCAAAACTCTTTACAGAGGATGAAGTATTTTTGATGTGTAGTCACTGTTGTATTGTAGGAAATATGGGAGCCAATTTACACACAGCAGTATCTCATAAACAGCAATGAGTTAATGACCAGATAATCTGTTATCGTTGTTAATAATGTTCGTTGATGGATGTATATTGGCCAGTACACTGGGGAGAACTCGCCTGGGGTTCCGGGAGGGTCTCGCAATTGGAAAGAGGAAGATCGTGGGGCAGGAGAGGCCTACAATTTCCTTGTGGGTTGCAGACGAGCACTCCTTCTCCTCTTGACCACACAAGGAAAGTAAATGCAAGTTAAACTTACCTCTTTAGGCCTCATCTAGCCCCGACTACTCTTCCTGCTAGTTTCACCTGGTGAGAATGCCACAACGGCTTCCTGCTCAGGATACCGGTCAAAACTGCATTCGGCCCCGATGATGCCAGCAGAGCCCGATCTGCATATTTAACAAAGGACTCCGCCAGTGTCAGGTGTAATCCATGCCTCCTGCTCAGATGGAACAGAGCGAGATGTTGGTCTCCCAGCCGATTTTAACTGCTCACCTGCTTGGGTTCGCCTCCTGTTTCAACAATCTCCATTACAGTTACTACCCAGAATGCTAAACAAGCTTCGTGTTAATGCCTGTTGGGAGGCTAAATTCCTTCTACAAGTTTACTATTCCTATTGGTTTCAATACTGCTGTGGATTGTAGAGAATTGTGATGGTAGCTGTTTAGAGGGAGAATTCCTGTGCCTGGATCTGATTTTTAGAAGGCTCTATGTGGCATAGAAATGTTTTGTTCGTCCAATCGGAAAATTGGGATGTAAAATCTTTTAATGAACTAGAATTTAAGTTTGACAACAGAACTGTCTGCTCACAGAATCTACCACAACTTCCTGTTTGTAGTCACTACTTCGTTTAACAGAATGTAGCAACTTAAACCTGCAACATTGGAGTTGTTGTCCAGCAGAGTGATGATAGGGCAGTCCCAAAGTTATAGACTCCTTCCAGGTTGAGATCCCATTATTACAAGTTCTAAGCATTGTTGAATTCAAGTTCCAGGTTCCCAACTATGAAGGGCAACATTACAATGCTTAAATCATTGTAGAATTTAAAAGGCAATTCAAAGGGCAATTTTAATACTTCCATTAATTTATTTTTAATGTATTATATTAAGAATTTTTTTGGAGTGCATATCCTGTGGCATGTGGGAAGTCCTGGAAGCTTTGCGCAGCCTAGATAACCATGTGTGCAGGAGGTGTCTCCAGCTTCAACTACTCGAGCTCCGGCTGGAGTGACTACGCTGCATCCACGAGGCTAAGAACTACGTGGATAGCACGTTTCAGGAGGTGGTCACCCCGCAGCTTAAAAGCATGCAGGCAGTGGGTGAACACCAAGGTAGTGCAGGAGTCGCCTCCCCCCCACCCCCCGAGTCCACCTCGCTTTCCAATTGATATTCTCTTTTAAGCACCAGTGAGGGCGATGGTGCCTCTGGGGAGTACAGCCAGAGCCAAGTCCAAGGCACCATGGGTGGCTCAGCTGCACAGGGGGGAGGGACAAATAATAATAGAGCTATAGTTGTAGGGGATTCAATAGTTAGCGGAATAGAGAGGCGTTTCTGCGGCCGTAGACATGACTCCAGAATGGTATGGTGCCTCCCTGGCGCCAGGCTCAAGGATATCACAGAGCAGACGCAGGGCATTCTGGGGGGAGAGGGTGAACAGCTTGAGGTCGTGGTCCATATGAGGACCAATGACGTGGGTACAAAGAGGGATGAGTCTTGCAGGCAGAAGTTATGGAGTTAGCAGAAAAATTAAAGGGTTGAACCTCATTAGGTAGTAATCTCCAGGTTACTACCGGTGCCACGTGCTAATGACTACAAGAATAGAAGGATAGAGAGGATGAACGTGTGGCTGGAGAGTTGGTACAGGAGGGAGGGCTTTAAATTCCTGAGGCATTGGGACTGCTTCTGGGGGAGATGGGACCTGTACAAACTGGGCGGGTTGCACCTCAACAGCGCTGGGACCAATATCCTCGCGGGGCGTTTTGCTAATGCTGTTGGGGAGAGTTTAAACTAGCTTGGCAGGGGGATTGGAACCTGAGAACAACTTCAATAGGGAAGGAAGTAAAGCTGAAATTGCAAAGCAAGAATGTAGAAAGTGAATCTGTAAGACAGAGGAAATGAGGGTTAGTAAGTAATAATCAAGGAGGTCTTCCAGTGCTAAATGGTATATACTTCAATGCAAGGAGTATAGCGAATAAGGTGGATGAGCTGAGAGCACAGGTAGACACTTGGGAGTATGACATTATAGCCATTACAGAGACATGGCTGAAAGAGGGGCAGGTTTAGTAGCTCAATATTCCTGGTTACAGGATTTTTAGACAGGACAAAGAGGGGTGGGGGTGGGGGTGTTGCAGTATTGATTAAAGAAACTGTTACCGCTGTGAGGAGAGATGATATGTTAGAGGGATCATCAAATGTGGGCATATGGGTCGAACTGAAAAATAAAAAATAAAAAAGGGCCGATCACACTGCTGGGTGTGTATTATAGACCCCCAAACAGTGGGCAGGAGATAGAGGAGCAAATATGTAGGCAAATTTCTATAAAGTTCAAAAACAGTAGGGGATTTCAACTGTCCTAATATTGATTGGGACAAATGTAGTGTGAAGGGTATAGAGGGTGCAGAATTCCTAAAATGCATTCAAGAGAACTTTTTTAGTCAGTGTGTAACAAGTTCAACATGGGAGGGGGCAGTTTTGGATTTAGTTTCAGGGAATGAAGCTGGGCAGATGGAAGGGGTATCAGTGGGAGAGTACTTGAGTGCCAGTGACTATAATTCAGTCAGATTCAAGGTAGTTATGGATAAGGACAAAGATACACCAGGAATAAAAGTCCCAAATTGGGGAATAGTTAACTTTGCTAAGTTGAGAAGTGATTTGGCCACAGTGGACTGGAAACAACTACTTGAAGGTTATTCAGAGTGGGAACAGGCATTGAAGGAGGAGATCCGGAGGGCTCAGGCCAAACATGTGCCCTTAAAGAAAAAGGGTGGGAATAACAATTCTAGAGCCCCCTGGATGTCTTGAGACTTACAGGGGAGGGTAAGGAATAAAAGGGAAGCTTATGTCATATACTGACGGCTAAATACTGTAGAATCTCTGAAGGAATATAGGAAGTTCAGAGGTGAAATTAAAAAGGATATTAGGAATGCTAAGAGAGAGCATGAAAAATTCTTGGCAAGTAAAATCAAGGAAAGCCCAAAGATGTTATATAAATATATTAAGAGCAAGAGGATAACTGACGAAAGGGTAGGGCCTATGAGAGACGATGACGGAAATCTGTGTGTGGAGGTGGAAAATGTGAGTGTGCTTCTGAATTAATATTTTGCATCTGTTTTCACAAAGGGGCAATGTAGATACTGCTATCGAGGAGGAGTATGAAATTCTGGACAAAATAGACATAGTGAAAGAAGACGTATTGGAGGGTTTGGCAGCTTTGAAAGTGGATAAGGCCCAGGCCCGGATGAAATGCATGTTGAGCGAAGCAAGAGAGGAAACAGCAAGGCTTTGACCATCAATTTCCAGACCTCTTTGGATTCAGGCATGGTGCCAGAGGACTGGAGGACTGCTAATGTAGTACTCTTGTTTAAGAAGAGAGAAAGGGATAGGCTGAGTAATTACAGGCCTGTCAGCCTAACCTCAGTGGTGGGAAAATTATTGGAACAAATCCTGAAGGACAGGATAAGTCTACATTTAGAAAGGCAAGGATTAATCAGGGACAGTCAGCATGGATTTGTTAAGGGAAGATCGTGTTTGACTAACCTGATTGAATTTTTTGAGGAGGTAACCAGGAGGGTTGATGAGGATTATGCGTACGATGTAGTGTATATGGACTTTAGCAAAGCTTTTGATAAGGTCCCATGGCAGACTGGTCACGAAGGTAAAAGCCCATGGGATCCAGGACAAAGTGGCAAGTTGGATCCAAAATTGGCTTAGAGGTAGGATGCAAAGCGTAATGGTTGATGGATGTTTTTGTGACTGGAAGAATGCTTTCAGTGGGGTTCCGCAGGGCTCAGTACTGGGTCCCTTGTTTTTTGTGGTATACATCAATGATCTAGATTTGAATATAGGGGGCATGATTAAGAAGTTTGCAGATGACATTAAAATTGTCTGTGGGTCTACAGATCCCTGAAAGTAACAGGCCAGGTAGATAAGGTGGTTAAGAAGGCATATGGAATGCTTGCCTTTATTAGCCAAGGCATAGAATACAAGAGCAGGGGGTTATGCTTGAACTGTATAAAACACTGGTTAGGCCACAGCTGGAGTACTGCGTGCAGTTCTGGTCACCGCATTACAGTAAGGACATGATTGCACTGGAGAGGGTACAGAGGGGATTTATGAGGATGTTGCCAGGAATGGGGAATCTAAGCTATGAGGACAGATTAGATAGGCTGGATTTGTTTTCATTGGAACAGAGGAGGCTGAAGGGAGACCTCATTTGAGGTGTATAAAATTATGAGGGGCCTAGATATAGTGGATAGAAAGGGCCTATTTCCCTTAGCAGAGGGGTCAACAATCGGGGGGTAAATTTTAAGTAATTTGTAGAAGGTTTAGAGGGGAGTTGAGGGGAAATTTCTTCACAGAGGGTTGTGGTGGTCTGGAACTCACTGCCTGAAAGGGTGCTCGAGGCAGAAAACCTCACCACATTTCAGAAGTACTTGGATGTGCACCTGAAATGACGTAACCTGCAGGGTTACGGACCTGGAGCTGGAAAGTGGGATTAAACTGGATAGCCTCTTGTTAGCCGGCATGGACATGATGGGCCGAAATGGCCTCCTTCCGTGTTGTAAACTTCTATGATTCTATGATTTGTCAGCCAGCATGGACACGATGGGCCGAAATGGCCTCCTTCTGCGCTGTAAATTTCTATGTTTCTAATACTATATTTCCTCGGGTTACCGTGGAAAACGATTTTTGTAATTTTATTGCTTCTTCACTGTCATGCTAGTTGTTGGTCCATGGGCTTGATTTTCGGGTTTGGGGTTTTTTCAGCAAAAACAGTAGCAATATGTGAAAATTAACGTTTTCGCTGCGCTACCAACTTTAGGCTGAACTTTCGGCCTTTGGGGTCCACGCGGGGCGCATCGCAAAGTGAGGCATTCCACGATTATTCGCGGCGCAAACCATGAGTTTCGTCAACTTTAGTGCGGGATCATTTGTGCTTCGAGAGAGGCCTTGGGAGGGGGGGGGAAAAAATATTTCCAAAGAAACATTCCAAAAACATTACCAAGATTAACTAACTAATTGCTGCAAAAAAATTAAAAAATAATAACTTTAACTTACTTTTTTGCGGGTTTTTGTACTTACCGCTGCTGGCAGGGCTGCATCAACAGGTGTTACCTGTCGCTGTTCTGGGCGCGGCGTGCGGGTCAGGAGAGAGCCGAAACTCGGACAGTAACACAATCCGCGTCGTTACACGTCAAAAAGGAGCCAAGGATCTCGCCTGGGCTTTGCGACCGGGTTTTCGCCACGGAGGGTCAAAACGCAACGAAAACCCGGCCGCAAACCCCTCAAAATTCCAGCTCCATAACTTTTTTGCTGTTTGCTTATTCTTCATTGGCCATTTTTCTACCAGTTCAGTAATATTTGAGCCAGTTAGCATTATTCAGTTGATATTTGTTGTGACTTTTTACTATTTTTAAGCATGATATTTGAAACAATCAAGTGAGTGTAGCATACGCTTTGCTTGTGGGGCACTTTGAAACATGATGGATGTGTGCTAGATGCCACATTTTAATGATAGATTGGGTTCTACTTATGATGTCACTACATAACGTATGTCTTGTCCAGAAAGCACGGACTGTAAATAAGCAATGCCATACTTTTATTTTAGTCAATGAATTATATTTTGAAAACGAAAGATCTCCCTGAATCTTTGGTGAGGAATAAATTCATTTTGAAAGTACTTGGATTTATTTATTTTAAGTTCCGAAGTTCAAAGTACATTTCAGTTTATTATTGATTAATACCATTGGCACTGTTTTTAAAAGAATTGAACTTGCGAGACTTTCAAGAAGAATTGAATAAAACACAAGACTGACTTTACTAATATCTATCTCACTATTTATCATAAAGGAAGTGATCATCATCATCATAGGCAGTCCCTCAGAATTGAGGAAGACTTGCTTTCACTCCTGAAGTGAGTTCTTTGGTGGCTCAACTGTCCAATACGAGAGCCACAGATTCTGTCACACGTGGGACAGATAGTCGTTGAGGGAAGGGGTGGAACTGGTTTGCCGTATGCTCTTTCCGCTGTCTGCGCTTGATTTCTGCATGCTCTCGGTGTTGAGACTTGAGGTGCTCAGCGCCCTCTCGGATGCACTTCCTCCACTTAGGGTGGTCTTGGGCCAGGGACTCCCAGGTGTCAGTGGGGATGTTGCACTTTATCAGGAAGGCTTTGAGGGTGTCCTTGTAGCGTTTCCGCTGCCCACCTTTGGCTCGTTTGCTGTGAAGGAGCTCTGAGTAGAGCACTTGCTTTGGGAGTCTCGTGTCTGGCATGCGGATATGTGGCCTGCCCAGCAGAGCTGATCGAGTGTGGTCAGTGCTTCAATGCTGGGGATGTTAGCCTGAATGAGAACGCTATGTTGGTGCGCCTGTCCTCCCAGAGGATTTGTAGGATCTTGCGGAGACATTGTTGGTGATATTTCTCCAGCAACTTGAGGAGTCTACTGTACAAGGTCCAAAAGGAAGTGAGAAGAATAAGGGAATGACAAAAAATGTAACAACAAAGGGGGCTATTACAATAGAAGCAAAGGGCAGATCAAAGAAAGTGTTAAAATGCAAAAACTATGGGTTGATAGTGATAAATACGTGGAACAGACTCAGAACTGACTTGGTAGAAGTTAGGGAAAATAGTAGTGTTGTTCATAACAGAAAAAAGGTCAGTTTACCACTGCACTTTTTTTTAAATGACTTGAGTCCATTAGACATTACAAACTTTTGTCCCTTTATCTCATTCTGTTTCATGCAAAATTAATTTGAGCTAATTTACAATTTTAAGCTAACATTGTGTTAAGTTAAATATTTAGTCTGCTGGTACTGCTTGCTACCCTCTACACATGAAAGGAAAGAGGAGAAAAGTTTTCCAGATCCAGCTATCATTAGAACATACAATGTTGGTCATCATCTTCCCACATTGTTAGTGATGCTAACTCCTGGAGGGCAAAGCAATCCTGTGGCTAACTTCAGTAAAACTTCCTCCCCAAATTGCTACGGCAATGAAAACGACCTGCAGAAGACCATAGTTAGCCTTGATGCATCACTGGACGTACTGAACTATTATCCATCTTCTCTTTCTCCCATCCTGCACCCACCCCCCCACAAGATATATCTGAATGTCCTTTGGAAATGTGGGCCAATAAAATGGATTATCTTTCATGCCATTCAATAGCCTTGAATGCATTGTCTCTTGAATATCTTAAAATCCTCAGCTTTCACTGCCTCATGGGTAGGCTATTCACTATACTCTGCAGAAAAAAAATATTTTAACTGTATATTTACTTTTTCTAAGCTTGAATCCGCACACTCTTGACCTAAAGCTTATATTAATATTGTGCATTAATACTGTACTTAGAATTGGCACTGTAAAATAAGAACTTGTTCAAATAGATACTCGTGATTAACAATAATATGCTTCCAAGTGTCATAATGTGATGTGCATAAAATACACAAAACCAATTTTTTTAATCACTCCTTGACTTAAGTGAACAAGTTTGGCAGCTTTTCCCAGATTAACCTTGCGCATGATCTGGTAAGAGTTGACAATAATATCCCAGGAATAGAGAATAAAGAAAGAAGAACTAGGGATTTATCAAAAATATCGCCAACATTCTCAGCGACTAAATCCGATCAGAATTTTTACAACTCATTCCTGTTCTACTCCAGTTGGTGGCTCCATCTGTATGCTGGAAGTTAGTCTGATCAAAACTATATTCTTAATTATTAAAAAAATGCCCATATTTCCTTTGCGTATATCAGACTGAATTGTCGAGGTAATTTTCGTTTCAGAGGACACGCTGTTCTGGAAAACAATAGTTGCAGCAACAGTAAGTTATTAGACAGACCCTTCTCTTCTCTTCTCTTCTGCTCCTCATCTACATGCTGCCCCTCAGCGACATCATCCGAAAACACAAAATCAGGTTCCACATGTACGCTAATGACACCCAGCTCTATCTCACCACCACCTCTCTTGACCCCTCCACTGCTTGTCCGACATCCAGCACTGGATGAGCAGAAATTTTGTTCAACTAAATAATGGGAAGACCGAAGACATTATCCTTGCTCCCTGCCACAAACTCCTATCCCTAGCCACCAACCCCATTCCCCTCCTTGGCTACTGTCTAAGGCTGAATCGGACTATTCGCAACCTTGATTTTGTACTTGCCCCTGAGATGAGCTTCCAACCGTATATCCGCTCCATCACCAAGACTGCCTACTTTCACCTCAGTAGCATCGCCTGACTCCGCCCCGGTCTCAGCTCATCGGCTGCTGAAGCCATCATCCATGCCTTTGTTATCTCTAGACTTGACTATTACAATGCTCTCCTGGCTGGCCTTCCATTTTCCACATAACATAAACTTGACTGCATCCTAAACTCTGCTGTTCATAACCCAAATCGCACTAAGTCCCATTCACCCATTACCCATGTGCTTGCTGACCTACATTGGCTTCCAGTCCAGCAATGCCGCAGTTTTAAAATTCACATCCTTATTTTCAAATCCCTCCATGGCCTCACTCCTCCCTATCTCTGTAACGTCTTCCAGCCCTACAAGCATTCGAGATCTCTGCACTTTTCCAATTCTGGCCTCTTGAACATCCCCGATTTTAATCTCTCCACCATTAGCGACCGTGGCTTCAGCTACCTCAATCGCCATTCGATGTTCCAATAACTCTCTGAGGAAAACGATCTTACAACTTAATTTGTCTACTGATAATTCTGAGTTCATGTCCCCTTGTTATTGAGGTACCAACCCACAGAAACAATGTTTTGCTAATTACTTTCACGAAACCTTTAATTTTGCATACCTGAGTTATATTCCCCTTGTCTGTTTTAGTGGGGAATAATATCCAAGAACCCATCTCTGTTTTGAAGACAGCCATTCATTTTATCCCAAATACTTTAGTTCAAGTCTCTCATTTGTCCAAAACATTTTAGAGCTAGGAATGTTTTATTCCCAGTGGCAGTCCAGTTGAAACTAAGTTTCAATCAAGGCTATGCATTATACCTCTCGAATTAGTACATCTCGTTGTCAGATTTTATTTCTCATACTTTGCATAACTCTGACACATTTGTACACTGAAGGATGTTTTTCCTATTTTATTTCAAATCCTTAACTAGCCGACTCTTCTATCCGCTTGAAGGTATCTGTCTCCATACTCCTTAGCCCTTCTTTTGACACCAGCTTTCAAACTGCAATTATGACATTTTATTTAATACGTCAGAAGCATCCCAAAGTGCTTCACATGATTATTTGAAATGTTTTACACTGCAATTTCACCATAAGTATATGTGACATTTTATACAATATCTGGCATACCTTTGTGTGCAGAAATGATTTTAAATCCTCCCGATTTGGTTTTGTGGAGTTTCCTACCTGCCAATATGCCCCTCAAATGCATGGCTATTTGATCACATGTGTAGTCCAGTGCTCAGCTGTAGATGCTCCAAATGACTCACTGGCTTGCTTCTTAGCAAAGGGCTGGGAGCATTCATTTGTTATGTTGCTATCCTTAAGTTCTTACTGTTGGCTTTGCTGTTGGGCAGTTTAGTCAAATTTCTATTTGGCTTGAACTTTTTCTTGAATGCTGGCCATGTAGTTTGGAGTAAGAGAGTTTAGAATACAGTGGATGTCTTTGTAGAAATAAATGATATATCCATTTGGATTCAACTGGGTCATTATTTGCAAAAACATATAAATGCACAAACATTTTTGTGCAATGCAAAAGTTACAATTTGCAAATTTTAATTTTAATCACAATGCTAAGTCTGAAGTATTTTTGATTCACTGTCCCACATAATTCTGCCATGATTTGCTTTATTTTTTACGGTTATTCGGTAACTTCTAATCTCTTTATAAAATATGCATCACAGAGCTAATGATACGAACTGAAAAATTAACTTGAGTCCAAAATGATCTACACTTTATTACATTACTTTTGTCTAACTTTTCATTTCCCCCTATTTTATAAGTTTGCTATCCTCTTCCAGATCAGAGAATAGGACAGTGTAATTAACTTTTCCATGCCTGTGCTCAGCAATGATTTGTAGTTACCCAATAAGAAGTACAGTTGAAGCAGGGCATTCTGGTCTTTGTCATCTTGTCTTTTCTTTCAATTGGAATGCCTTGCTTCCATTTGAGATACATGTGTGTAGTTACAGAGAAGTAACAACATTCTTAAAATGGAGGTGATTGTGGTAGAGTGACTTCGAACCTGAAACTTAAATTTACTAAATTGTTTGGGGCTCAATCCCTCTTATTATTTGAATTATCACGTTGTCTATTATCTTTTGTTTGAGCTCAAGCCAAATCCAAATTGTTGATGAGATGAAAATTAAAATAGGTATCCTATTTATTTTTCATTTAATCTATAGCTGTCTTAAAAAATTCAATATGTTGTAGAATGTTTTATATTGTTGTATGGGCTTATCTAGTGAAGAGTGAATATTCTCAGATACAGTACTAGGCTGTTCTTGTATGATGTGCTGCCTGGAAAATAGAATGTCTTGAAAATCTATAATAATAATGATCAGTTTTTGTCTGTCCTGGGACAGGGCCGGGTGCTGGGAGCTCATGGTCTGGACTGAGTGACAGTTGCAGCAAGCATTGGGTGATCAGTGACCGCCCAGCCTTGCAACCAATCAGGGCGGGGAGTGATGGCGTGAATTTTAAAGGTTTGCTTGACACTGGGTCTGCTCCAATGAGGAGGTGGCATTGGATGCGGCGAGGCCATTGGGCGGGCGGAGGGGCCTACCCGGGCTTTGCTGCAGAGCCGCAAGGAGCACGTGGCTGGAGGGAAATAGAAAGAGGGAGAGAGAGGGTAGGAAGAGGAGGGAGAGGGGGGGGAGTGAGAAAGTGAGGACATCAGTGTTGATTCGATAGACGAAGATGATAACAGTCTAAACAAGTACTGTTGCAATAAAGATACTAATTTGACTGCAAATGTTTTGCAGGTCTCTGCATGTATGGACATATTTTCCTTTTTTTTTCCCCAAAATGGTTGTCTTGGAAAAGATTGATGAATAATTGACATGGACACAATTTAATTAGTGGGATTTGGAATTTTGTCTTTAAGAATAACACTAAAGGCTAGAAATTGACGAGCCTTGCGTACATTTTTTCAGATATATTTTGCCTTTTTTGATGGTAAAAGGTACTCATCTAAATGGGCCAAAGTTGTGTGGCGGCGGTTTTGAAATACCGCTGAAAAGCGGACCGCCGGCGTGCAACACCAGAAAAAATGCGACCACTTAAAATTGGCCATTCGGCACACCTGTAGTTAGGGGAAAAAACCACCTGAGAAAACCTTGCGTTGTAACCCCAGAAACAGCGGTAAGTATGAAGACCTGCAAAAAAAGTAAGTTCAAGTTTTTATTTTTTAATTCTTTCTCAGCGATTCGCTAGATAAATGTCTTGTGAATGTTTTGTGATTTTTTATTTTTTGTTTTTTGCAATTTTTTTTGTGTGTTTGCCCTCCTCCCAGGGCCTGTTTTTTTAGCGGCAATCGGCCTCGGGCTAAAGTTGGCGAGGACTGCGGTTTCCACCACGAATCCTCGTGCAATGCCAATTTTTACTGTCAGGCGCATTTTGTTGCCAATTTTACCCTTTTAAAAAATAGCATTATTTTTAATGGTATTTTGGGGGAAAAATGCCAGGGAAAATCCGCTATCACCAAAAGACCAATTTCTAGCACAGTTAAATTCTGCCTTAAAAGGAGGAGGGACTAAGGGGAGAAAATGTCATGGAAAAATGAAGGAAATATATTAGTTGTAAAATCACTATTGTGAACAACTTTGTTTTAAGGTATCCTACTTTTGTAGTTCCATAAAGCAGCTATATAAATTAAGTAGCCTTGATAAACTGCCTCTTTTACCCATATCATATCAGTCATTTGGGAGCAGTAAACATTTCTTGCTCAGTGGACCTTGATTCATTTTTGACTCGTTTTAGAATCAAGAATAGAGATGACAGCCAGATTTTGCTGGAGCGGGGCATCACACGGGGTGCCCCTCTTAGGAGTGAGGGGAAGAGTCTAACTAAGTCAACATTTCTGCCCTGTAAGTTGCTGGAAGCGTGAGGGCAACAGGGTATCTGGGACCCTGGTGAATAATGATAAAAGGAGTCCATCTCCTTAACCAGAGATTTAAGGATTGTAAAAGAAACAAATGAACGATGAAGGAGGAAATAGGGGATATTAGAGTCAAACCAGCTTCAAAAAGAATAATAGAGGGAAAGAAAGATTGGATTAATGAGAGAGAAAGAGACAGAATGGAAAAGTAAGAAAAAAAAATATTAAATTTTAAATCTCTCTAACAATAATTTACAACCTGTAGAAATGAGACTCCACAGTTTCAATTGTTCCCTTTCTCGGCTGGAGAGGCTTAGTAGCATTGCATAAATCTCATCATTAAAAAGGGCTAGTACTGAACAGTGCAAGTGCCTAACTTCCTGCGGTGAGTTTAATTGGCAATTAATGTGCAAATGTAGCAATTTCTTGAAACTCATGGGGAGGTTGAGGGCGGGCTGCTATTTTCGCAAGGTTAATGGAGGAGCGGCGCAAATCGTCCAGCAACTTGTGGCTATTCGCAATTCATAGGGTATCTCTTCCTCGCCTCGATTTACTCAATAATGGTGAGTGCCATTAAATTCATTGTTATTTTGGCATCAAAATCTGGGCCATAGTGTGTAAGAGTTACTGGTCTGAAGTTTAGGTCAAAGTTTCATTGCTATGGTGACTGTGTTGCTGCTATGTGCAGTAACTGATCTCAGATGAGAGGAAAAATGTTCTCTACACCATTATCAGCTTCACAACTAAAATGACAACATAAAGACACATTTTCTTTATTTTACTTTCCTCTTCTGATATTTACTTGTAATGTTCATTTTGTTACTGACTGGGACTGTGTTCAATGTTTTAGATTTTGAAGAATTGTGAGTTCCATTGATCAATCACCTGTATCTTGGGTAATACGAAATCCAAAACACATCAATCAAAACCAAGGATCTATTGTTTAGCTGAAGCCCAAGTCAAAGTGGGACTGCGGATCCTGATATTGGCTACAGAGGACAACTACTGCAGGTGAGTGAATGGATTTGTACATACCATGTGATTTTCTAAACACAGTTCCAATGTGAGTTTTAATGCTCAGCAACATTATTGTATTACAGACTAGTAATGCCTGGGACTATTGAGAATAATGAAAGAAATGTATTTCAATAACAAAAATATCCAATGTGCTTCATCGAATGAATTACTTTTGGAGTGCATTGACTGTTATTATGTAAGCAAGCTCAGCACCCATTCTGCATCATATTAGATTACGACCAGTTAATACATGAATATTGGCCAGAAAAGGCAAACCTACCTGGCTCCACTACGTAATTCAATGGTATCTTTAATGTCCACTTGAACATGGTTGTGGCGCCTCAATTTAAGGTCCCATACAAAAGAATTTTTAAGCTGCACTCATGATCATTGGCAAGGGCCGCTCCTATAAATAAACCAATGCTCCCTATGAAGTTAGGTGTGACCTTATATGCACAATAGCCATCAACATAACATTGCCCAAGGTTGAACAGAACACCCTTGCTACTGTGCTTTGGTTATTCTAGTCTTCAGATAGTGGACGAATAATCACTTTGTGAAATCATGTGACTTAGGCTATAATCTATGAATTAGGTTTATCGAACAGTAAACATGGCAGCATACGATCAATACAACAGAGACTAGTAGATTACAGTTAAGCTACAACTCCGGATGCAGCACTTAATTAGTTCACCCAACAACATAGAATTTTGACTATCGTCTGTAATATGAATTTATATGTCACAATGAGCCACTCATGAACCCTTTGTGGAGTCATCTCTGCATTGGCTGCAGTACTGTAGAACAGGAAGATCTGCTGAACTGGCAGGAAGTTGCTGAACACACATCTTTGCCTGGGAAAGGAGCTGTCAATAAATCCCTTCCTCCCACAAAGGCAAAGGACACCAAAAAGTATCTTTCATAATTAAACCCAACGGTCAATCACCCGTAGAATTTAAAACACAGATTGCCTGCTGCAACAGATTCAGCCTTTGGTCTCCATCCCAATCGCAAATAATTAGCTTTGTTCCTTTCCTGAGATCAGATGTAACTGTTTGACATCTGAATAGACTGCAAGTTGAACAATAGCTTCCAGTCTACTTATCTGGCTCTAATCTTGCATATATTTTTCAAATATAATAATTCTTCTCTTAGGCAGTTCCTTGGAGTCGAGGATAACTTGCTTCCATATTAACATTGAGTTCTCATGTGACTGATGAGTCCAATGCGGGACCTACAATCTCTGTTACAGGTGGGGTAGACGGTGGTTGAAGGAACGGGTAGGTGGGGTGCTTGGATTGCTGTGCGCTCCTTCCGCAGTTTGTGCTTGGTTTCCGCGTGCTCCCGGCGAAGAGACTCGTGGTGTTCGGTGCCTTCCCGACTGCTTTTCCTCCACTTTGATCGGTCTTGGGCAAGGGATTCCCAGGTGTCGGTGGGGATGTTGCACTTTTTCAAACGGCTTTGAGGGTGTCCTTGAAGTGTTTCCTCTGCCCACCTGGGGCTCACTTGCCATGTCAAAGCTCCAAGTAGAGTGCTTGTTTTGAGAGTCTCATATCGGGCATGTGGATGACGTGGCCCACCCAATGGAGTTGATCAAGCGTGGTCAATGCTTCGATGCTGGGGATATTGGCCTGAGCGAGAAAACTGACGATGGTGCGCCTATCCTGCCAATGGATTTGCAGGATCTTGCGGAGGCAGCGTTGGTGGTGGTACTTCAGAGCTTTCAGGTTCTTGCTGTACATAGTCCATGTCTCTGAAGCATATAGGAGGGCGGGTATCACTACTGCTCTGTAGACCTTGATCTTGGTGCCAAGTTTGAGGTCCTGGTCTTCAAACACTCTCTTCCTCAGGCGACTGAAGGCGGTGTTGGACTTCGTCATCAACGTCTGCACTTGTTGACAGTAGGCTCCCGAGGTATGGAAAATGGTCCACGTTGTCCAAGGCCTCGTCGTGGATTTTGATCATCGGGGAGCAGTGCTGTGTGGCGGGGTCAGGTTGGTAGAGGACCTTTGTCTTACGGATGTTTAGTGTAAGGCCCAAGCTCTCATACGCTTCGGTTAAGGTATTGACGATGACTTGGAGTTCGGCCTCTGAGTGTGCACAGACGCAGACGTTGTCTGCGTACTGTAGTTCAATGACAAAGGATGGCACGACCTTGGATCTGACCTGGAGGTGGAACAGTTTCCCGTTTGTTCTACAGATTAGCTCCACTCCAGCGGGGAGATTACCGAGGGTGAGATGAAGCATTGCAACAAGGAAGATCGAGAAGAGCTTTGGTGTGATGACACAGCCTTGTTTGACCCCGGTCCGAATGTGAATTGGGTCTGGTGGATCCGATGGTCAGGATCACGGCTTGCATGTCATCGTGAAGCAGGTGAAGGATGGTGACAAACTTTTGAGGGCAGCCGAATTTGAGGAGGACGCTCCATAATCCCTCATGGTTGATAGTGTCGAAGGCCTTTGTGAGGTCAAAGAAAGCCAAGTGGTTGGTGCTGTTACCTGCAGTTCTCTTGGATTCAAATATAATTAACAATTTAGAAGGGAGGGAATTCAAAGTTGTTTTTTTTGCATAGTTATGAGCCACAGATAGTAGGTTCAAATGTTCCATAAATTTCAATTTTTCAAGTTGTGTAAATTCTTCCCCCCCCATCAATCTTTTATATAATTTGAAATGACATCTCCCTATCTGTCAAAGGCACCTTTGATGCCGCCGCACTCCCTCAATACGGCACTGTAGTCTCAGCCTTGATCAGCAATTTTCAAACTTTTCTGTGTGGAGGTTGCACTGCAAATACCAATGTACTTTTGGGGACACTACCTTCCAATAGACTACCCAAAAGAGCAAAACAGCATTGTTAGTCTTTGAGGGTTTTACCCAGACATTTGCCTCGTATATGGAGTGAAACAACACTCCCCTAAGTGAGTAACTGGCACTTTATACATAGAAACATAGAAAATAGGTGCAGGAGTAGGCCATTCAGCCCTTCTAGCCTGCACCGCCATTCAATGAGTTCATGGCTGAACATGCAACTTCAGTACCCCATTCCTGCTTTCTCGCCATACCCCTTGATCCCCCTAGTAGTAAGGACTTCATCTAACTCCCTTTTGAATATATTTAGTGAATTGGCCTCAACTACTTTCTGTGGCAGAGAATTCCACAAGTTCACCACTCTCTGGGTGAAGAAGTTTCTCCTCATCTCAGTCCTAAATGGCTTACCCCTTATCCTTAGACTGTGACCCCTGGTTCTGGACTTCCCCAACATTGGGAACATTCTTCCTGCATCTAACCTGTCTAAACCCATCAGAATTTTAAACGTTTCTATGAGGTCCCCTCTCATTCTTCTGAACTCCAGTGAATACAAGCCCAGTTGATCAGTCTTTCTTGATAGATCAGTCCCACCATCCCGGGAATCAGTCTGGTGAATCTTCGCTGCACTCACTCATATAGCAAGAATGTCCTTCCTCAAGTTAGGAGACCAAAACTATACACAATACTCCAGGTGTGGCCTCACCAAGGCCCTGTACAACTGTAGCAACACCTCCCTGCCCCTGTACTCAAATCCCCTCGCAATGAAGGCCAACATGCCATTTGCTTTCTTAATCGTCTGCTGTACCTGCATGCCAACCTTCAATGACTGATGTACCATGACACCCAGGTCTCGTTGCACCTCCCCTTTTCCTAATCTGTCACCATTCAGATAATAACCTCACATTTATCCACATTATACTTCATCTGCCATGCATTTGCCCACTCACCTAACCTATCCAAGTCACTCTGCAGCCTCATAGCATCCTCCTTGCAGCTCACACTGCCACCCAACTTAGTGTCATCCGCAAATTTGGAGATACTACATTTAATCCCCTCGTCTAAATCATTAATGTACAGTGTAAACAGCTGGGGCCCCAGCACAGTACCCCACTAGTCACTGCCTGCCATTCTGAAAAGTACCCATTTACTCCTACTCTTTGCTTCCTGTCTGACAACCAGTTCTCAATCCATGTCAGCACACTACCCCCAATCCCACGTGCTTTAACTTTGCACATTAATCTCTTGTGTGGGACCTTGTCGAAAGCCTTCTGAAAGTCCAAATATACCACATCAACTGGTTCTCTCTTGTCCACTTTATTGGAAACATTCTCAAAAAATTCCAGAAGATTTGTCAAGCATGATTTCTCTTTCACAAATCCATGCTGACTTGGATCTATCATGTCACCTTTTTCCAAATGCGCTGCTATGACATCCTTAATAATTGATTCCATCATTTTACCCACTACTGAGGTAAGGCTGACCGGTCCATAATTCCCGGTTTTCTCTCTCCCTCCTTTTAAAAAAAAAAGTGGGGTTACATTGGCTACCCTCCACTCGATAGGAACTGATCCAGAGTCAATGGAATGTTGGAAAATGACTGTCAATGCATCCGCTATTTCCAAGGCCACCTCCTTAAGTACTCTGGGATGCAGTCCATCAGGCCCTGGGGATTTATCGGCCTTCAATCCCATCAATTTCCCCAACACAATTTCCCGACTAATAAAGATTTCCCTCAGTTCCTCCTCCTTACTAGATCCTCTGACCCCTTTTATATCCGGAAGATTGTTTGTGTCCTCCTTAGTGAATACCGAACCAAAGTACTTGTTCAACTGGTCTGCCATTTCTTTGTTCCCCGTTATGACTTCCCCTGATTCTGACTGCAGGGGACCTACGTTTGTCTTTACTAACCTTTTTCTCTTTACATATCTATAGAAACTTTTGCAATCCGCCTTAATGTTCCCTGCAAGCTTCTTCTCGTACTCCATTTTCCCTGCCCTAATCAAACCTTTTGTCCTCCTCTGCTGAGTTCTAAATTTCTCCCAGTCCCCGGGTTCGCTGCTATTTCTGGCCAATTTGTATGCCACTTCCTTGGCTTTAATACTATCCCTGATTTCCCTTGATAGCCACGGTTGAGCCACCTTCCCTTTTTTATTTTTACGCCAGACAGGAATGTACAATTGTTGTAGTTCATCCATGCGGTCTCAATGTCTGCCATTGCCCATCCACAGTCAATCCCTTAAGTATCATTCGCCAATCTATCCTAGCCAATTCACGCCTCATACCTTCAAAGTTACCCTTCTTTAAGTTTTGGACCATGGTCTCTGAATTAACTGTTTCATTCTCCATCCTAATGCAGAATTCCACCATATTATGGTCACTCTTCCCCAAGGGGCCTCGCACAATGAGATTGCTAATTAATCCTCTCTCATTACACAACACCCAGTCTAAGATGGCCTCCCCCCTAGTTGGTTCCTTGACATATTGGTCTAGAAAACCATCCCTTATGCACTCCAGGAAATCCTCCTCCACCGTATTGCTTCCAGTTTGGCTAGCCCAATCTATGTGCATATTAAAGTCACCCATTATAACTGCTGCACCTTTATTGCATGCACCCCTAATTTCCTGTTTGATGCCCTCCCCAACATCACTACTACTGTTTGGAGGCCTGTACACAACTCCCACTAACGTTTTTTGCCCTTTGGTGTTCTGCAGCTCTACCCATATAGATTCCACATCATCCAAGCTAATGTCTTTTCTAACTATTGCATTAATCTCCTCTTTAACCAGCAATGCTACCCCACCTCCTTTTCCTTTTATTCTATCCTTCCTGAATGTTGAATACCCCTGGATGTTGAGTTCCCAGCCCTGATCATCCTGGAGCCACGTCACCGTAATCCCAATCACATCATATTTGTTAACATCTATTTGCACAGTTAATTCATCCACCTTATTGCGGATACTCCTTGCATTAAGACACAAAGCCTTCAGGCTTGTTTTTTTAACACCCTTTGTCCTTTTAGAATTTTGCTGTACAGTGGCCCTTTTTGTTCTTTGCCTTGGGTTTCTCTGCCCTCCACTTTTCCTCATCTCCTTTCTGTCTTTTGCTTTCTTTTTGTTTCCCTCGGTCTCCCTGAATTGGTTCCCATCCCCCTGCCATATTAGTTTAACTCCTCCCCAACAGCACTAGCAAACACTCCCCCTAGGACATTGGTTCCGGTCCTGCCCAGGTGCAGACCGTCCGGTTTGTACTGGTCCCACCTCCCCCAGAACCGGTTCCAATGCCCCAGGAATTTGAATCCCTCCCTGCTGCACCACTGCTCAAGCCACGTATTCATCTGCGCTATCCTGCGATTCCTACTCTGACTAGCACGTGGCACTGATATCTGGAAATGTAGTTTTGCCCAAGGGTTGAACAGAAAAACTCTTTTCCTCTGTTTACTGAATGTGATACGAGTTCCATGGCTATATCTTGCACTTCAGAAAGCAGTAGAATACACACTCATCAGTCCATGGTTTTAAGCTGTAAACTACAGAATAGATTTGTAAAGTAGTTTACACTGTTTTTCCAAAACTTTTAACTGACACTTCCTTATCGGGTACAGAACGGGATCAAGCAGGGCAGTGTCATCGCACCAACCCTCTTCTCGATCTTCCTCACTGCAATGCTCCACCTCACACTCAACAAGCTCCCCGCTGGAGTGGAACTAAACTACAGAATAAGTGCTGTTCAACCTTCGACGTCTCCAGGCCAGATCCAAGACCGTCCCAACATCTGTCATCGAACTACAATATGCGGACGAGGCTTGTGTCTGCGCACATTCAGCGACTGAACTTCAAGTCATAGTCAACATCTTCACTGAGGCGTACGAAAGCATGGCCTTACACTAAACATCCGTAAGACAAAAGGTCCTCCACCAACCTGACCCTGCCACACAGCACTGCCCCCCAGTCATCAAGTTCCACGGCGTGACCCTGGACAACGTGGACCACTTTCCAAACCTCTGGAGCCTATTATCAGCAAGGGCAGACATCGACGACGAGGTTCAACGCCGCCTCCAGTGCGCCAGCGCAGCCTTCAGGAAAAGAGTGTTCAAAGATCAGGCCCTCAAATCTGCCACCAAGCTCGTGGTCTACAGGGTTGTAGTGATACCCGCCCTCCTGTATAGCTCAGAGACGTGGATCTTATACAGTAGACACCTCAAATCGCTGGAGAAATACCATCAATGATGTCTCCGCAAGATCCTGCAAATCCCCTGGGAAGAAAAACGCACCAACGTTAGCGTCCTCAATCAGGCCAACATCCCCAGCATCGAAGCACTGACCACACTCGACCAGCTCCGTTGGGCGGGCCACATTGTTCGCATGCCTGACAAGACTCCCAAAGCAAGCGCTCTACTCGGAACTCCTACACGGCAAACGAGCCTAAGGTGGGCAGAGGAAACGGTTTCAAGGACACCCTCAAAGGCTCCTTGATAAAATGCAACATCCCCACCGACACCTGGGAGTCCCTGGCCAAAGACCGCCCTAGGTGGAAGAGGTGCATCCGGGAAGGCGCTGAGCACCTCGAGTCTCGTCGCTGAGAGCATGCAGAAAACAAGCGCAGGCAGCGGAAGGAGCATGCGGCAAACCAGTCCCACCCACCCTTTCCTTCAATGACTATCTGTCCCACCTGTGAGACTGTGGTCCCTGTATTGGACTGTTCAGTCACCTAAGAACTCACTTCCTCGATTTCGAGGGACTGCCTATGATGATGATGATAAAAAAAAATTTTAAATCAACGCTTACTAATTCGACAAAAATACTAAATTTGAACAAGTGCTTGATCTCTGACTTTTGTGTGAGGATTTGTACGATCCACTGAGTCTTGACATATTAGTTTCACACAGACTGCAAGAAAGTAGTACGAGAAGAGTTGGTGAGTGAACAAATTGGTACCAGAGATACTTCTACCTCGCTTTAGAGTTGTCAAACAATCCCTCACCTTAACCTGTCGGACTCCTGTCCTCCACCGCTGGGATAATAGGGTTATTTCAGTTCAAATCTTTCATCTATTTCCAGAGCTAAGAAAATCAAAAACAGGTATAACTTGCAATTGAAATGGGGTTTGAAAGCTGGCCTCCCAGACTGCTGTAAGCTAAACAAGGTGACAAGCTATCAATACGAATTGGTTGAGTTGAATGGCCTGTTTCCTTTTTTTAATCTCTACGTAATTTTCCAGAGTCACTAGACTAACCGTTGTGCAAAACTTAACAGGAAATGTTGCTGGAGGCATTGGCCTGGAAATTTCACTGCACATCTTCCAAAACGGCCAACTTAGACTCCAAAATGGCAGATAGAAAACGCAGGCTCATTACAGGTCGAAACTTCATTGCCTGCCTTATTGGTGCAGACAAGAAAATTGTTGCCCAGGGCCCATGCCTGAAACAGGCATTGCTCCCTTTGCATATTCAAATAAGGGGCCTACATCGGTTTGAAGCCCACTCTGTAGTATTGGGTTTCCTTGCATGCAGTCACCACTGGGTTGGCTGTATTCAGGAAAACCAGGTCTATATGTGGCCTAACAGGCACTCCTTAAAGGGGACTGCTGCACAATCCACAAGGTAAATGATTAAAATATACTTATCTCTGCTCCTCCCAGCTCCATATTCCAACCATGTGGGCTACTGCTGGCCACAGCTCCCCTCAGCCTCAGCCCCACCCCCGATCGGCACCACTGCCACCCACGCTCACAACTTCAACCACCCCGCCTACCCTTTCTCTGCCGAATGCTACCCTCGCTTCCCACCTTTACCTCCCTTGTGATCATCCCCATTCCCGATCTCCTTTATGTTGCAACAGCCCGATCTTTGAGTCATCTTCTCTGATGAGCTGCCTGGTGATGCCCAATAGGTGTCCACATCTCGTTGACTTGATGATAATGAGGGTTGAGACCCAATAGCCTCGGGCTTATCCATTCAGGCATGGGGATGCTCCCATAGCCCATTTTTGTTCGTGCTCAAATTTCTAGGCCATCAACTCTAATAGCTTGTAATTAAAAATATATTAACACTCAGACTATCTAGATTCCTTGCATCCCCCAATCACACATACAGGATGTGAATTATACCCAGTTCAATAACTGGTCTGTAGCAATACAGATTTGAAGTGATGAGCCACCTGTCCTCAATAGATATTTAAAAAAAATTACTTTCATATAATTCAAAATGCTGTGAAACTCCTTGGCTTAGAAATCCCGGTCGAGGTCTTCCCACGGGCAAACGACTGAGAAAAGGAAAAAAAATGCGCACTTACCTGTTCCTGCTGCGCCCACTCGAGATCCCGGTCCTGAGGCCTTCACTCCCTGTGCATTGCAGCACGTGCATGTTGGGACGTCCGTAAGCTGGAGCTTTAGCTACATGGCTTTGGGCAGCCAATCAAGGAACAGTATTTTCTCATTCATAATAATGGGAACTCCATAAATTGGAATTCCCATTATTATGAATAACCCCCCCCCCCAAACATCCAAAACACTAATAAAAAATAGAAAATATACACCACATATTTAAGATTCATTTAAATTAAAGTTATTAATGTCTTATAAAAAAAAATTTATCCGATTTAAAAAAAAAAGATTTTTAATTATGGTTTTAAATAAACTTACCACAGTGGGCAGAGTTTTTAAAACAATAAAATGTGTTTATTTAATTTAATTTTATTGTGTTTATGGATGTTTTAACACACTTGCCTCTGTAAAAGCAGGCTATGTATATATAGCCTGCTTTTATCAGGCACAAGTATTTTGAGAACATTTGCTGGGACATGTGCGTAAATCCTGCAATCTTGCCCAAGCAAATATCCTCGCTCCCGATCTGCGGATGATCTGTCAAGCTCATCGGAAAAGCCGATTTTCAGTGCATGCGCATTGCGCGCTGAAAACTGGCTTTTCCAATGCCTTCCCATGTCCATAGAAACTTCATACGGGCCCAGGAGGCCGGGATTTCTGCCGCCTTGTTCGTCACCGTACGGCACTGCAGCATCATTCTTATTAACTTGCAGTAAAATAATTAATATACTAATAACTCGGCAAATAAAGAAAGACACAGGAATGTGATGAGCTTGTTTATCCTTCAGAGTCCACAGTTTTAGTTTGAAAATCTATGGCTTTCATCTGGCTTCATGGGCTCTGCAGGTGCATACCAGAGTCTCTAGGAGTCATGTAAAATTTTAATCCCTATTCTCATTAATTTGCACATATCTTGAGTTGCTGGTACTAACAGATCTCGACATTCTGATTTAGAATTTATCCACCAATGAAGCAACAGCCTTTTCCAACATTAAGCCAAAAAAATTCAAACAGGAGGAGCTAACGAATAAAAAAAATACGTGCAAAAAGAACTGAGTTGCTTGGGCTTCAAAGGCTGAATTGTCTGGCCATAGAGCTACGTGTGGACTTAGGGTCACTGGTTGGACGTAGTGCATAGTCTGGTTGGACTGGTGCCTAGATCCTCACATGGGACTCATACAGAGATGAGTGTGCCACCAACTTGGCTTCGTTTTCAGAAACAATGTAGTCACAAATTGTTTTTACAGGATTGTCCTATGTGTCTTTGTTTTAGCCAGTTTTTTTAGATTTAAAAACAAAATTAATGAAAATGTTCTTGATACAGGTAATAAGCAACCGTCAATTGATCAGTTACACCCTGGATCAAAGCTAAATCTGTCCGTATTCATCGCGGTCCTGATTTCTTTTGAAAATGGTTTTCCATTTTTCTTTATTTCTGAATTCCAAAAACCTCTGATAAAATATCTCACCTGTCTAAGCAAGTTTCTACACAAAACTTGAGCACTCCTCTTTTTACACAAAAGAAGTTCTTAATTTCCATTTGTTCTATCTGTGAACAAGTAACATGTTTAAATGTTACTGTGCTGGGAAATGTACTTTTTTCAAGCGAAATTTATTTAATATGTAGCACAAGTTATTTGCATAAGGAGAACGATGTGTGGAGGAGGGAATATATCAAAAGAAGGTAGAAAATGTGTTCAGCTTTACATTTTGCAGCAGTCTTTGATTTGTGCAGTTGCAGAAGGTGGAGAATGGTAGTCAGTGCTCGGTAGTGTAGAGCACAGCCAGGAGACGGACACAATAATTGATCATTATGTGTTCTGAACAAATGGGATTCAGATGTGTTGCAGCAGAAATGCACTTTGAAAATGTATTGCCTTTGTATTTGAAAGGAAGACTTGGATTTATATAGCGCCTTTCACGACCACTGGACGTCTCAAAATGCTTTACAGTTAATTAAGTACTTTTGGAATGTAGTCACTGGAGTGCCAGCCTAGATTTTTTTTGTGATCAAGTCCCTGAAGTGGAACTTGAACCCACAACCTTCTGATTCAGAGGCGAGTGTGCTACCCAGTGAGCCACAGCTGATATTCATCGTCATTTATTGGATTTTTAATGGTTAAATTATCAAATTTTAAAGTTTTCAAAGGATGATGTGTAGAATTCCTAAATCATGGATCAGCACTGCGCCTGACCAGACGAACTGTATGTCTAAAGGATGCCAACCTCCATGAGTTAACTTCTGTCTCTTATCTCAATGATAAATGCTGATACTTTGAACACCATAATATAAGCTAAGTTTTAATTGGGCTCACATGATGCTGACACATCAGCACAGTTGTTATTTTTGTCATTGTCAAGAAGCGTGGGCAGGTACTGCAAGAGCGGTGAGGTCGGGGCGAAGGAGCGGCGCGAGATTGTAGAGGGATGTGATCGGGGTCCAGGAGTGGCGCGAGTTCGGAGCCCAGAAGAGGCGAGGGCCCAGGGGCAGCACGGGCCAGCCCACACTGCGATATGTGTGCGCATTAGGTCCGTGCAGCAGAACTGGTCTCCAGAGATCTTGGTTAATCCTTGCCACTGGACCAAGACCTAGCTCTGTCAAGCCTGTGTGGTGGCTGGTGTGCAACAGCCACCACATGTTAAAAAAATCCATGCACAGGCATCTTCCACTCTTTGAGATTTAGTTCAGGACCTAGCATTTTAGGTCCTTCATTGAAACACCTGTGAACTTTTTTGTCGTGTATGCAATAACTCAATAGACTGAATACTGTAAACTCCGAACAGGTACAAACCTGGCTCGACTTTATTAGGGCCCAAAGTGATTACATTACAAGATGGCTGGCCTTTTATACCTGTGCCGCGCACACATGCGCACAGCCCAATGACCTCCGAAAGTGGCGCCACCTGGTGGCTAGTAAACCCAAGCATACATACATGACATTTTTGACGTGGAAGCAAGTCATCCTCGATTCGAGGGGCTACCTATGATGATGATGATGATGATGTCAAGAAGAGAATTTTGCTACAAGGTGTTACCGATTACACTTGTACAAGGATGTAGATTAGAATATTAGCTCAGTCTCCGGTAAATGCCGTGGGGCTGAACATATGTGACTCTTTCAATGCACCAGAAGGGCTGTAGATTAGGCCGGGGCCTTGTTGTTATGTCTTTAGATGCTCTGACAATGACTCCACGAGGCAATGTGTTGTACTTGAACTGTAGTGACCTTAGTCCTTTATTGATAACTCCAGAGTGAGGATCACACCTGGTGGCCTGTCTTTTATACTAGGCCAGGCACACCTGAACAGGTAACCTACAAGTTTCCCACTGAGGTGCCCCCTGGTGGCACATCTTGTAACAGTACAAGCAGTAACCATGTCGGATACATGACATCTGTGTTGGCTCTCAACCTTTCCTGGGAGTTTCCTATTGGGGACAGAGCCTCTACCCACTCCAATGAAGACCATTGATGCGGAAGGGGTCAAGGAGAGTTACCGCTCTCCCTAGCTCTGAGGGACCCAGTGTTTCATTAGTGGTGTTACCTCGGTGAGATCAGGGGGCCCCAAACTGGGCCGTTTGCATTCTACTGGATTCCTGCTGGAAGTACAGCAGAAACCAATGGGACACCTGCAGAATTTCAGTACTCTTGTCTATAAGGGTGAACAAACCAATCTAAATAAAAATCTCAGGTCATTCACTCTGATGTAAGAAGCATTTCTTCAGAGGAAGATTTTCTGCGCCTTGATGTTAAATGACTTTCATTTCCAATGTTGTTCCAAAAACATTTTTAGTGTGTTGACATTTAGAACTAATGGTATAGAGCACATGTTGGTACAGTGGAAAACTTTTGACTTTTTTTAGAAAAAGAGATCCAGCTGAAACTATAAACCCAGGCAACATTATTTCTATTTGTAGAATAACTTGCTGAACATACCTCAATATCAAGAAGACCACATGTGTAGTACAAATTACCGTCACTGAACTTATTTCAGAAGCACTAATTAACAAATAAATTGAACTTCTTTCCCGTCTTTCATCTCTAACATTATTGCTTATGAGCCAAGTCATGAATGGTAATTGCTTTAATAGAAGACACTTGTAACCCAGTTTCTAATTACAACAGGAAAAAAGGAGCAAAGCATATGTTTGATGTTGATAGTTCTGGGATTATACTGTAATTATTCAAAATGCAATCACGTCCAGGTTGTCAGTGATACGTGTTTTGGCAGAATATACACAGGTATTCATTCAAGACTAACTACCGACTACATGATGAATATAGTTTGGTAGTTTTCCATGTTGTTAACTCTACATAAGTCATCTTGTTGGCACCTTGTAAGCAGATAAAAGGAATTTTGCCAAGAGCAAAGAAAGATGCTTGCGAATGAAACTGTGCCAGTGTTTTCAGATTGATTTGAAATGTTGTATATGTAAAAACAATTGTTACCATATCTACTTTGTGTATTTGGTAAAAGCATCACTGGATGGAAACAGTTTAAATAAATGATATAGATATCTGGGGTACACTGAACATTCCCACACATCAGATCTGTTGTTTTCACTAAAAGCATTTACCACAAACATTACAGCAAAATTCCAGCGCTGCATCATTGTGCAAAATGTTAATTTGGTGAGAACTTCTTAATGATATAAGATGCTAGCTGAACAGCTTTATTTACTTGTGCATACTGCATAACAAGATATTGAAGCTGCTAGCAATGAAATTTAATGCTCCACTAATTATTAAAATGATGGTTCTGAAAGCTTGCATGTTGATGCAATTGACCAACTCGAGCAGTGTTCCAGATGCTATAGATCTTTTTGTCTCTTACAGAAATGCCATTCCAAAAGCACTACAACATTCTTGTACTTCCCACCCAATAATGCTGCCATACTGCAGGAATTCCTAGTGAGCCAAACCCCAGAATCTAACTCCCAGTTCTGACAAACTCTTGCATTCATCCCACAATACTGCTAAACCTCATTCCCACCCGCTGAGCGAAATTCCGCCATCCAGTTTTGTCACATTCTGGGTTCACTCTTTATAGTGCTCCCGTATCCCATGTCCCTTCTATTCCCTTCCTAGTCCACCGTGTTTTCATTGCTGTCAGACCACAGGACCCCCACCCCTCCTTTCCCCCCTCCACCTCCACCTAGTTTCCTATATTACAGCAGTGACTACACTTCAAAAATACTTAATTGGTTGTGAAGCGCTTTGAGATGTCCTGAGATTGTGAAAGTTGCTATGTAAATGCATGTCCGTCTTTATTTATTTATTTTCATTGCAAAACCCCAGATACCTATCTCAGTACTGCCAAGCTTCAGATTTACCAAAGCCCAGGGACACCACTAGCACTGCTAGCCCTACAACACTCTTCCAAATCAACTGCTGCTAAATTCCAGGTACCTAACTGAAAATGGTAGGAGAGAAGAATTTAGTACACAACAATAGTATTTGATCCCCAAATTACAGATAGAAATCTAAAAAGGCCATGCAATAAAAATGCTATTTGACTTGTTTCTGTCACCATCAATCAGTCACCCTGAGAATAATACATTAAGAGTTCCACGGTTCTCTATTGTTATAAAACAGCATACTCTTTGACTCATAAACAATCCATCACTGGAATTATATAATTATATAATAAAAATTAGATAGCACACATTCAGTGTCCTATTCAGTCAAATACTTTCTACGGATTTCTCGGAGGATTGTCGGGCTGAAGAAGGTTGCGGGATAAGGAAGGGCAAGGCCATAAAGCGATTTGTGCAGGATGATTAGAATTTTAAATCTGAGGCATTGGGAGACTGGGAGCCAGTATAGGTCAGCAAACACAAGGGCTATGTGTGAGAGGGATTTGGGCCGTGATTTCTCCTCACGCAGCGTGATTGATGCAGCCGGGGTTGGTGTTGTGTTGAAAACCCGCTCCCGACTCGAGCCCACCCTCTGTCCTGAATCTTACCATGATTGGACTTGTTAAGTTCGGCCTGCGGGCTTCCCGGCCAATTAAGAGAAAGCTGGTCTGATGATGTCAATTGATGACGCGTCATCAGCCGATTTCCATAAAGGGAACATGCCCTCATTGGTTTTGACAGCTCTTCTGTCACTGTTCTGCAGCACTGAGGTGCTGCAAACACTGAGAAGCACTGCACAGAGGTGCTTATGGAGGGAGTCACAGCATGCAGGGAGGTCCTCTTCCCTTCCCATGGGTGGAGAGGACCTCCCCAGGACACCAACGCAGCCTAGTTGCACATTGCACAGGAGGGCACAAGCAGGGACATCGTCAGGAGGACCAGTGGTGCAAACCTTTCAATGATCTCAGTAGATCATGAAACGTTACTGCAAAGCCAAACTCAACTCACACTGTGCCACTCATCACATCCCCATCACTTTGCCTTCCCTACTCTACCCCTGCTCATACCAACTTACCTTGCATCTCCATCCATCCCTCTCTCTCTCTCTATCTACATTATCACTTCCACATTTCATTAGCCACCCCTTACACTCACCCTTATCCTTGTCAATCATACCAACTAACAACACACAAGGGTAGGTACATGGGTCCTTTAGCCAATGTTCATCTGTAGTTAATGTAGATGTCTGAGCAACTTTGGAACTAGCTTAGTGAGTTGTAGTATATGATGAGACATAAGGGTACCCCCCACAATAGTAATGAGTGTGAAAGGACTGGGTTGGACATTGTATGGATGCTTTATGGAGATGATTTGGGGTGGTGCCAACCAGGTGCATCATGTGGTAGTCAGGATGTACAGTGTGAAGTGAAGTAAATCTGACCATGGTGAGGCCATCCCTGGCCTCCTGAGCAGCATTGTGGTCGGGTGCTGATGTCCTATACAGCATCAGGTGATTGCGAAGAAGGAGTTGGTGTTGTTGGTCGTGATGCTGGTGTGTTTAGTGATGTGGTGTTGGGGCTGATCATGGTGAGATTCTAAGGACCAAGGTGAGCTGGAATAGATGGCCGGTGAGGTTGAGATGACAGAAGGCCCTGTCACTGGTGAGAGAGGTGACCGTGAATAGAGAGTTCACTGCAATCTCTTCCAAAGTGTATACAGCTGAAAAATCTCTTCCAAACCTTGAACGCTTCAGCTTCTGACATTGGAAAGTGATCTGTGAAATGGTAGCTTTTATACCACGTCTGCAGCTGTTAACTAGCAATAGAGAGTCATTGAGAACCTGACTCCACTTACCTGACATGAAACCTGAGGGACTCTTTTTAAAAAAAAAAGTCAAAAGGTTGGTAAAATTGTAAGTGCCTGCTTCTTAGCCTCTTAACTAGCATTTAAGTACCTTTTAATGATGTTAATTACCAATTGATTGGACAAAGCAAATTAGCCTTGAGGAAGAGTTCATAGGGTGTAGCCGGGATAGTTTCCTTGAACCAACCAGGGAACAGACTATCTTAGATCTTGTACTGTATAATGAGATAGGATTAATAAACGATCTCCTAGTAAAGGATCCTCTAAGAATGAGTGACCATAACATGATTGAATTTCAAATTCCATTGGAGGGTGAGAAAGTTGGATCTCAAACCAGTGTCTTAAGCTTAAATAGAGGAGACTGCAAAGGTATGAAGTCAGAGTTGGCAAAAGTGGACTGGGAAAATAGATTAAAGTATGGGATAGTTGATGAGCAGTGGCAGACATTTAAGGAGATATTTCATAACTCACAATAAAAATATATCCCAATGAAAAGGAAAGACTGCAAGAGAAGGGATAACCATCCGTGGTTAACTAAGGAAATAAGGGATGGTATCAAATTGAAAACAAGGGCATACAATGTGGCCAAGACTTGTGGGAGGCCAGAGGATTGGGAAACTTTTAAAAGCCAGCAAAGAACGACTAAAATAATAATAAGAGGGAAGATAGATTATGAAAGTAAGCTAGCAAGAAATATAAAAACAGATAATAAGAATTTCTACAGGTACATAAAAAGGAAAACAGTGGCTAAAGTAAATGTTGGTCTCCTAGAGGATGAAACTGGGGAATTAATAATGGGGAACAGGGAAATGGCAAAGACGTTGAACAAATATTTTGTATCGGTCTTCACAGTAGAAGACACTAAAAACATCCCAATAGTGGATAATCAAGGGGCTATAGGGAGGGAGGAACTTAATACAATCACTATCACTAAAGAACTAGTACTCAGTAAAATAATGGGACTAAAGGTGGACAAGTCCCCTGGACCTGATGACTTACATCCCAGGGTCTTAAAAGAAGTGGCTACAGAGATAGTGGATGCATTTGATTGTAATCTACCAAAATTCCCTGGATTCTGGGGAGGTCCCAGTGGATTGGAAAACCACAAATGTAATGCCCCATTTAAAAAAGGAGGCAGACAAAGCAGGAAACTATAGGCCAGTTAGCCTAACATCTGTTGTTGGGAAAATGCTGGAGTCCATCATTAAGGAAGCAGTAGCAGGACATTTGGAAAAGCATAATTCAATCAAGCAGAGTCAGCATGGTTTTATGAAAGGGAAATTATGTTTGACCAATTTGCTCGAGTTCTTTGAGGATGTAACAAGCAAGGTGGATAAGGGGGAACCAGTGGATGTCGTGTATTTGGATTTCCAGAAGGCATTCGATAAGGTGCCACATAAAAGGTTACTGCACAAGATAAAAGTTCACGGGGTTGGGGGTAATATATTAGCATGGATAGAGGATTGGCTAACTAACAGAAAACAGAGAATCAGGATAAATCGATCATTTCATGTTGGCAACAAATAACTAGTGGGATGCCGTAGGGATCGGTGCTGGGGCCTCAACTATTTACAATTTATATTAATGACTTGGTTGAAGGGACCGAGTATAACGTTGCCAAGTTTGCTGATGATACAAAGATGGGTGGGAAAGAGGAGGACACAAAAAATCTGCAAAGGGACATAGACAGGCTAAGTGAGTGGGCAAAAATTTGGCAGATGGAGTATAATGTGGGAAACTGTGAGGTTATCCACTTTGGCAGAAAAAATAGAAAAGCAAATTAAAATTTAAATGGAGAAAAATTGCAGAGTGCTGCAGTACAGAGGGACCTGGGGGTCCTTGTGCATGAAACACAAAAAGTTAGTATGCAGTTACAGCAAGTAATCAGGAAGGTAAATAGAATGTTGGCCTTTATTACAAGGGGGATATTGTATAAAAGCAGAGAAGTCCTGCTACATCTGTACAGGGTATTGGTGAGGCCACACCTAGAGTACCGTGTACAGTTTTGGTCTCCGTATTTAAAGAAGGGTATACTTGCATTGGAGGCTGTTCAGAGAAGGTTCACTAGGTTGATTCCAGAGATGAGGGGGTTGACTTGTGAAGATAGGTTGAGTAGATTGGGCCTATTCTTATTGGAGTTCAGAAGGATGAGAGGTGATCTTATCCAAAACATATAAGATAATAAGGAGACTCAACAAGGTGGATGCAGAGCGGATATTTCCACTCATAGGGGAAACTAAAACTAGGGGACATAGTCTCAGAATAAGGGGCCGCCCATTTAAACCTGAGATGAGGAGAAATTTCTTCTCTCAGAGGGTTGTAAATTTATGGAATTCTCTGCCCCAGAGAGCTGTGGAGGCTGGGTCATTGAATATATTTAAGATAGAGATAGACAGATTTTTGAGCGATAAGGGAATAAAGGATTATGGGGAGCGGCAGGGAAGTGGAGCTGAGTCCATGATCAGATCAGCCACGATCTAATTAAATGGCGGAGCAGACTCCAGGGGCGAAATGGCCTACTCAGACCCCTATTTCTTATGTCCCACCGTTTGCTGTCGGGTCTGCTATCTGAACGCCGACCTGATAGTTGGGAAACTCAAACGTAAGCGGGTTCAGAGCGGGATCCCAACCCACTGTCAATTAAAGCTATTTTGACAGCCAGCCCACCTCCAAATCAGTACTCGCAGGGCTGGGAAGATTCCGGCCATGGTGTAGGATAGGATATGGGCAGCAGAGTTTTGAATGAACTGAAGTTTATGGAATGTAGAGGATGGGAAGCTAGCCAAGAGAGCATTAGAATAGTTGGGTCTGGAGTTGATAAAGGCAATGATAATGATTTTATCAGAAGATGAACTGAGGCAGGGAAGAGTTGTGCAATGATAGGTGGATATGTGGATGGAAACTCTTGCTTTGGGACAAATAGGATGCTCAGGTTGCGAACAGTCTGGTTCAATCTGAGACAGTAGCAAGGGAGGGTATGGAATCAGTGACAAGGGCACAGAGTTTTTGGCAGGGGCAAGAGACACTGGCTTTGGTCTTCCCAGTATTTAACTGGAGGAAATTGTGGTTCCTCTGGCACTGGATGTTAGTCAAGCAGGCTGATATCACAGAGGTAGTAGAGAGGTAGAGCTGGATGTCGTCAGCTTACATGTGCCAAAATATGTTTCGCTTTACAATGCTGATGTTACAGGATCTTGGAAATTGCATTGTTAAATGGAAACATAGTATTCATATTATCCTGTGCATTTTTGAGGTTGCACATTAGAAACTACAAATAGAGGTTATACACAATAGCAAACAGTATACTACCCAGTTTATGTCACGAGTAAAGACCGAATAATTCTGATGGTTATTTTCCTCACTCATGACATAAAATAAAAATACCACTAGTGAATCCCCCATATACTGGATGCTGATTGGCTGAATCCCTTCGAGAGCTGGACCTGTTTCTGGCTGGGGCAGATATCACCGCTTACAGACGGTAGCTATTGCAGTGATTTCAGGACCAGAGTGATCTCCTGGACTAGTTTTGATTCCCTAGATGGGTCAGAGAGGAATTTCCCAGATTATTTCCCCAAATTGTTTTTTTTTTTTAATTCTGCGTCTCCTAGGAGAGCACATGGTTTTGAGTGGGCTTGAGTGTATATATTGTGATACGCAAGGTATCACAATTGTGTGGGACAATCTCGATGGGTCAGAGAGTCTTTACCTGTCTATCATTATTCGTATGTTCGTTTATCACTGCACATGGTGGGTCAAATCAAAAGGGGTGTTTTAACCCCAGCTCCCCATCAGAAATTGGGTGGGAAAGCAGTTCTAATCGTCCAGCTTACTTACCCACCCTGGAAGTGCAATAAGTTAACTGGTTGTGTTTTTCACCTGTTCTCCCAAGCAGGAGGCAAGGATATCTGCCCAAAGGTCTTTTTAACATATGCATGTTGGGTCCCGCTAATGCAATTGGGACCCAATTACAATTTTAACTCTACAACCTGAGTCATTCTTTATGTCCTTATTTTTATACACTTTGAATATTACTTGTAATTAAATAGCAAGACTTGGAGCAGTTTTGAAAGCAGAGTTGGTTGGACCATAAGGGTTTCTCTCTAGTGCAGACTCAGGAACTGGGAGATACCAAGCTGAGACACAGTAGCAAGAAAGTAATTATAGTGTGACAACTGTACATAGGCAGTTTGCATTATAAATGTGGATGTTAGAATTTGTAATGGGAAAAGTTAACACAAAAATGCGATTTCAAAACAAGACAACGGGAAGTAGAAGTTTTACAGACACAATGACCCCAGTATTTACAGGGAGGTGGGGAGGGTGTGGGGGAACACTCAGCAAGGCTGGGAACATGGAGGCCCTATCGATGTTAATGGCAGGGCCTTATTTAAATAATCTGCTGCAAACTCCATCCCGACAGCCAGCAAACTTGAGAGCCTGGCTGGCGGGCCGGAGCGGAGATTTGTAGGAATGGCCCTATTAGTGGGGGTTCTTGCTGCGATCGGGGATTCTTGCCATGATCGAGGCGGTGGGGGTGGGGGGGTGGGGGGGCTGCGTGGGAGGCTGGTGTGCGGGGATCTTGCTGTGATCTAGGGATTTTTCCACGGTTGGAGGGTCGGGCCACGATTAGGGGTGGGACCTGCCTGCAATGGGAGGGGCCGGGGGGCTGGTGGGGGTCAAGTGGGGGTACCTCAGTGCAATGAAGGCCAAAAGCTTACTTAGGCCCATTGGAGCACTCCTAATCCATGAAGAAACTGAAAAATATAAAATTAGCTTCTGGGCCTCTTCTGGCCCAGGATCTGCCCCCCTGCCCCCCCCCCCCCCCCCCCGTTTAAGCCTCTGGTTGATATTGCAGATAACATAGGTCCTGATGACATAATCGGACCCGATCTGCACATTTAAAACAGAACCCCGTTTCTTTTGTAATTAATTCAGCTTCAGTAGCCACTTGTGCTGATGCATTTTTATTCTAATTGCCCTTTGCGTGATAACATTTCTTTTAATGTCCCTATTTTGTATTGGAGTCCTTTCTGCATTATTTCAGCTCTTACATCTTGGATCAGTTTCTTTGGAGAACCCCAACTCTCCGTACCTTTGAAATTTTTTATCTTTGCCTTAAAATCTAGGTAATTTTTCAGTAACTTTCCTGGGAAAATGAGCAACAAACTCTGTCTGGTAATTGCTTTTATCTAAGAGGCTTATCTTGCATCTCAATAAGATCGTATTCCAGTCTTTGCAACAATAAAGCACCACATCCGATCTTGTGTTAAGTAAAAAATTATATGCAAGTTCATTAAACTAAAGAAAATAAGCAGATATGTTACGGTCATATAATTGTTATAATTATGGTAGTCAGTCTTTTACCTAACTCTCTGAGGCAATAAAATAATAAAAAGATTACAACATTAAGAACTAAGCAAACTCTGTAAATAATTTTAAGATAAAAGTGTTTCTTTCCCTTGATTTTCTTACCACTGAGGGACCCTAACTAATTCACATTGTTTCTTAAAAATTTACACCAATATTTATTCCTTTCCTTTCAGGATTTTCACATTGATAAGTTGCTTTCAAACAGACTCTCCAATGACAACAGGGAAACTCCCTTTTATATCCTGCAAAAAAGTGACTGGGAGTTTCTTGGGATTGAATATCTGATCATTCGAATTTAAAAAGTAATTGTCACCCATATACAAACTGGATCAATTATACTGTATTGTTGAAGTTGAAATTATTTCTATCTCCAGCTTGTAGTTCATAAAGGTTGCATACAAACCTGTATTATTGACAGTTTAGGAACTGCTGTACTATAACAATATTTAAAGGGAAGGCCACTAAATCAAAACTAGACAGAGCTAATTTTTGTCACTCTCCCTTTATGCTTCTAGTATTAATTCTAAGTTTACAACTCCTTGTTGCTGATTCACCTAACAGTGAAAATAATATTTCACTACTTAGCCTCTCAACTTTTTGAATACTTCTATTGTCCCCTGCCATTACCTCTCTGCTGTAGCGAAAGCAGCACCATTTTCCAAGTCGTTCACCATATCTATATCCTTTCAACACTTCTCCAATGTCTCCAAAATGCTTTCCGTAATGGGGACTCTTACTGTGGTTTAACCGATTCGGCACCTATCTCTACACTGAGAAACGCTGTAGGCTGCAAGCTGCTCTTTCGGTTTGTGATGTGTAGTTTTAGTCTGATTGCCCTGATAGGGTAACAAAAGAGCTACTGTACTTTAAATTATTTCTAATTATTTATAAAGAATATATAGTTGACAGACTTACAATATTAGCAAACTGCCACCAACATTGCTGAACTAAAGAGTATCACTTTCCTAAAATTAGATTTCAGAGCGCTGCTATTAACAAAATAATAAATTTTTTATTGAAATGCGATTTGTTCCAAAAAATAATTTCAATACTAAGATTTAAATAATTATAATTTTACAAAACATTATGCAATCTTGAGTAATGTGTAATATATTAAAATGATTTAGATTGGAAATGGGAATATAATTTAATATTTTGATATGCATCATAGGCAGTCCCTCGGAATTGAGGAAGACTTGCTTCCGCTCAAAAATGAGTCCTTAGGTGGCTGTACAGTCCAATACGAGAACCACAGTCCCTGTCACAGGTGGGACAGATAGTTGTTGAGGGAAAGGGTGGGTGGGACAGGTTTGCCGCATGCTCTTTCTGCTGCCTCCGCTTGGTTTCTGCATGCTCTCGGCGATGAGACTCGAAGTGCTAAGCACCCTCCCGGATGCACTTCTTCCACTTAGGGCGGTCTTTGGCCAGGGACTCCCAGGTGTCAGTGGGGATGTTGCACTTTATCAGGGAGACTTTGAGGGTGTCCTTGTAACGTTTCCGCTGCCCACCTTTGGCTCGTTTGCCGTGAAGGAGTTCCGAGTAGAGCGCTTGCTTTGGGAGTCTCCTGTCTGACCTGCGAATAATGTGGTCTGCCCAGCGGAGCTGATCAAGTGTAGTCAGTGCTTCAATGCTGGGGATGTTGGCCTGGTCGAGGACGCTAATGTTGGTGTGTCTGTCCTCCCAGGGGATTTGTAGGATCTTGCAGAGACATCATTGGTGGTATTTCGGCAGCGACTTGAGGTGTCTACTGTACGTGGTCCATGTCTCTGAGCCATACAGGAGGGCGGGTATTACGACGAGATTCGATATGCATAACAGGAGCTCCACAGCAATTTAATGGGAATTATTAGAAACACAGAGGATACTGTCTATTTAATCAGCAAAGTTCAGTCTGCTTTTCCTCTTGAGCCACACCTAACCATTATTGCAAAAAGTCTTTTGCAGGAATGAAGTATTAAATTCATGAGGTCACTTTGGCTCTGCAAATTACTACTCTAATGAGCGAGTCATGGAGCTAATACAAATATTTAGCTCCATGGTTCTATACAAAAACAAAAGTCTTGGACAGGTTGTCAAATAATTTGTCTACTGTAGTATGCTGTAAAGTGATTTTTTTTTTTGCCACTTCAGTATTTAAAGCTGGTAGTAAGTTCAGTACTACTTGTGTAAAACATTTCAAAATGGTACATTTATAGCATTGGACTAATGTGTAGTTGGTCCGTTACAGATACCATTATCAAATTGGAGTATAGTTGCAGAAGTTTATTTTATCACCCCATGTGTAAATCTAAATATTCAAATGAGCTAAGTTTTTACATTTACAATATAATCTCCCTAAAACTTGAGTTTTAACTCAAACTGTTACAGGTAGTGGGCAAAATTGAACAGTAGCCAAGATTTTTGATGGTTCAGAAAGAGCCTAATGAACTCTTCAAGGAAACTGAAGTCATCAGAATATCTGTTCATTAATTATGACATTTATAATTGAAAACGATTTAGAAAGAAAGTAATATCCAATAAAAACTCATCTCTACTGTTTTTTTCCCCAATTAGTTAGTCTTTTTAAAGTAGCACACAATAATAAATGTGCAGTCGAAATGCACATTTTGCTGTTACTAGGTTTATAATGTAGCTTAGAAAATTCCCCAAGAAGTTACACCTTCTTTTGTAAGCCAAATATGAATATAGCACATATGGCTCACAGATTCCATGGACAGAATCCTACAGATAAGCAGTCACAGTGAATTGATGATTGGTGTGGAGCATACCATAACAACAGGCAATTTTGGACATTACATAATTTTGCAGTTCAACTGCTGGTCACACCAAACAGATGGTTTTCCAACCAGGTGGATTTGATTTGCACTAGATCATATTAGTGCTGGAATGCAGTGTTAATAACAAAAGAGCTGCAACATAAATTTGATTACAATTGAATTCCAATACAAGCACAAAAAATAATAATTCTGCAACTTCTTCTTTGACCAAATTTTTGGTCACATCTCTTAATCTCTCTGTTTTGCTCCCTGTCCATTTTTCGTTATGCCTCCATGAAACGCTTTGGGATGTTTTTGTATGTTAAAGAACATAAAAATGTAAGAAATAGGAGCAGGAGTAGGCCCATATGGCCCATCGACCTGGTTCTGCCATTCAATAAGATTATGGCTGAACTTTTACATCAACTCCACTTTCCCGTCCTATCCCCATAATCTTTTGATTCCCTTAGTGCCCAAAAATTGATCACTCTCGGTCTTAAATATACTCAACGACTGTGCATCCACAGCCCTCTGGGTTAGAGAATTCCAAAGATTTACAATGCTCTTAATGAAGAAATTATTCCTCATGTCAGTCCAAAATGGCCGACCCCTTATCCTGAGACTATGGCCAGGGGAAATAGCCTTTCAGAATTTACCCTGTCAAGCCCTCTAAAAATCTTATAACTTTCAATGAGATCACCTCTCATTTTTCTAAACTCCAGGGAATATAGGTCCATTCTACTCAATCTCTCCTCGTAGCACAGCCCTCTCATTCCAGGAATCAATCTAGTGAACCTTTGTTGCACCCCGTCTAAAGCAATTATATCCTTCCTTAGGTAAGGAGACCGTACTCCAGGTGTGTTCTCACCAAAGCCCTATACAATTGCAGCAAGTCACTATATAAATGCAAGTTGTTGGCTTACAGGAAAGCCTCAGCCTCCCTCAAAAGCATTGAACTAAGTTTTCTTGAGACTTTTCCTGCTCTGCCATCGTGACTTTGGCAGAATTTCAGCACAACACCACTTACCAGAAAAGTATTTGAAAGTAGCCAAAATTGGAATCTCAAAAGCTTTACTTCAGGCAAGTCAGTTACTTAATTCAATTTATTAGCAAATCCTGTTAATGAACTACTCAAATTACCACCTCTATGAACAGCAGCACCTGTGATCATGGTCTCTTTATTAATGGTTGGCAAAGAAAATGAAGAGATTGTTCCTCAAATTGATTTAAAAAAAAAGTGTTATTCACCTCTAATTTGAAAACTTGAAAAAAAGTCCATAAAAACAGTGAACTGTTCTATATTTCATGAAGTCATTTTTGTTTGTTATGGAAATGTGTTAACTAAAGACTATATAAGTTGACAATCTCACTAACACGGCACTCAATACTTCTCACTAACACTGCGCTAAATACTTCAGGACAGAAATGTACAGACAGGTAATGGAAAAATAGTGGGTGCTACTGCCGCAAAAGGGGCTGCGAACAGATCAGGATTGTAAGCTGACAGGTGGGTATGTGGTTGGGGTGGCAGCTAATAATTTGAAAGGGACCAAGGGATGTTTGTCTCCATTCCCCGAGCCCTTCTCCCTCACACTCTACCCCTCTCCCAATTATTCCAGACTTTGGGACATACCCCCTGCTTCCCACCCCTCCAACTCCCACTCCCGTCTTCCCTCAGAGAACTGCTACATCCTATCCTAGTACTGCCAGCCACTGGGCTCCATTCCCAGTGTTTCCAGATCACAGGGCTTGATTATTTCAGTTTCTGATATGACACTACAGCATCAGTCATGATGATAGCTTGGAGCAGCAACTGTCTCTAGGTGTTCAGGATTAAAATATGCTGGTTGTTTCTTTTTGTATATTTAGAATGTACCTGGACAATTTTCCACAGAGTTGGGTAGATACCAGTCTCATAGCTGTACTGAGACAGCTTGACCAGGGGAGCAGCCAGATGTGGCACACAGGTCTTCAACATTATCATTGAGATGTTGTCAGTCTTTGTATTCAGTACACTTAGCCACATGGAGTGAACTAAATTGGCTGCACACTGATATATGATAGTGGGGATACTGGGAGGAGGCAAAATAGCATCATCCACCTGGCACTTTCGCCTGAAGGTACATGTGACTTATCCCTGTCTGTAGTCAACTACTTTTTACGTGTAGCATGCAGGTAGCCCTGTGTAGTAGTTTCATCTGGTTAGTAATTCATTTGTGGGTATGCCTGGTTCTGTTCCTGGGATGCCCTTCTATAATCAGCTTTGAAGTAGGGTTGGTTTTCCTGACTTGGAATGTGCCAGGCCATGAAGTTACAGATTAGAGTTGTATACATTTCTGTTGCTCAGTTTTGAGTCGCTGGATATGTCATTTGTCCTTTGGGGTACTGAAGTTGCATGTTCAGCCATGAACTCATTGAATGGCAGTGCAGGCTCGAAGGGCCGAATGGCCTACCCCTGCACCTATTTTCTATGTTTCTATGTCTGTCCCACTTAGCATGATTGGGGATGTCCTCTCATTGGAGACCAGACTTTTGTCTTCCCAAGGACTATGAGGTGGTCACTTCTAACTGCACAATAATGGATAGACTTGTCTGCAACAGATAAGTCGGTGAGGATGAGGTCAAGTAGGCTACTTCCTCAGTATGGTTCCCTCACACCTGCGGGCTCAGACTAGCAGCTGTGTCCTTCAGTACTTAGCCAGCTTAATCAGTGGTAGTACTACCGAATCACTTGGTTGTGGATATTTGAAGTCCTTACCCCGAGTACATTCTGTGCCCTTGCTATTTTCAGAACTCCTTACAAGTGATGTTCAACATGGAGAAATACTGACTTGTTTTTTGGGATAGTAAGTGGCAATGCAGTTTCATTTACCTTGTTTGCTCTGAAGACATTGGGTTTGGAATCCATATTGAAGACTCCCAGGGCCATTCCCACCTGACTGTATGTTGCTATGCTGCTACCTTTGTTGGGACAGGACATATCCAGGAATGGTGAAGGAGTCTGGGATGTTGGTTGATAGATAGATATTTTGAAGTCAAGCCTGTCAGGCTTGTTGCTTGATTGGTCTGTGGGACAGCTCTTTCAACTTGGGCACCAGCTCCGAGATGTTAGTGAGGAAGGATTACAGGGTAAACTGGCCTGAGATAGCTGTAGTCTTATCCTAATACAATGTGTGGATCATTGCCAGTAGGTCTGAATGATTTTCTTCTTATTGAACTGTGTAGCTGGGGGGCTTGGTACTTCAGAGAACATTAAGAGTCAATCCGGTTGTGTGGGACATGTAGATCAGGTGGGGGTCATGTAGATCAGGTGGGGGAGTGATATTAATGAACTAGTTGTGCTTTATGGTTATTTTTCTGATGCAAGACCACAAATTATCAGATTTATTGAATTCAATTTTACTGACTTGCAACGATGGAATATAAACTCACAATTTCTAGGTTACCAGTTTAATAACATAACCACTCATCATTGGCAGTCCTAAGCATAGGCAGTCATCGGCATAACCACTAGGCTACTGGATTAAGCCATCAAATTACATCTATTTTAAATGTGCAATATGGTTTCTTTCCAACAGTACTGAAATTCATGATAAGTATGTAAATAATACTCTTTCTAAGAATGAAGATGGATGAGCAACTAACATTTTCCATTTGTTTACAATTCATGAGGTTGAATTTGACACTTTTGCTGAAAAATGTGGGGAGATTATCACTTGTTGAAAAATATTTCAAATACCAGTATTCATAATTATTACAAGTGTCACTGTATTTGCATATTAATATTGGCAACTGTATATACTTCTAAACAAGAATTTGGTGTAGTAGAAGATATTTTAAATCTTGCAACTAAAAACAAACCACCAGTGGTTATCTTAGAATTAGAATCTAAGAATTACAAGTCAAGAAAAGCAATGGTCATAGCACTGACCCCTGAGGAGCCCCACTGCATACTACCCTCTAGTCAGAAAAATATAGTTCACCACTACTTTCTGCCTCTTATCATTTAGCCAACTTGTACCCAAGTTACCACTATCCCTTTAATACTATGCGCTTCTATTTTCCGAATAAGCCTGTTATGCGGTACTTTATCAAATGCCTTTTGAAAGTCTATGGGGCTGAAATTGCCCCTTATTTTAAGAGCCGTGACCTCCTCAAAGAGTCAGCTCGGAGTCACTGATATTTATGAAATTGCCCTCCATTTGTTTTTCAGCAGTGATTGCCACCGCGCCTGCCTTGTTGCCGCCCCGTCGGGCCGAACCCCCACCGACCGGCGACGACCCCTTTCCGCTCTGCGTGGGAAATTACTCCGCTGCTGCTCAGTGCCCCCGTCAGCTTTCCCCTGCTGGGCGGCGTGTCCGCCCTTAAAGGGGAGGGTGCTCTGCTGCGGCTGCCATTTTATTTGAATTTTCGGCCGACTCCAAGGTCAGCCCGACAATGGTGCCCATGAGTTCAGCTGAACTTCCCAACAGGCAGCCCGGCACCCCTTCTTGAGTATCGGGCTGCTGGCCCAGCCGAAACTCTTCCTGGTGGCCCAGTGGGCCAAACTAAACTAACTGCAGAGTTTGCAGCAGCCCTCCCCTTTAACTGAAGGGGAGGGGCATTGTGATGCATCAGTGTGACGTGGCAAGTCCTCGTCGTGTTGATGACTCCACGCGACGTCCGCTTTGCTCCAAGGACACTTGTGTCCTGCAGCTGCCCCAAACACCGCCCCGACCCCAAAACAAATCAAAGAACTGAATTTTGCTCTACTCTCCGCCCCATGGATTGCGTTGGAAAAAAATCTTCCAGATCAGTGAGTGCGCCCCCTTTTGGTTGGAGGGCAATTTCGGCTCCGATATAGAAGCCGGAATTGCCCCTCTGACCGAAAGAGGATGCACTCACTGGAAGATTTTGTGTGTGAATATCAAAATCTTTCATACTACCTTAATCAACCCTCACTGTTACTTCATCAAAGAACTCAATCAGGTTGGTCATTCACAATTTGCCTTTAACAAATCCGTGCTAGCTATCCCTTATTAACCCATGCTTCTCCAAGTGAGAATGAATTTTGTCCTTGATAATGGTTTCTGGTAGTTTTCACACCACTGACGTTAGACTGATTGGCCTGTAGTTACCAGGCTTATCTCTATTCCCTTTTTTGAACATGTGTGTAATATTTGCAGTCCTCTGGCACTACTCCCACATCAAAGGAGGATTGAAAGATGGTGGACAGAACTTCTTCTATCTCCATCCTAGGTTCCCTCAGCAACCTAAGATGCATACAATCTGGACCAGGTAAGTTTTTAACTTTGAGTGATGCTAACCTATTTAGTACCTCTTTTCTATCTATTTTTATAGTATCCAATATTGCTCCTCCATTATTTTATGAAGACAGATGCAAAATACTTATTCAGCACCTTAGTCATTCCCTACCCTCCACAAGAAGATTTCCTTTTCTGTCCATAACCTTCCCCACCATCCCTTTAGCTATCCTTTTAGTTTTTACATAATGATCAAAGATTTTTGGGTTCCCTTTTGTGTTACCATTAATCTTTTCTCATACTCTTTGCTCTTGTATCCTTTTTCAATTTCTCCCGCACTCTTTGTATTCTGCCTAGTTTTCTACTGTATTCTGTACCTGACTTTTGTTATAAACCTAATTTTACTGTTTTATTGTAACCTCTGTTTCCTTTGTCATCCAAGGAGCTCTAGCTTTGGATGCCCTTATGGGAATATGCTTGGTTTGTACCCGAAGTATCTCCGTGTTGAAGGCCTGCCATTCCTCTTAGTTTCACTATAGATTCAGTTGTTTGTTCATGAACAAGATACTGAACTACTTCAGATAACTCCTTTCCTTTTTTAAGTATATTTTATTTCCAGTGTTTCAAATGTTTTGGATCTCAGCAACAGTTTGTTAATTTTGCACAATTTAAGTGTGATCCATGGACCTAGAAGGGAGAGTGAGAAAAAAATCTCTCGCTTTCTTTTTCTACCCCCCCCCCCCCTTTCTGTTTCCATGAATTATATGCATTAAAGCAATGGTGTAAAATCAACAGAATGTTGACATTACTGTATTCATTCCAAGTTGCTGCTCTGTTTCCCAGCTGACTTCTGCCCGTGCTACTGTTGAGTGCGCCACTAGAGGGTGTGCAAGAGAGTAACCAACTGTGACTTGCTTGCCAGTTTTCCAGTACTTGTATCTGTAAATACTAATGACAGAGTACATTGGCACATACTTGCTTGGCAGGAGATGTAATCCAACAATTGATTCAAGAATTTGCTGAGATTGCAGTTTATTGCCTGTAGCTTTTGGCACCAAACTCCAGATGTGATATAATTTGGGTTACCGTAGCAACTTAACAAATAATGTAACTTTTAATTATACGAGATTTCTTTTGCAAACTGCATGGTTGAAAATTCAATCAAGAACTGTTTAAGTTTTTTCATTTTAAGGCTTCTTGCATTTTTGTTAAATAGATATTTTCTTTCAACTTTAATTCAGTATATTGCTTTTAACCAAAGGAAATTTGTAACCCATCGATTCAGATACCAGTGACAAAAATACATTTTAAGTATGCAAATGAAATAATTTATTTTTTCTATGAGGAGTAAGAATGGCTAGGACCTACTGCAGAATAGTTTCTGTGAGAACAATTTATCTAGAAAGTGCAAGTGCAGGCAGATAAAAGCCTGCGCTTGCAGGTAGAAAAATGCCAGTAGCAATGTGGGTTTCATTAATAGGGACATAGATGACAAGATTGAAGAGGTTTTGATGAATTTATACAAGATAATGGTTAGAGCACTGTGTGCAGTTTTGGGTCCCCCATTATAGAAGAGACATCAGAGCCATAGAAAGCATACAATGTAGATTCACCAGCATGGTGCAAGGCATGGGGAACTACAGTTATGAGGAGAGATTTGAAATACTGAGAATATTTAAACTGTAGCAGAAAAAACTAAAATTATATTAATTAGACATTTTTTTAAAAAAGTTAAGCCTTTTGAAAGGGTGAATAGGAAAACTACTTTCTCTGTTTGGGCTCATAGTCACGAAGGGCTATCAATTTCAAATAGTCACGAAGAAAAGTTGTTTCTCTTGTATGGAGAGTTTTTCCAAGTGCAGAATGCTTTGCTGTACAAAATAATGGAGGCAGAGACTGTTCCATTTTTTTAAGGAGAGAGTAGATAAATTTGTGAAACAGAAAGATACAAGGCTATAAAGAGAGAGCAGAGCAGTGGAATTAGAATTGAATCTTACATTACAGAAGGAGGCCATTCAGCCTGTTGTGCCTGTGCGGATCTTTGAAAGAGCTGTCTAATTTAGTCCCACACGCCAACATTTTCCCCATAAATCCTGCAAATTAGTCCTCTTCAAATACATGTCCAATTGCCTTTGGAAATTTCCTATGGAATCTGATTCCAGCACCCTTTCAGGTAGTGCATTCCAGATCTTAACACCCCGCTGTGAAAAAATGTCTCCTCATTTCCCCTCTCATTCTTTTGTCAATTATTTTAAATTTTTGACCTCTGATTATCGATCCACTTGCTGGAGGAAACATTTTCTCCCCCTCTTGCTCTATCAAAATCCAAATCCATTAGTTTTGGATTTCTCAAGCAAAGAGCTAGCACGGATATGATGGGTCAGAGGACTGTTTCCTGTATAAGCTCCTATGGTTAAATGGTTTTGAATGAACTTAACAGAAATAATATTAAACAGTCTGTTAAATTATGGGAAAAGTACCAGAATTTATAAAGGTTTGTGCGTAAATTAGGAGATGAAGGTATTGAAAGTATGTTGTAAGGCTGCAAATCATGTTTATTTTGTGAACCAAATTAATGAGATGGGAAAGAAATTGATTCATCTATTTGAAGTTTCAGTATGATATTTTTAGGCTGCAATGGATTGCAACATTGCCCTGCCACCTCGGGATCTGACTTCACACCATGCGATCAATACTTCCGCTCAAGAACTTGAAAGCAAACGTTCCGTTTTGATGCTTTCTTCTAGTCTTTATCGTGGAGGAAGCAGGGCTGCAGCTTTTTAAAAATTCGTCACTGGCCAGCATTTATTGTTCATCCCTAATTACCCTGAAGAAGGTGATGGTGAGTTGCCGCCTTGAACCGCTGCAATCTGTGGTGAAGGTTCTCCCACAGTGCTGTTAGGGAGGGAGTTACAGGATTTTGAACCAGTGACGATGAAAGAACGGCGATATGTTTCCAAGTCAGGATGGTGCGTGGCTTGGAGGGGAACATGGAGGTGGTGATGTTCCCATGCGCCTGTTGCCCTTGTCCTTCCAGGTGGTAAAGGTCGCGGGTTTGGGAGGTGCTGCTGCAGAAGCCTTGGCGAGTTGCTGCAGGGCATCAATGGTGGAGGGAGTGAATGTTGAAAGTGGTGGATGGGGTGCCAATCAAATGGGAAGCATTGTCTGGGATGGTGTCAAGATTCTTGAGTGTTGTTGGCGCTGCACTCATCCAGGCGCCATATAAATCCAATTCTTTTTTTTGAATGAGGGATATGCCTGGACATGAGGTTACAGATTGTGGTGGAATACAATTCTGCTGCTGCTGCTGATGTCCCACAGCGCCTCATGGATGCCCAGTTTTGAGCTGCTAGATCTGTTCTGAATCTAACCCACTTAGCACAGTGGTAGTGCCACGCAACGCAATGGAGGGTGTTCGTCTCCACAATGACTGCGCAGTGGTCACTGCTACCAATGCTGTCATGAACAGATGCATCTGCGACAGGTAGATTGATGAGGGCGAGGTCAAGTAAGTTTTTCCTTCGTGTGGGTTCTCTCACCACCTGCTACAGGCCTAGTCTGGCAGCTATGTCCTTCAGGATTCAGTCAGTAGTGGTGCTACCGAGGCACTCTTGCTGATGGACACTGAAGTCCCACAACCAAAGTACATTCTGTGCCCTTGCTACTCTCAGTACTTCTTCCAAGTGATGTTCAACATGGAAGAGTACTGATTCATCAGCTGAGGGAGGGCAGTAGATGGTAATCAGCAGGCGGTTTCCTTGCCCATGCTTAACCTGAAGCCATGGGATTTCATGGGGTCCAGAGTCAATGTTGAGGACTCCCAGGGCCGTTCCCTCCAGACTGTATACCACTGTGCCTCCACCCCTGGTGGGTCTGTCCTGCTGTTGGGACAGGTCATACCCAAGAATGGTGATGGAGGAGTCTGAGACATTGGCTGAAAGGTATGATTCTGTGAGTATGACTATGTCTGGCTGTTGCCTGACTAGTCTGTGGGACAGTTCTCCCAATTTTAGCACAAGTTCCCAGTTTGATTTGTATCATATTTAACTTAAACCAAAGTTTATCTTGAATGACAAGAAATAATTGATGGCGTTGCTTTCCCTTTTTGTGTAATCATATTTAAAAGTTTTAAGCTGCCATCTTGGAGACGGAGATTAAATTGCTATATGAACACTATTGCCTAATATTGCTCACCTATGCACCTGAGGACTGGTCGGATGCAGTGGTGAAGAAAAATGGGCAGTCATTGATGATGCCTAGTTTCCAACCCCCTTGTTTTGGTTCTGGGGTTTTGCCCAAAAGGAGAGAAGGGTACCTATGATTACAGCAGGCACATGCATTAAAATTGAATGGAAGTGAGGGAGGAGAGATGTGGTGGAGCCTCCCAACCTATTTTCCTCTGGGTTAGATGCCCATTTGGAGGAGGACCCGAAGGAGCTGTTATTAGCCTTTGCACCTGGTCCCCTCAGAATTAACAGTCTGAGAGTGGCAGGCAGCAAGGTCATGAAGCCGAAAAAGTAAGTGGCCTTTTTTTTCATACAGGTACTCGTCAGACAATAGCTGGCGGCCTAAATTCGGGTTAGCTTTCTGCACTGGGCCACACTGAGGCGATTCTAATGACTTGAACCTGAAAATCCAGACATGGTCAGGAGAGGAAGATTGGACTCATATATTAAGAGAATGAAGCTGACATTTTGAATAAAGCTTGAAACCATGCCGCAGACGGTCTCCAGAGTGTTTTTTGTTCAAATAGGTGCCAAAGCTTAACATCTTTGAGTCTTCAGAACCTTGTGGAAGAGTTTTGATTTGTGAACCAATCAACTTAATTCATTGCCATCAAACAGAATAATTTATTTAAGGATTAGATTAATTCAAAGTAAGCTTTCTGAAAATGTGATATTAGTCCTTCTGGTGGTAGGGTATAGTGAAACAGAAATAGTACCTGTAGACGATGAATATCTTGGGGATCATTTTAATCTAACCTGCCTAATGGGAAAATAACGGGACCAAATTGGCACCCATTTTACACACCGCTCAATTTTATTTTCTATTGACATCAGTGAGGGACCTCCATGGTTGTTGGATTAGGGTAGCATTTGGTATTTACAGACAGGAGGTGTTTGGTGAGCAATGGCAATGTGTCCATTCAGAAATGGGCCGAGAGAACGGGGTAGGGATCAATGCCTTCTGCTGTCTTCCTTGCTTTAATTTCAATTTGTGCTTCAGTAGCAGTTTGTACTTCACTTGTTCTGTTGGGCCATGTCCCACAGATCATTCATCCACATAGTAGAGCTGCTTGGAGAAGAAGCTGGGTGTACCTGCAAAAATGATAAGGGGTGCCTTGCCTAACTTGCAATAGGACTGATAGGCATAATGTTGGGTCTAGCAGGGTGGAAAGACCAGCTGTGGTAGCCTCCAAGACTTCCTTCCAGAAGGGCTTGAGCCAGGGTAAATGTTTTGGAGCCTCCTTTATGGCCACAATTCTGCTAGCACTGGTCTGAAGGGGCTAGGTGGAATTTTTAGCATTTGGGTAGATTGAGGTATGGAGAGGAGTTATGAGCTGGCCCCATCTCCTAGAAGCCCTTTGCTGTAGAGGACCAATTTAAATAAGGTTTGTTGTGCTCTAGTTTTATGTACCATCTCTGCATCCTGAAGATAGTGTTAGATCTGACTCTAGTGGAAGAAATCTTGTGGGATGGTGTGATGTTTGGGGCATGATTTGGCTATTGTAGAGCAGCTTGCCTCCAGAATAAGGCTCTTGACACAAGTGCCTTCAAGGTATGGCATGACAGTCAATGGAGACAGCCAACAAAGCCTGAGTCACATTTGGTATGGTGCAGGCTTTCTCCTAGGTTGCCAGTGGTACTGTTCGGTGTTACAGAGCTTTAGCTGGTCTTTTCAGTGGCCTGAAAGCTAGAGGGTGCACAATGGATTTGGTTGTACAGCATATAGCTAAATTTCTAACCAGAGGTTTTGGAAGCAAGTCTTGTTTAAACAAAATATCTGTAGCTACATTGCCCAATATTTGTGTCAACATTCAGGAGATGCAGCCTGTTTTCCTTCTTAGATAGCTGCAACTATCACAGACATATCCTTGGGCGTCCCTCTGTCCATTGGAATTGGAAGTTGAGCTTGTCAAGACAGAGCTGCTATTTCGGATTTGGATGGGCACTGTCTAGAACAGTATGTAAGAAGGCATAAAGTATAAGCAAAAAACCCTGCAAACTTTGCTTCAGAGTTTGGAAGCTGTAATTTTAGCACACAGATGAAAACTCTTGGCATTCTAAAAAGTAGTTGAGAATCTGGAACGTATCTGTAATGACTTTCGATTGTGTGATATAATATTTTCGCATTTTTGATGGAAGGAACTAATTTGTTAGAATTGAATGGCTTTCACGAAAAAACAATTGATTGTTTGACTATTTCTCTGTATGTAATTGTAGCGAAGCAGCTGGTCCAGGAGAGTGGGCTGAATCCTGCCCTTCTACTACTGGGACCGTGGGGATAAAATTAAACTTTGGCAGGAGTGTGAAAAGCCGGTAGCGGATCGGCTGCCTGTTCTACACCCTGTCTGATTTTAATTTACATTACTTCAAAAGAAAGGAACTAGGCTGAACGTACAACGAGCAGTTAATTTGCTCCCAAGCATTTTGCGTCCCTGCTGAAGTTGAATTTTATCCCCTAAAATTAGAATCTAACCCAGAATGATTGGTGGTCATCTGCTGGATATGAGGGTACTAAATGAACTGAGCTTAGACCAATTTCAATCCCTTTACAAAATTTTCTATCAAAACATAAAACACTGGAAATATTCAGCAAGGTCAGGCAGCATCTGTGGAGTGAGAAACGGTTAACGATTTAGGTCGACTACCTTTCATCAGAACTGGAAAATATTAGAGAGGTAACAGGTTTTATTTTACAAAATATGCTTATTGTTTAGTAGTAATTGCCAGTAGTCCTCTAATTGACACTTTGTATGGGCTAGACTTTCCCCAAAGCCCTCACCGCCCGATTGCCGCCCAGAAAAGACTGCTAAGCTTCATCAATTAACGCCAGTGAAACTTTCCATTAATGAGGTAAGTAAAACCACCCAGCGAGAAAATGGTTCTTAGACCAAGATTCTCAGCGGTTTTTGGGCGGTTACAGCTGAAACTAGCGAGAACGGGCGGTTCTTAAAATGTTTTTAAAAATTTAATCCGAGGCTGCGGTTGGGCGTAGAGAGGGGGGAAAACTTTTAAAATATTTTTTCACCCTAAAAAAAAATAAAGTTAAAAAACATTCCCAAGACAGTTTTAAAGCTAATCACCATTTTACAATTAAAAAAAATAAAGAACCTTTAACTTACTATCGTGGAGTATTACAAGATACTCAACAGAAGCCTGTTTTGGAGAAAAGAATTGTTTATTATAAACTATTCGATTGAGGGAGAAACAGCTTCTGCACGAGTTCAGTAACTTGGTGACCCAAACCAGCCGTTCTCTCCGAACAATCTTGGGTTACTGTTTTTATACAGTCAAAATACATACAAAATCATGAAGTTCCACGCGGAGGCTTTCCATTTGTTGTTTCCCTGCCACATCACCATCTTTTCACCTGCCTACTATAATTAATTGGTTAATACAATTATATTGACAGCAAACTTCGTTACCTCCACTGTGCGCCGTTTATCTGATAAGTTATGTGCCACATCATTCCTGTGAACTCTTCTTCTCTTGGCCTAACCGCTTTCAACCAATTGGGATGTTTTTCAATCGTCTTTTGTTTCCCGTAATCTCTTACCACCCCATGTGACCTAGCCTTGGAGTGTATTTTTCCCAACTGTCTGCTTTATATTGAGATAAAATTATCTATCTTCCTGAGAGTTCTTTGATCTCAGCTATGACACTTTCTAAGGAGAATTCATTTGCTTTGCTCTTTGTTCTAGCCTTGATAACAGCATACCGATTAATGAGTGCAGAGGTAGCACAGCATTCTGTTCTCAGAGTGTCGATTTCAGTAACACATGTCATTTCTGTCTTTTCTGTAAACCTCGCTTATGGTTTTAACTTTACTTGATTAATTTCCCTCTGATTAATTAGGTTCCCTCTACTAAACATTTTTTTTTCTACACTTACCTTTCTTTGCAGAGTACTCACCTACCGCCCTGTTTCAGGCTGCTTCCCATCGGCGGTTCCCTCGGCGATCTGGACGGGCTTCTGTTGAGGCCAAACTTACGCCCTGGCGCTTCTCTCGGCGGTGCACACGTCCATGTCGACGGTTTTGCTCCCGGCGGTCATTTCGCGATCTGGGTGGTCCCATTCAAAAGGTAAGGGGGAAACTTTCGTTGGGTGGTTTCGCTCAGAAAAACAGCTGTACCCCCGCTGAGAAAACCGCCGAAAATGAAGGCGTAAGTCTCCCCCTATATCCCCCTCCCTTTGATCCACCATTGGTGGCAGAGCCTTCAACCATCTTGACGTTAAAGACCCTAGATAAAAGTACATTGCAAATTTGCCATAAGAACAATTTGGCAAATGGAAAAATAGTGATTGCAGCAGTAGGAATTGATCTTCTGAGATTGCAGTTAGCTGGGTTTCAAAAGTGGGAATATTCCATCGTCCTCAAATTTAATACTGGACAACGACAGACTATTTAACAGTTTGAATATTAATCAAAATTCAGCTTATGAGATTCTCTACATTAACCTTTACATTTTAGCATTAAATGTGTTAACAGCTATGTTTTACCTTTTACTTTGCATGGTAATACTACCTTGTGTGGATTTCTCATCACTGCTCTCATTAAATAGGTGCTGTCATTAATGTGATTGCTGTAAAAATCAATTAAGTTAGGCACTACCTTTTCACTTCATTGGATGTAACTCTTTGGGGAGGGAACCTATCTGATAGCTTAATTTCAGAAATGTTCCTTTTTTACCAACTCCATTTGAGAATGCCAATATGAGGAACAAGTTTAACAGAACCAACAGACCATGCCCAAGCAAAACTCCATTGAAAGACTCAAAATTGTCCAAAGGCACAAGCACTTGCTCTCACTCAAACCAAATCCTAAAACTGTCTCTGAAGGACCAAACTGCTGATATACAAATACTCACTTCTCTCAATTACATCTGCCTCAACCACATTCATGTTCCATTCTGGTTGGATCCAATAAATGGAGATTAGTATGTCTTGTGCTGTCAGCCCATTACCACACCAGAGAGAGTGTTTCAAAAGTATGCTGTTCCAATGGCTGACAAGTCTTGTGCTGATATTTATCTTGGGAGAAGAGTGAAGTGTTTGCACAAGCGGAAATTTATTTCAATCCAGGTATAGTGGGGGCCTAGGTACTTTTGCTGTTTAAGTCGTGAGCCATTTATTTTGTTAAAGTACGACATTTAATTTTTCTTGTTCCTCTTGCTAGATCTTCCTTATACAGTAATCAGGCTTACTATTAATTAGTGTCTGTTGTGTAGAAAAATGTCCCAAAATGCTTCAGAGCAAAATAAGAGTTGGTGCTAAGCTTTTGTGAGATGATTGGAAGAGATGACCAACAGCTTGGTTGAAGAGATGGGTGTTAAGAAGGCTTTTAAAGGTAGGGAGGAAGGTCCTGAAAGTAAGATAAAGGTGGCTGCAGGCTCTGTAACTGATGGAGGAGCTAAGAGATAGGGTGGGGGGTGCAGTTCATTAGGAGACCAGAACTACTGGGTCAGAAGACGTCGCCTAAGACAAGAAGGCTGTAGAGTCAGGATGAGGTGTGGCCATGGAAATGTTTTGTCGATGAGGATAAGGATATGGTGTTCAGAGAGAGATGGGTGTCCTCCTGCAAGAAACACGGAAAGCTAGCATGGTACAGCAAGCAATAAGGAAGGCAAATGGCATGTTGGCCTCTATTGCAAAGGGGTTACATAAGAACATAAGAAATAGGAGTGGGGGTAGGCCATTTGGCCCCTTGAGCTTGCTCTGCTACTCAATGAGATCATGGTTGATTTTCTACCTTAACTCCATTTGCCTGCACTATCCCCATATCCTATATCCTGATTCCCTTAATATCCAAAATCTATTGATCTCTGTCTTGAATATACTCAACAACTGAGCTTCCACAATCCTCTGAGTGAAGAAATTTCTCCTCATTGCAGTCCTAAATGGCCACCCCTTATCCTGAGACTGTGACTCCTGGGTTCTAGATTTCCCAGCCAGGGGAAATATCCTCCCTGTGTCTACCCTGTCAAGCCCTGTAAGAATTGTGTATGGTTCAATGAGATCACCTTTCATTCTTTTAAACTCTAGAGAATATAGGCCTAGTCTACTCAATCCTCATAGGACAATCCCCCATCCCAGGATTCAGTCTGGTGAACTTTCATTGCATTCCCTCAATGCAAGTGTATCCTTCCTTAGGTAAGGAGACCAAAACTGTACACAATACTCCAGGGGTTGGAGTATAAGGGTAAGGAAGTTATGCTACAATTGTTCATGGTCGTGGTAAGACCACACCTGGAGTACTGTGCACAGTTTTGGTCTCCTTATCTCAGGAAGGATATTCTTGCCTTGAAAGGAGTACAACAAAGGTACACTAGATTGATTCCTGGGATGAGAGGGCTGTCTTATGATGAAAGATTGTGTAGAATGGGACTGAACTCTCTGGAGTTTAGAAGAATGAGAGGTGATCTCATTGAAACACAAGATTTTGAAGGGGATTGACAGGGTACATGCTGAGAGGTTGTTTCCCCTGGCTGGAATGTCTAGAACTAGGGGGCATAGTTGCGCGATAAGGATTAAGCCATTTAAGACCGAGATGAAGAGAAAGTTCTTAACTCAGAGGGTTGTGAATCTTTGGAATTCTCTGCCTCAGAGGGCCATGGATGCTGAGTCTTTGAGTATATGCAAGACAGAGATAGATAGATTTTTCGAGTCATGGGGAATCAAGGGATATGGAGATCGGGCAGGAAAGTGGAGTTGAGGTCGATGATCAGCCATGGTCTTATTGAATGGTGGAGCAGGCTCGAGAGGCCATATGGCCTATTCCTGCTCCTATTTCTTATGTTCTTGTGATATGAAATTGTATCCTTTGATAGACAGAAGAGTCAATGTAGGCCAGCAAAGACTGGTAGAGATGAAGGAGTGGGGCTTAGTGGATGACAGATTGTGGTCAGTAGAACAATTTGGAATTAATGGAAGTGGGGATTTCTGACAAGGAGGGAGCTGGCGAAATTAAGTTTAGAAGTGACAAAGACATGGATAAGGGTGTTTTGACAGCAGGACTTTAAGGTAGGTGCAGAGACTAGAACGTCTCAAGCAGTGGTCTTCAGTACATGAAACTCTTTTGAGTTAACCTGCAAAAACATAAAACATGTATCCGTGCCACCCGACCTGGATGACACACACAAGACATTTACAAGGCCCCTTTTTTATTTATTTTTTTGTGTTTTTTTTTTGGGGCACTAAAATCAAATTTTTCCTTTTTCCAGTGCCCCCTATAAAAGGAGAGGGGGACACTAAAAGCACCGGCAATTAAAACAAATTAAACTTTAAAACGTAAAATCAAATTAAAATTTGGTTGCCGGGCGTGATGATGCACTCCAGTCCCTCCGGTGCCCACCTCTCGCGGAAGGCCGCGAGCGTACCGGTGGACACCGCGTGCTCCATCTCCAAGGACACCCTGGATCGGATGTAAGAGCGGAAGAGAGGCAGGCAGTCAGGTTGAACGACCCCCTCGACCGCCCGCTGCCTGGACCGGCTGATGGCACCCTTGGCCGTGCCCAGGAGCAGTCCTACGAGGAGGCCCTCGGACCTACCCGCTCCCCTCCGCACAGGGTGCCCAAAGATCAGGAGAGTGGGACTGAAGTGCAGCCAGAATTTCAGGAGCAGCCCCTTCAAATAGTGGAACAGGGGCTGCAACCTTGTGCATTCAATAAAAACATGGAACACGGACTCCTCCAGACCGCAGAAATTGCAGGCGGCCTGGGAGTCCGTGAACCGGCTTAAAAATTTGTTGCACGGCACTGCTCCGTGCACCACCCTCCAGGCCAAGTCCCCGATGAATAGTGGGAGGACCCCTGCGTAGAGTGCCCTCCATCGGGAACCCCCGCCTCCTCCGGACGGCAAGATGGTACGCCATGGCGTGTCCGGACGGCCGGCGAGGATGGCAAAGTTGAGGGTGTGCAGGAGCAGCCCGTACAGGAAACCCCTCCGCGCGGAACTGAAAGGCACGGAGGGGATTTCCCCGAGGCGGCTCAAGTTGTGAGGCGCCGGCCCCCGAGGGAGGTTCCGGGGTTTGGCGCCGATGAGGAATTCCGTCCGGACGGGGGTCAGTTCGGACGGGATCTCCCCACGTGCTTGAGCCTCCTCGATACACCTAACGGAGTCAGGGCCCAGAGCTGTTTTTAGCGACTCGATGGCATCGGCCGCGCGGCGGACGTTGGCAGAATTTAGGCGCCGCGCCAGCGTGACTGGCGCCATCCAGCCCGCTCCTCCGCCATCGAGCAGGTCCCTGACCCTGGTCACCTCACCAGCCACAGCCCTCTCTTCCGACCGCCACATGAAGCCTCGGCCGTGGAGGTACGGATTCCCGAGCAGCGGTTCCTGCAGGACGGCCGCCACTCCAGCCGGCGGAGAGCTGCGCTTGGTGGAGACTTTGTTCCAGACCCTGATGAGTTCCCTGTAAAAGACAGGCAGCTCCCGGAGGGCGGTCCTGGCACCCCCCAAGTTTCTTCAGTACATGAATCCCAAAAAGTTAGTTTGCAGGTGCAGCAGGTAATCAGGAAGGCGAATGGAATGTTGGCCTTCATTGTGAGAGAGATGGAGTACAAAAGCAGGGAGGTCCTGTTGCAACTGTATAAGGTATTGGTGAGGCCGCACCTGGAGTACTGCGTGCAGTTTTGGCCACCTTACTTAAGGAAGGATATACTAGCTTTGGAGGGGGTACAGAGACAATTCACTAGATTAATTCCGGAGATGATAGATTGAGTAGACTGGGTCTTTACTCGTTGGAGTTCAGAAGGATGAGGTGATCTTATAGAAACATTTAAAATAATGAAAAGGATAGACAAGATAGAGGCAGAGAGGTTGTTTCCAATGGTCGGGGCGACTAGAACTAGGGGGCACAGCCTCAAAATACGGGGTAGCCAATTTAAAACTGAGTTGAGAAGGAATTTCTTCTCCCAGAGGATTGTGAATCTGTGGAATTCTCTGCCCAAGGAAGCAGTTGAGGCTAGCTCATTGAATGTATTCAAGTCACAGATAGATAGATTTTTAATCAATAAAGGAATTAAGGGTTACGGGGAGCGGGCGCGTAAGTGGAGCTGAGTCCACGGCCAGATCAGCCATGATCTTGTTGAATGGCGGAGCAGGCTCGAGGGGCTAGATGGCCTACTCCTGTTCCTAATTCTTATGTTCTTATGTACCTGTCTGCTCCGAGGTATATTGGACAGGCTATTAAATGTCTCTCCTTTCCTCTGGGGGAGGAAGCTGGCCTCCTTAAGATACTCAAAACTTGCCATGTAAGGAATGATGGATGTAAACTTGTGTCTCAACATTCCTTGTGGATTGAATTGAACCATTGTGCACTAAGCTGCCAACTCATTGAACCATAACTTTTTCTATCTCATTGTTTGCCAATTTACTCCTTTCTGGGTAATGATTCCACTGATGCCTGTACCCTGTCGTACCTTACCTGTGTGATCATTCTATACGTGTGAAGTCATAAAGTTGTACATTGTTATGCAATTCAATATATGGAGCATCAACACTGACCAGAATCCTGTCCTCAAGACATACATGCTCATATCTTGCAGGAGTCACTGGAGAGTGATTAGGAGTGGGAACTCTCCCGAACACAGATCCTGAGGCTAATTCTGTGCCTGTTTAGTTGCTTGGCTGAGAGCTTAGTCAGTATAGATTGTGATCAAACCTGGGAGCTTATTAGGTTATGTGGCTAACCAGCTGAGCTATCTGGAGAACGAATGCGGACTTTAAAAATATATACGCACATATGTCTTCAAAATAAAACATGATTATTATAATAATAAAATGGTTTATTCCAGAGTTATAGATATCATTCTATGTCATCATAATTGGTTTAATAACAATATTTCAGAGAGAAGACTATCTTAGCTACACAGTTGATATCCAATTTCTTTCCTGTAAAATATTACTGTAATTTATAAAATATTACAATTATGACTCCTTTTAGATACCAGGAACTTCTCTATTCTCTTTAGACACCAGTTAAATTCTAAAGGGGCAAGGTGTGTTAGAAAGACAAGCCTGAAGGCTCTGTAACTCAATGCAAGGAGTATTCGGAATAAAGTGGATGAATTAACTTGCGCAGATAGCAGTTAACGGTCATGATGTAATTGGCATCAGGGAGACATGGCTCCAGGGTGACCAAGGCTGGAAACTCAACATCCAGGGGTATTCAACCTTTAGGAAGGTTAGACAGAAAGAAAAAGGAGGCGGGGTGGCATTGCTGGTTAAAGAGGAAATTAATGCAATAGTAAGAAAGGTCATTAGCTTGGATGATGTGGAATCGGTATAGGTGGAGCTACGGAATACCAAAGGGCAGAAAATGCTAGTGGGAGTTGTGTACAGAGCACCAAACAGTAGTAGTGAGGTTGGGGACAGCATTAAACACAAAATTAGGGGTGCATACTATAAAGGTACAGCAGTTATCATGGGTGACTTTAATCTACATATTGATTGGGCTAACCAAACTGGTAGCAATGCGGTGGAGGAGGATTTCCTGGAGTGTTTTCTAGACCAATATGTCAAGGAACCAACTAGGGAGCTGGCCATCCTAGACTGGGTGATGTGAAATGAGAAAGGCCTAATTAGCAATCTTGTTGTGGGAGGCCCCTTGGGGAAGAATGACCATAACATGGTAAAATTCTATATTAAGATGGAGAGTGACAACAGTGAATTCAGAAACTAGGGTCCTGAACTTAAGGAAAGGTAACTTCGATGGTTTGAGGCATGAATTGGCTAGAATAGACTGGCAAATGATACTTAAAAGGTTGACGGTGGATAGGCAATGGCAAACATTTAAAGATCACATGGATGAACTTCAGCAATTGTACATCCCTGTCTGGAGTAAAAATAAAACGGGGAAGGTGGCTCAACCATGGCTAACAAGGGAAATTAAGGATAGTGTTAAATCCAAGGAAGAGGCATATAAATTGACCAGAAAAAGCAACAAACCTGAGGACTGGGAGAAATTTATAATTCAGCAGAGGAGGACAAAGGGTTTAATTAAGAGGGGGGAAATAGAGCACGAGAAGAAGCTTGCCGATAACATAAAAACTGACTGCAAAAGCTTCTGTAGATATATGAAGAGAAAAAGATTAGTGAAGACAAATGTAGGTCTCTTGCAGTCGGATTCAGGAGAATTTATAATGGGGAACAAAGAAATGGCAGACCAATTGAACAAATACTTTGGTTCTGTCTTCACGAAGGAAGATACAAATAACCTTCCGGAAGTAATGGGGACCGAGGGTCTAGTGAGAAGGAGGAACTGAAGGATATCCTTATTAGGTGGGAAATTGTGTTAGGGAAATTGATGGGATTGAAGGCCGATAAATCCCCGGGGCCTGATAGTCTGCATCCCAGAATACTTAAGGACGTGGCCCTAGAAATAGTGGACGCATTGGTGATCATTTTCCAACAGTCTGATCGACTCTGGATCATTCCCTATGGACTGGAGGGTAGCTAATGTAACAACACTTTTTAAAAAGGGAGGGAGAGAGAAAACAGGTAATTATAGACCAGTTAGCCTAACATCAGTAGTGGGGAAAATGTTAGAATCAATTATTAAGGATGAAATAGCAGCGCATTTGGAAAGCAGTGACAGGATCGGTCCAAGTCAGCATGGATTTATGAAGGGGAAATCATGCTTGACAAACCTTCTGGAATTTTTTGAGGATGTAACTAGTAGAGTGGACAAGGGAGAACCAGTGGATGTGGTGTATTTGGACTTTCAAAAGGCTTTTGACAAGGTCGCACACAAGAGATTGGTGTGCAAAATCAAAGCACGTGGTATTGGGGATAATATACTGATGTGGATAGAGAACTGGTTGGTAGACAGGAAGCAGAGAGTCGGGATAAACGGGTCCTTTTCAAAATGGAAGGCAGTGACTAGTGCAGTGCCGCAGGACCCCAGCTTGCAGTATCTAGTCTGACTCCTTATCCAAGACATAACAGTAATATCTCCAAGTTTGCAGATGACACTAAACTGGTTGGCAGTGTGAGCTGTGAGCGGGATGCTAAGAGGCTGCAGGGTGACTTGGACAGGTTAGGTGAGTGGGCAAATGCATGGCACATGCAGTATAATGTGGATAAATATGAGGTTATCCACCTTGTGGGCAAAAATGTGAAGACAGAATATTATCTGAATGGCGGCAGATTAGGAAAAGGGGAGGTGCAATGAGACCTCGGTGTCATGGTTCGTCAGTCATTGAAAGTTGGCATACAGGTACAGCAGGTGGTGAAGAAGGCAAATGGTATGTTGACCTTTATAGCTAGGGGATTTGAGTATAGGAGCAGGGAGGTCTTTCTGCAGTTGTACAGGGCCTTGGTGAGGCCTCACCTGGAATATTGTGTCCAGTTTTGGTCTCCTAATCTGAGGAAGGACGTTCTTGCTATTGATGGAGTGCAGCGAAGGTTCACCAGACTGACTCCTGGGATGGCTGGACTGACATATGAGGAGAGACTGGATCAACTGGGCCTTTATACATTGTAGTTTAGAAGGATGAGAGGGGATCTCATAGAAACATATAAGATTCTGATGGGACAGGACAGGTTAGATGCAGATAGAATGTTCCCGATGTTGGGGAAGTCCAGAACCAGGGGACACAGTCTTAGGATAAGGGATAGGCCATTTAGGACTGAGATGAGGAGAAACTTCTTCACTCAGAGAGTTGTTAACCTGTGGAATTCCCTACCGCAGAGAGTTGTTGATGTCAGTTCATTGGATATATTCAAGAGGGAGTTAGATATAGCCCTTACGGCTAAGGGGATCAAGGGGTATGGAGAGAAAGCAGGAAAGGGGTACTGAGGTGAATGATCAGCCATGATCTTATTGAATGGTGGTGCAGGCTTGAAGGGCCGAATGGCCTACTCCTGCACCTATTTTCTAGGCTTCTATGTTTCTAAAGTTTCCTGTTCTAGTACCTGACGAGCAATTTGTTCCGTATCTAATCATAATTTTCCTGAAGAAACTTTTGTCGAAATTGCCTATTCATCTGTTTTCCTTAATCTTTCTCTCCTTGTTCTGGAATTCTGCATGAAAACATATCAAATCTTGACCTTGACGATACTTTTCAGGTCTCTACTTAGTCTTTTGTTTTTGAGAGGAAAGTCCTTTGTACAAATTGCCCTTCACCGTTCAGTCCATTACGTCCTGGTATTAATCTTCTTGTCTTCTGCTGCATCCTCTCCAATAATGTAATTATGAAGTAGGGGAATAGGAACTGGCCCATTACAGTCTAAACTGAAACTCAACATTGGTGTAATTGACATGCATTTTCAGCCTTTGGCAGAATAGCTGGCTTCAAGGGAATAAAAGCATCGATGCTAATTTCAACAAAGTTACAACATAACTTAAGCAGTCACAGCTTTGGAAGGGGGATGCTGGATTTAGATGGAAATGGTGCATCTAACTAGTAGGGCAACATTATTGTTATACAGGGAGTGGAAACAAATGGCAAGTATCAAACTCCTGGGGGAAAATGGAAAGGATCATTTATTTATGCTGGGTGCAGACTGCCTCCATTTCTGCATTAGCTTAGTGGGAGGTGCCCATGTTTTTTTAATTCACTCTGCCCTCCTCTCAATAGACATTATTATATTTTGCAAGAGCAAAATGTTCCAAGTCAATGTTGGAAAAAAGGATTTAAACAGCAAGTGTGATTGGCCTCTAGGAGAATCAAGAGTACATTTTATGCTGACATACTCGAGACACAGCTTTGTGAAAGGGAGTGCATGTCAAGAATTCGGGTATGAATTCAGCATGTCCAATTCACAGCCTGCACAATTTTCCATTCATTATATGGATGGAAAATTATGTTGGCCATGAATCAGGATTATGGATCTCCATGTCCAAATTCCCAATGTGCCCTCCTGTCTCGTGAAGCTCTGTATTAGGAGCGCTAATTTACAAATTTATTCTGGATTTTTGGGATCCAATTTCTTTATCAGTTTTTCCTTGTTCTTAAACACTAAAAATAAAACATTGGCAAACTAAAGTAATGTTTTTTATTCTGAGAATAACCTAAATATTTGAATACTCATAGGAACATTCTAGCAAAAGTGCCATTATGGGCAACATTTGTGATAAATTAGATCTTTTGTTTCAGATTTGTATCTGCTGTAAATAGCTACTCTGATTCAGTGGTTCAGTCAATTCCTTACGTGGTCTGGTCGCCTGCAACGAATGGATGGACAGATTAATGCTTAGGTCCCACCAAATATGGGGTCTCTGCCCAAGGCTCTGTGCAAATATGTTTCATTTCCTTCATTACTAATGCAGTGTGTAAACATTCTATGAGCATTTACTATTTGTATTTTAATGGAACGGGAGGGGTTTTGTGTGTGGAGCGTGCGAATGGTCCCTGAATGTTCTTGGAGCCCAGGGTCCCAAAAATTTTTAATGTAGCTCTGATATTTGTGAAATTGACTCCCACTGTCCTATATCTACTCCCAAAGTAGCAGGACTTGGGAATATAACAGTGAAACTCCCTGGTGTTCTAGATTGGATCTCCTCCTCATACATGTGTGCTCTGTCAATCTCTCTGAAGGCCATCCAAGTTAACAATGGGCGACATTGATACAAGTACGGAATGTGAGCACTAGCCCATCTACCTTAACAGCATAATCTATCTGAACCCAGTCCTACCACCCAAAATTTTCTGACATGGGTGCCATTTACTCCTAAATGTTTAGAAATTGGTGCAGAGCTCCAGAGGTTTGCTGATTGCATGCAATTTTCTATGGTTAGCTTATTATCATAATTATCCATAATTCCATTTGGGGTAAATTTGGATGTGTGGAAGGAAGTGACCTAGGAGTTGGACCAGACAATTGAAGGGTAGGTGAAATTTTAATTAATACAGACATTTAGAGGAAGTGGGAAAACTAGGACCAAAACTCTTGCAGCTTAGGGAAGGCCGAAAAGACATTTAAACCCATGGCTGAATGGGTTGAGGGCTAAGAAATGAACAGGGAAAAAATGAAGTGAAAGGTAACCCAATGTACAGGCATGCGTCAGGAGGCAAGTGATGAAGCAGTCCAGCACCTGATTTTCTGTTTGAGGATGGTGAGGTGTCGATGATACTGCATGAGATAGTTGTGCGGAGGATGGCTGTGTTTTCCACCGCAGGGCACTATCCCCATAGTTCAAACTTGCAGCATATCTGGAAGGGGGGATGGGATACAGGGTCGAGTCACAGCTAACTTACTATCACTGGCTGTGCTAGTCCTGTGCTGCATGTTAGATGCAAGGTGTCCTTGCATTGGATGGGACATCGCTGTATCTGGCTGCCTCCTGATCTGGAGTCTCCACAGTCATTGCCGGGAAGCATGTCCAGGCCTGCAGATATAGTTGGGGACACTTTGGCAATCAGGCTTTGTTGCTCTTGAAAACCTGGAATTTGTTTTTTCATGCAGTATCACTTAAAGCATATTATACTGTGATTTGAGGTATTTCTGAATAACCATTATTGTTAGCCAAGTCATCTGCAAGAAGCTCAGATAGAGGGCGATGCCTGTGAATGGTACACTTGTAGTGCTATTGGTGGTGAGGGGAGGAAGCAGCAAAGGCTCATTCATGACAACAGAAAGAGAAAACAATGAAGGGCCATAAAACTGTTAACTGCATCTTTTTGCTTAGGCCTTTAAATGAACTTGGGTTGTGTAAGGGTTTCTGATACTAGTCCCTTGTTACACACAGTTCTTTGGCTTCAGGATTTATAAGAACAAAATAGGGTTTTGGCTCAACTGTAGACTCGTTCGTTTATTAAACATACACACAATTACCTCCCCAGTATCAATCCCTACGATTTAGATTAGAATAACAAAACTCAAAATACAAACCACTGCACAAGGGTAATTTGCATTGACACAATATGACACAGTTAAACCCATTCAACTGTTACATATAAAATTCAGATTAAATTAAGGCGGAGATAGACAGATTTTTGAGCAATAAGGGAGTAAAGAGTTATGGCGAGCAGGCAGGGAAGTGGAGGTGAGTACACGATCAGATCAGCCATGATCTTATTGAATGGCGGAGCAGGCTTGAGGGGCCAAATGGCCTACTTCTGCTGCTATTTCTTATGTTCTTAAAACCCTTTTTATGATTGACTGAAACATACAATCACCCACTCTTCGGTTGTTTTCTGATGTTGATTGTAGGCCTGAACCGTAGTTACCAGCTTGCGTCCTTCTTGTCGACTGTCCAAACACTCTTCCCTCTTCGAAGTGGCTCTTCTTTATACAAAATCCAACTTGCAATATCTTGAAACAGATTTCCTGTTGCCCTCATGTGAACATGATGGCAGTATTAAATGTAGAAATACTCTTGATGCTAATTGACCCTCGTTTAGGGTCATTGTCGATGATTACCTTGACCACAGCCTGTCTGTATGATTGGTCTTTCTGACAATGCAACCTTCCCAAGGTGACTGCATGTGCAGATGTTGATTTCTAGTAGCATTCGTATTCAAATGGATCATGGATCCGGCCAATTGTCTGGGCCTACACTGATACCAGCCTGTCTGGGGCCATGGTCCGCAGTACAGTCTTTTAACAATGCAACCCCTGAAGGTAAATGAACGTGTGAATATTCTTGTATCTTTTCCAGACAGAAAACATTCCTATAGCAATCTGTGCCATTGTGGATTGTCCAGTCTTTTGAGAGTTTGTGGTTTTCAGCTGCAATTTCTGAATTAACCCCTTACTGTCCAGTTTCTTTTACGGGCTGTAATGCAGTTCTGAATTTTTATAGTTCATAGTCCAATTTTTACCATTGTGGGGCGGGGGGGGCAGAGGGAGGAATGGATCCTACAGTTGACAGCTGATCCGGTAACACCCCTGGATACCCAGATTTCATTTGGTGCAAACATCGCGCAAGAGAAAAAGCATGCAGGAGGAAATTATGTAATTCCCTGATTTCTGTATTAAAATGAGCTCCCATATGTTTCAGATTGGAGTTTCCTTTCCCAGTTTTCTGGCCCAGATATGCATGTGCAACACGCAGTCTGTAAACTGGATGAACCTGATTATAAAATCTAGGCTATGGTCTTTATAATTTAAGTTTTACAAAGGTTATAGCTACATAAGAAAATTCAAGGATTGGAAAAGGCCACTCAGCTTATCATCTAACTGCATTTTTAACTCTTCTGTTTCATCATACGCAGTCCCACGAATCGAGGATGACTTGCTTCCACGTCAAAAATTTCACAGGTGTTTCAATGATGGACCTAAAATTCCAGGTCCGAATTGTTGTGTATCTGTAAAGCATGCACTCCCATGTTCCGCCACCAGGGAGTGTATCCCCTGAAGTCCCAAGGAATCCGAGCATCCCTTAGGAGCACTGTATATAAGCCGGCCCCTAACGCCTGTTCCACACTCTGGAGTGTCTTAATAAAGACTGAGGTCACTGTTACTTTAACCTCCCTGTATGCAGTCTTATCTGTGTTAGGAACACAATAACTGGCGATGATTATACGAATCCAACGCAAAGATGCAGCAAACTGTGGCCATCCTGGAGAAGTTCTTGGAGGGTGAGGACTGGGAAGCCTATGTTGAACGGCTAGACCAGTAATTTGTAGCCAATGAGCTGGATGGAGAAGGAAGCGCTGCAAAAAGGAGCTGCTCCTCACGGTCTGTGGGGCACCGACCTACAGCCTCATGAAGAATCTTCTGGCTCCGGTGAAACCCACAGATAAGTCATATGAGGAGCTGTGTACACTGGTTCGGGAGCATCTTAACCTGAGGGAGAGCGTGCTGATGGCGAGGTATCAGTTCTACATGTGCCAGCGATCTGAAGGTCAGGAAGTGGCAAGCTATGTCGCCGAGCTAAGGCGACATGCAGGACAATGTGAGTTTGATGGCTACCTGGAGCAAATGCTCAGAGACTTTTTTGTACTGGGCATTGGCCATGAGACCATCCTACGAAAACTTTTGACTGCAGAGACACCGACCCTCAGTAAGGCCATTGCGATAGCACAGGCGTTTATGTCCACCAGTGATAACACCAAACAAATCTCTCAGCACACAAGTGCTAGCAATGTTCATAAAGTAACTGGAACTGTGCTTGCGAGCAGAAATGTACAGGGCAGAAACCACGAATCTGCAACTGCCAGCAGGCCTCAGGTGACCCAGATGACTCAGAGTCTGCAACAAAGGATGAATGCAAGGTAATTCGCAACTTGTTGGTGTTGTGGAGGCTTCCATTCAGCCTATTCATACTGCTTCAAAGGGTATATTTGCAAGAGTAGTGGAACAATGGGGCACCTCCAACGAGCTTACAGACGAGCTGCAAGCTCTGCAAAACCTGCTAACCACCACGTGGCAGAGGAAGATCAGTCCATGGTGGATCAAAGCAATTTCGAGCCTCAGAGAGAGGAGGCAGATGCTGAAGTACATGGGGTGCACACATTTTCGACGAAATGTCCACCTTTAATGCTAAATGAAAAATTGAATGGCTTACCCGTAGCCATGGAACTGGACACTGGCGCCAGCCAATCCATCATGAGTAAAAAGATGTTTGATTGTGATGCAACAAGGCACTCAGACCAGCCCTGACGCCATCCACACGAAACTGAGAACGTACACCAAAGAGCTTATCACTGTCCTGGGCAGCGCCATGGTCAAGGTCACCTACGAGGGCACGGTGCACGAACTGCCACTCTGGATTGTCCCAGGCGATGGCCCCACACTGCTTGGAAGGAGCTGGCTGGGCAAAATCTGGTGGAACTGGGGTGACATCTGAGCGTTATCACATGTCGATAACATAGAAACATAGAAAATAGGTGCAGGAGTAGGCCATTCGGCCCTTCTAGCCTGCACCGCCATTCAATGAGTTCATGGCTGAACATGCAACTTCAGTACCCCATTCCTGCTTTCTCACCATACCCCTTGATTCCCCTAGTAGTAAGGACTTCATCTAACTCCTTTTTGAATATATTTAGTGAATTGGCCTCAACAACTTTCTGTGGTAGAGAATTCCACAGGTTCACCACTCTCTGGGTGAAGAAATTCCTCCTCATCTCGGTCCTAAATGGCTTCCCCCTTATCCTTAGACTGTGTCCCCTGGTTCTGGACTTCCCCAACATTGGGAACATTCTTCCTGCATCTAACCTGTCTAACCCCGTCAGAATTTTAAACGTTTCTATGAGATCCCCTCTCATTCTTCTGAACTCCAGTGAATACAAACCCAGTTGATCCAGTCTTTCTTGATAGGTCAGTCCCGCCATCCCGGGAATCAGTCTGGTGAACCTTCGCTGCACTCCCTCAATAGCAAGAATGTCCTTCCTCAGGTTAGGAGACCAAAACTGTACACAATACTCCAGGTGTGGCCTCACCAAGGCCCTGTAAAATTGTAGCAACACCTCCCTGTCCTTGTACTCAAATCCCCTCGCTATGAAGGCCAACATGCCATTTGCTTTCTTAACCGCCTGCTGTACCTGCATGCCAACCTTCAATGACTGATGTACCATGACACCCAGGTCTCTTTGCACCTCCCCTTTTCCTAATCTGTCACCATTCAGATAATAGTCTGTCTCTCTGTTTTTACCACCAAAGTGGATAACCTCACATTTATCCACATTATACTTCATCTGCCATGCATTTGCCCACTCACCTAACCTATCCAAGTCGCTCTGCAGCCTCATAGAATCCTCCTTGCAGCTCACATTGCCACCCAACTTAGTGTCATCCGCAAATTTAGAGATACTACATTTAATCCCCTCGTCTAAATCATTAATGTACAGTGTAAACAGCTGTGGCCCCAGCACAGAACCTTGCGGTACCCCACTAGTCACTGCCTGCCATTCTGAAAAGTCCCCATTTACTCCTACTCTTTGCTTCCTGTCTGACAACCAGTTCTCAATCCATGTCAGCACACTACCCCCAATCCCATGTGCTTTAACTTTGCACATTAATCTCTTGTGTGGGACCTTGTCGAAAGCCTTCTGAAAGTCCAAATATACCACATCAACTGGTTCTCCCTTGTCCACTCTACTGGAAACATCCTCAAAAAATTCCAGAAGATTTGTCAAGCATGATTTCCCTTTCACAAATCCATGCTGACTTGGACCTATCATATTACCTCTTTCCAAATGCAATGCTATGACATCCTTAATAATTGATTCCATCATTTTACCCACTACCGATGTCAGGCTGACCGGTCTGAAATTACCTGTTTTCTCTCTCCCTCCTTTTTTAAAAAGTGGGGTTACATTGGCTACCCTCCACTCCATAGGAACTGATCCAGAGTCAATGGAATGTTGGAAAATGACTGTCAATGCATCCACTATTTCCAAGGCCACCTCCTTAAGTACTCTGGGATGCAGTCCATCAGGCCCTGGGGATTTATTGGCCTTCAATCCCATCAATTTCCCCAACACAATTTCCCGACTAATAAGGATTTCCCTCAGTTCCTCCTCCTTACTAGATCCTCCGACCCCTTTTATATCCGGAAGGTTGTTTGTGTCCTCCTCAGTGAATACCGAACCAAAGTACTTGTTCAATTGGTCCGCCATTTCTTTGTTCCCCATTATGACTTCCCCTGATTCTGACTGCAGGGGACCTACGTTTGTCTTTACTAACCTTTTTCTCTTTACATATCTATAGAAACTTTTGCAATCCGTCTTAATGTTCCCTGCAAGCTTCTTCTCGTACTCCATTTTCCCTGCCCTAATCAAACCCTTTGTCCTCCTCTGCTGAGTTCTAAATTTCTCCCAGTCCCCGGGTTCGCTGCTATTTCTGGCCAATTTGTATGCCACTTCCTTGGCTTTAATGCTATCCCTGATTTCCCTTGATAGCCACGGTTGAGCCACCTTCCCTTTTTTATTTTTACGACAGACAGGAATGTACAATTGTTGTAGTTCATCCATGCGATCTCTAAATGTCTGCCATTGCCCATCCACAGTCAACCCCTTCAGTATCATTCGCCAATCTATCCTAGCCAATTCACGCCTCATACCTTCAAAGTTACCCTTCTTTAAGTTCTGGACCATGGTCTCTGAATTAACTGTTTCATTCTCCATCCTAATGCAGAATTCCACCATATTATGGTCACTCTTCCCCAAGGGGCCTCGCACAACGAGATTGCTAATTAATCCTCTCTCATTACACAACACCCAGTCTAAGATGGCCTACCCCCTAGTTGGTTCCTCGACATATTGGTCTAAAAAACCATCCCTTATGCACTCCAGGAAATCCTCCTCTACCGTATTGCTTCCAGTTTGGTTAACCCAATCTATGTGCATATTAAAGTCACCCATTATAACTGCTGCACCTTTATTGCACGCACCCCTAATTTCATGTTTGATGCCCTCCCCAACATCACTACTACTGTTTGGAGGTCTGTACACAACTCCCACTAACGTTTTTTGTCCTTTGGTATTCTGCAGCTCTACCCATATAGATTCCACATCATCCAAGCTAATGTTCTTCCGAACTATTGCCTTAATTTGCTCCTTAACCAGCAATGCTACCCCACCTCCTTTTCCTTTTATTCTATCTTTCCTGAATGTTGAATACCCCTGGATGTTGAGTTCCCAGCCCTGATCATCCTGGAGCCACGTCTCCGTAATCCCAATCACATCATATTTGTTAACATCTATTTGCACAGTTAATTCATCCACTTTATTGCGGATACTCCTTGCATTAAGACACAAAGCCTTCAGGCTTGTTCTTTTAACACCCTTTGTCCTTTTAGAATTTTGCTGTACAGTGGCCCTTTTTGTTCTTTGCCTTGGGTTTCTCTGCTCTCCACTTTTCCTCATCTCCTTTCTGTCTTTTGCTTTTGCCTCCTTTTTGTTTCCCTCTGTCTCCCTGCATTGGTTCCCATCCCCCTGCCATATTAGTTTAACTCCTCCCCAACAGCACTAGCAAACACTCCCCCGAGGACATTGGTTCCGATTCTGCCCAGGTGCAGACCGTCCGGATTGTACTGGTCCCACCTCCCCCAGAACCGGTTCCAATGCCCAGGAATTTGAATCCCTCCCTGCTGCACCATTGCTCAAGCCACGTATTCATCTGAGCTATCCTGCGATTCCTACTCTGACTAGCACGTGGCACTGGTAGCAATCCCGAGATTACTACTTTTGAGGTCCTACTTTTTAATTTAGCTCCTAGCTCCTTAAATTCGTTTCGTAGGACCTCATCCCTTTTTTTACCTATGTCGTTGGTACCAATGTGCACCACGACAACTGACTGTTCTCCCTCCCTTTTTAGAATGTCCTGCACCCGCTCCGAGACATCCTTGACCCTTGCACCAGGGAGGCAACATACCATCCTGGAGTCTCGGTTGCGTTCGCAGAAACGCCTATCTATTCCCCTCACCATTGAATCCCCAATCACTATTGCTTTCCCATTCTTTTTCCTGCCCTCCTGTGCAGCAGAGCCAGCCATGGTGCCATGAACTTGGCTGCTGCTGCCCTCCCCTGATGAGTCATCCCCCTCAACAGTACCCAAAGCAGTGTATCTGTTTTGCAGGGGGATGACCACAGGGGACTCCTGCACTACCTTCCTTGCACTGCTCTTCCTGTTGGTCTTCCATTCCCTATCTGGCTGTCGACCCTTTCCCTGCGGTACATGTGATACTCACGTCATTCTCAGCATCGTGGATGCTCCAGATTGAATCCACCCTCAGCTCCAACTCCGCAACGCGGACCGTCAGGAGCTTGAGGTGGACACACTTCCTGCAAATATAGTCGTCAGGGACACTGATGTCGTCCCTGAGTTCCCACATGGTACAGGAGGAGCATAACACCCGACCGAGCTCTCCTGCCATGACTTAACCCTTAGATACACTTAAATTGGCAACAACAATGTTAAAAGTTACTCACTGATATAGAAGAGAAAAAAGAAAAACTACTCACCAATCACCAGCCAATCACTTACCCTCTTGGCTGTGACGTCACCTTTTGATTTCTTTCTACTTCTTTTTTGCCTTCTCCCTGTAGCTGCACAAGTACGCCTTTTATAGGCCTCTCCACGCACCCCCTCGACGCTGCTCCCGACTGCCGCCGACGCTGGCCCCGGACTCCCTGCTGTGCCTTTTATAGGCCTCTCCACGCACCTCCTCGACGCTGCTCCCGACTGCCGCCGACGCTGGCCCCGGACTCCCTGCTGTGCCTTTTATAGGCCTCTCCACGCACCTCCTCGACGCTGCTCCCGACTGCCGCCGACGCTGGGCCCCGGACTCCCTGCTGTGCCTTTTATAGGCCTCTCCACGCACCTCCTCGACGCTGCTCCCGACTGCCGCCGACGCTGGCCCCGGACTCCCTGCTGTGCCTTTTATAGGCCTCACCACGCACCTCCTCGACGCTGCTCCCGACTGCCGCCGACGCTCATTTACCCTTGTTGTGAACAAATTTCCTTCCCTTTTTGAGCCAAGCATTGGAAACTTTTCCAGGGCGAAGGTGCAGATCCACTTGGTCCCAGAGGCACGACCCATTCACCATAAGGCGCGAGCGGTACCTCACATGATGAGGGAGAGAGTGGAAATCGAGCTGGACAGGCTGCAACACGAGGGCATCATCTCCCCAGTGGAATTCAGCGAGTGGGCCAGCCCGATTGTTCCAGTGCTCAAAAATGATGGCACGATCAGGATTTGCGGCGATTATAAAGTAACTATTAATCATTTCTCACTACAGGACCAATACCCGCTACCTAAGGCAGACGACCTATTTGCGACGCTGGCAGGGGGCAAGACGATCACCAAGCTTGACCTGACTTCGGCCTACATGACGCAGGAGGTGGAGGAGTCTTCGAAGGGCCTCACCTTCATCAACACGCACAAGGGACTGTTCATCTACAACAAATGCCCGTTTGGAATTCGGTCGGCTGCAGCAATTTTCCAGAGACACATGGAGAGCCTACTCAAGTCGGTACCATGCATGGTGGTTTTTCAGGACGACATATTGGTCATGGGTCGGGACACCGCCGAGCACCTACAAAACCTGGAGGAGGTCCTCCACTGACTGGATCGCTTTGGGCTGCGGATGCAGAGGTCAAAATGCGTCTTCATGGCAACAGAAGTGGAGTTTTTGGGGAGAAAGATTGCGGCGGATGGCATTCGGCCCACAGAGGCCAAAACAGAGGCTATCAGAAACGCGCTCAGGCCACAGAACCTCACGGAACTGCAGTCGTTCCTGGGACTCCTCAACTATTTTGGTAACTTCCTACCGGGGTTAAGCACCCTCTTAGAGCCCCTACATGTGTTATTGCGTAAAGGTGAGAACTGGGTATGGGGAAAAAAACAAGTAATTGCTTTTGAGAAAGCCAGAAACATTTTATGCTCCAACAAGCTGCTTGTATTGTATAACCCGTGTGCAAGCATGTAATGCGTCGTTGTATGGAGTCGGGTGTGTATTACAACAAGCTAACGTTGCGAGTAAGTTGCAACCTGTCGCCAATGCCTCCAGGAGCTTGTCTAAGGCCGAGAGGGCCTACGGCATTAGCGTGTGTGTTCGGGGTAAAGAAAATGCATCAGTACCTGTTTGGCCTCAAATTTGAGCTGGAAACCGATCACAAGCCCCTCATATCCCTGTTCGCTGAAAACAAGGGGATAAATACGAATGCCTCAGCTTGCATACAAAGGTGGGCACTCGCGCTATCAGCGTATAACTCGACCATCCGCTACAGGCCAGGCACCGAGAACTGTGCGGATGCTCTCAGTCGGCTACAATTGCCCACCACGGGGTTGGAAATGGCGCAGCCTGCAAACTTATTGATGGTGGCGTAGCCCGCAGACTTGTTGATGGTCATGGAAGCATTTGAAAATGATAAATCACTTGTCACGGCCCGCCAGATTAGAACTTGGACCAGCCATGATCCTCTGCTGTCCCTAGTAAAAAAACTGTGTACTGCATGGGAGCTGGGCCAGCATCCCCATTGAAATGCAAGAGCTAATCAAGCCATTCCAGCGGCGAAAGGACGAGCTGTCCATTCAGGCAGACTGCCTGTTGTGGGGTAACCGCGTAGTGCTACCCAAAAAGGGCAGGGAGACGTTCATCTCAGATCTCCACAGCACACACCCGGGTATAGTAATGATGAAAGCGATAGTCAGATCCCACGTGTGGTGGCCCGGTCTTGTGTATGGTAATGCAGCGTGTGTGCTCAGTTGAACAACGCGCCCAGAGAGGCACCACTAAGTTTGTGGTCCTGGACCTCCAGATCATGGTCAAGGATCCATGTCGACTAGGCGGGCCCGTTTCTCGGTAAAATGTTCCTGGTGGTGGTGGATGTTTTTTCAAAAAGGATTGAATGTGAAATAATGTCGGGAAGCACCGCCACCACCACCATTGAAAGCCTGAGGGGCATGTTTGCCACCCACGGCCTGTCTGACATACTGGTCAGTGACAACAGGCCATGTTTCACCAGTGCCGAATTTAAAGAATTCACGACCCGCAATGGGATCAAACATGTCACCTTGGCCCCGTTTAAACCAGCCACCAATGGGCAGGCAGAGCGGGCAGTACAAACAATCAAACAGAGCCTTAAACGAGTCACAGAAGGCTCACTCCAAACCCGCCTGTCCCAAGTACTGCTCAGCTACTGCACGAGACACCACTCACTCACAGACTGCCCTGAACAACCCACAGCAGACACCACCTTTTTCGAGCCCGCAACATACACCCAAAGAATCAACGACACTACCCCGGACCAGGAAATCAAACCCATTACGCCCAACAGCCCAGCAAGGCCAGGCTCACCCATCAGCCCTGCAGGGCCAACAACACGCCAGCCCAGCGAAGGCACAGCCAACACACCAGAACAGACATTTGTACCGAGGCGGTCCACCAGGGAAAGAAAGGCTCCCGACCCCCTCACCTTGTAAATAGTTTTTACTTTGACTTTTGGGGGGGGGGGGGAGTGATGTTTTGTATCTGTAAAGCATGCACTCCCATGTTCCGCCACCAGGGAGTGCATCCCCTGAAGTCCCAAGGGTATCCAGCATCCCTTGGGAGCACTGTATATAAGCCAGCCCCTAAGACCTGTTCCTCACTCTGGAGTGTCTTAATAAAGACTGAGGTCACTGTTACTTTAACCTCCCTCTGTGCAGTCTCATCTGTGTTAGGAAGACAATAGGAACTAAATCTTGAAGGGCGGAAGATGCCTGTGCTTGGATTTTTTTTAACGTGTGGTGACCGTTGCACACCAGTCACCACATGGGCTTGACAGAGCTAGGTCTTAGTCCAGTAGCAAGGATTAACCAAGACGACTGGAGACCTGCTCTGCTGCACGGACCTAGTGCGCACACATATCGCAGTGTGGGCTGGCCCGTGCTGCCCCTGGGCCCTCACCTCTCCTGGGCCCCGATTACGTCCCTCTACAATCTCTCGCCGCTCCTTCGCCCCGACCTTGCCGCTCCTGCTGTACCTACCCACGCTCCAATCACCGACCTGGATCTTGGTGATGTCCCTTTTCACTACCGTTGCTCTCCTGCTCCAGCACGTGCTGTTCCCTGGAGTGGTATGCCTCCAACCTGCTCCTCCCGCTCCCAGGCCTGCTCCGATGGCGGTCGCAGGCCGGGGGCCGCACAGACTGCTCGGCTAGGCTGTCACGCTGCTCCTTCCACTCCCAGGCCTGCTCCAATGGTCTATCGCTGGCTGGGGGCCGCACAGACTGCTGGACTAGGCCGCCACTCTGCTCCTTTCGCTCCCCGGCCTGCTCGGAAGCTGAAGTGGAGACAAAGTCTCCTAACGCCTTTGATTCAACAAGCTTACCTAAAAGAAAGACTTGCATTTCTATTGCACCTTTCATGACAACTCGTCGTCCCAAAATGCTTTATAAGCAATTAAGTACTTTTTAAACTGTAGTCACTGTTGTAATATTGAAAATGCGGCAGTCAATTTGAGCATAGCAAGCTCCCACAAACAGCAATGTGATGATGACCAGATAATCTGTTTTGGCGATGTTGATTTTGGGATAAATATTGTCCTGGACACTGGGGATAACTCCCCTGCTCTTCTTCGAAAATAGTGCCATGGGATCTTTTACATCTTGAGAGAGCAAACAGGACCTCGGTTTAATGTCTCATCTGAAAGACGCCACCTCCGACAGTACTGCAGTAGAGTGTCAGCTTAGATTTTTGTGATTTAGTCTCTGGAGTGGGACTTGAACTCACAACCTTCTGACTCAGAGGTGAGGTTGCTATCAACTGAACCACAGCTGACACTAGTAGATTGTTCCAAATTTTTCAGTGAAGTAATTTTTTTCTTAACTCTGTTTGTTTTAAATTACCTTTTCATGAATTTAAATCCATATCCTCTTGTTGTACTGCTCTGGTTGACCTTAAGATAATATTTTATGTTCGCCTCATCTGCCATTTAATATTTGATATACATCGATGCGGCTGCCCCTTGTTTTCCTCACTAGAAAGTTGATGGATTCTGTAATTTTTAAAATTGATTAGATCAGGAAATCTCACTGTAATTTCACCTAAAGATCGACCTCTCTGACTGATGAGGTTAACGAATGTTCCAAACTGGTGGGAGAAAACATAAAAGGCAAATAGTTTCACAATCTTAAAAGGAACGAGTTGCAAATGTAAAAATTTTCCAGTCTTAGCAACAGGAAGTAATGCTGTGTAATCTTGTTCGGGCAGTGTTGTGAGTTTCAGAGACAAAGAAAACGGTTGATTGGAAGGGCTTGAATCATTTTACAACTATCAAAAATATATGTTTTCATCACATCCAAAATAATATAACATTGATGTCTCCAGTTGCAAAGCATGAGCGAGTGAGACAATTAGAAGCGCTCTAGCTGTCTTTACTTGCATTCTGCAATATTTAGCATTGTATATGTTTTTGAAAAATGTGTTTTCTACCAACAAAAGAAAGCCTGGCAGTTCTGAATCTAGTGTTTAAACAAAAATTGTGAGTTGTGATAGAAGGGTGTTTTCATGATGCAGTGCCCACAGTTTGGAGAATCAGGACTGAAATGTTCTAGCCTTGTCTCTGTCAATACACCACATGAGCATGGCTTTCCTGCTGAGTGCATGATTTTGAAGAATCGCCCCAATGGTATTTTACTTTGTGTAGAATGTACAGACTTGAAAAATAAAATTAGCTGGAGGACAATATTATGCCTCTAAGAACATGAGAAAGTTGCTGATTTTTAAAAACCTTTTTTAATGATGGATATCTGAAAAGTATCAGATAGAGAAAAACTATAGGAAATTTGGAATTTAAAATCACCTGGAAAAGCAATGCAAGGTGCCATGAAGCAGTTGACCAGTTGGATAGTCTTTCCTCATTTTTTGCAAAGGTTAAAAGGTCAGTGAAGGGATTCTGACGTTGCAAGGAAAAGAGTAATTAAGGCCACTAATTAGTGGGTGGATCCAATTAAATGTAGTAGCCACATTGCAGCTTACTTATAAATTAAATGGTCTGCATACATGGCAGTTAGAAGTTGAGCTCAGAGCTGTTGTTAATTCAACAAATAAAGGTTCGACCTCCAAAATCCGGAGTTCCGGAATCCAGAATGTTCCGGATTCTGGACCCCGGGCCAATCCGTGGCGGGGTCGTCCGGAAAACGGAAAATGTTCCGCTACCCGGACTCCCCATGCCTCGGCGAACCAACTTCGCCCCCCGGCCCGACTTCGCCCACCCCAACTTTGCCCCGATTTCGCGCGGCCCAACCTCACCCTGACCTTGGCCCGCCCTGACTTCGCGCGGCCCGACCTCGGCCCCCCCCGACCTTGGGCGGCCCGACCTTGCCCTGTCCGACTTTGCCCTGGCACGACTTCGCTCTGGCCCGACTTCGCCCCGCCCGACCTCGCCCTGCCTCGACCTCGCCCTGCCCCGACCTTGGCCCGGCCCGACCTTGCCCTGTCCGACTTTGCCCTGGCACGACTTCGCTCTGGCCCGACTTCGCCCCGCCCGACCTCGCCCTGCCTCGACCTCGCCCTGCCCCGACCTTGGCCCGGCCCGACTTCGCCCCAGACACCTTCCATTCTTCCCTCCCTCCCTCCCCTTTACCTCAGCTGGCCGACCGCACCTACTTCGGGCCAGACAAGGAACTCCTCCATGGCGGCGGGCCTGCCCAATCAGATCCTCTTCGGCGGGGCCCGCCCGAACAACTCCACGGCGGCGGGATTCCGCCCGAACACTTCCACGGCAGTGAGGCGTCGAACAACTCATCGACGAGCACACCCCCCCTCCCCACTTTCTGACGTTCCGAAATCCAGAAATACCCGAACCTGGGCTCGGGTGTTTCCGGATTCGTGACATCAGAAAGATGTTCCAAAATCCGGCAAAACACAAAATCCGGAATGGCCTCGGTCCCGAGGGTTCCGGATTCGGGACGCTGCACCTGTACTTTACCAAATTTACGTTGGGGACAGCGACATTGACTTGTTTCAACTACAGCAGCTTTCGTCGTTTCTGAGGAATGAACAAGGTGAAAATATTTGAGCAATGTTCCAAGAAATAATTCTCATTTGCACAGCTCACAGACACCTGAAGAACCATATAAGATTACAGCACAGAAGGTGACTTTTCAGCCCATTGTACTCTCCTTATTTTTCACTAGAGGAATTCAAAACTAATCCAGATAGACGATTCTTCTGACTTCTGATTGATAATCCCAGGATCATTGCGAATCAAACCCCTTGCAAGCTAAATTTAATTTAAAAGTAGCATTTTAATATAAATGTCACCAATCCCCTTGTGTGGAAAAAGGATCAAAATCCTGAAATGTGACAAAAGTATACTTTCATTCCTTGCTTTTCCTCCTAGAATAAATTGACCCGCACTTCTCTACATTAAATTGCATCTGCCACCTGCCTATCCATTTTGCTACACTATGTCCTCCTGAAGTCTATACAGTGATCCTAATTGTTTTCCACCATACATTCAACCAGACACAAAAAGCAGCTGTCGAATATTTATCTGTGGCTCAAAAGAAGCAGTTTCAGTACCTTAATCAATGAGTGACTTTGCATTATGATCCAGAAAAGTGTAAAGACTAATTGCAGTTGCTACAAAACTTTGCCATTTCGAAGATTTTCCACAAGATCACACCTATGCCAAGGCCACTGATGACTAAGAATGTCCAACAATCTATACTAATAGAAGAGGAAGTCTCAGTGCCTTAACATGTTAGGGGAAATTTGATTTACCATCTATTTTAGCAAAATCAATCTGTTGTGCAACAGTGAGAAACTTCAAAGATCAGTCTAGTGTTGCCAAGTCACACGAAACATCGCAAATACTTGTATATAATAGTTAGAGGATAAAAAAAACTTGCAATATTGCACCTTTGTTGCAGTCGCTGTATTTAGTGATTTATACACAAATCACTAAAAGTTGCAACACAGGTTAACAACGCTGTAAAAAAATAGCAAACTTAGCCCTAGGATTTATTTATAGAGCTATAGAATTGAAAAGTAGGGAAGTTATGCTAACCCTGTATCGAACCTTGGTTAGACCACACTGCGTACAGTTCTGGTCATTATATTATAAAAAGGATATAGAGGGACTGGAGAGGATGCAGAGAAGATTTACAAGAATAATACCAGAAATGAGCGGGTATACATATCAGGAAAGGATGAACACACTGGGAGTCTCTTCTCTTGAAAAGAGAAGGCTGAGGGGTGACCTAATCGAGGTCTTTAAAATTATGAAAGGTCTTGATAGAGTGGATACAGAGAGAATGTTTCCACTTGTGGGGACGAGGATAACTGGAGGCCATCAATATAAGATAGTCACCAAGAAATCCAATAGGGAATTCAGTAGAAACTTCTTTACCCAAAGAGTGGTGAGAATGTGGAACTTGCTGCCACAGGGAGTGGTTGAAGTGAATAGTACAGATGCATGTAAGGGCAGGCTAGACAAGCATATGAGGGAGAAGAGAATAAAGGTTTATGCTGATAGATTTAGATGAAGAAAGACGGGAGAAGGCTCGAATGGAGCATTCAGGCTGGCATGGACTGGTTGGGCCGAATGGCCTGTTTCTGTGTCGTATATCCTATGTAACGTATACCTAAATTTAGTGGTGTCTTAATGTTTAGTCAGATGTGCATATAATAGAACAATAATGGTGTTTTGGAAAAACCATTCTGAATATGGATATACCTGCTATGTATGCTTTGTGGTCTTTTTCCTGTGTAGCCATGGATACATGGAGGCACACTCGTGCCCCCTGGCAACAGTACAGCTGGGCATTTATTTCCCTGGGGACTATTACTTTTTTCTGATAGAACAATGGAGATAGCATCTTCACCTAAGTGATTATTTCCCCATGATTGTTTTCTGGTATGTAGATTGGGAGGAATACTTCTGAGTCAAATATGCTGTAATTAGTGCAGAGAAGAGTCATAAGTATGATCGTTACTGTTGAAAGTCTGAGAAAGATTGGAGAAGCTTGGGCTTTTGAGCCTTGAAAGAAGATGTCAGCGAAGTAATCTCAGTGGTATCTGATATAATGGTATGGCAATGGTAAATCTGGAAAGTTAGTTCATTTTAAATTGTGAGAGTGGGGCATAGAGCCACTGGTTCAAGCCAGTAAAAGGCAAAAGTGATTAGTGCATGGAATGGACTTCCAAATAAAGTTGTAGAGACCAAAAGACATTTTATGAACCAATTGGATGCTGTAGTGATGGGACTTTAGGGTCTTCCTGGAAGGATGAACACAAATGTGCCCAATTACCTTCCTCATCGATCTTGTGATCAATATCCTCTTATCCAGTATACTTCATTAACTTTCAATGCACTTTTGTGAGCTGTCGCTATTATGGCTCCAATCAACTGTCTGGATTACTGGATAGTTCATCCCTTTTAGAGCCAATAAATTAATTTCCTACTGGTTAAGATACTATCATGGCTGAAGCTGATTGGGCAAACAGTGGGTAACAAGTGCATCTGACAGGAAACTAATGTTTTAATAAATGAGATGAGTAAAAAAAAATCAAGTTCCTCTGTTAAGGGTTCAAACACAAAGCAACTTGTATTTGAACAAGTTTGCACGATTTCCAGAAAATCATTCTAAGCTGCTTCTCAAACGCTCCACACACTTCAGGCAGAAACTCTAGACTTTCACCTGTCTCAGCTGGTCTTGCCAGCAGCTGTTCCTTCTTTCTAACTTATCCCTTGTGTATTGTTTGCATGAAATCAGAGAACTCAGTGATGCAGTGCCACTGGCCCTTGTTAGCATATGTCAAAATGAACTGACCAGAGATTCAACAAACAGAGTAGGACCAAATCGTATTTGGAAACAGGTGAAGATCGAATTTGAATCTAAACAGAAAAGATGCTACGAGTTTACATAAAAATAAAGCTATAAACATCGTCAGATTTTGGGGCCCTGTGTTATTGAAATCAGGCAACATTGTATATCCTTTGTCTTTTTTTAAACTGAGTTGGACTTTTGATTTGCTGTATTTTGATATTATGCTATCTTTAGGTCAGGATTTGGAGTAATTAATGCTATATAATTTACAGGTACATTTCAAAGAAATTCTAATGATTCCATTGGGCATTCTAAATTTACAGCCTTACTACATTCCTTCCTTCAAGTCTGGATTAGAACATGCTCAACTGATTTCATTAATAGCTCTTTAACTTCAGGTTCTCCAGACATTATGGGCGGGTCTGGGGTGGGCGACGTGCTTGGCGGATCCCGACCCCGCAGCTGTGTTGATCCGGGCCTCCGACATGATTTTACCTTCATCGGGCTTGTTAAGCCCATCTTGCGAGGTTCTCAGCCAATTAAAAGGAAGCGGGTCTGATGACTTCATCTGATGATGCGTCATCAGCCAATTTCCTTAAAGGGACCATGCCCACATACATTTTGACAATTGTACTGTCAGTGTTCTACAGCATTGAGGTGCTGCAAACACTGACGAGCACTGCACAAAGGTGCACGGCTGCACCCAGGCTCTTCCATCACTCCCTCCAGATGCTTATGGAGGGTGTCACAGCACGCAGGGAGGTTCTCTTCCCTTTCAATGGAAGAGGCCTCCCCAGAACACCAACGCAGCCTGGTTGCACGTTGTACCGGAGGCCACAAGCAGGGATGTCATCAGGAGCTCCAGGCTGCAGTGGCGCAAACCTTTCAATGATCTCAGGGGATCACAAAATGTTACTGCAAAACCACACTCAACCTCATTCTGCCGTGCCACTTATCACATCCCCATCACTCTGCCTTCGCTATCCGACTCCTGTACACCCTTACTCACACCAACTTACCTTGCACCTCCACCCATCCCTCTCTCTCTATCTACATTATCACATCCCCATCTCACTAGCCACCCCTCACACTTACCCTCACCCTCATCCTTGTCCAATCATACCAACTAGGCACTTGGGTGTTAGCGCCAATGCTGATGTAAAGTTTCTACTAATGTGTGGTCAAACATTGAAATCTATATTTTTAAACTTTGCTTTCTTAGACAGAATTGTGTGCACCATTGGAAGTGGCGTAGTGAGTTGCAGTGAATGGTGATACAAAACGGCACCCCCCTAATGATGATGAGTGTGAATGGCTTGTGCGTTGTAATGATGCTTTATGGGGCTCAACTTTCCACTTCGATCACGAGGGCCCAAAAAATGGGCAATGTTTCAGCTCTCAGGATCGCTGGAAGATCGCCCATTTTTCAGATCGCAACTTTCGGCATTTTCTATCCGACAATAGCCCAGCGATAGCTCAGCGATGTGGATTGGGCCTTAGCGATGTGAAATGGGCCGCAGCGATATGGAAGGCAAGGCGTCCCTCGCAACAGCCTTTCTGCGCATGTGTTTTTTTTTTGCAAAGAAGGTTTCCCGCGATTCGGGAGGTCAGGGGTCATCCAGGCATGCGCAGAAGGCAAAGGGTGGGAGAGAGGAGAGTCAGAGAGGAGAGAGAGTGAGAGAGAGAAAGAGAAATATAGCAGATCAGATCAAAGTGGGCACGATGTGGAGGGGAGGAGGAGGGCAAAGCCCTTTTCAGACAAAGCGAACAAGGCCCTGGTCAGTGCGGTGCACTCGAGGTGGGGCCAATTAACCCGGGCTGGACGTGGGAAACCTCCACCCCGGGCCTACCGGAAGATTTGGAGCGCGATTGCCGACGTGGTCTCATCGGCATCCCACGAGGTGAGGGGATCCGACCAGTGTCGCAAGCCTGGTTCCTTTGGCAAGAGTAAGTATTACATTTATTTTAAATTGTAATGATCCACATAATATGTAAATCTCCCGGATTGAAATTAAGCTGGTTATTCTTGTATATATTCCCTGCTAAGATCTGGGCAGTGCTCGGAACCTGTGCCATTTTTAAGTCTTTGTAAGTCTAAATTTGGCACCGTCTCCTTTTGGGTTACATTGGTGGATGGGGCACGACTGAGCAATGAGGGGTCCGGTCACCTTTACCCAGACTGTGTCAGTTTCTCCGGCTGCTGTCACTTATACAGTGAGCCAGCCTGGACTGGGGGAGAGCTGCCCTGGCTCACTGTCTGCCCTGGGACACTTTCGGACATTAGTTCCTGTCATTCCCGAGCTCACCAGCGGTCCTGATTACCTCCCCACTCCCCCGGGGGCCCTCATGGAGATTGTAGTCGAGATGTTTAGTGTCAAGCCTTAGATCCTAAACACGATCTTATGAAATATTTTATCTGAATGTAGATGTTATAACCATGCATCAATTGTGGATACAAACCGTGTGAGCATATAACGTTGGAACCTGTTGTCTTTCCATGATAGTACCTAGTCAGTTAGCTTATGCCATGCGCTTGTCACGTTTGCAGAGGAAGATATCTAAGAATCGATTGGAGCAGAGGTGCACCGGAGGAGGACCTGTTCAGCTACAGCTGTTCACTGACCTTGAGGAACGTGCGGCAGCACTTGTGGGGACCCACAGTCGCTCGGCCACCACCCGTGGTGGTGCAGATCCCTCCCTTATGTCACGTGAGTAATGTGTAAAGCAGTGTTAAATCAAAGTAATGTAACATCATTTCATTATAATATATGAATGATGTCATGTTTTGCATGCAGCTTCTGTGCTACTCTCAGGTTAACAACATCAGAACATAAGAAATAGGAGCAGGAGCAGGCCATCTGGCCCCTTGAGTCTGCTCTGCCATTTGATAAGATCGTGGCTGATCTGATGTCAGGCTCAGCTCCACTTCCCTGTCCGCTCCCTAGAAACCTTCACTCCCATATCATTCAGAACTCTGTCTATCTCCGCCTCAAATATAGTCACTGATCCAGCCTCCACAGATCTCTGGGCCAGTGAATTCCACATAGGTGTACTACCATATGATGCATTAATATGTAACGTCTCTTGGTGACATTTATTGTAGTAAAGCTGCTCCTCCTACGTATGTAGCGCAGTGCAAGAATCACGTGTACCCTTCTGTTCTAATAAGCGCAATTGTGTTTTGCAGGTCACCCAGCTCCAGAGACGCAAAGGGAGGCCGCACCTGCACCAGCCACATTGCAGGTGGTCATCACCATGGGTGCTGAAGAGGAGGAGAGCACCGAGCCAGAGAAGGAAGGAGATGTTATAATGGAAACAGAGGAGGATGTCCCTTGCATCCCTATGGATGTTTAAAATGCGGCCACTTTGTTGTCTTCGACAGAAGAAGTAGCGGGCCCAAGCAACTTGCAGCAGGTGACTCCAAGGCATATAGTGCCCAGGCCGACCCCACGGCGGTTGAGTCAGCGAGGTCGGTACGCGCCACGATTGGCAGATCGCAATGAGGACATGGCCACACTGTGCAGGGAGAGCGTCGCCATAAGTTACGAGCTCCTCCAGGCATTTGGTGGGTTGACAAGGAACATTGGCAGGATGTCCGCTCGCATATCGGAGGGTATGGGGCGGATGATTATGGAAATGCGCCAACAGACCGTCGCCATCCATGCCTTGCGGCATGCGATACTGTCGGGAGATGGCACTGCACCCCGAGGTGCCGTCCCACCAACCGCCAGCACAGATGTGAGTCTGGCTCGGAAGTCGTTTCATCCGAAACGTCTTCTCCTCCTCCACCCCCTGAAAGGATTCTACCACCGTCACCACCCCTACAGCACCAGGCCTTGAGGTCGCCGACTGCAACCTGGTCCCGTTACCCGATTACAACGGTGGTGGGGGGGGGGGGGGCTAAGGTACGGTGGGGTATATTAGGATCTGGAGGGAAGCGTGGCTGCAGGTGGGGGGGCAGGGGGAGGGGTTATTGTTCTTGTTGTTGTATTTTAAATATATTGTTGGGTGACAGGTGGGGGGGGGTGGATGGTGTTAGAGTTAAAAAATATTATTAAAATATTTTATTTCATTTTACAATTATTGTGCAGTGTCTGAAAATAACGTAAGGTAAGGTAAAACATGAATACAATTGCTAGAAAACAGTGGCCAGGTTAGGCATGGATGAAACGTAATGCAACCGTAACTGTTGTCTTTCCGTAACTGTAACTGTAACCAATGTAAGTTCATGCAAAGCGTTCGTTTATGAGCTGCTGACGCAAGAGTTTTATAGCTGCGTAACTCCCACGGGGCTTTTCCAGTTTTGCTGGGGGATGGTGGGGGGGCGGGGGGGTGACGGGGCGTGGGGGTATGGGGGCATGGGTTCATCGCCAGGCTGATTGTCCTCCCTGAGGTCCTCGTCACCCAGTCTCCCCCCCCAAAGTCTTATTGGGATCACAGGTTGAGTCTCTCTGGTGGTTTACGCTCCCTTGTAGAGCGCCTGAGTTGGGGCTCCGGTTGTTGGGCGCTGGCCTGAGTGTCTGCTGTTTGCGGTGCCTCAGGCCTGTCTGGACTGCCCACAGTGACTGGGCTCTCCTCCCTTTGGTTCCGGTGTTCGGTCACCTGTGGTGGAGTGAACTCTATATCGTGTTCTTCCTCTGCTTCTTCTATGGGGTTGCTGAACCTCCTTTTTGTTTGATCCACATGTTTGCGGCAGATTTGTCCATTGGTAAGTTTAACTACCAGAATCCTATTTCCCTCTTTGGCAACCACAGTGCCTGCGAGCCATTTGGGCCCTGCAGCGTAGTTGAGGACAAAAACAGGATCATTTACATCAATACATCGCGCCCTCGCATTCCTGTCATGGTAGTGATATTGTGACTGGCGCCTGCTCTCGACAATTTCTTTCATGGTGGTGTGTATAAGGGATAATCGGGTTTTGAGCGATATTTTCATTAGTAGCTCTGCGGGTGGAACCCCTGTGAGCGAATGTGGTCGGGATCTGTAGGCCAACAGGAGGCGTGATAAGCGGGTTTGTCGGGAACCCCCTTGGAATCTGAGCATCCCCTGTTTGATTATCTGCACTGCTCGTTCTGCCTGGCCGTTTGAGGCCGGCTTGAACGGTGCCGTTCTAACATGGTTAATTCCATTGCCTGCCATGAAGTCGAGGAATTCAGTGCTTGTGAAGCACGGGCCATTGTCGCTGACCAAGATGTCCGATAGACCATGGGCGGCGAACATTGCCCGTAGACTTTCTACCGTGGCAGAGGATGTGCTTGAATTTAAAATGTCACACTCGATCCATTTGGAGTAGGCGTCTACTACAACCAAAAACATTTTCCCCATGAAAGGACCTGCGTAGTCCACATGGATGCGTGACCAAGGCTTGGTGGGCCATGGACAGGGGCTAAGGGGGGCTTCCCTGGGCGCATGGCCCAGCTGGGCACACATGTTGCACCTGCAAACACAAAGTTCCAGATCTGCGTCTATCCCAGGCCACCAAACGTGTGACCTGGCAATTGCCTTCATCGTGACAATGCCCAGGTGCCCATTGTGGAGTTCTCTGATGAACACCTCTCTGCCCATCTGGGGCATGACTACACGGTTTCCCCACAGTAGGCAATCGGCCTGAATCGAGAGTTCATCCTTGCGCCTGTGAAATGGTTTAAATTTCTCAGGGCATGCCCTGTACGTGGCTGCCCAGTCCCCATTCAGGACACATTTCTTGACTAGAGACAATAGCAGGTCTCTATTTGTCCAGACTTTAATCTGACGGGCTGTCACGGGTGAGCCTTCGCTTCCGAAAGCTTCAACAGCCATGACCATCTCAGCACCATGCTCGGTAGCCCCCTCAGTGGTGGCTAGTGGGAGCCTGCTGAGTGCATCGGCGCAGTTTTCGGTGCCCGGTCTGTGCCGAATTGTGTAGTCATAGGCGGCTAATGTGAGTGCCCACCTCTGTATGCGGGCTGATGCGTATGCATTTATGGCCTTGTTGTCGGCCAAAAGGGACGTTAGGGGTTTGTGATCTGTCTCCAGCTCAAATTTCCTGCCAAACAGGTACTGGTGCATTTTCTTTACCGCATATACACATGCGAGCGCCTCCTTTTCTACCATCCCGTAGCCCCTTTCTGCCTGGGACAGACTCCTGGAGGCATAAGCTACCGGCTGTAACTGACCCTTGGCATTGACATGCTGCAACACACACCCGACACCATAGGACGACGCATCGCACGTTAACACAAGTTTCTTACATGGGTCATATAGCGTTAACAGATTGTTGGAACATAACAAATTGCGTGCTCTATTAAAAGCCCTTTCCTGGCTGTCCCCCCAGACCCATTCGCAACCTTTGCGTAGGAGCACGTGTAGCGGCTCTAGCAGCGTGCTTAATTGGGAAGGAAGTTACCAAAATAGTTCAGGAGCCCCAGAAACGAACGCAGCTCCGTCGTGTTACGGGGTCTGGGTGCTCTCTGGATCGCTTCGGTCTTGGATGCAGTAGGGCTGATCCCGTCTGCTGCTACCCTCATCCCCAGGAATTCTACCTCTGGAGCTAGGAAGACGCACTTCGCCTTTTTCAGTCGCAGACCTACCCGGTCCAGTCTGCGTAGCACCTCCTCCAGGTTGTGGAGGTGTTCTTCAGTATCGTAACCTGTAATGAGGATGTCGTCCTGAAAAACCACCGTCCCTGGAATCGACTTGAGGAGGCTTTCCATATTTCGTTGGAAGATTGCGGCGACCGAGCGAATCCCGAACGGACATCTGTTGTACTCAAACAACCCCTTGTGTGTCGTGATGGTGGTCAGCTTCTTCGACTCACTCGCCAGCTCCTGGGTCAGGTAAGCTGAGGTCAGGTCCAATTTTGAAAAAAGTTTGCCACCGGATAGCGTCGCAAAGAGGTCCTCCACTCTCGGTAGCGGGTACTGGTCTTGGAGTGACACCCGATTGATCGTGGCCTTGTAATCGCCACATATCCTGACCGACCCATCCGCCTTGAGCACCGGCACAATCGGGCTCGCCCAGTCACTGAATTCGACTGGCGAGATGATGCCTTCCCTCAACAGGCAGTCCAATTCGCCTTCTATCTTTTACCGCATCACGTACGGCACCGCTCTGGCCTTGTGGTGTACTGGTCTGGCGTCCGGGTTTATGTGAATCACTACCTTGGCCCCCATGAAAGTGCCAATGCCGGGTTGAAATAATGAGTCAAATTTGTCCAGGACCTGTGAGCATGATACTCGCTCCACAGAGGAAATTGCATTGACATCGCCCCATTTCCAGTTCATGACAGCAAGCCAACTCCTCCCCAGTAGTGCGGGACTGTCCCCTGGGACAATCCAGAGTAGCAACCTGTTCTCCGAATCTTTGTGGGTCACGACTACCGTGGCGCTGCCTAGCACCGGAATGATCTGCTTTGTGTAAGTCCGTAGCTGTGCGTCAATCGGCGATAATTTTGGCCTCCTGGCCTTGGATGCCCACAACTTTTCGAACTGTTTGATACCCATCAGGGACTGGCTGGCACCCGTGTCTAACTCCATTGATACTGGGATGCCATTGAGGAGCACTTTCATCATTATTGGTGGCGTCCTGGTATATGAACTGTATACGTGCTCCACATGAACTCGCTGAACTTTAGCTTCCAGCGATTTCCCCCAGTGTCCATTTCTGCAATTTCTGCAGGTATTTTGCTCTTCTCTGCAAAATCCGGCTGAATGTATGCCTCCACTCCTCCAGCATGAGTTGCGGTTTGAAACAAAAGGTCCCTTGCCAGTCGATCGTCCCTGACTGCCCCTGTTATTGTCCTTGAGTGCACCATTAACAGGTGTTGATGGCCCCATTACTGGCCGCATTGTCCCTTGCAATGGCGTGAATCGCTGTTCAGCTTGCAATTGTCTCTGTCGAACTCCCCCTCTGGGTTTGACTACATGTTGGGACATGCCTGACTGCCCTTGTCTGCCTGGAGAACTGTGTGCTGCTTTAACAATGTTGAATCTCTATCCCAACCATTCCTTAACACAGTACCTCTCGTCTGTTCTGCTAGTGGCCATGCTCGCGTGGTTTAAATCCCAGTTTCTTGTCGCCATTGATACGTCCTTACTACACAGTATAAATGCACACGAGGCCCATGCTTGAGAGGTCAGTCTGTGACCTGTCCTTTATTCCTTAGCACTCAAGTGATGAAGGTGGGTGGAGCTTCCCCTTTTATACCTGAAGGTCCAGGTTAGGAGTGTCTCCCACCTAGTGGTCAGTGTTCTCACGGTGTACAACTTAGGTCAGTTTATACATGGGTTACAATGCTGGTTGAATACATGACAACCCACCTCTTCCTCGACTTCCGCTTGTCCTCTCTCCTGAGGTGGACCGGCAGCCCCATCTGGCAATTGTTGTCCTCTCCTTATAGCTAAGTTATGCAACATGCAGCATGCCACAATAAACTCAGGACCTGGTCAGGGTGGTATTATAGGCTGCCTCCAAAGTGGTCCAGGCATGTAGCTATATGTGTGTAGCTATATGGCTTTCGTTGTAGCGCTTCTTGGCTTCTATCTGGGGATTACGCAGTGGGGTCATGAGCCAGCTGACAAGGCCATATCCTTTATCCCCCAGCATCCAACCGTGACCTTGTGGCTGCCTCTTAAAAAGGTCAGAGACAATGTTCTCACGCAAGATGTGCGATCATGGATGCTGCCTGGAAAATTTGCATTTACTGCCATGATTATTTGGTTGTGGTTGACAATGAGCTGCACATTCGGTTACAAAACACCTCCGCATCCTATAAAGATGCTCTCAGGGCGATGTGCGTACAGTCTGTTGCTTCCTGCACCTTGGGGAAGTTTGCTATTCTCGAGAACCCCAAAGCCCTCTTGTTCTGTGCCTCCCTGGTCATGGGAAAGTTTATAAAGTCCATCCTGTGAGTGTAAAGGGCTTTAGTCACCTGTTGAATGGAGCAATGTGTGGTGTGCTGGGAGATGCTGCAAATGTCGCCAGCTGAAGCCTGAAAGAAGCCCAATGCGTTGAAGGAAAATGCCGCAGCATGCTTAACCTCAACGGGCAGTGTGGTCCTGATGGTGCTGGTAGGCTGCAGATCTCCTTTGATGAGCTGGCATATCTCAGCAATGACCTCCTTTCAGAAGCGCAGCCTCCTAAGGCACGTGTTATCGGTCAAGTTCAGGTATGATTGCTTTTCCCTGTAAGTTTGTCGGGTGTAAGGTCTCCTCCTCCGCAGTCTGCCATCTCTTTGATAGGGCACATAATGCTCTTCAATACACCATCTCCCATCTTCAGTCTGCAGCATGTGATTATTCACCAATAATGGTAGAGAAGTTGCAGACCCCATCATTATTGCTATTAATGCCCTAAATTTTGTCCTCAATAAATGGAAATGTGAGCAGATGATTGCCAAAGAGTCAGTAAGGCCCTTAAAATAACTCTCAAATTAATTCTCCTCATAAGCCCCTTCTTCAAGCAGCCTCTCACTTCCTCCGACGTTCAAAATGGCGTCCGTAGTGCCGAGTCCTGCGAACAGTGCCATTTGTCAGCAGCTTTTCTCCAGTGAACTCCTCGGTGAGTGATCAGCCTGGCGGTGTGTGGGTGATGTGGCAAAAGTTGCGGTGGGCAATCACCTCGGCGATGTGAAATTCTTGTGTGCCGAAAGTTGGGTCGGCGAACTTTGGGCGATGTTCCAGCCCAACTTTCCATTTTTAAAGTAAAATGGCCGATAGCCTGCCTATTTGGGCGAAAGATGGGCGATAGCCCAGCGATCATCAGGGGAAGGTCCAGCCCATGGTGTTGATATGTGGTGATGCCAACCTGGCGCATCATGTGGCAGTCAGGGTGTATAGCGACAAGTGAAGTAAATGTGGCCATGGTGAAGCCAGCACTGGTGTCCCAGGCAGCAATGTGGTCGGGTGCTGATGCCCTGTGTCCTGTGCAGTATCAAGTGATTACAGAGAAGGTTGGTGTTTTGTTGATGATGCCTCGTGATGTTGGTGTTGGGGCTGATCGTGCTGGGATTCTGAGGACCAAGGTGAGATTTTGTCAAAGGCTGATGGAATTCGATGGCAGGTGAAGTTGAGATGACAGAAGCGATCTGTTAATGGTAAGAGAGTTTGCTCCAAGGAGGTGACACTGGATAGTGAGTTTACTGTAAACACTTCAAATCTCTATAATGCTGAAAAATCCATTCCAAATCCCGAAGGCTCGAGCTTCTTTGATTGGAAATTGAACAGCTGTGAAATGGTAGCTTTTATACTACTTCTGCAGCTGTCAACTAGTCAACCAAATCCAGAGTTCTTGAGAAGACACTTAGCTGACGTGATACCTGAGGGATGTGAACCTCGTAAAAGACTTGGAAAGAGCCTTTGGACCTGGTAAAATATTGTTTTTGCTTGTCTGTATCATGCTGTAGGTGAAAAGCCCATTTAAAACACAAAATTAAAACGTTAAGCATAGTGAATGCAGCCACTGTATAGTTCTGCAAATCTATTATTCAAAGTGTATCATTCCCAGCAGAACTATAGATGTCATGAAATGTAGCCAGCAATTGGAAGAGTTTTATGGGAACTTTAGGCAATTATGAGATTGCCTCACATCTCATTAAGCAATCAAAGGCTGTCTGAAATGATTCAGCAATTATCTACAGGGACAGTGAGGCACCTAAAATACTTGCTGGTTTTCATTTTTAAGAAGATGAAGACTAGACTGATCCAGCGTTTTCACCAAGTTAAAACCATTTTAGTATTGGAAAAAACTAATGAAACACATACAAAATTTTGGAAATCATGAAATAGATGGTACGTTTTATGTAAAATGTCATGTCAGAAAGAGAGAACCATGTAGTTTTTGGGGTCAAGTGTCCAAAGTGCAGAAATTGAAACAAAAGCAAACATTAGCTACAGATTGTAGATGAAGCTAATTGTGACTCAGATGAATATTCTCTCACTAAAAGCTGTTGGAACTTTATCGGATTATATGCAAATTAATTATACGCCAATGTGCTTGTATTTCAGTAAATCAGATTTCAGCTAGACTGTAATGCCACCATTAGTGTTACAACCCGAGATTAATATGATGATCACATATTTAAAATTAATTAAAATGGTATTAATTAAATATTTGAAGCAAATGTTTAATTTTTTGAAAAATAAATGTACATGTTTTAAAGGGGCTAAAAAAAAACTTACCTGATTTCACAGGTTTTTTAATGTATAAATTATTGATAACATTTTATTTTTATATTTATAAAAAACTCTTACTCTTATTCATGGAAAAGCAGGCAAAAGGCTTGCCTTTACCAGGATAAGAATTTCACAGGCATTCGCTGGGCAGAAGTTGGGCAAATAGCCCAACTCTACGACAGAAAATCCCTTTTCCCAGGGATTCCTTTGAAAATTCTTCATAGATCGCAAGTTCTGGTTTTCGTGCGTGAAAACCCGGAGCTTGCGTGGCCCTTACGGGCGTGCGCACACCTCGTACGCAACCGTAGGGGCTGCAAATTACGGTCTATAGTATTCAATCCAAGTGGCAGAGAGCTTCAGGACGCTTAAAACTTCACTGCTCATGTTAAACAAAACAAATTAAGTTGCTGGTGAAAAGAAGCAACAGTATCAGAAACCCCAAGAAAAAGAAGTACAACATTGGGGGGAATTTTAACCTCAATAAGCTAGATGATGTTACAACCTGTCAAAAGCATTCTATTCAAGTTTTATGGTCTGATAGATGCCTTCAGTAAAAAGTATCGCAAGTGTATGATCAAATTCTATTAATGTTGAATTCTTGGTTTATATATTAAATATTATTGCAATGATGTAATTTATTAATAAATAGCATTTATGGCTGCAAAATTATTTTAAATGAGTTGTGGCCAAATCAGCAATTTCCTATGCTTCCTGACTGACTAAGACTCAGGCAGTGAAAGGAGCACTGCTCCATGTTGATATGTCCTTACTATACAGTATAAATGCACACGAGGCCCATACTTGAGAGAAGGTCACTCTGTGATTAGTTACCTTTATTTACCAAGACCTCAAGTTATGGAGGTGGGTGGAGCTTCCCCTTTTATACCTGAAAGTCCAGGTTAGGAGTGTCTCCCACAAGTTCACCCCCTTGTGGTCAATGTTCTCAAGGTGTACAACTTAGGTCAGCTTATAGAAACATCGAAAATAGGTGCAGGAGTAGGCCATTCGGCCCTTCGAGCCTGCACCGCCATTCAATAAGATCATGGCTGATCATTCCCTCAGTACCACTTCCCTGCTTTCTCTCCATGCCCCTTGATCCCCTTAGCTGTAAGAGCCATATCTAACTCCCTCTTGAATATATCCAATGAACTGGTATCAACAACACTCTGCGGCAGGGAATTCCACAGGTTAACAACTCTCTGAGTGAAGAAGTTTCTCCTCATCTCAGTGTTAAATGGCCTACCCCTTATCCTAAGACTATGTCCCCTGGTTCTGGACTTCCCCAACATCGGGAACATTCTTCCCGCATCTAACGTGTCCAGTCCCATCAGAATCTTATACGTTTCTATGAGATCCCCTCTCATCCTTCTAAACTCCAATGAATAAAGGCCCAGTTGATCCAGTCTCTCCTCATATGACAGTCCAGCCATCCCTGGAATCAGTTTGGTGAACCTTCGCTGCACTCCCTTAATAGCAAGAACTTCCTTCCTCAGATTAGGAGACCAAAACTGGACACAATATTCCAGGTGAGGCCTCACTAAGGCCCTGTACAACTGCAGTAAGACCTCCCTGCTCTTATACTCAAATCCTCTAACTATGAAGGCCAATATACCATTTGCCTTCTTCACCGCCTGCTGTACTTGCATGCCCACTTTCAGTGACTGATGTAACATGACACCCAGGTCTCGTTGCATCTCCCCTTTTCCTAATCTGCCGCCATCCAGATAATATTCTGCCTTGGTGTTTTTGACCCCAAAATGGATAACCTCACATTCATCCACATTATACTGCATCTGCCATGCATTTGCCTACTCACCTAACCTGTCCAAGTCACCCTGCAGCCTTTCAGCTTCCTCCTCACAGCTCACACCGCCACCCAGTTTAGTGTCATCCGCAAACTTGGAGATATTACACTCAATTCCTTCATCTAAATCGTTAATGTATATTGTAAAGAGCTGGGGTCCCAGCACTGAGCCCTGCGGCACTCCACTAGTCACTGCCTGCCATTCTGAAAAGGACCCGTTTATCCTGACTCTCTGCTTCCTGTCTGCCAACCAGTTCTCTATCCACGTCAGTACATTACCCCCAATACCATGCGCTTTGATTTTGCACACCAATCTCTTGTGCGGGACCTTGTCAAAAGCCTTTTGAAAGTCTAAATACACCACATCCACTGGTTCTCCCTTGTCCACTCTGCTCGTTACATCGTCAAAAAATTCCAGAAGATTCGTCAAGCATGATTTCCCTTTCATAAATCCATGCTGACTTGGTCCGATCATGTCACTGCTTTCCAAATGCGCTGCTATTTCATCCTTAATGATTGATTCCAACATTTTCCCCACTACTGATGTCAGGCTAACCGGTCTAAAATTACCCATTTTCTCTCTCCCTCGTTTTTTAAAAAGTGGTGTTACATTAGCTACCCTCCAGTCCATAGGAACTGATCCAGACTCAATAGACTGTTGGAAAATGATCACCAATGCATCCACTATTTCTAGGGCTACTTTCTTAAGGACTCTGGGATGCAGACTATCAGGCCCCGGGGATTTATCGGCCTTCAATCCCATCAATTTCTCTCCATCTTAATAAAGAATTCTACCATACTATGGTCACTCTTCCCCAAGGGGCCTCGCGCAACAAGATTGCTAATTAGTCCCTTCTCATTACACATCACCCCGTCTAGGATGGCCAGCTCTCTAGTTGGTTCCTCGACATATTGGTCTAGAAAACCATCCCTAATACACTCCAGGAAATCCTCCTCCACCGCATTGCTACCAGTTTGGTTCGCCCAATCAATATGTAGATTAAAGTTGCCCATGATAACTGCTGTACCTTTATTGCACAAATTCCTTATTTCTTGTTTGATGCTGTCCCCAACCTCACTACTACTGTTTGGTGGTCTGTACTCAACTCCCATTAGCGTTTTCTGCCCTTTGGAATGCCGCAGTTCAACACATACCGATTCCACATCATCCAAACTAATGTCCCTCCTTACGATTGCATTAATTTCCTCTTTAACCAGCAACGCCACCCCGCCTCCTTTTCCTTTCTGTCTATCCTTCCTCAATGCTGAATATCCTTGGATGTTGAGTTCCCAGCCTTGGTCACCCTGGAGCCATGTCTCCATGATGCCAATGACATCACACCCGTTAACTGCTATCTGCGAAGTTAATTCGTCCACCTTATTCCGAATACTCCTCGCATTGAGGCACAGAGCCTTCAGGCTTGTCTTTCGAACACACTTTGCCCCTTTAGAATTTTGGTGTAATGTGGCCCTTTTTGTTTCTTGCCTTGGATTTGTCTGCCCTCCACTTTTACTATTCTCCTTTCTATCTTTTGCTTCTGACTCCATTTTATTTCCCTCTGTCTCCCTGCATAGGTTCCCATCCCCTTGCCATATTAGTTTAACTCCTCCCCAACAGCACTAGCAAACACTCCCTCTAGGGCATTGGTTCCGGTCCTGCCCAGGTGCACACCGTCCGGTTTGTACTGGTCCCACCTCCCCCAGAACCGGTTCCAATGCCCAGGAATTTGAATCCCTCCCTTCTGCACCACTGCTCAAGCTACGTATTCATCTGAGCTATCCTGCGATTCCTACTGTGAAAAGCACGTGGCACCGGTAGCAATCCTGAGATTACTACCTTTGACGTCCTACTTTTTAATTTAACTCCTAGCTCCGCTCCTTGAATTCATCTCGTAGGACCTCATCCCGTTTTGTACCTATATCGTTGGTACCTATATGTACCATGATAACTGGCTGTTCACCCTCCCTTTTCAGAATATCCTGCACCCGCTCCGAGACATCCTTGACCCTTGCACCAGGGAGACAACATACCATCCTGGAGTCTCAGTTGCAGCCGCAGAAACGCCTATCTATTCCCCTTACAATCAAATCCTCTATCATTATTGCTCTCCCACTCTTTTTCCTGCCCTCCTGTGCAGCAGAGCCAGCCACGGTGCCGTGAACTTGGCTGCTGCTGCCCTCCCCTGATGAGTCATCCCCCTCAACAGTACTCAAAGTGGTGTATCTGTTTTGCAGGGGGATGACCGCAGGGGACCCCTGCACTACCTTCCTTGCACTGCTCTACCTGTTGGTCACCCATTTACTATCTGGCTGTGTACTCTTTACTTGCGGTAAGACCAACTCCCTAAACGTGCTACTCACGTCATTCTCAGCATCGTGCATGCTCCAGAGTGAATCCTCCCGCAGCTCCAGTTCCGCAATGCGGTCTGTCAGGAGCTGGAGGCGGATACACTTCCCGCACACGTAGTGTCAGGGACACGGAGGCGTCCCTGACTTCCCACATAGTACAGGAGGAGCATAACACGTGTCCGAGCTCTCCTGCCATGACTTAACCCTTAGATTAACTTAAATTGGCAACAACAATGCTAAAGGTTACTTACTGATATAGAAAAGAAAATGAAATACTACTCACCAATCTCCAGCCAATCACTTACACCCTTGGCGGTGACGTCACCTTTCGATTTCTTTCTGCTTCTATTTTGCCTTCTCTCCCTGCTGCAGCTGCACAAGCATGCCTCTCACGAACTCCCAAGCCTCAGCGACGCATTGGGCCTTTTATAGGTTGCTCCTCCACGCACCTCCCGAGTCGCCACGAACTCCCATATACATGGGTTACAATGATAGTTGAATACATGACATCACCTCCCCCCCAAAGTCTTATTGGGATCACAGGTTAAGTCTCTCTGGTGGTTTACGCTCCCTTGTACAGCGCCTGAGTTGGGGCTCCGGTTGTTGGGCGCTGGCCTGAGTGTCTCCTGTTTGCGGTGCCTCAGACCTGTCCAGACAGCCCACAGTGACTGGGGTCTCCTCCACTTGGTTCCGGTGTTCGGTCACCTGTGGTGGAGTAAACTCGACATTGTGTTCTTCCTCTGCTTCTTCTATGGGGTTGCTGAACCTCCTTTTAGTTTGATCCACGTGTTTGCGGCAGATTTGTCCATTGGTAAGTTTAACTACCAAAACCCTATTCCCCTCTTTGGCAATTACAGTGCCTGCAAGCCATTTGGGCCCTGCAGCATAATTAAGGACAAAAACAGGGTCATTGACATCAATACATCGCGCCCTCGCATTCCTGTCATGGTAGTCACATTGTGACTGACGCCTGCTCTCAACAATTTCTTTCATAGTAGGATGTATAAGGGATACATAAGGGGTGTATGAGCGTCCTTTTCATTAGCAGCTCTGCGGGTGGAACCCCTGTGAACGAGTGTGGTCGGGATCTATTGGCCAACAGGAGGCGTGATAAGCGGCTTTGTAGAAACCCCCTTGGATTCTGAGCATCCCCTGTTTGATTATCTGCACTGCTCGTTCCGCCTGGCCGTTTGAGGCCAGCTTGAACGGTGCCATTCTGACATGGTTAATTCCATTGCCTGCTATGAAGTCCTGGAATTCAGTGCTTGTGAAGCACGGGCCATTGTCGCTGACCAAGACATCCGGTAGACCATGGGCGGCGAACATTGCCCATAGACTTTCTACCGTGGCAGAGGATATGCTTGAATTTAAAATGGCACACTCAATCCATTTGGAGTAGATGTCTACTACAACCAAAAACATTTTTCCCATGAAAGGACCTGCGTAGTCCACATGGATGCATGCCCATGGCTTGGTGGGCCAGGACCAGGGGCTAAGGGGGGCTTCCCTGGGCGCATTGCCCAGCTGAGCACACGTGTTGCACCTGCGAACACCAAGTTCCAGGTCTGCATTTATTCCTGGCCACCAAACGTGTGACCTGGCAATTGCCTTCATCATGACAATGCCCGGGTGCTCATTGTGAAGTTCTCTGATAAACACCTCTCTGCCCATCTGGGGCATGACTACTCGGTTTCCCCCCAGTAGGCAATCGGTCTGAATCGAGAGTTCATCCTTGCGCCTATGAAACGGTTTAAATTCCTCAGGGCATGCCTCGTATGTGGCTGCCCAGTCCCCATTCAGGACACATTTCTTGACTAAAAACAGTAGCGGGTCTTTATTTGTCCATACTTTAATCTGACAGGCTGTCACAGGTGAGCCTTTGCTTTCGAAAGTTTCAACAGGCATGACCATCTCAGCATCATGCTCAGTTGCCCCTTCAGTGGTGGCTAGTGGGAGCCTGCTGAGTGCATCAGCGCAGTTTTCAGTGCCCGGTCTGTGCTGAATTGTGTAGTCATAGGCGGCTAACGTGAGTGCCCACCTCTGTATGCGGACCGATGCATTCGCATTTATGGCCTTGTTGTCAGCCAAAAGGGACGTTAGGAGTTTGTGATCTGTCTCCAGCTCAAATTTCCTGCCAAACAGGCACTGGTGCATTTTTTTTTACTGCATATACACATGCTAGCGCTTCCTTTTCTACCATCCTGTAGCCCCTTTCTGCCTGGGACAGACTTCTGGAGGCATAAGCTACCGGCTGTAACAGACCATTGGCATTCACATGCTGCAACATACACCCGACCCCATAGGACGACACATCGCACATTAAAACAAGTTTCTTACACGGGTCATATAACATTAACAGTTTGTTGGAGTGTAACAAATTGCGTACTCTATCAAAAGCACTTTCCTGGCTGTCCCCCCAGACTCAATCGTGACCTTTGCGTAGGAGCACGTGTAGCGGCTCTAACAGCGTGCTCAATTTGGGAAGAAAGTTAACAAAATAGTTCAGAAGCCCCAGGAACGAATGCAGCTCCGTCATGTTACGGGGTTTGGGTGCTCTCTGGATCACTTCCGTTTTGGACGCAGTAGGTCTGATCCCGTCTGCTGCTACCCTCCTCCCCAGGAATTCTACCTCTGGAGCTAAGAAGACGCACTTCGCCTTTTTCAGTCACAGCCCTACCCGGTGCAGTCCGCATAGCACCTCCTCCAGGTTGTGGAGGTGTTCTTCAGTATCGCGACCCGTGATGAGGATATCGTCTTGAAAAACCATCGTCCTTGGAATCGACTTGAGGAGGCTTTCCATATTTCGCTGAAAGATCGCGGCGACCGAACGAATCCCGAATGGACATCTGTTATACTCAAACAACCCCTTGTGTGTCATGATGGTGGTCCGCTTCTTCGACTCACTCGCCAGCTCCTGGGTAAGCTGAGGTCAGGTCCAATGTTGAAAAAAGTTTGCCACCGGATAGTGTCGCAAAGAGGTCCTCCGCTCTCGGTAGCGGTACTGGTCTTGGAGTGACACCCGATTGATGGTGGCCTTGTAATCGCCACATGTCCTGACCGACCCATCTGCCTTGAGCACCGCACGATCGGGCTCACCCAGTCACTGAATTCAACTGGCGAGATGATGCCTTCCCTCAGCAGGCGGTCCAATTCGCATTCTATCTTTTTCCGCATCACGTACAGCACCGCTCTGGCCTTGTGGTGTACTGGCCTGGCATCCGGGTTTCTGTGAATCACTACCTTGGCCCCCATGAAAGTGCCGATGCCGGGTTGAAATAATTAGTCAAATTTGTCCAGGACCTGTGAGCATGATACTCGCTCCACAGAAGAAATTGCATTGACATCACCCCATTTCCAGTTCATGACAGCAAGCCACCTCCTCCCCAGTAGTGTGGGACCATCCCCCGGGACAATCCAGAGTGGCAACCTGTTCTCCGAATCTTTGTGGGTCACGACTACCATGGCGCTGCCTAGCACCGGAATGATCTCCTTTGTATATGTCCGTAGCTGTGCGTCAATCGGCAATAATTTTGGCCTCCTGGCCTTGGACACCCACAACCTTTCGAACTGTTTGATACTCATCAGGGACTGGCTGGCCCCTGTGTCTAGCTCCATTAATACTGGGATGCCGTTGAGGAGCACTTTCTTTATCATCGGTGGCGTCCTGGTATATGAACTGTATATGTGCTCCACATGAACTCGCTGAACTTCAGCTTCCAGTGATTTCCCCCAGTATTCATTTGGCCTCGTAGGGCTTACATCGGGCCCGTCCTCCTCGTACATCAACCTGGCTGCAGGCTTCCTGCACATACGTACCAATTGACCGCTGACGTTGCAATTTCTGCAGGTATATTGCTGATACCTGCAAGTTCTGGCTGGGGGTGTTTGCCTCCACACCTCCAGCATGAGCTGGAGGCCCCGTTGTTAGAAACAAAAGGTCCATTACCAGTCGATCGTCTCTGACTGTCTCTGTAACTGTCCTTAAGCGCACCATTAACAGGTGTTGATGGCCTCATTACTGGCTGCATTGTCCCTTGCGATGGCATGAATCGCCGTTCAGCTTGCCATTGTCTCTGTTGAATTCCCCCTTTGGGTTCGACTACATGCTGGGGCATGTCCGATTGCCCTTGTCTGCCTAGAGAATTGTGTGCCGCATAACAATGTTGACTCCCTGGTCGTTTGCCACATTTGAGCCGAGATTTTTATCATACATCATTCTGGTCTCTTCCTTCCCGGAGATAAATGTCTGGGCTATCAGAGCCGCTGCTTCCAAGTTTCCTGAAAACCCCAGCGTACCTGATGCCCTCAATAAAAAAGTCTCGCAGCATCTCCGCTCTGCATGCATCTGAGAACTTACATAGGCTCGCCAGTTGCCGGAGATCTGCCATGAAGTCTGGAACGCTTTGCCCTTCTTGCCGCCGGTGCGTGTAAAACCGGTGTCTCGCCATGTGCATGCTGCTCGCCGGTTTAAGGTGTTCCCCGATCAACTTACTGAGCTCTTCGAACATCTTGTCCGCCGGCTTCTCTGATGCTAGAAGGTCGTTCATCCCTTCATCAGGGAGTATGTTGTGGATCCACAAACCGTCAGGAGATGAGCCCTGTGTTTGTCGGCCGAATCCTGTCCCAACCATTCCTTAGGGACAAAACTTTGCTGTAGTCTCTCAATAAAGTCGTCCCAATCATCACCAACACAGTACCTCTCTTCTGTGCTGCTAGTGGCCATGCTCGCGTGGTTTAAATCCCAGTTTCTCGTCGCCAATGATACGTCCTTACTATACAGTAAGGACTTAACCGTACAGTATAAATGTATGCGAGGCCCATACTTGAGAGAAGATCACTCTGTGACCAGTTACCTTTATTACCAAGACCTCCAATGATGAAGGTGGGTGGAGCTTCCCCTTTTATACCTGAAAGTCCAGGTTAGGAGTGTCTCCCACAAGTTCACCCCCTTGTGGTCAATGTTCTCAAGGTGTACAACTTAGGTCAGCTTATACATGGGTTACAATGATAGTTGAATACAGGATACATGTGATCCCAGGTTCGCATGCGCACACTGGTGGGCCCTGGGATCTGTGGGCCACCTCGCTCTGCACAACTCTGCAGCATTTCAAAGCAAGTTTTGCTTTAGACTTCACACCAGGTAAGTGTGGATATCGTTCAGATATCGGCAGCATACTCCTTAGCTACGCTGTCGACTGAAAATTCAGGGCTTATTATAATGAGGCCGTCAGGCCTCAGATTTAACCTCCATTTTAAATTTAGCTGTAGCTAGTCAGGTTTTGGAGGTCTCCTGAAACCCACCAGCTAAATTAAGGCGAGGGCTATTGGATCCAGGAGGTAAGTGCCTTTTCACTTATCTACTGGATCCAGAGTCCTTGCCTAGCACACCCTCCATTTCCCCCCCCCCCCGCCAGCCCCCGCCCTCCCCCAACCCACCGCCCCCCCCATGCTGCTTCCAGCCCCCGATCATTCTTCTGGGTTTCCAGACCGCTTCGGAGCCACTCTGTTCCCAACCCACATCCCCATTAAAATTGAGGCCATTGATTTTCATATGACGCCAAATGGGTGTCGATAAGAAAATGATGATGGAGGAGGGGGTGGGGGCGTTCGAGAATGATCTGATTGTGACTCTTCAATGAAGATGTTAATAAAAGCAAAGGATAAAGTTTGCCTGTACATTGATCCAAAGCCATTTAACAAAGTCTTTGAACATAATAGGAGATTACTAGAGAAGATTAAATGGTATGGGATTAGGGGGAGCATTTAAAACTGGATTAAAAAGTGGTTAGAAGGGAGAAAATAGAGAAAAGGAGAAAGGGTAGGTTCGCAGGACATTAAAGGCAACACCTCTGGTTGATCAGGCTGTAAAAATAGAGAAAAAGGTATTTATGGGAGATATAGAATATGAAAGCCCAGAGGTAATAATGAGCCTCCTCCTTGTGAGCATCTTGTCTTTAATATAGTAAAGGTTTTATGGCTGCACACACTTTTTGTCTGCAAAAACTTTACTTCCAGTTGTTCAATTTTTGTCACTTTTGTGTAAACTTTTTCCATTATAAAGTCCTTTGTCCACATTTATTATGGAAAATGCCGATGAAAACTTAGTACACTGCATCATCATCATCATAGGTAGTCCTTCGAAATCGAAGAAGACTTGCTTCCACTCTAAAAGTGAGTTCTCAGGTGGCTGTACAGTCCAATGTGGGAATTACAGTCTCTGTAACAGGTGGGGCAGACAGTGGTTGAAGGAAAGTTTGCCGCACGCTCCTTGCACTGTCTGCACTTGATTTCTGCATGCTCTCGGCGACGAGACTCGAGGTGCTCAGCGCCCTCCCGAATGCGCTTCCTCCACTTTGGGCAGTCTTGGACCAGGGATTCCCAGGTGCCGGTGGGGATGTTGCACTTTATCAAGGAGGCTTTGAGGGTGTCCTTGAAATGTTTTCTCTGCCCGCCTGGGGCTCACTTGCCGTGTAGGAGTTCCGAGTAGAGCACTTGCTTTGGGAGTCTCGTGTCGGGAATGTGGACGATGTGGTCCGCTCAACAGAGCTGGTTGAGTGTGGTCAACGTTTCGATGCTGGGGATGTTGGCCTGAGCAAGGACACTGATGTTGGTGCATCTATCCTCCCAGTGGATTTGCAGGATCTTGTGGTACTTCTCCAGCACTTTGAGGTGTCTGTTGTATATAGTCCACGTCTCTGAGCCATATAGGAGGGCAGGTATCACTACTGACATGTAGACCATAAGCTTGGTGCCAGATTTGAGGTTCTGGTCTTCAAACACTCTTCCTCAGGCTGCTCTGGCGCTCTGGAGGCGGTGTTGGACCTCGTCGTCGATGTCTGCCCTTACTGATAGTAGGTTCCCGAGATATGGAGAATGGTCCACCTTGTCCAAGGCCTCGCCATGTATTTCTGATGACCGGGGTCAGTGCTGTGTGGCGGGGTCAGGTTGGTGGAGGACCTTTTTCTTACGGATGTTTAGCATAAGGCCCATGCTTTCACACACCTTGATGAAGGCGTTGACGATGGCTTGGAGTTCAGCCTCTGAGTGTGCGCAGGCGCAAGCGTCGTCCACGTACTGTAGTTCGATGACAGAGGATGGGACGTCCTTGGATCTAGCGTGGAGGTGATGCACTGCAATCACACCTCCCAGTAGTGATGTCTCCAAACTACTCAGCCTGTATTGTAAAGGAACTTCTATGCTCCAACCATCTCTATTTTACTTTTCTACTTCCCACTTTCCTTTACTGTTTGCTATTTTATCATCAAATATATATATTTTTAAAACAGAACTACTGGCACAAGATTTATGTAGGGATAAGTATACATCATTCTTTGTACTTGTCCCTGTAATAAAATTTGGAGTTAAACTTACATTTAAAGTGTTACATTAAAAAAATAGATTTCTGGTCACACTCACACTCCAATTGCAGTCTTCTCAATTCTGACTTCTGGGTTCTTAAGTATTTATTTGAGGCTTGTTTATGAATTCTTCTATCATGTTATCCATATTATAATGTTACAAAGTTCTGACTGCATCTATGTGCAGAGCAGATCAGAAATGGAGAAAAGAGATAGTTTACCAGCTTATAAGTTCATCAATAACTTCTTGTATAGTAGAGTCTTGAACCTTAGCCATTGTTTTATCCAAATTTAAATAACCGTAAGCATCCTGCATTAAGGAAAGGTAATGAAAAGAATAATTGAACAGTTGAATTATCCAAGAAGGATATTGCCTTAAGTATAAATTGATGACTGTATTGAAAAGCAATCAGATGGGCCATTATGCTACATTTTTTTATAGAAACATAGAAACATAGAAAATAGGTGCAGGAGTAGGCCATTCGGCCCTTCGAGCCTGCACCACCATTCAATAAGATCATGGCTGATCGTTCACCTCAGTACCCCTTTCCTGCTTTCTCCCCATACCCCTTGATCCCTTTAGCCGTAAGGGCCATATCTAACTCCCTCTTGAATATATCCAATGAACTGGCATCAACAACTCTCTGCGGTAGGGAATTCCACAGGTTAACAACTCTCTGAGTGAAGACGTTTCTCCTCATCTCAGTCCTAAATGGCTTACCCCTTATCCTTAGACTATGTCCCTTGGTTCTGGACTTCCCCAACATCGGGAACATTCTTCCTGCATCGAACCTGTCTAGTCTCATCAGAATTTTATATGTTTCTATGAGATCCCCTCTCATGCTTCTAAACTCCAGTGAATACAGACCCAGTTGACCTAGTCTCTCCTCATATGTCAGTCCTGCCATCCCGGGAATCAGTCTGGTGAACCTTGACTGCACTCCCTCAGTAGCAAGAATGTTACGGGATATGGGCATCGCTGGCAAGGCCAGCATTTATTGCCCATCTCTACTTGAACTTGAGAAGGTGGTGGTGGGCTGTCTCCTTAACCGCTGCCGTCTATGTGGTGAAGGTCCTCCTACAGTGCTGTTAGGGAGGGAGTTCCAGGATTTCGACTCAGCGACAATGAAGGAATGGCGATATATTTCCAAGTGAGGATGGTGCATGACTTGGAGGGGAACTTGCAGATGGTGGTGTTCCCTTGTGCCTGCTGCCCCTGTCCTTCTAGGTGGTAGGCGTCGCTGGTTTGGGAGGTGCTGTCGAAGAAACCTTTGCTACAATCTTGTAGATGGTACGCACTGTAGCCACGATGCGCTGGTGGTGGTGAAGTGCCAATCAAGCAGGCTGCTTTGTCCTGGATGTTGTTGAGCTTCTTGAGTGTTGTTGGAACTGCACTCATTCAGGCAAGTGGAGAATATTCCATCACACTCCTGACTTGGGCCTTGTAGATGGTGGAAAGTCTTTGGGAAGTCAGAAAGTGAGTCACTCGCCACAGAATAACCAGCCTCTGACCTGCTGTTGTAGCTATGCTATTTATGTGGCCAGTTAAGTTTCTGATAAGTGGTGACCCCACCTTCCCCCACCCCCACTTCCCCCCCCTCCCGCCATGATATTGATGGTGGGGGATTCAATAACGGTAATGCCATTGAATGTCCCGGGAGGTGGTTAGATTTTCTCTTGTTGGAGATAGCCATTGTCTGGTGCTTTGTGACATGAATGTTACTTGCCACTTATCAGCCCAAGCCTGAATGTTGTCCAGGTCTTGCTGCATTCGGGCATGGACTGCTTCGTTCTCTGAGGAGTTGTGAATGGAAAGTAACACTGCAATCATCAACAAACGTATCCACTTCTGGCCTTATGATGGAGGGGAAGGCCATTGATGAAGCAGCTGAAGGTGATCCACGGATACTACCCTGAAAAACTCCTGCAGCGATGTCCTGGCGCTGAAATGATTGGCCTCCAACAACCACAACCATCTTCCTTTGCACTGTTTAAGACTCCAGCCAGTGGACATTTATTCCCACTGATTCCCATTGATTTCAATTTTATTGGAGCTCCTTGGTGCCACATTCGGTCAAATGTTGCCTTGATGTCAAGAGCAGTCACTCTCATCTCACCTCTGGAATTCGGCTCTTTCATCCATGTTTTGACCAAGGTTGTATTGCAGCCTGGAGCCGAGTGGTCCTGGCAGAACCCAATCTGAGCATCGATGAGCAGGTTATTGGCGAGTATGTGCCATTTAATTGTCCACCACCATTCACGACTGGATGCGGCAGGACTGCAGAGCTTTGATCTGCCTAATAGTGTGTCACATTGATCTTTTTCTTAACTAAGTAAAACAATTGTAGAGAAAAACTAAGAATCAGCAGCATGGAGAGGAGTTTTTATATCTAGTGCCATCAACAGAAGAGTTTTTCACTCTTGTGCCAGTGGAAAGATTGCATTAGCCAGCCCAGTGTTGCAGTGTGTTTCTGCAGTTTTGTACTAAATCATGGAAAAGGTGGTATAGGGTCTGTCAAGTGATATTTACCAATATACAGCTGGCTAGTCTTGGGGAGACTCTCGTGTGCAGCAGGTGGTTCAAGATTGATGTTATTAAAGGCCTGATTTTATTTTAGATAATATGTGTAACATGTGGAGCTCTAGCAAGGCAGGAAAAAGTTAATTCTTGTGTGTGGGAACAATATTTTCTGTAGAGCATTATTTTCTTTATATCGTAAGAGGCCCCAAGTTTCGTCCCGCGGCGAAAGCGGCGCACCTCCGAGCTGGGCGCCTGTTTTTCGCACCGAAAACTGCGCCTAAAAAAAGTCCGATATTCTCGAGCTCCTTGGAGCTCGATGTCTGCTTGGCGCGGCGCGCTCTTCGCAGCAGGGGGCGAAGCCTAACACTCGCGCCGATTTTCTAAGTAGCAGGAGGCGGGTACAATTTAAATTAGCCTTCGTGGTGCCGGCAACCCTGCGCATGCGCGTTGGAGCGTGCGCGCACGCGCAGTCTCACACAAACATTGGCACTCGCCCATTTTTAAAAATACTGCAGAAAAAGTGAAGATTTGTTTCTTGGGCCCCTGCAAAGGCTTGTAATTTAATTTTTTTTGATATTTCTGTGTGTGAGGGAGTACTTTTAGCAGCACTGCTGAATAAATCACCTGCTGAAATCAGTGAGTTCAACTTTTCACTGCTAAACTTGCAGAAACGGTGCTGCATTGGTGCATGCAAATTAAGGACTGTGTGTTTGGAGAAATAAGAGTGCCAATTCAACTTTGCAATATTACGTGGTGTTGACAATGCAGCACCCATTCTGCAAATTTAAATATAAAACTGTCGATGTGGCTGCCTCTCCCTGTCCAAATGGCCTCAGTCCCCCTCACAGCTCGAAGGCTGCTGCTGTATCTTCGGCTGCCGGCCAGCCACTGACGCCGCTGATATCCTATGGCCGAATGGCCTCACGTCCGTCCGCTGCTGATTCTTTGGCTGCCGGCCAGCCACTGACGCCGCCCCTAAAGCGTGGCCGGATGGCCTCAAGAATCTTAATGAGCTGCGTGTGTCCTGCGTTGATTCTTCAGCTGCCGGCCAGCCACTGACACCGCTGCTATCTCATGGCCGAATGGCCTCACATCGGTCCGCTGATTCTTCGGCTGCCGGCCAGCCACTGACGCCGCTGATATCTCATGGCCGAATGGCCTCGGGTCCGTCCGGTGCTGCTTCTTCGCGGCCAGCCACGAAGAGAATGAAGGCCTGCTTCAAGCACTGCAGCTCAGCTCAAAGCTTGCTGCCACTGCCGTCGAGACACTGACGCCACACCGCTGCCTGTCTCCAACATGAAAGGCCTGCCTGAAGCACTTTCACACAGGTAGGAACATGGTTTATTTAATCTTTTCTTTGCTTATAAATTTTTATTCAGGTTGGATTTATTTGTATAATATAAATATAACTAAGGATTGATTGTAGAATTTAATGACTTCCCTTCCCCCCCCTCCCCCCCCCACCTCGTTCCCTACGCCTAATTTGTAACCTACGCCTGATTTTCTAAAGTGTAGACAAGGTTTTTTCGAGCGTACAAAAATCTTCACTTACTCCATTCTAAGTTAGTTTGGAGTAAATTTTCACTCACGAAACTTTGAAATCAGGCGTAAGTGGCCGGACACGCCCCCTTTTGAAAAAAAAATTCTGTTCCAAAGTGAAACTGTTCTAACTGACTAGAACTGGAGCAAACTAAATGTGGAGAATTCTGATTTCTAAGATACTCCGTTCTACACCAGTTGCTCCTAAAAATCAGGAGCAAATCATGTGGAAACTTGGGGCCAATATGTGTAACATGTGGAGCTCTAGCAAGGCAGGAAAAAGTTAATTCTTGTGTGTGGGAACAATATTTTCTGTACAGCATTATTTTCTTTATATCGTAACATACTCTTGAGCGAAGAGACCAAGAATGAATAATTTCTGTTAAAGGAAAAATTAAATGAAAATTCTTGCAACTGTTTGCAATTAATTGAAATAACTGACACAAAAGTCCCTTGAAGTTCAGTGTTTATTTTTTTTGACTGTTGGCAAATGGAAGAAAACAAATCTTCTAAAAATAAAATGAGAACCACAATAAAAACCACTTTGAAAATGAGTGGCATATGCAGTGTTCCAAGTGAACATTGCTGCATTTGAGTGTATTTATAAAAATTAAACTTCTATTGAATGAGGTTATTCCCTAGGAAATGTATGTTGAAAAATATGCAAAATGATTTTCTCCAAGAACTTTCTGTAACTCTTTGAACTCTGTAAAGGTCTTTGAGTTTACTATTTTACCAGAGTGTGGCTGAATCTCGGATACATTTGTTTTCTGCAGCTGAGTTCTGTCCAGCAGTGGTTGTTTGGTGATTGCCAAATACTGTCATGTTTTTAGGGATCGTATATTATAATCTGGAATTTTACAGTTATATTGCTGCTCCATCAGATAGACAAAATACTTTTGGTTCTTTCAGGATCACAAAAATCCATCATAAGATGAATCATTTCCTAATAGTTATAAAATTTGATTTAGTTCTCATAAATTGTACTTTCTGAATATAATAGTTACCATGAAAACATGAATGATCTTGTTACTTAATTTCTTAACACACTCTCTCTGGACTCTTTAAGCAAATGCAACCTGACATGTTTTGTATACAGCATGAAGCTTTTAAGCATGGGCCTGACAATTTTGGAATTGGGATGTGGAGAAATAATTACTGACATTTCCACAAAACGAAACAGATGCTTGCAATGAAAGAAGCAGCTTTTATAAGTGGTATATTTTTAAATGTTCAAAGATAACATTGAATAGTTACAGAGATTATGAGTTTAAAAGGTTAAAACAAATAGAAAAAATATATTTCTGACTAAATTGACTTCTATATTGAAGGTATACATTCCCAATTAATTATAAGAAATTGATGTATTGGACATTAGCCAATAATGCAAAGAATGATGGCTTACTTTTCAAAAAAAACCTGAGTTCAGTGTATTTTAAATTAAAAGGAGTTCAAATGTAAGTTTTTTTGAGCTAGAGTTTCCATTGGCCCAGTTTCTGGGCGGTATTGGCCATTGTGGGTGATAACCAGGTGAGTGAACCAGGTACCTGAGTTACGCCGGAGGTTTTGAGGTACCCCTGGGGAGCAGACGGCCGGCGTGTACAGTCCTCAGATCACCCATGCTTAAAAGCTTCATGCTGTATATAAAACATTAAATGTCAGGTTACATTTGCTTAAAGAGTATCGAGAGAGTGTGTGTTAAGAAATTAAGTAACAAGATCATTCATGTTTTTATGATAACTATTATATTCAGAAAGTACAATTTATGAGAACCAAATCAAATTTTATAATTATTAGGAAATGATTCATCTTTTCAGGGATTTTGTGATCCTGAAAGAACCAAAAGTATTTTGTTTGGATCAGCGGTAACCTGTATGTGAGTATGAAAAAAAGTGCCCACGAGGATCAGAGGAGCTGGACGGTAGGTGAGTAGCTCTTCAAGAAAAAGGTTAGTATTTGTTTTTTTACTCATTATTTTAAAATTCTGTTGTGGTGATTTAGGTTAAAAGGATCTTGAGAATGTTTTATTTTTATGTGATGTTTTTTGAAAATATATTTTTAATGTTTTTCTGCTGCTAACCTCTTCTGCAGCCTCGGGGTAAATTTTTAGTGATTTTTTAATTTATCGCCCATTTTCTTTAGGAACCGCCCAATCGACCCTAAATTCCACTTTTTCGCCTAGAATGAGGATGCAACGGCCAGTTTTTTTGCTGGACGGATTTTTTTTCTTTTTTTGAGGGAAGTTTACGCCGGTGATAATCTTGGGAATCTTGGCGGTCTTTTGGGAGCAATCGGGTGCTGTCGGGCTGTTAGAAAATTCTAGCCCTATGATTCTAACTTGGAGCTGGTTTTTGAAAAGCTGAATATCCGTATAACTTTATACTACAAGGCAACAAATGTTTGAACAGTACACATTTGAAACTGCTTACTTTGGGCCCAAGTTTGCCCAGGAGTTGCTCCGTTTTTTTTGGAGCAACTAGATTTTTTTGGAGTGCCTTAAAAATCGCAATTCTGCCCATTTAATTTGCTCCAGTGCAAGTGAGTAAGTTAGGTTTTTTTTAAGTTTAGTTTTTTTTTCAAAAGGGGGCGTTACCAGCCACTTACGCCTGTTTTGGCCATTTAAGCAAGTTTAGACAGCTAAAAGTTACTCCAAACTAACTTAGGCCAGCGTATGTGGCCACTTGTGGCTACACAGAAAAACCTCATGGTGAGCTAAGAAATCAGCGCAGTTAAGTACATTCAAAGCACAAAGCACGAAATAAGGCACAAAATAAGCATTCAGTAACAAATAAAAAATACAAGGAAAGCATCAAGACTTACAAAGTGCAAAAAGTAATAAGCAATTAATCAACAAGTAAAAAATAGAAGGAATCCTGCACCTAAAGCACCAACTGAGAGATTTGTTAGCGATAAGTTTAAACATTGTTCCCTCTTCTTTCCTTATGAAAGAGCAGCAGAAACTAAGGTCTGCAGAGATCAACCAGGGCTGCTGCCCCACCGACTTTCAACCCTTTTCGGGCGGGAGTTTTTTCCCTTTTTGCCCATTTTTCGGGTTTTTGGTCGGGCTTTAAAAACGGCAGCCTGAAACCTGGCAGAGGCATGGGGCTTTGGCTCCCTCGCATGAGGGACCGCAGACGACTCCATTTAGCCCTGAAAGGAGTTCGGAGATTGACCGACACACCCAAGTTCAGCCCTGGGGGAGGTTGGGGGCGGGTCAAATCACTAATCAAAAGTCGGACTTGGTCGCTGGAGAAACTAAGTGCCAGGCTGGATAAATCATTAACCAGAAGTTGCTGGAGAGACAGAGGCGACCAGGGCTGAAGGTTGAGGCTGGGTTGAGGCCAGCCATAGCCGGGAGAGTCAAAATCCCCGTTTTTGGAAACATAGAAACATAGAAAATAGGTGCAGGAGTAGGCCATTCGGCCCTCCGAGCCTGCACCACCATTCAATAAGATCATGGCTGATCATTCACCTCAGTACCCCTTTCTTGCTTTCTCTCCATACCCCTTGATCCCTTTAGCCGTAAGAGCCATATCTAACTCCCTCTTGAATATGTCCAATGAACTGGCATCAACAACTCTCTGCGGTCAAAAATTCCACAGGTTAACAACTCTCTGAGTGAAGACGTTTCTCCTCAACTCAGTCCTAACTGGCTTACCCCTTATCCTTAGATCATGTCCACTGGTTCTGGACTTCCACAACATCGGGGACATTCTTTCTGCATCTAACCTGTCCAGTCCTGTCAGAATTGTATATGTTTCTATGAGATCCCCTTTCATTCTTCTAAACTCCAGTGACTACAGGCCCAGTCAATCCCAGTCTCTCCTCACATATAAGTCATGCCATCCCAGGAATCAGTCTGGTGAACCTTTGCTGCACTCCCTCAATAACAAGAATGTCCTTCCTCAGATTAGGAGACCAAAACTGAACACAATATTCCTGTTGAGGCCTCACCAAGGCCCTGTACAACTGCAGTAAGACTTCTCTGCTCCTATACTCAAATCCCCTAGCTATGAAGGCCAACATACCATTTGCCTTCTTCATCGCCTGCTGTACCTGCATGCCAACTTTGAATGACTGATGTACCATGACACCCAGGTCTCGTTGCACTTCCCCTTTTCCTAATCTGCCGCCATTCAGATAATATTCTGCCTTCGTGTTTTTGCCCCCAAAATGGATAACCTCACATTTATCCACATTATACTGCATCTGCCATGCATTTGCCCACTCACCTAACCTGTCCAAGTCACCCTGCAGCCTCTTAGCGTCCTCCTCACAGTTCACACCGCTACCCAGCTTAGTGTCATCTGCAAACTTGGAGATATTACACTCAATTCCTTCGTCTAAATCATTAATGTATATTGTAAATAGCTGGAGTGCCAGCACCAAGCCCTGCGGCACCGCACTAGTCACTGCCTGCCATTCTGAAAAGGACCCGTTTATCCCGACTCTCTGTTTCCTGTCTGCCAACCAGTTCTCTATCCACATCAGTACATTACCCCCAATACCATGTGCTTTAATTTTGCACACCAATCTCTTGTGTGGGACCTTGTCAAACGCCTTTCGAAAGTCAAAATACACCACATCCACTGGTTCTCCCTTGTCCTCTCTACTAGTTACATCCTCATGAGGTCCGATGAGGTTGGATCCAGCTACCTTACCGGGCCTGCGGTTGAAAGTTTCCCACTTTGGGATGGGGGGAGGGTGAAGGAGAAAAGCGGGGGGGAAAATTGACAGGTTGTTCAAATTGCTTAAGTGTTAATATACAGCTGCTTTAACTACCTTAATATTAAAATATTTATTTTAAAATACAAGCATATATTGACATGATTGCATCTAAAATTTTAGTCATTAAAAGAAAACACAGGCTTGCAATTTCAAATTTCCTGATTCATCACTTAAATTAATGTGATTTCTCCTTCTCTTCTTACACATAAAAGTTACCATTCACAATACTCCTCCCCCCGATCAAAACTCAGTCTCCCTGCACCAACCTGTTTCTTGCAGCCCTCAGCGGCTGGCCTGTGCGGTAGGCCATTCGGCCTGGGATAAGGGCGGGAGGCGTTCTACAGGCATCATCATTACACTCATGGGAGTAGCTACTGCGCATGCGCGACTGCACTGTTTTCGGTGCAGGGCTGTAGCTTCGACCCCACTCCACGAGGAGCGCCGCGCTAGGACCCGGGACACGCAGCAGAGCGGCCAGAATACCTAGGTAAGTTTTTGACGCCGTTTTAACCGTGGGGGGGGGGGTGGCAAACTTGGGCCCTATATTTCTAAACCCATTCATTGCATGAATTGTACATTAAATTACCTCAGCTAACGAAATACAAGAACACCAGCTTTTTCCAGCTAAACCCTGTGGAGGTATTTTCTTCAAAGAGGAAAAACCTTTGTTACTTTTGTGTCATTTCTGCTGTTCATTGTCAAATGAGGCAAAATAACAACAACTTAGAATTATAAAGCATCTTTGATGTAGGAAAACAGAGTAATCAGACAAAAAGGAGATATTCGGAGGGGTGACTAAAAGCTTGGTCAAAGAGGAAGTTTTAAGGAACATCTTATAGGAGGAGAGAGCAGTGAAGAAGTTTATCGAGAGAATTCAATAGCTTAGGACCGAGATAGCTGAAGACACGCTGGTCAATAGGCTTAAGGGAATAGGGTTGCTTAAGGGGCCAAACTGTTAAGTGTATCCCAGGCTGTTAAGAGAAGCAAGGGAGGAAAAAGCGGAGGCTCTGACCATCATTTTCCAGTCCTCTCTGGCTACAGGTGTGGTGCCAAACGACTGGAGGACTGCTAACATTGTATCTTTGTTTAAAAAGGGAGAAGGAGGTGGACCGAGTAATTACAGGCCAGTCATCCTAACTTCAGTGGCAAATTATTAGAAAAAATCTGAGGGACAGTATAAATCGTCATTTAGAAAGGCACGGATTAATCAAGGACAGTCAGCATGGATTTTTTAAGGGAAGGTCGTGTCTGATTAACTTGATTTAATTTTTTGAGGAGGTAACAAGGAGGGTCGATGAAGGTAGCACATTTGATATAGTCCACATGGATTTGAGCAAGGCTTTTGACAAGGTCCCACATGGCTAGAAAAGTAAAAGCTCATGGGATCCAAGCGAAAGTGGAAGTTGGTCTCAAAAGGGGCTCAGTGCCAGAAAGCAAAGGGCAATGAAGGATGGGTGTTTTTGTGACTTGAAGGATGTTTCCAGGGGGGGTTCTGCAGGGCTCAGCACTAGGTCCCTTGCTTTTTGTGGGGCATGATTAAGAAGTGTGCAGATGTTACGAAAATTGGCAATATGGTTGATAGTGAGGAAGCTGTAGAATGCAGGAAGATGTCAATGGACAGGTCAGGTGGACAGAAAAGTGACAAATGGAATTCAATCTGGAGAAGTGTGAGGCAATGCATTTGGGGAGGACTAACAAGGCAAGAAAATACACAGTAAATGATAGGATACTGAGAAATGTAGCGGAACAGAGGGACCTTGGTGTGCATGTCCACAGATCCCTGAAAGTCGCAGGACAGCTAGAGAAGGTGGTTAAGAAGGCATGCAGAATACTTACCTTTATTAACCGAGGCATGGAGTATAACAGCAGGGAGGTTATGCTTGGACTAGATGAAACACTAATTAGACCATAGCTACAATACTGTGCCCAGTTCTGGTCACCACATTACAGGAAAGATGCGATTGCACTAGAGGGCACAGAGGAGATTTACGAGGATGTTGCCAGGACTGGAGAATTTTAGCTGTGAGGAAAGATTGGATAAGAACATAAGAAATAGGAACATAAGATCATGGTTGATCATCAACCTCAACTCCACTTTCACGCTCGAGCTCCATAATCCCTTGATTCCCCTAGACTTGCAAAAATCTATCTATCTCAGCCTTGAATATATTCAGAGACTCAGCATCCACAGCCCTCTGGGGTAGAGAATTGCAAAGATTCACAACCCTCTGAGTGAAGAAATTCTTCCTCGTCTCTGATTTAAATAGCCTTCCTCTTATCCTGAGACTGTGCCCCCTTGTTCTCGACACTCCAGCCAGGGGAAACAACCTCTCAGCATCTACCCTGTCAATCCACTTCAGAATCTTGGATGTTTCAATGTGATCACCTCTCATTCTTCTGAACTCCAGAGAGTATAGGCCCATCCTACACACTCTCTCATCATGACAGCCCTCTCATCCCAGGAATCAATCTCGTGAACCTCTATTGCACCGCCTCCAAGCAAATATATCCTTCCTGAGCTAAGGAGACCAAAATTGTGCACAGTCCTCCAGGTGTGGTCTCACCAAGGCCCTGTACAATTGTAGCAAGACTTCCTTACTCTTGTACTCCGACCTCCTTGCAATAAAGGACTACATGCCATTTGCCTTCCTTATTGCTTCTGTACTTGCATGCTAGCTTTCCATATTTTTTACACAAGGGCACCCAAATCTCTCTGAACACCAACATTTAAAAGTTTCTCACCATTTAAAAAATATTCTGTTCTATTCTTTCTGCTGAAGTGAATAACCTCACATTTCCTTACACTATACTCCATCTGTCACCTTACTGCCCACTCACTTAGTCTATTTATATCCCTTTGCAAACGCTTTGTGTTCTCCTCAGAGCTTACTGTCCCACCTATCTTTGTATTGTCAGCAAACTTGGATACATTACACTCGGTCCCTTCATCTAGGTCATGAATATAGATTATAAATAGTTGAGGCCCCAGCACTGATCCTTGCGGCACCCCACAAGTTACAGCCTGGGTAGGCTGGGGTCATTTTCTTTGGAACAGAGGATGCTGAGCGGAGACTAGATTGAGGTGTATAAAATTATGAGGGGCCAAGACAGAGTGGATAGGAACGACTTATTTCCCTTAGCAGAGAGATCAATAACCAGTGGGCATAGATTTAAAATGTTTGGTAGAGAGATTAGAGGGGAATTGAGAAATTATTTCACCCAGAGGGTGGTGGGGATCTGGAATTCACTTCTTTTTCAGCTGGCACAGACACGATGAGCTGATTGGACTCCTTCTATGCCCTAAATGTCTATGATTCTATGATTCAGAATTGGAGGAACACAGAGTTTACGGACGTGTTAGGGCAGGTGGAAGTTAGAGATAGGGAGGGGTGGACCATGGAGCGATTTGAACTCAAGGATCAAAATTTTAAATTGGAGGCCAGTGTAGTTCAGTGAACCCAGGGGAGATGGTGAGGGAAACTTGGAGTGGGTTAGAATACGGACAGAAGTATCTTCCATTAGTTGAAGTTTATGGAGGTTAGTGGATGGGAGGCTGGTCAGGAGATCATTGTCACAGTCGAGTCTGGAGGTGCGAATGACATGGATGAGGGTTTCGGCAACAGATGGGCTGAGGCGGGGCAGAGATGGCGATGTTACAGCAGTGGAAGTCGGCGGTCTTAGTGATGGAGTGGAGATGGAGTCAGAAGCTCAGCTTGGGGTGAAGTAGAACGCTGAGGTTGTGAAAAGTAATCTTCAGCCTGAGCCAGTGACTGGGGTGGAATCGTTGGCAAGTTTGTGGCGGGGACAAAGACGATAGCTTCAGTCTTCTCAATGTTTAACTGGAGGAAATTTAATCTCCTCCGGGGCAGGATGTCAGTCAAGTGGGATGACAAAAGGAAGTGAAGGGATCGACGCAAGTGATGAAAATGTAGAGCTGGGTGCCATCAGGGTACATGTAGAACCTGACACCATGTCTTCAGTTATCGTTACCGAGGAGCAGCATGTAGATGAGGAAGAGGAGGGGGTATGGATAGATTCTTGTGGGATTCCAGAGGTAATAATGCAGGGGTGGGAGGAGAAAAGATGGCCTCGAAATTTGTCTTCGCCACGAAAGTTGTAGGTGTCACCAGCCCGGGAGCCCAAAGGTAAGCGCGGATTTTTTTAGTGGGTCAGAGGTGTACTCCGGAGGCATTATAAAAATTCCGAGCCATTAAAAAAAAAGTTTTGAAGGGCTACTTTTGGAGAGGGATTTTTTTTGTAAGTGGGGAAAATATGATTTACATTAAAAAGGATTACAATACATAAAAATGAAGATAGTTAACTGTTTAAACAGAAACATAGAAAATAGGTGCAGGAGTAGGCCATTCAGCCCTTCGAGCCTTCACCACCATTCAATATGATCATGTAACTTCAGTACCCCTTTCCTGCTTTCTCAGCATACCCCTCAATCTCTTTAGCCGTGAGGGCCACATCTAACTCCCTTTTGAGTATATCTAACGAACTGGCCCCAACAACATTCTGTGGTAGAGAATTCCACATGCCGACAACTCTCTGAGTGAAGAAGTTTCTCCTCATCTCGGTCCTCAGTGGCTTACCCCTTATCCTTAGACTGTGACCCCTGGTTCTGGGCTTCCTCAACATTGGGAACATTCTTCCTGCACCTAACCTGTCCAATCCCGTCAGAATTTTATATGTTTCTATGAGATCCCCTCTCATTCTTCTAACTTCCACTGAATACAAGCCTAGCCGATCCAACCTTTCTTCATATGTCAGTCCTGTCATCCCGGGAATCAGTCTGGTGAACCTTCGCTGCACTCCCTCAATAGAAAGAATGTCCTTCCTCAGATTAGGAGACCAAAACTGAACACAATATTCCAAGTGTGGCCTTACCAAGGCCCTGTACAACTGTAGTAAGACCTCCCTGCTCCTATACTCAAATCCCCTAGCTATGAAGGCCAACATGCCATTTGCCTTCTTCACTGCCTGCTGCACCTGTATGCCAACCTTCAATGACTGATGTACCATGACATCCAGGTCTCGTTCCACCTCCCTCTTTACCAATCTGTCACCATTCAGATAATAATCAGCGCTCCTGTTTTTACCACCAAAGTGGATAACCTCAAATTTATCCACATTATACTGCATCTGCCATGTATTTGCCCACTCATCTAACCTGTCCAAGTCATCCTGCAGCCTCTTAACATCCTCCTCACAGCTCACACTGCCACCCAGCTTCGTGTCATCTGCAAACTTGGAGATATTACTGTTATGTCTTGGATAAGGAGTCAGACTAGATACTGCAAGCTCAAAGTAAGTTTGACCGTAGTCCTTTATTACAGATCTCAGAGTGCCTCTCCAGCCTGTGAGGCCTGATATACAGATGCTCCCAAGGGATTGTGGGATCCCTTGGGACTCCAGGGGATAAGCCCTCTTGTGGTTTGACATGGTAATTATAGCTTTATATATATAACAACGCTCCTCCCCCACAAAGACAATAGTGTAACTATTTACAATGTGAGTCGATCTGGGGCCTTCCTTTACCTGGTTGATCGTCTCGGTGTAAATGCTGGTGTTCGTGAGTCGTCTGTTGGGCCTTCACTGGGCTGCTGCGCAGATGACCTTGCTGTGCTGCTGGGGGTGATGAGTCTTGCTGGGCTGCTGCGGGTGATGGGTTCTCCTTCTGGGTCGGTTGCCACTTGTGTGTGTGTTAGAGGATCGAGAAAGGTAGGGTCTATTGTGGGTTGTTCTCTATAAATCTGAGTTTGGTTTGGTCCAAGTGTTTTCTGCAGGTGAGTCGATTTGTGAGTTTGACCCTACTCCCCTCTTTGGCCAAACCAGTACCAGCAATCCACTTGGGACCTTGTCCATAGTTCAACACAAATACAGGATCATTTACTTCAATTTTGCGTAACACATTTGCGCGATTATGATATGTATTCTGTTGAAGCCGCCTGCTCTCTACCTGTTTGTGTAGATCAGGGTGGACTACCGAGAGCCTTGTCTTAAGTGCCCTTTTCATGAGCAGTTCAGCGGGAGACCCCGGTAAGCGAGTGGGGTCGTGTGCGGTAACTAAGCAGGACTTGGGATAAGCGAGTCTGCAGTGAGAACTTCAGTTACCCTTTTCAAGCTCTACTTGATTGTTTGAATTGCTCATTCTGCCTGACCGTTGGACGCTGGCTTAAACGGGGCAGACGTGACATGTTTGACCCCATTGCGGGTCATGAATTCCTTGAATTCGGCACTGGTAAAGCAAGGCCCATTTTCACTTACAAGGACATCAGGCAGGCCGTGCGTGGCAAACATGGCCCGTAGGCTTTCAATGGTGGCTGCGGACGTGCTTGCCGACATTACCACACATTCAATCCACTTGGTGTATGCATCTACCACCACTAAAAACATTTTTCCCAAGAATGGGTCTGCATTGTCGAAATGAACCCTAGACCACGGTTTGGAGGGCCATGACCATAAACTTAGTGGCGCGTCCCTGGGTTCCATGATTAACTGGGAACATGTATTACATTTGTGCAAACAGGATTCTTAAGTCTGCATCGATACGATCCACCATATGTAGGATCTGGCTATCGCTTTCATCATTACTGTTGTGCATCTGTAAAGCATGCACTCCCATGTTCCGCCACCAGGGAACTCATCCCCTGAAGTCCCAAGCGATTCCAGCATCCCTTGGGAGCACTGTATATAAGCCAGCCCCGAAGGCCTGTTACTCACTCTGGAGTGTCTTAATAAAGAATGAGGTCACTGTTACTTTAACCTCCCTGTGTGCAGTCTCATCTGTGTTCGGAACACAACAACTGGCGACGAGTACATGAATCCAAAGCAAAGATGCAGCAAACTGTGGGCATCCTGGAGAAGTTCTCGGAGGGTGAGGACTGGGAAGCCTATGTCGAACGGTTAGACCAGTACTTTGTAGCCAACGAGCTGGACGGAGAAGGAAGCGCTGCAAAAAGGAGAGCGGTCCTCCTCACAGTCTGCGGGGCACCGACCTACAGCCTCATGAAGAATCTTCTGGCTCCGGTGAAACCCACAGATAAGTCATATGAGGAGCTGTGTACACTGGTTCGGGAGCATCTTAACTCAAGGGAGAGCGTGCTGATGGCGAGGTATCGGTTCTATACGTACCAGTGATCTGAAGGTCAGCAAGTGGCGAGCTACGTTGCTGAGCTAAGACGACTTGCAGGACAATGTAAGTTTGATGGCTACCTGGAGCAAATGCTCAAAGACTTTTTTGTACTGTGCATTGTCCACGAGACCATCCCATGAAAACTTTTGACGGTAGAGACACCGACCCTCAGTAAGGCCATTGCGATAGCACAGCGTTTATGTCCGCCAGTGATAACACCAAACAAATCTCTCAGCACATAAGTGCTAGCAATGTTCATAAAGTAACTGGAACTGTGTTTGTGAGCAGAAATGTACAGGGCAGAAACCACGCGACTGCAACTGCCAGCAGGCCTCAGGTGACGCAGATGACTCAGAGTCCCCAACAAAGGATGAATGCAAGGCAATTCACACCTTGTTGGCGTTGTGGAGGCTTCCATTCAGCCTATTCATGCCGCATCAAAGGGTATGTTTGCAAGAGCTGTGGAACAATGGGGCACCTCCAACGAGCTGCAAGCTCTGCAAAACCTGCTAACCACCACGTGGCAGAGGAAGATCGGTCCATGGTGGACCAAAGCAATTTCGAGCCTCAGAGAGAGGAGGCAGATGCTGAAGTACACAGGGTGCACACATTTTCGCCGAAATGTCCACCTATAATGCTAAACATAAAATTGAATTCCTTACCCGTAGCCATGGAACTGGAACCTGGCGCTAGCCAATCCATCATGAATAAAAAGATGTTTGAGAGACTATGGTGCAACAAGGCACTCAGACTAGCCCTGAGCCCCATCCACACGAAACCCGAGAATGTACACCAAAGAGCTTATCACTGTCCTGGGCAGCGCCATGGTCAAGGTCACCTACGAAGGCACGGTGCATGAACTGCCACTCTGGATTGTCCCGGGTGATGGCCCCACACTGCTTGGAAGGAGCTGGCTGGGCAAAATCCGCTGGAACTGGGACGACATCCGAGCGCTATCACATGTCGATGAGGCCTCATGTACCCAGGTTCTTAACAAATTTCCTTCCCTTTTTGAGCCAGGCATTGGAATCTTTTCCAGGGCGAAGGTGTGGATCCACTTGGTCTCAGAGGCACGACCCATTCACCACAAGGCGCAAGCGGTACCTCACATGATGAGGGAGAGAGTGGAAATCGAGCTGGACAGGCTGCAACGCGAGGTGCATCATCTCCCCAGTGGAATTCAGTGAGTGGGCCAGCCCGATTGTTCCAGTACTCAAAAGTGACGGCACGGTCAGGATTTGCGGCGATTATAAAGTAACTATTAATCATTTCTCGCTACAGGACCAATACCCGATACCTAAGGCAGACAACCTTTTTGCGACGCTGGCAGGAGGCAAGACGTTCACCAAGCTCGCCCTGACTTTGGCCTACATGACGCAGGAGCTGGAGGAGTCTTCGAAGGGCCTCACCTGCATCAACGCGCACAAGGGACTGTTCATCCACAACAGATGCCCGTTTCAAATTCGGTCGGCTGCAGCAATCTTCCAGAGAAACATGGAGAGCCTACTCAAGTCGGTACCACGCATGATGGTTTTTCAGGACGACATATTGGTCACAGGTCGGGACACCGTCGAGCACCTACAAAACCTGGAGGAAGTCCTCCAGTGTAGGGTTGTGGCTGAAGAGGTCGAAATGCGTCTTCATGGCAACAAAAGTGGAGTTTTTGGGGAGAAAGATCACGGCGGACAGACACCAAGACAGAGGCTATCAGGAACACGCCCAGGCCACAGAACGTCACGGAGCTGCGGTCGTTCCTGGGACTCCTCAACTATTTTGGTAACATTCATCCGGGGTTAAGCACCCTCTTAGAGCCCCTACATGTGTTATTGCGTAAAGGTGAGAACTGGGTATGGGAAAAAAAACAAGTAATTGCTTTTGAGAAAGCCAGGAACATTTTGTGCTCCAAAAAGCTGCTTGTATTGCATAACCCGTGTAAAAGACTCGTGCGAGCATGTGATGCGTCTTCGTACGGAGTCGGGTGTGTATTACAACAAGCTAACGTTGCGGTTAAGTTGCAACCTATGCTTCCAGGAGCTTGTCTAAGGCCGAGAGGGCCCACAGCATGATTGAGAAAGAGGCATTAGCGTGTGTGTTCAGGGTAAAGAAAATGCATCAGTACCTGTTTGGCCTCAAATTTGAGCTGGAAACTGATCACAAGCCCCTCATATCTTGCTGAAAACAACGGGATAAATACTAATGCCTCAGCCCGCATACAAAGGTGGACACCCGCCACAGGCCAGGCACCGAGAACTGTGCAGACGCTCTCAGTCGGCTACCATTGCCCACCAAGGGGGTGAAAATGGCACAGCCTGCAAACATGTTAATAGTGGCGCAGCCCGCAGACTTGTTGATGGTCATGGAAGCGTTTGAAAATGATAAATCACCTGTCATGGCTCGCCAGATTCGAACTTGGACCAGCCAAGATCCTCTGCTGTCCCTAGTAAAAAACTGTGTACTGCAAGGGAGCTGGACCGCGTAGTGCTACCAAAAAAGTGCAGGGAGACGTTCATTTTGGATCTTCACAGCACACACCTGGGTATAGTAATGATGAAAGCGATAGCCAGATCCCACGTGTGGTGGCCCAGTATCGACTCTGACTTAGAGTCCTGTGTACGGCAATGCAGCTTATGTGCTCAGTTGAGCAAAGCGCCTAGAGAGACACCACTAAGTTTGTGGTCCTGGCCCTCCAGACCATGGTCGAGGATCCATGTCGACTATGCGGACCCGTTTCTCGGTAAAATGTTCCTGGTGGTGGTGGATGGTTTTTCAAAAAGGATTGAACGTGAAATAACGTCGGGAAGCACTGCCACTGCCACCATCGAAAACCTGAGGGCCATGTTTGCCACCCACGGCCTGCCTGACATACTGGTCAGTGACAACGGGCCATGTTTCACCAGTGCCGAATTTAAAGAATTCATGACCCGCAATGGGATCAAACATGTCACCTCGGCCCCGTTTAAACCAGCCTCCAAGGGGCAGGCAGAGCGGACAGTACAAACAATCAAACAAGTCGCAAACAAGTCACAGAACGCTCACTCCAAACCCGCCTGTCCCGAGTACTGCTCAGCTACCGCACGAGACCCCACTCGCTCACAGGGGTGCCCCCGGCTGAACTACTCATGAAAAGGACACTTAAAACCAGACTCTCTCGCTGGTTCACCCCAACCTGCATGATCAGGTAGAGAGCAGGCGGCAGCAACAAAATGTAAATGATGGTCACGCCACTGTGTCACGGGAAATTGATTTGAATGACCCTGTGTACGTGCTAAACTATGGACATGGTCCCAAGTGGATCGCGGGCACGGTGATAGCTAAAGAAGGGAGTCGGATGTTTGTAGTCAAACTAGACAATGGACAAATTTGCAGAAAGCACCTGGACCAAATGAGGATGCGGTTCACAGGCTGCCCTGAACAACCCACAGCAGACACCACCTTTCTTGAGCCCATAACACACACCCAAAGGATCAATGACACCATACCGGGCCAGGAAATTGAACCTATCACGCCCAAAAGTCCAGCAAGGCCAGGCTCACCCAGCAGCCCTGCAGGGCCAACAACACGCCAGCCCAGCGAGTGCACAGCCAACACACCAGAACAGACGTTTGTACCAAGGCGGTCCACCAGGGAAAGAAAGGCTCCCGACCGCCTCGCCTTGTAAATAGTTTTCACTTTGACTTTGGGGGAGAGTGATGTTGTTTATCTGTAAAGCATGCACTCCCATGTTCCGCCACCAGGGAGCGCAACCCCTAAAGTCCCAAGTGATCCCAGCATCCCTTGGGAGCACTGTATATAAACCGGCCCCTCAGCCCTGTTACTCACTCTGGAGTGTCTTAATAAAGACTGAGGTCACTGTTACTTTAACCTCCCTGTGTGCAGTCTCATCTGTGTTAGGAACACAACAATTACAATGCCTGCGTGGCTACTGTGGAGATCACTAATGAAAGTGTCCCTGCCCTTTTTTGGCACACTACCCGATTACCGCATAGGAGGCAGTCTGCCTGTATAGACATTACATCTTTGCGCTGCTGGCACGGCTTTATTGCTTCCTGCATCTCCAACGGGACACTAGACCAACTCCCGTGGAGCACACAGTTTTTTTACTAAGGACAGTAAGGGGTCCTGGCTCGTCCAGGTTCTAATCTGTCGGGCGGTAACAGGTGATTGCTCACTCTCGACTGCTTCCATTACCATAACTAAATCTGCAGGCTGTGCCATCTCCACCCCGGTGGTGGGCAACGGTAGCCTACTGAGAGCATCGGTACAGTTTTCCGTGCCTTGCCTGTGGCAGATGACGTAGTTGTATGCGGACAACGTGAGTGTCCATCTCGTGACCACCTCGTGAGGCTTGCAGCTAGCTCATTTATGTTCTCGGCCTTTTGGCTAAGATCTGCATAACTAACCTGACCAGCCGCCATGACCTCCGGGTGGTTCCTCCCTGGTCAGGAAGGTATATGCTTACATTTTTGTAAACAGGAGGTGGGTGGGATGGCTTGACCCATCCACCTCCACGGAGGTGTGTGGGGGACCTGACCCATCCACCTCCATGGCACGAACCTGGTATTGCAGTACTTCCAGGAACGGTGCAGTGGCTCTAGGCCTTTTGGCTAAGAGCATTGGCGCAGAGTGATCCTTGACTGGTGCAGGGTGACCTCTGGCGTTTGTGACTTGGCAAAGAATTGGAAACGATTGGCTACGAATTTATTTTAAAAAAAAAAAACGTGAGTGTCCATCTCTGGATGCAGGCCAATGCATTCATATTTATCCCCTTATTTTCAGAAAAGAGGGATATAAGTGGCTTATGTTCGGTTTCCAATTCAAATTTGAGCCCGGACAGATATTGATGCATTTTCTTTACCCCGTAAACACACACTAATGCTTCTTTTTCGATCATACTGTCGGCCCTCTCGGCCTTAGACAGACTTTTAGATGCATACGCAACCGGTTGCAATTTCCAAAATTCATTAGCTTATTGCAATACACACCCAACCCCGTACGACGACGCATCACATGCTAGTACCAAACGTTGACATGGATTGTACAACACAAGCAATTTGTTTGAACAAAACAGCTTCCTAGCTTTCTCAAAGACATTTTCTTGTCTTTTACCCCATACCCATTCATCTCCTTTACACAGTAAAGAGTGCAGGGGTTCTAACAATGGGCTGAGACCCAGTAAGAAGTTACCAAAATAGTACAGGAATCCGAGAAACGACCGCAGCTCCGTCACGTTCTGTGGTCTTGGTGCGTTTTTGATTGCCTCCGTCTTCGAATCGTGGGCCTGATGCTGTCCGCTGCGATTCTTCTCCCCAGGAACTCCACTTCAGGTGCCAGGAAAACGCACTTCAAGCGTTTTAGCCTGAGCCCCACACGATTAAGCCGACTAAGTACCTCCTCCAGGTTCTGCAAGTGCTCGACGATGTCCCGACCTGTAACCAAGATGTCGTCCTGGAAGACCACGGTGCGCGGAACCGACTTCAGCAAGCTTTCCATGTTCCTCTGGAATATCGCCGCGGCCAATTGAATCCCAAACGGATATCTGTTGTAAACGAAAAGACCTTTCTGCATGTTGATGCAGGTGAGACCTTTTGAATATTCCTCCAGCTTCGTGAACATTTTCCCTCCCGCCAGCGTCGCAAATAGGTCATCTGCCTTTGGTAGCGGGTATTGATCCTGCAGTGAGAAATGATTGATAGTTACTTTGTAATCACCACAGATTCTGACGGTGCCGTCTCGCTTGAGGACTGGAACAATCGGACTGGCCTTCTCATTGAATTCGATCGGCGAAATGATGCCCTCTCGTTGCAGCCTGTCCAGCTCGATCTCCACCCTCTCTCATCATGTAAGGTACCGCTCTCGCCTTGTGATGGATGGGTCGCGCCCCCGGAATCAAATGGATTTGCACTTTTGCTCCTTGGAACTTCCCGATTTCTGGTTTGAACAGCGAGGAGAACTTGCTTCGGACCTGGGCACATAAAGTGTCGTCGACGGACGAAAGCGTTCGGACGTCGTCCCAGTTCCAGTGTATCTTTCCCAGCCACCTCCTGCCGAACAGCGTGGTGCCATCGCCCGGTACCACCCAGAGTGGTAACTCGTGCACTGCTCCATCGTAGAAGGTCTTTACGGTAGCACTGCCAATTATGGGAATCAGTTCGTTTGTGTATGTTCTAAGTTTGGTATGAATGGGAGTCAGGACTGGCCTTGAAGCCTTGTTACACCACAACTTATTGAAAGTCTTTTTACTCATTATGGAGTGGCTTGCACCCGTGTCCAGCTCCATGCACACCGGGAGTCTATTTAATTCAACTTTCAGCATTATCGGGGGAAACTTTGTGGTAAATGTGTGCACCCCATATACATCTGCCGCCTCGATCTGATGCTCTGGCTCGTCATGATCCACCGTGGATCTGTCCTCCTCTGCAACATGGTGGTTTGCAGGATTAGCAGGGTTTGCAGCTCGCCTGCACATATGTTGGAGGTGTCCCAATGTTCCACAGCCCTTGGAAACGTATCCTTTGAAGCGGCATGAATGGAATCAATGATCACCCCCGCAGCGCCAACAAGGTGTTAATTGCATTGTATTCACCACCCTTGATGGCACTCTGAGTCATCTGCGGACGTGCAGCTACAGGCATGTAAGTCCTGCCATGTACATTTTGATTCGAAAACAACGTTACTTTGTTCACAGTACTTGCAGCAGCACTAGTGTGCTGGGAAATATGTTTGGTATTGTCATTGGTGGAGATAAACGCCTGAGCTATCGTTATGGTTTTACTCAAGGTTGGGGTCTCTACAGTCAAAAGTTTGCGAAGTATTACTTCATGGCCAATGCCAAGTACAAAGAAGTCCCTGAGCATATGCTCCAAGTGTCCTTCAAATTCGCAATATCCTGCAAGGCGCCTTAGCTTGGCGACGTAGCTCGCCACTTCCTGGCCTTCAGACCTCTTGTACGTGTAGAACCGATTCCTTCGGGTTTAGATGCTCCTGGACCAGTGTGCACAACTCATCGTACGACTTGTCTGTGGGTTTTGCTGGAGCGAGCAGGTTTTTCATGAGGCCATACGTTGGTGCCCCGCAAACGGTGAGGAGGATCGCCCTTCGTTTGGCAACGTTCCCTTCTCCTTCCAGCTCGGCCACAAAGTATTGGTCAAGTTGTTCCTAATCATCTCCTTCCGAAAATTTCTCCAGAATGCCCAGAGTTCTCTACATTGTTGCATCGGGGTTCATCATCTGTATCTCATCGCTAGTTGTTATGTCTTGGATAAGGAGTCAGACTTGATACTGCAAGCTCAAAGTAAGTATGACCGTAGTCCTTTATTACAGATCTCAGAATGCCTCTGCAGCCTATGAGGCCTCCTTATATACAGGTGCTCTCAAGGGATTGGGGGATCCCTTGCGACTCCAGGGGATAAGCCCTCTGGTGGTTAGACATGGTAACTACAGGTTTACATACATAACAATTACATTTAATTCCTTCGTCTAAATCATTAATGTATATTGTAAATAGCTGAGGTCCCAGCACTGGTACCCCACTAGTCCCTACCTGCCATTCTGAAAAGGACCTGTTCATTCCTACTCTCTGCTTCCTGTCTGCCAACCAGTTCTCTATGTCAATATATTACCCCCAATACCATGTGCTTTAATTTTGCACACTAATCTCGATTGTGGGACCTTGTCAATAGCCTTTTGAAAGTCTAAATACACCACATCCACTGGCTCCCCCTTGTCCACTCTACTAGTTACATCCTCAAAAAATTCTAGAAGATTTGTCAAGCATGATTTCCCTTTCATAAATCCATGCTGACTTGGACCGATCTTGTCACTGCTTTCCAAATGCGCTGCTATTACATCTTTAATAATTGATCCAACATTTTCCCCACCACCGATGTCAGGCTGACTGGTCTATAATTCCATGTTTTCTCTCTCTCCCTCCTTTTTTAAATTTGATGTCAGCTTTTAAGTTGTACAGAACTTGTAGTTTGGTGGCACTGCATTGGTGCCATAATATAAAATGATAACTTCTCACATCTGTAATTATGCACACAGTGAGATCCTCCTATCAGTCAGGCCATTTGTTAAAAAGTCAGAGTGCGAAAGAGGCACATCCTTAAGGAGTGAGGCCCAGTTAAAGTGAGCCAGTTTTTCCAAACTTCCTTGCAGGAGTTTAAGGAGCATCATTGGCAGTTGTGTGGGAACAGGTTGTTTTTTTCCCCACTCTCCTGATTGTGAAATTATGCATTTTGCAGTGTACCTTAGAGAGGGAAAAGCTCATATTTAAAAATGGAGGAAAATGCAAGTAAACTCCATTCAATTTTTTTATTATATTAATTCATTTAATATTTTGGATGTACAACTGTAACATTGATAATTGTTGATCAGAATATGCAATTTAATATTTGTGCTAGCAGTGGTACAGATGAGGAGAAGCAATGTAAATAAATACCGATCTTGTCAGTATCAATGTTATGTTGAGGAATAATGGTGCAGTTTAAGTCTCTGCAAGTAAGTGATGGAAGCATTGGGGTACCCATCATTTTCAATGATTGTGCTTTTCAAAAAAATTTTTTAAGGTTATTTAGAATTACTTCTATCCTGTCAGTGACATTGACTACATTTTATCTTACGAATGTGGCTGGGGGCTGGGGGCAAGAGCATGTGTTGGAAAGTAACTTTTTTTTATCCCGTAGCACATTGCAGAGAGTTGTCTTTACTAGATTTCTTTTACTGTAATTATTATTTGATTCAGTCTAAATAGAAATTGAAAAGTAAAATTAATTCCATGGAAACTGGAACTTTCCTGGATCTGCTAACAGCTTAACGGTTGAGGGATTTCAGACTGGAGCCAGAAGAATTTCACTTGCCATGCTCTATAATGATCAAGATGGCCATTTTTACTGGACTGGACAAGGCAAATTCAGGAACTTTCCCACTGGGATATAGCTGGCTGCACTGGACCCATATGTCAGGCACCAGCAGTGCTAGCACTGGCCTAACATAGTACGAAAGCAACAGATGTGTTAAACATGTGTCACTCTGCTGGAACATAATGGTTTTTTTTCTTGATTAATGTCCTCTTTTCAGTTTTTCACTTAAAAAAAATCTGCAGCAATTGCTGAACATCTTTTCCTATTCTGGATGCTTACCTGAAATATCTCTGATCTTTCCAACCACAGTTTCACAGTACAAATTATATCAGTGATCTTCGAAGGATGATTTGCAAGAAAATTCAATGCTCTCGCTCCATTGTGAAGGCAGGTGTGGAATACGTCTAAAGGTAGGTACGATTTCTTCAAAGTTCTACACAAAGATGAGTTAGATCAAAAGTTTCCCTCTATCTTTGAAGAAAAATAAAAGCAAATTGTCCCTATAGATCCTCTGATCTTCTTGAGGTATATCTGTTTTGGTGCAGCTAAGAATAAATAAAGTATGTCCCAAATTATGTGGAGAATCATATAACTTCAATCCTAAATGCAACCCTGGTACACCAGGACAGTCCAGTGTATGAGTATATGTGTCATGAGGTGTCATTGGCTGGAATTTGCAGTCATCCTGAAGTTGCAGTCAGTGATTTATTGCTCTGACTCAGGCTGCAATGTGCCCCTCCTTACCCCCCACCCAATCGCCAGCAATCAGTGTAATCATTGAAACTGAAAAAACTTGGTCTTTTCTGTGGTAATATCTATGTTAAATACCACATTAAACGTTGGGCTTTGTTGGATCAGGTGTAACTGGGGTTTTAACAGCGTATTGACTGCTAAATAAACGTTATGGTCCTGAAAAACTAATTTTAATTTTAAGTGTCAAATTTCTCCATCATGATAAAAAATTATAGGACTAGAAATTCTAATTTTTGAGATGTTGAAAAATTAGTGGCAGGCGCTAATGATTCTGAGCTTCCATTATATTGGCTGTTAGCGCTCGAGGAAAGAACTGCAGCGATAATGACCTCAGTAGAGCGCTACAGGGGCTCTACCAACAGAGCGATAATGAATTTCAGGTGTAATGCAATTGGGAATGATCCTTCACATTGGCTCCTTACAGCAATTAAGGGGAGGTTCCATCACTGTGCAGATCCTCATTATGAACATGGCTGGCTGTGAAGGCAACCTGCAAGCAACTGAATCTGGCAATTCTCATGGCTGATCCCAGTCCCAGGGTGAGAGCTTGCCGTTTCCGCAACCAGGTATTGGAGGCATTGGTCGCGGGAGTAAAACAAAGGAGGATGGTTGACTTCCAGAGAGACTGTGGGGACCCAGACCTCATGATGTGGTTAGTGGCATCGAGTCTCACACTGCTCTCATGCAGTCTCACCTTGATGCCATGCAAGCTCTGACTGCTGCCATCGTCGCTGGATCCGCCACAGTTGGTAGGATGCTGAGGTTCTGCCCCGGGGGAGTGGCAATGGGTCAGTAGAGCAGGAACCTGCTGTCCTCTCTCAGGATGACAGCATTCCTGATCCCACTACTGCCATTCCACCATTGCACTTGTTGCTACCTGTCTTCCAGCCAGCCCAGACTGCAACCACCCATCCTGAGGTGGTGCAGTGTGCAACCGGATCTTCCAGGCCCAGAACTGGTCGAAGTCATCCTGCAAGGCCATCTGTAGTCTTTGGCACCGACACTCAGCAACTTTCCACCAGCCTTGCTGCAGCCACTGGGGAGATACTACGTAGGCACAGTAGATTAGGAAAGGCACTGTAAAGAGGGGAAGTAAGGGTTTGACAAGGGTGATTAGTTAATATTCTTGTATATATGTGGGTACTGAATTTGGATAAATTTATTAATGCATTGTGGCAGATTTGTGGCTGTGTCTCATTTCAACTTTGCACTGTGATATGGAATGAAAAATTGAAATAATTATTGGGAAGTGCTGAGCAACCGGGAAGTGGCCTTGAATTCATTAGAACCGAAGTCTGATGAGGCGGTCGCGGACTGCCGTTCCACAAGGCCGATTGAGTGGTTGCCTCTTCCCTTGTTGCTGTTCGTGCTCCTGTTCCTCCTCCTCCTCCTGAGGTGGCTCTCATTATATGAATGTTGCGCACGAGTGTTGGGGTTATGGAGGGGAGTCATGAGCCAGGTGGAGAGTGGGTAGCCCTTGTCTCCCAGCAACTAGCCGCGAGCTTGATGTGATGGCTGGAACAGAGCTGGATGAAGGCATTGTAGCTGCTGCCAAGATAGCGGGCATTGACATTGAAGATTCGCTATGTGTGGTCTCACACCCACTGCACATTAAATGAGTGGTGGCCTTTGCAGTTACGGAATACCTCAAGATTGTTATGCGGTGCCCACAAAGCTACATGGGTACAGTCAATGGCGCCCTGCACCATGGGAAAGCCCACTATCCCGGCAAAGCCATATGCACACTTGTCCTGCTTCTCTCTGGTGATGGCAAAGGAAACCTATTCCCTTCTTCTTCTGTAGAGAGCATCTGTTGCCTCGCGGATGCAGCAATGCACGGCGAACTGTGATATGTTAGATAAGTCTCCTTTTGCGCACTGGAAGGATCCGCTGGCATAGAAATTGAGGACGACTGTGACCTTGACTGCCACTGAGAGAGCTGTGGTCACCCTGGTCTGAGGTCTGGAGGTCTGGTTGCAGGAGGAGATGCTTCTAAGACACTGTTTCTCAGTGAAATTGGTGTAGGAGAAGTACTCCCGGAATACGTTGGGAGGGGAAGGTCTCCTGGTGAAAGCTCTGTTGGCTCTCTTCCCTCTGACTACATTTTGCAATCTTTATCTCTGCCTCCGCTGCCTCCGACGTTGATGCTGGAGGGCGAGGTCCAGTGCCAGTACAGCCCCCATTAATGTATGGAAATGTTGCACTTTTAAATCTCACCTTAATGATACTGAATAATTTTTATCAGGCAGAAGACGCCTGAAACTGAAAAATGATTAATATCGCTCAAAGCGGCTCTTTGCCCATCTCAAACTGACAAGGCAGCATTCTTTGCCGACTACGAATGAACCGGATGTTGATGCCTTTAAATACCGCTCCTCTAGTGGCGATCCAACTACATACCGCCTCCTCTTGCTGCCGTTATTGATGGGAAGGAGCGGGAGTGAATTTCTGATCTCGGGCTGCGCACCCGATGACGTCAGGCGCAAGGGACCGAGGCGGTAAGTCTTAGCGCCAGCGCAAAACCGCAGGGACATTCGCGGACGTCATCGATTTCACTACGTCCGGTCGGGAACACATTAGTGTCCCGTTACCGCCCCAAATTTCAAAATTAAAAAAAAATGTTTTTAAGTTTGTTCATGATATTTCAATTTCTATCTTATCCCTATGCGAGAGCCCCAATCTTTGTTTTGCCCTCTGTAAAATGTTTTAAAAGTCAGCATCAAAGCAGATTCTCATTTCCTGCTTCCCTGTCAGTGAGAATTATGCAATGTGATCGGCTGCTTAGGCAGCTTATTGACATCACAGCAGATTGCAGTCAGGAATCTCCACTATACTGCACAGAAATCATTTGTGTGTCAAAAAAGACAAACTTCTCACCACAGAGATCATGAGATTTTTATGTTTCTTCTGGACCAGCGGGAAACGCCTTTGCTTCACTGCTGACCACAAATTCCAGGCCTTTATTTCACGAATTACTTTGTTACTGTCATGTATCTCACATTACTGTATATAACTGTATCTTACCATGCTATACACGACTGTAACTGGATATGACCTGTAACAATAAGCATACCTTACCACCAGGGGTGCACTTGCAGGAGACACTCCATACCTGTCCCACTGTGGTATATAAGAGAAGTCTCAGGTAAGTGCAGCACGGGAGAGCTGGAATTAAAGGTGCAGGTCCTGAGTGACCTTGACTTCAGCATGTGTCTCATGTAAGTCAGTACATTAGAGTCAGGACTTTACAGTGGCGACGAGTTACGGGATCACAGAATCAGCAGAATTGCTACCAACAGTTCAGATGAGAAATACAATGCGGGAGACAATTGGGATGACTTTATAGAAAGGCTCCAGCAAAGCTTTGTGACAAAAGACTGGCTGGGCGACGATAAGGCAGATAAGAGAAGAGCCTATCTCTTGACCAGCTGTGGCTCGAAAACATACGCTTTAATGAAAGACCTGCTGGCACCCGAGAAACCAGCAAGCAAGTCGTTTGGGGAGTTGAGCACACTGGTGAGAGACCACCTGAAGCCAGCGAGCAGCCTACATTTGGCCAGACACAGGTTCTACAACTACAGATGCTGTGTGGGCCAAAGCATACCCGACTTCGTGGCGGAACTTCGGAGGCTGGCTAGTTCATGTGAGTTCCCCGATAAACTAAGGAGAGAAGTACTGAGAGACTTTTTTATTGAAGGAATAGGCCACGCAGGCATATTCCGAAAGCTTATAGAGACTAAGAACTTGACTCTAGAGGCAGCAGCACTGGTTGCACAGACGTTCTTGGCAGGCGAAGAAGAAACGACGCTGATCTATATTTCGGGTACGGCAACCAACGAGGCATCGGAACAAGAGGTTCATATTGTGAAACAAACCGCTACCCCCACACACAGACAAAGGCAGAAGAGCAGGCCTTCAACAACAGACAGTGGCGCCAGAAGCCGTCAAAATCAAGGGCCACATGAATGGCCGATCACACCTCATCAACCCACAATGCGAGCAATCAACAACAGATTGAGAGAAGCTCAAGGGAGATCAGCCAGACGCAGCTCATCCTTCGGAAACAATGGAAACGGTCTGTGGTGGAGCTGTGGGGGAAGGCACTCAACCAGGGTGTGTCGATTTCAGCATGCCGTGTGCAGAAACTGCAACTACACAGGGCATCTGGCTCGCATGTGCAGAAAAACAGCAGCTCGGCTGGTATACCAATCGGAAGGGTCGGAAAGCGGACCAGAAGACGGTTGGAACAGTGCACGGGACGCCAATATACAGCGGGTTAACACGATCAATGTCCACTGTTCTTACACCAAAACGCCTCCAATTATGATGAGGGTTCTCCTCAACGGGATACCCGTCAACATGGAACTGGACAAGGGGACCAGTCAATCCCTCATGAGCGTTCAACAATTTGTACAGCTGTGGCCGCACAAAAGCAACAGATCAAAACTCACAAAGTTCGACAGCAAACTAAGGACCTATACTAAAGAAATTGTCCCAGTCCTTGGCAGGGCCATGCTCTCAGTCACACACAAAGGAATGGTGAACCGACTTTCCCTGTGGATTGTCCCCGGGGATCTCCCAGCCCTGTTGGGGAGAAGCTGGCTAGCAGAACTTAATTGGAAATGGGATGATGTTCACGCCATGTCGTCAGAGGAATGGACCTCCTGCTCAACAGTTCTCAGCTGTTTTGAACATCTCTTTTAGCCAGGTGTGGGCACCTTCACAGGGGCTAAAGTTAGAATCTACATCACACAGAACGCCAGACCAGTCCATCACAAGGCTGGAACTGTGCCTTATGTGATGAGGGAAAAGATTGAAAATGAATTGGACCGGCTTTTGTGGGAAGGCATAATTTTTCCCGTGGAATTCAGTGACTGGGCAAGCCCCATCGTCCCCGTCATGAAGCCTGATGGATCCGTGCGAATCTGTGGGGATTACAAGTCTACCATAAACATTCCATTGACTCTGGATCAGTTCCTATAGAGTAGAGGGTAGCCAATGTAACCCCACTTTTTAAAAAAGGAGGGAGAGAGAAAACAGGGAATTATAGACCGGTCAGCCTGACCTCGGTAGTGGGTAAAATGATGGAATCAATTATTAAGGATGTCATAGCAGCACATTTGGAAAGAGATGACATGATAGGTCCAAGTCAGCATGGATTTGTGAAAGGGAAATCATGCTTGACAAATCTTCTGGAATTTTTTGAGGATGTTTCCAGTAGAGTGGACAAGGGAGAACCAGTTGATGTGGTATATTTGGACTTTCAGAAGGCTTTCGACAAGGTCCCACACAAGAGATTAATGTGCAAAGTTAAAGCACATGGGATTGGGGGTAGTGTGCTGACATGGATTGAGAACTGGTTGTCAGACAGGAAGCAAAGAGTAGGAGTAAATGGGGACTTTTCAGAATGGCAGGCAGTGACTAGTGGGGTACCGCAAGGCTCTGTGCTGGGGCCCCAGCTGTTTACACTGTACATTAATGATTTAGACGAGGGGATTAAATGTAGTATCTCCAAATTTGCGGATGACACTAAGTTGGGTGGCAGTGTGAGCTGCGAGGAGGATGCTATGAGGCTGCAGAGTGACTTGGATAGGTTAGGTGAGTGGGCAAATTCATGGCAGATGAAGTATAATGTGGATAAATGTGAGGTTATCCACTTTGGTGGTAAAAACAGGGAGACAGACTATTATCTGAATGGTGACAGATTAGGAAAAGGGGAAGTGCAAAGAGACCTGGGTGTCATGGTACATCAGTCATTGAAGGTTGGAATGCAGGTGCAGCAGGCGGTTAAGAAAGCATGTTGGCCTTCATGGCGAGGGGATTTGAGTACAGGGGCAGGGAGGTGTTGCTACAGTTGTACAGGGCCTTGGTGAGGCCACACCTGGAGTATTGTGTACAGTTTTGGTCCCCTAACTTGAGGAAGGACATTCTTGCTATTGAGGGAATGCAGCGAAGGTTCATCAGACTGATTCCCGGGATGGCGGGACTGACCTATCAAGAAAGACTGGATCAACTGGGCTTGTATTCACTGGAGTTCAGAAGAATGAGAGGGGATCTCATAGAAACGTTTAAAATTCTGATGGGTTTAGACAGGGTAGATGCACGAAGAATGTTCCCAATGTTGGGGAAGTCCAAAACCAGGGGTCACAGTCTAAGGATAAGGGGTAAGCCATTTAGGACCGAGATGAGGAGAAACTTCTTCACCCAGAGAGTGGTGAACCTGTGGAATTCTCTACTACAGAAAGTTGTTGAGGCCAATTCACTAAATATATTCAAAAAGGAGTTAGATGAAGTCCTTACTACTAGGGGGATCAAGGGGTATGGCGAGAAAGCAGGAATGGGGTACTGAAGTTGCATGATCAGCCATGAACTCATTGAATGGTGGTGCAGGCTAGAAGGGCCGAATGGCCTACTCCTGCACCTATTTTCTATGTCTATGTTTCTATGAGTCTCCCTATAGGACCAATACCCGCTGCCCAGAGCGGAGGACCTATTTGCCACGTTAGCTGGAGGAAAACTTTTCTCGAAACTTGACCTCACGTCTGCGTATATGACGCAAGAACTGACCGAAGAGTTTAAGCTACTCACCACCATCAACACACATCGGAGTCTTTTTGTGTACAATCGATGCCCATTCGGCATCAGGTCGGCAGCTGCTATATTCCAGCGCAACATGGAGAGTCTGCTCAAGTCCATCTCGGGGACGGTTGTGTTTCAAGATGACATACTCATCACGGGCAGGGACACCGACTCTCATCTCCGTAATCTTGAGGAAGTACTAAGTCGATTGGATCGGGTAGGCCAATGAGTTAAGAAATCCAAGTGTCTGTTTCTCGTGCCTGAGGTTGAATTTTTGGGCAGAAGGATTGCCGCTGATTGAATCTGCCCAACTGAATCCAAAACCGAAGCGATTTGCCTGGCACCCAGGCCCCGGAATGTCTCGGAACTGCGCGCCTTTCTCGGGCTACTCAATTACTTTGGGAACTTTATGCAGAACTTGAGCACGCTGCTGGAGCCTCTCCACGTGCTAGTCAGAAAGGGGTGCGATTGGTTTTGGGGGTACGCCCAAGAACGCGCCTTCAATAAGGCACGCAGCCTTCTATGTTCCAAGAGTGTTTTTGACCCAGGTAAAAAGTTAGTCCTTACGTGTGATGCGTCAGCATACGGGGTCGGGTGCGTTTTACAGCACATCAATGATGTGGGTAAATTGCAGCCCGTTGCTTATGCCTCCAGGTCACTTTCGCGGGCGGTGCGTGGGTACGGTATGGTTGAGAAGGAGGCGCTCGCGTGCGTGTATGGTGTCAAAAAGATGCACCAATACCTTTTTGGGGCCAAGTTTGTATTAGAAACCGACCACAAACCCCTCACGTCCCTACTATCCGAGTGCAAGGCAATCAACGCCAACGCCTCGGCGCGCATTCAGCGGTGGACACTCATGCTGGCGGCTTACGACTACACGATAAGGCACAGACCAGGCACAGGCAAGTGCAGCACGGGAGAGCTGGAATTAAAGTTGCAGGTCCTGAGTGACCTTGACTTCAGCATGTGTCTCGTGTAAGTCAGCACATTAAAGTCAGGACTTAACAGCGACCTTGTTTAATTTAAGTTGTGCTGGCGACTGGATCTAAATAACCTTGATAGTTGTGGATTAGTTCTAATAGTTATCACATTGTTGATCATTAAGAATACTTTGGGTGTTCCTAAGTTGAATAGCTTTAAATGCAAACAGTTCTCCAAGGGAGATGGAACAATAGGTGTCTCATCTCTAAACCTTAAGAAGGGTGTGAATTTTTGTCTGATTACATTCCTGTGAAGCACCTTGGGATGTTTTACCACGTTAAGGGCATTACATAAATGCAAATTGTTGGAGCTTCCTGCTGGGTAATGTATGTGTTATACAGCCACCTGGTGGACTACTGGTGTATTTAATAATAAAGTCATGTGCAGGGGAGTTCTTACCCAGAAGCCATGTTGTGCAGTTCTCTGTAATGTTGTGTCTCAAGGATCACAGAATTAGTAATGAGGATGTGATTTCGGATTCCCTAGCTGAAATTGTTGGAGGATAATCCTGCCAATTGAAGGATGGACTGTTGGAGGTTCTTCGTTTTGCAGAAAAACTTAAAAATCCAAGATAAATTTTGAGCACATATGGCTGAACTGTCAACATTGCTAGATTCCAGATGGCCGCGCCTATGGGTATGGCTTGAGGCGTGGTGCAAAAGGGAGAGATTCAAATTCCTGGGACATTGGAACGGGTTCTGGGGCAGATGGGACCAGTACAAACTGGACGGTCTGCACCTGGGCAGGCCCGGAACCAATGTTCTAGGGGGGAGTGTTTGCTAATGCTGTTGGGGAGGAGTTAAACTAACATTGCAAGGGGATGGGAACCTATGCAGGGAGACAGAGGGAAACAAAATGGAGGCAGAAGCAAAAGATAGAAAGGAGAATAGTAAAAGTGGAGGGGAGAGAAACCCAAGGCAAAACACAAAATGGGCCACATTGCAGCAAAATTCTAAAGGGGCAAAATGTGTTAAAAAAGACAAGCCTGAAGGCTCAATGCAAGGAGTATTCATAATAAGGTGGACGAATTAACTGCGCAGACAGCAGTTAACGGATATGATGTAATTGGCATCACGGAGATATGGCTCCAGGTTGACCAAGACTGGGAACTCAACATCCAGGGGTATTCAACATTTAGGAAGGATAGGCAGAGAGGAAAAGGAGGCGGGGTGGCGTTGCTAGTTAAAGAGGAAATTAATTCAATAGTAAGGAGGGACATTAGCCTGGATGATGTGGAATTGGTATGGGTGGAGCTGCGGAATACCAAAGGGCACAAAGGGAGTTGTGTACAGACCACCAAACAGTAGTAGTGAGGTTGGGGACAGCATCAAACAAGAAATAAGGGATGTGTGCAATAAAGGTACAGCAGTTATCGTGGGCGACTTTAATCTATATATTGATTGGGCTAACCAAACTGGTAGCAATGCGGTGGAGGAGGATTTCCTGGAGTCTATTAGGGATGGTTTTCTAGACCAATATGTCGAGGAACCAACTAGAGAGCTGGTCATCCTAGACTGGGTGATGTGTAATGAGAAGGGACTAATTAGCAATCCTGTTGTGCGAGGCCCCTTGGGGAAGAGTGACCATAATATGGTAGAATTCTTTATTAAGATGGAGAGTGACACAGCTAATTCGGAAACTAGGGTCCTGAACTTAAGGAAAGGTAACTTCGACAGTATGAGGGCTGAATTGGCTAGAATAGACTGGCAAAGGATACTTAAAGGGTTGACGGTGGATAAGCAATGGCAAACATTTAAAGATCACATGGATGAACTTCAGCAATTGTACATCGCTGTCTGGAGTAAAAATAAAACAGGGAAGGTGGCTCAACTGTGTGCTAATAAGGGAAATTAAGGATCGTGTTAAATCCAAAGAAGAGGCATATAAATTGGCTATAAAAAGCAACAAACCTGAGGACTGGGAGAAATTTAGAATTCAACAGAGGAAGACTAAGGGTTTAATTAAGAGGGGGAAAATAAAGTACGAGAGGAAGCTTGCAGGGAACATAAAAACTGACTGCAAAAGATTCTATAAATATGTGAAGAGAAAAAGATTAGTGAAGACAAACGTAGGTCCCTTGCAGTCAGATTCAGGTGAATTTATAATGGGGAACAAAGAAATGGCAGACCAATTGAACAAATACTTTGGTTCTGTCTTCACGAAGATAGACACAAATAACCTTCCGAATATACTAGGGGACCGAGGGTCTAGTGAGAAGAAGGAACTGAAGGATATCCTTATTAGGCGGGAAATTGTGTTTGGGAAATTGATGGGATTGAAGGCCGATAAATCCCCGGGGCCTGATAGTCTGCATCCCAGAGTATTTAAGGAAGTGGCCCTAGAAATAGTGGATGCATTGGCAATCATTTTCCAACAGTCTATCGACTCTGGATCAGTTCCTATGGACTGGAGGATAGCTAATGTAACACCACTTTTTAAAAAAGGAGGGAGAGAGAAAACGGGTAATTATAGACCGGTTAGCCTGACATCAGTAGTGGGGAAAATGTTGGAATCAATCATTAAGGATGAAATAGCAACGCATTTGGAAAGCAGTGACAGGATCGGTGCAAGTCAGCATGGATTTATGAAAGGGAAATCATGCTTGACGAATCTTCTGGAATTTTTTGAGGATGTAATTAGCAGAATGGACAAGGGAGAACCAGTGGATGTGGTGTGTTTGCACTTTCAAAAGGCTTTTGACAAGGTCACACACAAGAGATTGGTGTGCAAAATCAAAGCACATGGTATTGGGAGTAATGTACTGACGTGGAGAGAGAACTGGTTGGCAGACAGGAAGCAGAGAGTCGGGATTAACGGGTCCTTTTCAGAATGGCAGGCAGTGACTAGTGGAGTGCCGCAGGGCTCAGTGCTGGGACCCCAGCTCTTTACAATATACATTGATGATTTAGATGAAGGAATTGAGTGTAATATCTCCAGGTTTGCGGACGACACTAAACTGGGTGGCGATGTGAGCTGTGAGGAGGATGCTAAGAGGCTGCAGGGTGACTTGGACAGGTTAGGTGAGTGGGCAAATGCATGGCAGATGCAGTATAATGTGGATAAATGTGAGGTTATCCACTTTGAGAGCAAAAACACGAAGGCAGAATATTATCTGAATGGTGGCAGATTAGGAAAAGGGGAGGTGCAACGAGACCTGGGAGTCATGGTTCATCTGTCATCAGTCTGATATGCAGGTACAGCAGGCAGTGAAGAAGGCAAATGGTATGTTGGTCTTCATAGCTAGAGGATTTGAGTATAGGAGCAGGAAGGTCTTACTGCAGTTGTACAGGGTCTTAGTGAGGCCTCACCTGGAATATTGTGTTCAGTTTTGGTCTCCTAATCTGAGGAAGGACGTTCTTGCTATTGAGGGAGTGCAGCGAAGGTTCACCAGACTGATTCCAGGGATGGCAGCACTGTCATATGAGGAGAAACTGGATCAACTGGGCCTTTATTCACTGGAGTTTAGAAGGATGAGAGGGGATCTCATAGAAACGTATAAGATTCTGACAGGTTAGATGCGGGAAGAATGTTCCCGGTGTTGGGGAAGTCCAGAACCAGGGGACATGGTCTAAGGATAAGGGATAGGCCATTTAGGACTGAGATGAGGAGAAACTTCTTCACTCCGAGAGTTGTTAACCTGTGTAATTTTCTACCGCATAAAGTTGTTGATGCCAGTTCATTGGATATATTCAAGAGGGAGCTAGAAATGGCCGTTACGGCTAAGGGGATCAAGGGATATGGAGAGAAAGCAGGAAAGGGGTATGAGGTGAATGATCAGCCATGATCTTATTGAATGGCGGTGCAGGCTCGAATGGCCAAATGGCCTACTCCTGCACCTATTTTCTATGTTTCTATGTTTAATAGGGCGTTTGGATGAGTTCCATCATGACCAAGAGATTTTTGGAGCATAGGCGGAGCGGCTAGAAATGTTTTTCACCCCAAATAGTATCGTCGAAGTCCCCAGTTATGTAAACCGTAACTGGCAAATCCATGATAATGGGTTGAATGAGGTGCTCAAACAGCTCGAGAAGCACATTGTACGAATGTCTGCCCACAAGTATGAGATCACAGTAATCTTGATGCTATGTCCAGGTTACCATCCCCATCACAAGTTACACCCAATAGGGAAGAAGTGTTCTGTTTCATCATACATTGATGAGCTGCCAGTCACAGCCGAAGGGATTGGTAGGAAAACCAAACGTGACCCAGTTATGACAAAGGTGTATGATTACAGAGCAAATGGATGGGCAAACCAGGAATCAGAGGAAGATATTTATCCATACTTTGTTTGTAGGAATGAATTGTCAGTGGATAAAGATTATATCATGTGCGGAGCAATAGTGGTTATCCCAAATAGGTTCAGGTCTAAATTGTTACGGGATCAGTACCATTACTGCCATGGAAATGGCCTCCCAGGGTGTGGCAAAAGTTACATGTAGATTTTGCTGAGCTAGAAGGACAACAATTGCTCATAGTCATAGATAATCACTTGAAGCGGGTAGAGGTGTTTCCTATGCAGATAATAACAACAAGCAAAATACACGATAGAAGACACTAAAAACATCAGAGATGAGGGGTTGACTTTATGAAGATAGGTTGAGTAGGTTTGGCCTATACTCATTGGAGTTCAGAAGAATGAGAGGTGATCTTACCGAAACATTTAAGATAATGAGGGGGCTCGACAAGGTGGATGCAGAGAGGATATTTCCACTCATAGGGTTAACTAAAACTAGGGGGCATAGTCTCAGAAAAAGGGGCCGCCCATTTAAGAATGAGATGAGGAGGAATTTCTTTTCTCAGAGGGTTGTAAATCTGTGGAATTCTCTGCCCAGAGAGCTATGGAGGCTAGGTCATTGAATATATTTAAGACGGAGATAGACAGTTTCTTAAACGACAAGGGAATAAAGAGTTATGGGGAGCGGGCAGGGAAGTGAAGCTGAGTCCATGTTCAGATCTGCCATGATCTTATTAAATGGCAGAGCAGGCTCAAGGGGCCAAATGGCCTACTCTTGCTCCTATTTCTTATGTACTTAGACAATTTGTGAAGATTGTTTTCTTCATACGGCCTTCCAGAAGAAATTGTATCTGATAATGGGCCTCAATTTTGTTCAGAAGTGTTCACACAGTTCATGAGCAGAAACGGTGTGAAACATACCAAAGTTCCACCGAAACACCCTGCTTCAAATGGTGCAGCAGAAAGCACAGTACAAATTGGAAAATGTACCCTCATCAAGTCAATGTTGGCTCCAAATCCGAAGAAACATCAGTTGTCATTGGACCACAAACTGACAAATTTTCTGATTACTATCAGAATACTCCTCATGCCTCACTACTGGTGAAAAACCAGCAGAGTTGTTTCTCCAACAATAGCCACGAACCAGTTTCTCGTTGTTAAAGTCAAACTTGGTACAAAGAGAGTCATGATAAATGTAGAGTTAGAGAGAGAAGTGTGAAGTTGAACCAAAAGGTTAGAGTGAAGAACCATCACCATAAATGGTTCGGAAGTGGTTACCAGGAAAGTGGTGTACATATGTAGCCCTTGCACATATTTGGTCAAGTTGTTGATCATGGAAAGGTTCGGTTTGTTCACATCTTACCTACAGATGTGTTAGGAGTTGAAAGTTGGGATGATTCAATTTATTCCGATGAGTCAGATAGTCTTGTTACAAGTAGAGTACCAGCAGAAAATCCTACAGCAGAAACAAGTCCAAGAGAAAGCCAGAATTTAAGTCTGAGTCTGAGTCAGGCAGATAAACAGTCTGAAAGTGCAGAGAGTCGAAATGTAGATCAACGTCAGCCCTTGGAGAAAAACTCTCCTCAGGCTCAGCCTAGAATGAGTCAAAGTCCTACAACAAGATCGGTTGAAGATTTGTTGAAGAAAGAAAGTATCCTCTTCGAAGCAGAAAACCAGTGGTTAGGTTTAATCTGTAAATATGAAAATAAGTTTACATCTTTTGTTTTTGTTACAGAATTCTGTATTAGAATTTGGAAACATAAAATGGGTTCCATTTGAGAAATGTATACCAAGAGTTGTGTATACCATGCAAGACATGTACAATGATTATTTGCTATGATTAATTTATTCAATAAGGAGGGAAACGTGTTATAGAGCCACCTGATGGACTACTGATGTATATAATAATAAGGCCATGTGCAGGGGAGTTCTTACCCGTAAGCCATGTTGTGCAGTTCTCTGTAATGTTGTGTCTTAAGATATCACAGGAAGACCATATGGATCCAGTCTGAAATTTCCTAAAGAAATTGATAGCAGTGGCATCCCTTTTTGAACTTGTCATCTTACCCGTGGTGGTGTATACCTTACTTCAAAGAATAATTGTTACACCTAAATATGAGTATTCTATCCTTTACATAAATCTCCAAACACAGACTTTATGATTTTTTAATGCTTCTCACCCACATGACCTTTCTTTACGCATTAGCTTAGATATTGAGGTTTTGGAGACTACTCAACAATGGAAGACACCACAGGCTAGCATGATCCTATTGTACCCACTTTTACACCAGTGGCCATTGGATCTGTGATCTTAGCTGTCTGCCCATTGCCCACCCCCTCCGTACCCCCAGTCCCCATCCCCCATCTCCAGCCCAGGGCTGCTGAAGCCAATTGCAGTGACTCAGCTGCTGCCATGACTGAGACCTGCTTACTCAGCACAGACTGGTATCAGATTTGTGGTGATGGTGGACTTGTTTCCAACTTTTTCTGTGTAGTAATTTTATGGAAAATATCTTCTTGTAATTAATCTGATTCAGCAAGTTTCAGTACCTTGGCATCTAAACATCCAAATGCTGTGATCCTGCAAGTTTATTCACTACCCAGTCTTTAAAATTGTACCTTCAGTCAATATCTACAGTGTTAATCACAGTCTGTGTGAAAAGGAACTTCCTAATATTGGTGACCAGAACTGGTTGTATTACCCAAGGTGTGGTCTGACCAGAACACTGCACAGTTTGATTATGACTTCTGAATCATATTCTATTTGCTTTGTTGATTGCTACTTTGCATTGGTTGGGCATGTTTAGCATCGAGTCGACTGCTAGCTCTCTTTCCAGTTCATCCTTACCTATTTTAACACCATTCATGGAATACATGTCTTGCTTATTTTCTATCCTATATGCAGTACTTTACATTTTATGTATTCAATTCCATCTTCTATTTATCTGCCCACTCACTTAGTTTGTAATTTTGGACCTGCTTCCTTTGATTCCATTGCCCCTTCCCCAGTTTGGTATCATCAAACATATGAGCAATTTAAATTTTTAGCACTGGAGCATCACGGTACATCTCTCACCCTGACCTGACTCCTTTAATGAGTACTTGTTGCTTTCTACCCTTCAATTATCCTCATCTATTCCCAGGGTTTACTCTGAATCTTCACAGCTTTGAGTTTGACTAATAGGCTTTCATGAGGGACTTTGTTAAGTGACTTTTGGAAATTGATACACTGCAACACTGTTATTAGGATTTCCATAGTCCATGTGGGATGTACCTTCCTCAAAGACGTCAAGGAGGTTGGTCAGGCATGATGTTCCCCTTCTGAATCCATATTTGCTACTACTTACTAGGTTATTATTGTACAATTATTCCTCAAGTTAATTCCTGATGATCAGTTCCATTATTTTATATGGAATAGAGGTGATCTTAGTAAGAATGCCAACAATAGATCATATGCATATCCCATGGGTATTTGTTCACCTGGTTGACAAATGCACATACATCCATGCTTTTGGGCACATTTTGTTGCTAGGAGAACTTAAAAAATTCTACTGTTGCACATAAATCTTGTGAGATAAGAACTGTAAAGTCCTGACCCTGCAGTACAAACTTATACGAGGCACATGCTGAAATCAAGGTCACTCAGGACCTGCACCCCTGGTGGTAAGGTATCCTTGTGGTTACAGGTCATATCTAGTTACAGTCATGTATAGCATGGTAAGATACAGTTATGTACAGTAGTGTGAGATACATGACATCACCCTCCCCCAAGGTCTTATTGTCTTTATAGATTCAGTCTCTCAGGTGGTCTACACTGTCGCATGGAGTGTCTTAGTTGTAGTTCAGTTGTTTGCCTTCGTGCCTGTTTTTCTTTCGGTGTGTTTGCTGGTATCTCTCCTGGGCTGCCTGTTTCGTTCAGTATGATTGTTGGTATCTCACCTGGGCTGTCTGTTGAGACTGCCCTTTCCTCAGGTTGTTCCCTCTGTCTGTCCACCAGGTGTGGTGTGAGTTCCACATTGTAGTCTGTCTCTGGTTCTGCAGTTGGTGAATCTACTTTTTACTTGGTCTACATGCCTCCGGCAGGTTTGGCCATTGTCCATTTGTCCGCTATCTCATTCCACCTCCCCCTCGAATTTCAGTCATGGTACTCGGTTAGCTGCCGGCACTTTGCCTCAACAATTTAATGCATGTCTGGGAGGATTAACGAGAGCCTAGTCTTTAAGGTCCGTTTCATCAATAGTTGCGCGGGGGGAACCACAGTCAACGAATGCAGACGAGATCTGTATGCCAGCAGCAGTCGCAACAGGCGGCTCTGCAGCGTGGGACCTTGGATTTTAAGCATGCCTTGTTTAATGATCTGCACTGCTCGCTCCACCTGGCCATTGGAGGCCAGCTTGAACGGTGCCATCTTAACGTGATTTATGCCGTGGTCAACTACAAAATCTTGAAATTCTGCGTTGGTGAAGAACGGACCATTATCACTGACCAATATGTCAGGAATTCCTTGCGTTGCAAACATGGTTCTAAGGCTCTCCACATTGGTGGAGGTGGTGCTTGAGTTTAAAATGGTGCATTCGATCCACTTTGAAAATGCATCGGCGACTACGAGGAACATTTTGCCCATGAATGGGCCCGCATAGTCTACGTGCACCCGCGACCATGGTTTGGTGGGCCAGGGGCTCAGTGGGGGCCTCACTGGGGGCATTACTGAGTTGGGCACAAATGGTGCACCGCCGGACGCAGAACTCCAAGTCCACGTCAATGCCAGGCCACCAGACGTGGGATCTGGCTATGGCCTTCATAAGAACGATCCCCGGGTGCTCGCGGTGGAGCTCCCGGACGAACGCCTCTCTGCCTCGCAAAGGCATAACTACTCAGCTGCCCCACATCAGGCAGTCTGCCTGTAGTGATAGTTCATGCATGCACCTATGGAAAGGTTTGATCTCCTCGGGGCAGGCATCGCGAGCCTCTGCCCAGTCACCAATTAAAACACATCGTTTGACTAAGGATAACGTGGGGTCGCTGGTCGTTCAGGCTCTGATTTGGCGAGTCGTCATGGGCGAACCTGTGGACTCAAAGGCATCAATTGCCATGACCATCTCACAGTCCTATTCGTTGGTCCCTTCCGTGGTCGCCAGGGGTTGTCTGCTAAGCGCGTCGGCACAGTTGTCTGTACCTTATTGTATAGTTGTAAGACGCCAGCATGAGTGCCCACCGTTGAATGTGCGCCGAGGCGTTGGCGTTTATTGCCTTGTTCTCAAATAGCAGGGATGTGAGGGGTTTGTGGTCGGTTTCTAATGCGAACTTGGCCCCGAAAAGGTATTGGTGCATCTTTTTGACACCGTACACGCACGCAAGCGCCTCCTTCTCCACCATACCGTACCCGCGCTCCGCCCGCGAAAGTGACCTGGAGGCATAAGCAATGGGTTGTAATTTACCCGCACCATTGACATACTGTAAAACGCACCCGACCCCGTACGCTGACGCATCACATGTAAGAACTAGCTTTTTACCTGGGTCAAAAAAGGCTAAAACACTGTTGGAACATAGAAGGTTGCGTGCCTTATTGAAGGCACGTTCTTCGGTGTCCCCCCAAAACCAATCGCACCCCTTTCTGAGTAGCACGTGGAGAGGCTCCAGCAGCGTGCTCAAGTTCTGCATAAAGTTCCCAAAGTAATTGAGTAGCCCGAGAAAGGCGCGCAGTTCCGAGACATTCCGGGGCCTGGGTGCCAGACGAATTGCTTCGGTTTTGGATTCTGTTGGGCGGATTCTATCAGCAGCAATCCTTCTGCCCAAAAATTCAACCTCGGGCGCGAGAAACAGACATTTGGATTTCTTAACTCTTAGGCCTACCCGATCCAATCACTTTATTACTTCCTCCAAATTGCGGAGATGGGAGTCGGTGTCCCTGCCCGTGATGAGTATATCATCTTGAAACACCACCATCCCCGAGATGGACTTGAGCAGACTCTCCATGTTGCGCTGGAATATAGCAGCTGCCGACCTGATGCCGAATGGGCATCGATTGTACATGAAAAGGCCTCGATGTGTGTTGATGGTAGTGAAGTAGCTTAGACTCTTTAGTCAATTCTTGCGTCATATACGCAGATGTGAGATCTAGTTTCAAGAAAAGTTTTCCTCCAGCCAATGTGGCAAATAGGTCCTCCGCTCTGGGCAGCGGGTATTCGTCCTGTCGGTAGACTCTGTTTATGGTAGATTTGTAATCCCCACAGATTCGTACGGATCCATCAGGCTTCATGACGGGAACGATGGGGATTGCCCAGTCGCTGAATTCCACGGGAGAAATTATGCCTTCCCGCAGAAGCCGGTCCAGTTCGTGTTCAATCTTTTCCCTCATCACATAAGGCACAGCTCTCGCCTTGTGATGGAAAGGTCTAGCATCCTGTGTGATGTAGATTTTAACTTTAGCCCCTTTGAAGGTGCCCACACCTGGCTGAAAGAGATGTTCAAATCGACTTAGAACTGTTGAGCAGGAGGTCCGTTCCTCTGACGACATGGCGTGAACATCACCCCATTTCCAATTTAGTTTTGCCAGCCAGCTTCTCCCCAACAGTGCTGGGAGATCTCCGGGGACAATCCACAGGGGAAGTTCGTTTACCGACCCTTTGTGTGTGACTGAGAGCGTGGCACTGCCAAGGACTGGGTCGATTTCTTTGGTATAGGTCCTTCGTTTGGTGTTGACCCTTGTGGGGTTTGGTCTGTTGCTTCTGTGCGGCCACAGCTGTTCAAATTGACTCGTTCCCGTGACCAGTTCCATGTTAATGGGTGTCCCGTTGAGTAGGACCCTCATCATAATTGGAGGCGTCTTGTTGTAAGAACAGTGGACATTGATCGTGTTGACCCGCTGTACCTCGGTGTCCCGGGCACTGTCCCCACTGTCTTCTGGTCCGCTTTCCGACCCTTCCGATTCGTATACCAGCCGAGCTGCTGTTTTTCTGCACATGTGGGCCAGATGCCCTGTATAGTTGCAGTTTCTGCAAACAGCATGCTGAAATCGACACCCCCTTGATGAGTGCCTTCCCCCACATCACCAACACAGACCGCTTCCATTGTTTCTGAAGGATGAGCTGCGTCTGGATGATCTCTCTTGAGCTTCTCTCAGTTTGTAGTTGATTGCTCACATTGTGGGTTGATGAGGTATGAACGGCCGTTCATGTGGCCCTTGATGGCTTCTGGCACCACTGCCTGCTGTTGAAGGCCTGCTCTCCTGCCTTTGTCTGTGTGTAGGGGTAGCGGCTTGTTTCACGCTGAGAACCCCTTGTTCCGATGTTTCGTTAGTTGTCGTACCCGCAGTGTAGATCAACCTCGTTTCTTCTTCTCCTGCCAAGAATGTCTGTGCGACCAGTGCTGCTGCCTCTAGGGTCAAGTTCTTGGTCTCTATGAGCTTTTGGAATATGCCTGCGTGGCCTATTCCTTCAATAAAAAAGTCTCTCAGTACTTCTCCCCTTAGTTCATCGGAGAACTCACATAAACTAGCCAGCCTTTGAGGTTCCGCCACAAAGTCGGGTATGCTCTGGCCCACACAGCGTCTGTCGTTGTAGAACCTGTGTCTGGCCATGTGTAGGCTGCTCACTGGCTTCAGGTGGTCTCTCACCAGTGTGCTCAACTCTTCAAACAACTTGCTTGCTGGTTTCTCGGGTGCCAGCAGGTCCTTCATTAAGGCGTATGTTTTCGAGCCACAGCTGGTCAAGAGATGGGCTCTTCTCTTGTCTGCCTTATCATCGCCCAACTAGTCTTTGGTTACAAAGCTTTGCTGGAGCCTTTCTGTAAAGTCCTCCCCATTATCTCCAGCATTGTATTTCTCATCTGAGCCATTGTTCGCCATTCTGTGGATTCTGTGATCCCGTAACTCGTCGCCACTGTAAAGTCCTGACCCTGTAGCACAGACTTACACGAGGCACATGCTGAAGTCAAGGTCACTCAGGACCTGCACCTTTATTTCATTGCTCTTGAATGCCGCACTTGCCTGAGACCTGCCTTTATATACCTGTGTGTGACAGGTATACAGTGTCTCCTGCAAGTGCACCCCTGGTGGTAAGGTATGCTTGTGGTTACAGGTCATATCTAGTTACAGTCATGTATAGCATGGTAAGATACAGTTATGTACAGTAGTGTGAGATACATGACAAGAACATCAGCCACACTGCCATCAGAAGTGACCTGAATGTTTTATGTGAATGGACTTGCATAAGGTGGTTTGTAAGGCAGATACATGAGTGCACTTTCTCTTCGCCTCCTAAATCCAGCATGTGTTGCTTTTGTATCTACTTACAGGGGGACGTTGCACAGAGAGGAACCTTCCAACCTGTACTCATTAACTCCCTATGAGAAGAGGGTCCTTCAGATTTTGGGACAGGATGCAATACAGGGAGTGATTGAAGAGTAGATCAGAGGCTTTTCCCAGTCTAGTACCATCTTTTGCCCTTCAATCTTTCTCCCCCACTCGCTGTTTTATAAATGGACATCCAGGCATGCACTGCATTGCAGCTACATTATATTGTGATCTTGGCAAAATTGGGGCTGTGCATGGCTGTAGTGCAGGTGGATTTATGACGGGACTGGTTGTGGGGGTGGCGAGAGGGCGGTTGGGGGACTAAACAGTGACATTTTTTGATGAGAGTCCCTACCTGTAATTTGAACTTGAAGCTTGCCCAGAGAGCTTGGCCTGTAGCTCATTTGTCAGTTGAATGCAAAATCTAGCCAGTCCACTGCTATTTAAAGTTTCCGGGCGATTATGGAGGAGTCCAATACTCAGATCTGTATACTGCTGCATGACTGTCCGCAAGTCATGACAATTTGGCTAATTGGCTAATTCAATCTAATGTGGATTCAATATCTTCTTTTCTGATTTGTCCTGTTTGAATTTTGTGGGCGATGTTGTGTTTATGGTTGATAAATTTTGTCAGAACACCAAAAATCTGCTATCCATAGCTTCAGATATATGAACCTTATGAAGAAGGGAACGCAGAAGTAATTGTATGTGTGGCCCCCGAGATTTAGAAACATAGACATAGAAACATAGACAATAGGTGCAGGAGTAGGCCATTTGGCCCTTCGAGCCTGCACCACCATTCAATAAGATCATGGCTGATCATTCACCTCAGTACCCCTTTCCTGCTTTCTCTCCATACTCCTTGATCCCTTTAGTCGTAAGGGTCATATCTAACTCCCTCTTGAATATATCCAATGAACTGGCATCAACAACTCTCTGCGGTAGGGAATTCCACAGGTTAACAACTCTCTGAGTGAAGAAGTTTCTCCTCATCTCAGTCCTAAACGGCCTACCCCTTATCTAAGACTGTGTCCCCTGGTTCTGGATTTCCCCAACATTGGGAACATTCTTCCCGCATCTAATCTGTCCAATCTTGTCAGAATTTTAAACGTTTCTATGAGATCCACTCTCATCCTTCTAAACTCCAGTGAATACAGGCCCAGTCGATCCAGTCTCTCCTCATATGTCAGTCCTGCCATCCCGGGAATCAGTCTGGTGAACCTTTGCTGCACTCCCTCAATAGCAAGAATGTCCTTCCTCAGATTAGGAGACCAAAACTGAACACAATATTCCAGGTGAGGCCTCACTAAGGCCCTGTACAACTGCAGTAAGACCTCCCTGCTCCTATACTCAAATCCCCTAGCTATGAAGGCCAACATACCATTTGCCTTCTTCACTGCCTGCTGTACCTGCATGTCAACTTTCAATGACTGATGTACCATGACACCCAGGTCTCGTTGCACCTCCCCTTTTCCTAATCTGCCACCATTCAGATACTATTCTGCCTTCGTGTTTTTGCCACCGAAGTGGATAACCTCACATTTAGCCACATTATACTGCATCTGCCCACTCACCTAACCTGTCCAAGTCACCCTGCAGCCTTTTAGTGTCCTCCTCACAGCTCACACCACCACCCAGCTTAGTGTCATCTGCGAACTTGGAGATATTACACTCAATTCCATCATCTAAATCATTAATGTATATTGTAAAGAGCTGGGGTCCCAGCACTGAGCCCTGCGGCACTCAACTAGTCACTGCCTGCCATTCTGAAAAGGACCCGTTTATCCCGACTCTCTGCTTCCTGTCTGCCAACCAATTGTCTATCCACGTCAGTACATTACCCCCAATATCATGTATTGTGTTCCTGAGACTGCACACAGGGAGGTTAAAGTAACAGTGACCTCAGTCTTTATTAAGACATTCCAGAGTGAGGAACAGGCCTTAGGGGCCGGCTTATATACAGTGCTCCCAAAGGATGCTGGGATCACTTGGGACTTCAGGGGATGCACTCCCTGGTGGCAGAACATGGGAATGCATGCTTTACAGATACACAACACCATGTGCTTTAATTTTGCACACCAATCTTTGCACACTAATTTCATTTGACCTACAAAGACAAAAGCCTGGCATAAGATGTAAATACCTCTCCCTGTCTGCCTCTTCAGCTGCTCCCCTTCCTCTTCCAAAATTAGCAAATGTGGCACATCACCCAAGTGGGAGATATAGTTTTGATGGAAACTGACCATTAAAACATGCAAAGGATGATAAAATGAACTCATGCAGGTGGCAAAATAAATTATCAAGCTTGCCTTCAAGACATCAAGCACCTGTTTTATATTTGCAGTGAATGATGGAAACAGTGCTGACATTGCGTTATAATAGGAATACCTACCTCATGCAGATGTTTTTTTCAGTTACTTATTGAGTGCTTACCCTCTGCTTCACTGTGAATGTCCTGGCAGATTATGTTAGCACTTTAAGCAAACATCAGGCCTTAGGCCTGTGTGATAATGGGGACTCCCACATATGCAATTAGCACGGTGCAATGCATCACAGAATCGGCCCCATACTTTCTAGTCTTACTTTTATTTGTCTCATGAAAACAATTAGGCTATGTGAGTGACTCTTCACAACTTAGTCCTGGAATCATCCTTCTTACTGTATTTTTTAACCGTCTCTTACATTCTCATGCTACTCACATAACTGTCAGTAAGAGAAATGGAGTATTGCTTTTGAATATTGGAAAAGTTACAGCTCATCAAAGTCTGTCTCAAACCAGATGAAACTCCACACACATGTCAATTGCAGTTGTAATATTCTCTGAACAGGAACCCATAATAATGATAATTTTATATTCATGACTGCACCAGCAACTGCAGTCTACTTCTACAAAAGACATAAAGGATTTACTTCGGCAGAAGTAGCCTGCAGCTGGATGCAGGATCATAAATTTGAACAATATTCTCATGCAGCTGCTGAAATATTTTATAGATGAGATGGTATATTGGACGTGGCCACTGGCTATAAAAGACATTGATCTAAGGGGAAGGCTGTACTGAAGAGCTTTCCTCAAAACTCCTACTGAGATGCAGATGGAAGATGAAGCATGTTAAAATGTGTGCTTGTTTATTTCTGTTTTATGTCTAGACAAGAATGTTATTTCATAACGACTGCAGATTTTAAAACTACTGGCAGAGAATTTTTGATAGCGTATCACTGTATTCATCGATGAATGCATTTATTATATTGGAACATAGAATAAGAATAATTCCCATTGATGAAATTTTCTATCGACTGCCTTCATGTTGAAAATACTAGTAGCCACTGTGAACTGTTTTGATATTTTCTAGATTGTTTGATTTGTTAGTCACCAGATAACATTAGGATTATTTGTTGCTTCGAAGGTTCTCAAATTGCTTTGTTCCTCAATTGTCGAACTTTACTTGTATCCTGTACCTTATACTATATAATTTATTTTATACTTTTTTGTATATTCTATGTGTGAAAAAGTCCAAAAGCAGTTCAGGAAGAAATCAAAAACTAAAGGATGTAGGAGAGAATGGTGATGACAAACATCAAAACTGTTGATACTTTGGTCCAAGTGTATATTAGAATAGTTATAACTTACTGTTCCTTTTGAAAGAATGGAGAAAAAATATAATGTGCAATAGACAACGCACTCCATTTTTGTCACATTTGACTGTAGCCCAGGAACAATATTTGATGGCATTATTGCAGTATTTCTTTTGGTTTTTCTAGACACCAGCAATAGGCATCATGGGTTCACGTATTTACAGTGTTCTCTGCAGCAATAGAACCATTCCATTCAAAAGCCATCCAATTCCACTGTGTCAGGAAACAGATGCCCTATATCTTCACACATCTACCGACACAAATTTAATACTGGGATACATCATCATCATAGGCAGTCCCTCGGAGTCGAGAATGACTTGCTTCCACTCTAAAAGTGAGTTCTCAGGTGACTGAAGAGTCCATTGTGATCGTGGGCCAGGAATTCCCAGGTGTCGGTGGGGATGTTGCACTTTATCAACGAGGCTTTGAGGGTGTCCTTGAAGCATTTTATCTGCCCACCTGGGGCTCGTTTGCCGTGTCGAAGTTCCGAGTAGAGCGCTTGCTTTGGGAGTCTTGTGTCAGGCATGCGGACGATGTGGCCCACCCAACAGAACTGATCGAGTGTGGTCAATGCTTCGATGCTGGGGATGTTGGTCTGAGCGAGAACATTGACGTTCGATCCTGCCAATGATTTACAGGATCTTGCGGAGGCAGCACTGGTGGTACTTCTCCAGCGCTTTGAGGTGTCTGCTTTATATAGTCCACGTCTCTGAGCCATATAGGAGGGCGAGTATCACTACTGCCTTGTAGACTATAAGCTTAGTGCCAGATTTGAGGTCCTGGTCTTCAAATACTCTCTTCCTCAGGTGACTGAAGGCTGCGCTGGCACACTGAAAGGTGGTGTTGGACCTCGTTGTCAATGTCTGCTCTTGCTGACAGTAGGCTCCCGAGATATGGAAAATGGTCCACGTTGTCCAAGGTCTCATTGTGCATTTTGATAATAGGGGGGCAGTGCTGTGTGGTGGGGACAGGTTGGTAGAGGACCTTTGTCTTGCGAATGTTTAGTATAAGTCCTCGTGTGCCTACGTGAAGGTGTTGACAATGGCTTGGAGTTCGGCCTCCGAGTGTGCGCAGACGCAAGCATCATCTGTAGTTCAATGACAGAGGATGGGACGACCTTGGATTTGGCCTGGAGGTGGCAGAGGTTGAACAGATTCCCATTTGTTCGATAATTTAGCTCCACTCCAGTGGGGAGCTTGCTAAGAGTGAGATGAAGAATTGCAGCAAGGAAGATTGAGAAGAGCGTTGGTGCAATGACGCAGCCTTGCTTGACCCTGGTCCAGGCTTGCATTTGGTCTGTGGTGGATTTGTTGGTCAGGATCATGGCTTGCTTGTCATCATGGAGTAGACGGAGGAAGGTGACAAACTTTTGAGGGCAGCCGAAACAGAGGAGGACGATCGAGAGCCAGCGGCAGTTGGTGAGAGGGGAGCGACCTATAAAAGCCCAGCAGGAGATCGAGAGCCAGCGGCAGTTGGTGAGAGCGGAGCGACCTATAAAAGCCCAGCGGGAGATCGAGAGCCAGCGGCAGTTGGTGAGAGGGGAGCAGCCTATAAAAGGCCAGCGGGAGATCGAGAGCCAGCGGCAGTTGGTGAGACGCGGGAGCGACCTATAAAAGGCCCAGCAGGAGATCGAGAGCCAGCGGCAGTTGGTGAGACGCGGGAGCGACCTATCAAAAGGCAGCTACAGCGGGAGAGAAAGCAAAATAGAAGTAGAAAGTAATCAAAAAGTGACGTCACAGCCAAGGGGGTAAGTGATTGGCTGGTGATTGGTGAGTAGCTTTTCTTTTATTTTTTATATCAGTAAGTGAACTGTAACATTGTTATTACCAATTTAAGGGTATCTAAGGTTAAGACATGGCAGGAGAGCTCGGCCATGTGATATGTTCCTCCTGTACCATGTGGGAACTCGGGGACACTTCCGGTGTCCCTGGGCGCTACGTGTGTGGGAAGTGTATCCGCCTCGAGCTCTTGACGGTCCGCGTTGCGGAATTGGAGTTGAGGGTGGATTCACTCTGAAGCATCCACGATGCTGAGAATGACGTGAATATCACGTGTAGTGAGTTGGTCTTACCGCAGGAGAAGGGTCCACAGCCAGATAGCGAATGGAAGACCAGCAGGAAGAGCAGTGCAAGAAAGATAGTGCAGGGGTCCCCTGTGGTCATCCCCCTGCAAAACAGATACACTGCTTTGAGTACTGTTGGGGAAGATGACTCATCAGGGGAGGGCAGCAGCAGCCAAGTTCATGGCACCGTAGGTGGCTCTGCTGCAAAGGAGGGCAGGAAAAAGATTGGGAGCGCGATAGTGATAGGGGATTCGATGGTGAGGGGAATAGATAGGCGTTTCTGCGGACGCAACCGAGACTCCAGGATGGTATGTTGCCTCCCTGGTGCAAGGGTCAAGGATGTCTCGGAGCGGGTGCAGGACATTCTGAAATGGGAGGGAGAACAGCCAGTTGTCGTGGTGCACATTGGTACCAACGACATAGGTAAAAAAAGGGATGAGGTCCTACGAAAAGAATTTTAGGAGCTAAATTAAAAAGTAGGACCTCAAAAGTAGTAATCTCGGGATTGCTACCAGTGCCACGTGCTAGTCAGAGTAGGAATCGCAGGATAGCGCAGATGAATACATGGCTTGAGCAGTGGTGCAGCAGGGAGGGATTCAAATTCTTGGGGCATTGGAACCGGTTCTGGGGGAGGTGGGACCAGTACAAACTGGACGGTCTGCACCTGGGCAGGACCGGAACCAATGTCCTAGGGGGAGTGTTTGCTAGTGCTGTTAGGGAGGAGTTAAACTAATATTGCAGGGGGATGGGAACCGATGCAGGGAGACAGAGGGAGACAAAAATGAGGCAAAAGCAAAAGACAGAAAGGAGATGAGGAAAAGTGGAGGGCAGAGAAACCCAAGGCAAAGAACAAAAAGGGCCACTGTACAGCAAAATTCTAAAAGGACAAAGGGTGTTAAAAAAGCAAGCCTGAAGGCTTTGTGTCTTAATGCAAGGAGTATCCGCAATAAGGTGGATGAATTAACTGTGCAAATAGATGTTAACAAATATGATGTGATTGGGATTACGGAGACGTGGCTCCAGGATGATCAGGGCTGGGAACTCAACATCCAGGGGTATTCAACATTCAGGAAGGATAGAATAAAAGGAAAAGAAGGTGGGGTAGCATTGCTGGTTAAAGAGGAGATTAATGCAATAGTTAGGAAAGACATTAGCTTGGATGATGTGGAATCTATATGGGTAGAGCTGCAGAACACTAAAGGGCAAAAATCGTTAGTGGGAGTTGTGTACAGACCTCCAAACAGTAGTAGTGATGTTGGGGAGGGCATCAAACAAGAAATTAGGAGTGCATGCAATAAAGGTGCAGCAGTTATAATGGGTGACTTTAATATGCACATAGATTGGGCCAGCCAAACTGGAAGCAATACGGTGGAGGAGGATTTCCTGGAGTGCATAAGGGATGGTTTTCTAGACCAATATGTCGAGGAACCAACTCGGGGGGAGGCCATCTTAGACTGGGTGTTGTGTAATGAGAGAGGATTAATTAGCAATCTCATTGTGCGAGGCCCCTTGGGGAAGAGTGACCATAATATGGTGGAATTCTGCATTAGGATGGAGAATGAAACAGTTAATTCAGAGACCATGGTCCAGAACTTAAAGAAGGGTAACTTTGAAGGTATGAGGCATGAATTGGCTAAGATAGATTGGCTAATGATACTTAAGGGGTTGACTGTGGATGGGCAATGGCAGACATTTAGAGACCGCATGGATGAATTACAACAATTGTACATTCCTGTCTGGCGTAAAAATAAAAAAGGGAAGGTGGCTCAACCGTGGCTATCTAGGGAAATCAGGGATAGTATTAAAGCCAAGGAAATGGCATACAAATTGGCCAGAAATAGCAGCGAACCTGGGGACTGGGAGAAATTTAGAACTCAGCAGAGGAGGACAAAGGGTTTGATTAGGGCAGGGAAAATGGAGTACGAGAAGAAGCTTGCAGGGAACATTAAGGAGGATTGCAAAAGTTTCTATAGGTATGTAAAGAGAAAAAGGTTAGTAAAGACAAACGTAGGTCCCCTGCAGTCAGAATCAGGGGAAGTCATAACTGGGAACAAAGAAATGGCAGACCAATTGAACAAGTACTTTGGTTCAGTATTCACTAAGGAGGACACAAACAACCTTCCGGATATAAAAGTGGTCAGAGGGTCTAGTAAGGAGGAGGAACTGAGGGAAATCTTTATTAGTCGGGAAATTGTGTTGGGGAAATTGATGGGATTGAAGGCCGATAAATCCCCAGGGCCTGATGGACTGCATCCCAGAGTACTTAAGGAGGTGGCCTTGGAAATAGCGGATGCATTGACAGTCATTTTCCAACATTCCATTGACTCTGGATCAGTTCCTATCGAGTGGAGGGTAGCCAATGTAACCCCACTTTTTAAAAAAGGAGGGAGAGAGAAAGCAGGGAATTATAGACCGGTCAGCCTGACCTCAGTAGTGGGTAAAATGATGGAATCAATTATTAAGGATGTCATAGCAGCGCATTTGGAAAATGGTGACATGATAGGTCCAAGTCAGCATGGATTTGTGAAAGGGAGATCATGCTTGACAAATCTTCTGGAATTTTTTGAGGATGTTTCCTATAAAGTGGACAAAGGAGTACCAGTTGATGTGGTATATTTGGACTTTCAGAAGGCTTTCGACAAGGTCCCACACAGGAGATTAATGTGCAAAGTTAAAGCACATGGGATTGGGGGTAGTGTGCTGACGTGGATTGAGAACTGGTTGTCAGACAGGAAGCAAAGAGTAGGAGTAAATGGGTACTTTTCGGAATGGCAGGCAGTGACTAGTGGGGTACCGCAGGGTTCTGTGCTGGGGCCCCAGTTGTTTACATTGTACATTAATGATTTAGACGAGGGGATTAAATGTAGTATCTCCAAATTTGCGGATGACACTAAGTTGGGTGGCAGTGTGAGCTGCGAGGAGGATGCTATGAGGCTGCAGAGTGACTTGGATAGGTTAGGTGAGTGGGCAAATGCGTGGCAGATGAAGTATAATGTGGATAAATGTGAGGTTATCCACTTTGGTGGTAAAAACAGAGAGACAGACTATTATCTGAATGGTGACAGATTAGGAAGGGGGAAGGTGCAGCGAGACCTGGGTGTCATGGTACATCAGTCATTGAAGGTTGGCATGCAGGTACAGCAGGCGGTTAAGAAAGCAAATGGCATGTTGGCCTTCATAGCGAGGGGATTTGAGTACAGGGGCAGGGAGGTGTTGCTACAGTTGTACAGGGCCTTGGTGAGGCCACACCTGGAGTATTGTGTACAGTTTTGGTCTCCTAACTTGAGGAAGGACATTCTTGCTATTGAGGGAGTGCAGCGAAGATTCACCAGACTGATTCCCGGGATGGTGGGACTGACCTATCAAGAAAGACTGGATTAACTGGGCTTGTATTCACTGGAGTTCAGAAGAGTGAGAGAAACGTTTAAAATTCTGACGGGTTTGGACAGGTTGGATGGAGGAAGAATGTTCCCAATGTTGGGGAAGTCCAGAACCAGAGGTCACAGCCTAAGGATAAGGGGTAAGCCATTTAGGATCGAGATAAGGAGAAACTTCTTCACCCAGAGAGTGGTGAACCTGTGGAATTCTCTATCACAGAAAGTAGTTGAGGCCAATTCACTAAATATATTCAAAAGGGAGTTAGATGAAGTCCTTACTACTCGGGGGATCAAGGGGTATGGCGTGAAAGCAGGAAGGGGGTACTGAAGTTGCATGTTCAGCCATGAACTCGTTGAATGGCGGTGCAGGCTAGAAGGGCTGAATGGCCTGCTCCTGCACCTATTTTCTTTGTTTCTATGTTTCTATGACACTTCATAATCCCTCACGGTTGACAGTCAAAGAAGGCCATGTACAAAAGTTGGTGCTGTTCCCTGCATTTCTCTTGTAGTTGTCGCGCGGTGAAGATCATGCTGTATCCCATAGTGGACGGAATCCGCATAGCAACTCTGGGAGGAGCTCTTCAGCCACAAGGAGAATACGATTGAGGAGGATTCTTGTGATGACTTTCCCTGTGGCCGACAGCAGGGAGATTCCTCTGTAGTCCTCTGGGTTACAACAGTACCTCGAGTGCCAGAATCCTTTTTTTCTAAATATTTGGCATTGGCAAGGTAAAATGTGCCATTGATTGCACGTAGCACTATTCTGGCATTTGTATTAAAAGTTAGTAGATATTTTGCAAAGAAACATGCATGTTGCAGCAGTGTGCATTTGTTCGGCGAAGTAGTGTAACATTTGAAGCATTTGCAAGCTGAATTTTGAAGGGCCAAGTGATTACTTCAATATTATTCATTTCTATAACCTACAAGTTTGCATACTTCCCTTTCTGATCTAGCCTCTAACAGTTTCACTCCGTTACTGGAGACAGCGTTCTTCTTCTAGTTTGACTTTCCAGAAGAAGGTGTATCCACTACTTTGTTCCTTGAGCTGACCTTCTCCTGCCCGCCATGTTTCGCTCAGGGCGGCGATGTCGATGTCGTAGCATCTGATTTCACGAGCAATGATAGCAGTTTGACAATCCGTTGGGGTTGTCCATGAGGGCCCTGATGTTCGAGGTCCCGAACTTCATTTTAAGTGATGGAAGATGCCTGTGCGTGAATTCTTTTAATGTGGGGTAGCCGTTGCACACCAGCTACCACACGAACTTGACAGAGCGAGGTCTTGGTCCAATGGCAAGGTAATCCAAGACGATTGGAAATCAGGCTCTGCTGCATGGACCTAGTACACACTCTCACACACACGTACACACTCTCTCACACACGTACACACTCTCTCACACACACACACACACACACACACACACACACACACAAATACACACACACAAATACACACACACACACACACACACACACACACACACACACACACACACACACATTCCTACTGAACCCCTCCCTCCCTCAAGTCCTTCCTCCCTGCTTTTCAGAGATTGCAGTGTAGGTGAGCGCATTAATCTTGGAGCAGCTTGCGAATTTGTCCATAAAATACTGACACTGTACCCCGGCTCTAGCTCCAATGCGTTACTTTTCTGCGCTTTTCCGCTCTCTAGCTGCAAATGCTTTGGTCATTGGTTCCTTATTGGTGACCACGCGTGCTTTGGCCTCATGTCCCGACCTCGCTGTTGACCTCGGCCTCCCAACCTTACTGCTGGTCCATGCTGAGCCTTCCCTGGGTCCCCACCTCGCTGATGGCCCGTGCTGAATCTTCCCTGGGACCCGACCTCGCTGTTGGCTCTCCTCGCTGCCCGCTGATCCTTCGCTCTTCGACGCCCAATTCCTGCCGATCCCCACCGTTTCTCCGATCCTCGCCGCTCGCCGATCCTCCAATTTCCACTGCTCGCCAATTCTCGCCGCCAGTAACGCCCCGGCCGACGGTGCCGCATTTTTTTTGCGATTTTTACCGGTTTCCTTCTCTCTCGTTGCCCGATGTTGTCCGATTGGGGACGCCCGCTCGTTGGGCTGCTGCCATCTAGGGGCCGCCGCCATCGTTTCTACCTTTCCAACTGCTCCATGGTTATCAAGATCCACGATGGGACCTTGGACAATGTGGACCACTTCCCATACCTTGGGAGCCTACGATCAGCAAGGGCAGACATCGACGACGAAGTCCAACACCATCTTCAATGTATCAGTGCAGCCTTTGGCCGCCTGAGGAAAAGACTAGGATCTCAAGCCCGGCACCAACCTCATGGTCTACAGAGCAGTAGTGATACCTGCCCTCCTATACGCTCAGAGACATGGACTATGTACAGTAGGCACCTCAAAGCATTAGGGAAGTACCACCAATGTTGCCTCCGCAAAATCCTGCAAATTCATTGGTAGGATAGATGCACCAATGTCAGCGTCCTCTCTCAGACCAACATCCCAAGCATCAAGGCATTTACCACACTCAACCGGCTCCAATGGGCGGGCCACATTGTCCACATGCCCGATGCTTGGCTCCCAAATCAAGCAATCTACTCTGAGCTACATCACGGCAGGCGAGTCCCAGGAGGGCAGAGAAAAGCTTCAAAGACACCCTCAAATCCTCCTTGAAAAAATGCAACATCCCCACTGACTCTTGGGAATCCTTGGTCCAAGACCACTCAAAGTGAAGTAAGAGCATCCGAGAAGGCACCGAATACTTCGAGTCTCTTCGCTGGAAGCACCCGGAAGCTAAGCACAAAAAGCGGATGGAGCATACGACAAATCAAGCACCTCACCCACCCATCCCTCCAACCACTGTCTGCCCCACCTGTGACAGAGACTGTCGCTCCCGCATTGGTCTCATCAGTCACCTTAGAACTCATTTTAGTGTGGAAGCAAATCATCCTCGATTCTGGGGGACTGCCTAAGAAGAAGAATGTTACTGGATAACTTAAAGTTAATGTGTTCTCAGTGGCATTCTGTGCCATTATGTTGCTATGTGGCTTATTTGCATCTTGGCACAAATGCCTTCTGAAATTAAAGATAAATGATAAATGAGATATAAAATATACCTCATATTGCCCTCCTCCATTCTGCTACATTTTCTAAGAATTCCAGTAAATTTGATAGAAATGAGCTACATAAATATATGCTGGCTTTTAATAATTGCCTAATTAAATGCACTTGAGTCCAGTGTTTTGCCTAATGCAGGTGTCAGGCTAATGGATGTATAATTCCCACGAGCATGTTTTTAATTCTCTTCCTCGCTTAAATTGGAACACATTAGCTATTTTCATATCAGATGTTACTGACTCTGTATGTAATTAGCTTAAACAAAATCAGACAGACTTTCCCCTGCTTCTATCTCTATTTCTCTAAGTACTTTGGATGCACTCCATCTAATCCTGTTTCCTTATGAATATTCAAGCTTTCAGTTTTTTTAAGTTCGCATTAAATTACCTAATCTTTATTTTCTCCATGATTCCAAATGTAATTTAACATTAAAAAAAATACTATTGCTGACTATCTGAAAAATGTTTTATTACTCCATTAGCATTTGTATCTTATCTTTTAATCTTGGATTACCTTTTTAGCAATTGGTATTTTTTTATTTTCTCATCAAAAATGTCACCTAGTCTGTATAGCTTAAGACGTCAATGCATCATTACGGAACTGGGTTTTAATTAGTTTTGCATATTTTACTGACTCCCTCCTCTTTCCTTATTCTTTTCAAATATACCTGGATTTTCCTTATACTACTTTTAACATTCATGTTATAGTCATTTAGATCCAGGTGTTTATATTAATTTTGTATTCCTTTATGGTATATATTTAATTTGTACTCTTTACTGACACTGACATCAGTGAAGTTAAACTAGACCTTCAAGCCCTCCTGTTTGAAAGGGTTATTTGAATATGAGATTCACAATTGGATGGAGTAATAAAAAGTGAGAATCAAAGATATCTACAAGCACAGTTCAGTGACACAGCATGTTTGTGCTTCATCTGTAATTTGTTCTAGAAAAGATTATGCCCTGGGAATACTACAGATGAAGCTATTTCAGGTTCAACATGAGTTTTGATTCACCTCTGATAATTTGGGCATGATCTACGGTTTAAAACCAGATCCTGACCTTTCTGGTCCCAGTGAAGTTCAACACAGATGGATAAAATCCAGAGTATAGCTGACCAAAAGTGGAGGCTGGTGAATGTATGAAAATTCATGTAGTCAACTAATTAGCATAGTTATTTATAGCTTCATGTGCGGCTTTGGACTTGATGATAATAACTTTTATTTATATAGCGCCTTTAACGTAGTAAAATGTCCCAAGGTACTTCACAGCAATTTTACAACACATTAGATATTGACCATTGAGAGAAAGAGAGAAAAAGCGTGTGAAGGAAATGTAAAAAGAGGTTAAAGGCTTGGGTCTGAAATGGCAGCCAAAATGCGCACGCAGATAGACACAGGCGAAAAAACTAAAAAAAGAAATTCAAATTACATTGTAAATAATACAATAAAGAGTATACAATAGTAAAATCAGATTAATTATAATTAAACAAAATTAAATAATATATGCCATAATTAATAATTAAGCTAAATTAGAAAATCAGCAATTGAATCAAATTAAATCAGTTGTTAGCTTTCTTTAAGATTCATTCTCTGTCAGTGATTCAATTAATATGGAAGAACCAATCACTGTCCTCCATCCTTGTGATGTCATCATTTTACTACTTTTTATTTCTCATTTTTTCCTCTTGATAGGACCTGTAATAGCTGCAGGCTCGAGCTGCCTCCGTTGTCAGGGAGATGCTGATCTTTAAATGTCCCTCCAGCTGCTCCAGGCTAGAACTGCCTCCGTTGTCAGGCAGACATTGATGTTTCTAATCTGATAGCCTAATTGGTGGGGGGAGGGGCAGGGCCAGGGACTGGAAAATTATGGCTGAGGTAAAATTTGATTGGTGCAGACACTTTAAAGTAATTGCTGAAGAGGGAGAGAGGAAAGGAGTGAAAAGGAGTAAAAATACATTGGAAGGAAATCCAATATAGAGGTGTAGATTAAAAGAAAGAAAGATTTGCATTTATATAGCACCGTTCATGACCCCCGGAGGTCTCAAAGCGCTTTACAGCCAATTAAGTACTTTTGGAGTGTAGTCACTGTTGTAATGTAAGAAATGCGGCAGCCAACTTGCATACAGCAAACTCCCACAAACAGCAATGTGATAATGACCAGATAATCTGTATTTGTTATGTTGATTGAGGGATAAATATTGACCAGGACACCAGGGATAACTCCCCTGCTCTTCTTCAAAATAGTGTCATGGGATCTTTTATCTCCACTTGAGAGCACAGACGGGGCCTCGGTTTAACGTCTCATTCAAAAGACGGCACCTCCAACAATGCAGCGCTCCCTCTGGATTGCACTGGAGTGTCAGCCTAGATTTATATGCTCAAATCCTGGGAGTGGGACTTGAATCCACAACCTTCTGACTCAGAGGCAAGTGTGCTACCCACTGAGCCACGGCTGACACTCCAGCCTTGGATTAGAGTTTATAGGCAAGTGACAGAGCACCTGAGCACTCAACTGTCATTTGATAGTTGATGAACTGGAGGTGGTGCTGCATGATATAATTGCAAGGAAGATGACCCTGCTTGCCACTCAAGGGCATCATCCCCATAGGCCAGAACTGAAGCATGCCTTGAAGGGGAGGGAGACAGACCTAAATCTGCGACCAATCATTACTGTCAATGACTATGCTAGCTTAGTGGTGCGTGTTAGCTGCAAGTGACCTTTCAGCTGATGGCACAGCTCTACATCTGGCTCTCCACTGACTTGGAGCCAATGAAGCCCGTTCCCCATGGTTGATGGCAGGAAGGTATGCCAGTGCCGGAAGATATTGTTGATGGTATCTTGGAAAGTGCAGCAAATCAGGTTCTGTTGGCTATTGATGACCTTGAATTCCTTCCTTCATGCAGTAGCATCTCAAAGCACAAAATACTGTGATTGATACATTCGGCATCCGGCATTATTGTTAGTTAGGCCATTGTAGATAGTGTTCACTGCATCAGGTCTGCTTTGGCTTTCCTTGCGAATAGGAGCCTTTGTGTGTACAAATTCTCTGACAAAGCAAGGCATGTTCTCCTCTGACAACAGCTGTATGTATGAGTGTACCAGTGACTGGGTGAAGGACATCTTTGGTGCAACCTGACCTGGCTGGCAACTCTCTTTTGCCATCCTCTTCTTCCTCAAAAAGCTTAAGTAAAGGGGGATTTCTATTGGGACATCTCCTGTGCCACTTTGGATATTATTGGGCAACAATTGCCACATTGCCTCTTGACCACCTCAGTCAGAATTGCAGAAAAATAAATTTGAAAATATATAGTAATCATCTGGGAGGGTTTTTGAATTCATTTTGAACTATATAGATTTAAAGTAATTGGGGGGAGGTTTAGAGGAGATATGAGGGGACATTCCTTCACTCAGAGGGTGCTGGGGGTCTGGAACTCACTGCCTGAAAGGGTGGTAGAGGCAGAAACCCTCACCACATTTAAAAAATACTTGGACGTGCACTTGAGGTGCCCTAACCTACAGGGCTGTGGACCAAGAGCTGAAAAGAGGGATTAGGCTGGATAGCTCGGACACGATGGGCCGAAATGGCCTCCTTCCGTGCTGCAAATTTCTATGATTTTATATCTGTACCTAGCAATCCGAGGCGCCCACTTTCAATTGGCAGGAACGTGAATTAGAACTATGTGAGTGTGCAAAGTGAAAAATCATGCTTCTGTTAAAATGGCATTTCATTTCAACATTACAATTAAGCTCTAGGGCCGCCGCCTATATTGGGTTCAATGAAAAGCTTTCAAGCTTTCAAGCTTAATTTTGAATCTATTTCATGTTGGGGAGAGTCTGTTTTATTAGGAAAGCTGGTGAAAATGCCACACATGAGTACACGAGCACAGCTCTGTTGTCAGTGAGCAACAGTGATGTTTGCTGCTAGTCTGAGATGAACAGCTGTGATCTAACTGTCCATTAATGTACTGTGCAACCTTGACTACCTTAATGTGAGATTTATAGTTCAAGTAGTTGAATGTTTTAGCATTGGTCTGTTCAGTAAACCATGTTGGCTAATGACTAGCTCATTCATTTGCAGAAGGTTGCTGACATTTCTTTTGGTCCAATCATTTTGGTTTAGCAATGCATGCTTTAATGATCTTTATCAATGAAGTGCTACTTCAAGTTATCATCACATCTTGAATGAGCTGATCATACATGCACGAAAATAAGACTACTAATAGTTTTTTCTTTTTAGGTATACTTGCCAAGAAAAACTTTGATATCAAAATCTCCATTGCCTCCAGCATTGGCAACCATCAATTTAATTAGCAAACACTTGGCAGTGTTATATAACATCATAATTTTAGATAGAGCTACCACATTCTGACATATGTAAAAATAGATAATTACTTGTTCCAATGGGCACTCTATCAAAAATTGGGAACATTATTCATAAAACTGTCAAAGGTGTTCCAATGCAATGTTGATGTTATTGTTCGTAGTGTCAAAGCATTGTGTCACTAAAAATAAAAGTGTTTTTCTAGAATACTATCAAAGACTGATTGGAAGTTACAAAACAAATTATATCTGTACTGCCAAACCTTGCATTTGATATGTACAATCCAAACCGTTGTAAGTGATTTAATATTTAAGTCAGAATATTGGTTGCGAAGGTTACAAATGGAATCTTTGCCGATTTAAGTTTTTAGCAACAGAGGCAAGTAAGCCATTTACTTTTTTTTTAGTTTTTCGTTGCCAATCTTTCCAATTCTTTGTCAAATCACAAACGCCAGAGGTCACCTTGCACACATCAAGGATCACTCTGCGCCAATGCTCTTAGCCAAAAGGCCGAGAGCCACTGCACCTGGAAGTACTGCAATACCAGGTTCGTGCCATGGAGGTGGATGGGTCAGGCCCCCACACACCTCCGTGGAGGTGGATGGGTCAATCCACCCCACCCACCTCCTATTTATCCCCTCCCTTAGATTTGCAGGTGATGTGATCAGAGACTGTGGAAGCTGTTGAAGGACAAGAAATGTTTTTATACTAAACAAAGAATCACTCTGAGTAAACTATTGGAATTAGAGATATGTGCAACTACTAAAATTGCGATCGCCACAGAAACATTGCTGTAAACAGAAAATTATCAAGAGAAGGCAGTGTAGCATGTTTCACAGAAGTAGATGGAAGCTGGGTAGAATATTGGTAAGGGAACATATGTAACAGAAGACAGAAATATGAGTAGAAACTAGTAATGGTAAGAAACAAATGAATAATTAACAACTACTGTCGAATGTAATTTGAAAGCGAACATGCAGATAGAAACTATTGTGTTCCGAACACAGATGAGACTGCACACAGGGAGGTTAAAGTAACAGTGACCTCAGTCTTTATTAAGACACTCCAGACTGAGGAACAGGCCTTAGGGGCCGGCTTATATACAGTGCTTCCAAGGGATGCTGGGATCCCTTGGGACTTCAGGGGATGCGCTCCCTGGTGACGGAACATGGGAGTGCATGCTTTACAGATACACAACAGAAACTGTATGAGAAATTAATACAGGGGAGTTGTAATAATAATTGGGAATTAATAACAGCCACAGTTTTGGCAACAGAAAAGGAAGAAAATTTTGAATGTGAACTCAGCTATTCACGGTCTCCTCTGTTTCACTCCCGTGCTAACGAGAACTGACAAACTAAAAGTGGGCAGTTTGGAAACCTAATGTGCCCAAGATCCCTCTCTGATCTAAAAGCTGCTTGCTTTTGATAATTCCCTTCAGACATTCCTGACAAGATTCACAACTTTCATGCACTTATTTCAAATGAGTCAAGCAAGGAGACAGCCTGCCAGATTCCATAGATTGGAAAAATGCAAATACATAGCAGGAAGTGTTCTGATGGACATCAACACAAATCAATTTTGCAATTGAAATATTAGTATATTGAGACCACTTTGGGGTAATTTTCTTCAATTGGGCATTAGTCAGCTGTTGCATTATTGGCATCTGTTGACTCTTCATGAGCTGACCATGCCCGATTGTGTGGATCAGGTTCAGATGCATAATGTGGCTCAACTTCCTAGGCTATATTGGGCTTTGCGTTAGCAGTATGCCAGAAGGGGAAAGAAAAATCTTATGCAAGCAGTGTTAAATGGCTGCTTTCAAGAGGTGATGAATGAATGTAAAGGGATGCAGCCGCTTAAAGGTAAGTGGCCACATATGGGGACAAATATATTGGTAGCCTTTGCAAAAGCTTTTAATATTTTTAATGCATATATATTGTAATAATTTCAATGGCTGTTTGGGTAACAGAAATGATTGGTCAATTAATTGAGGCAGGAAGCCAAGTCTTTAATCAGGATTTGGAGTGGCCTAATACGCAAGTCCCATGTTTGATTTCTAATGAAATGGAAATGAGCTGATAGTCAGGAGGGTGGGCCTGTGGCATTCTCTCCAAATGACAACATTGCAGCATGCATGGAAGGAGATGAACGCAGAGGACCTGAGGCTACAACTGATAGTTACAGACATTTGGAGGTGTATAATGCATGTTAGCTACAAGTTTCCTTGCAGAAGATCACAGAGCTCTGTCACTGCTCCCTTTTGTCATCCTGAACATCTATCGGCATAGCTCTTGGAGTGCCTTTGTCTGTAAATTTATTGCCTGTAACTGAGGGTACCAAACATAAGAACATATGAAATAGGAGCAGGAGTAGGCCATTTGGCCCCTCGAGCCTCTCCGCCATTTAATAAGATCATGGTTGATCTGATCATGGACTCAGCTCCACTTCCCTGCCCGCTCCCCAGAACCTTTTATTCCCTTATCGCCCAAAAATCTGTCTATCTCTGCCTTAAATATATTCAATGACCCAGCCTTCACAGCTCTCTGGGGCAGAGAATTTCACAGATTTATAACCCTGAGAGAAATGTCTCCTCATCTCAGTTTTAAATGGGCGGCCATTTATTCTGAGACTATGTCCCCTAGTTTTAGTTTCCCTGTGAGTGAAAATATCTTCTCTGCACCCACCTTGTTGAGCCCCCTCATTATTTTATATATTTCGATAAGATCACCTCTCATTCTTCTGAATTCCAATGAGTTTAGGCCCAATCTACTCAACCTATCTTCATAAGTCAACCCCCTCATCTTCGGAATCAACCTAGTGAACCTCCAATGCAAGTATATCCTTCCTTAAATACGGAGACCAAAACTGTACGCAGTACTCCAGGTGTGGCCTCAACCAATACCCTGTACAGTTGTGGCAGGACTTTTCTGCTTTTATATTCCATCCCCTTGCAATAAATGCCAACATTCCATTTGCCTTCCTGATTACTTGCTGTACCTGCATACTAACTTTTTGTGTTTCATGCACAAGGGCCCCCCGGTCCCTTTGTACTGCAGCACTTTGCAATTTTTCTTCATTTAAATTATAATTTGCTTTTCTATTTTTTCTGCCAAAATGGATAACCTCACATTTTCCCACATTATACTCCATCTGCCAAATTTATTCACACTCACTTAGCCTGTCTATATCCCTTTGCAGATTTCTTGTGTCCTCCTTACAATTTGCTCTCCTACCTATCCTTGTATCATCAGCAAACTTGGCTACATTACACTCGGTCCCTTCATCCAAATCATTAATATAGATTGTAAATAGTTGAGGCCCCAGCACCGATCCCTGTGGCACCCCACTAGTTGCTGTTTGCCAACCGGAAAATGACCCATTTATCCCGACACTCAGTTTTCTGTTCGTTAGCCAATCCTCTCTCCATATTACCCCCAGACTTTTGAACTTTATCTTAAGCAGTAACCTTTTATGTGGCACCTTATTGAATGTCTTCTGGAAATCCAAATACATGACATCCACTGGTTCCCCCGTATCCACCCTGCTCGTTACATCCTCAAAGAACTGCAACAAATTTGTCGAACAAGGTTTCCCTTTCATAAAACCATGTTGACTCTGCTTGATCTAATCATGCTTTTCTTTTCTACATGTCCTGCTACTGCTTCCTTAATAATGGACTCCAACATTTTCTCAACGACAGATGTAGGCTAACTGGTCTATAGTTTCCTGCTTTCTGTCTGCCTCCTTTTTTAAATAGGGACGTTACATTTTCGGTTTTACAATCCGCTGAGACTTCCCCAGAATCCAGGGAATTTTGGTAGATTACAACCAATGCAGCCACTTTCTCTGCAGCCACTTCTTTTAAGACCCGAGGATACAAGCCATCCGGTCCAGGGGACTTGTCCCCCTTAGTCCCATTATTTTACCGAGTACTACTTTTTTAGTGATGGTGATTGTACTAAGTTGCTCCCTCTCTATTGCCGCTTGATTATCCACTATTGGGATGTTTTTAGTGTCTTCTACCATGGAGACCGACACAAAATATTTGTTCAAAGTCTCTGCCATTCTCTGCCTGTTTCCCATTATTAATTCCCCAGTCTCATCCTCTAGGGGACCAACATTTACTTTAGCAACACTTTTCCTTTTTATGTACCTGTCGAAACTCTTACTATCTGTTTTTATATTTCGTGCTCGTTTACTTTCATAATCTATCTTCATTCTCTTTATTTTTTTTTTAGTTCTTTGCTGGCTTTTAAAAGCTTTCCAATCCTCTGGCCTCTACTAATCTTGGCCACTTTGTATGCCCTTGTTTTCAATTTGATACCATCCCTTATTTCCTTAATTAGCCAAGGATGGTTATCCGTGTTGGCATAATTTGCCTCTGTCACATCCTAATTTGTTTGGCATTGCTGTTACTGCCCTTATTTCAAAAGAAAAACATCAGTATTCCTAAGTGAAGTGAGTACAAATTAAATAGATTCACAATGATTTTGTAATGCATCAGTGCCTCCTGTTACATGATCTTTGGCAGGCAGCAGTTGGGGCAATTGGCTTCAGTGCGCCTGCTCTAGAGAGCAGAAAATCAGCTAGGGTTTATGCTCTTGCTATCCAACAACAGCTGGAAAACGCACATGTGGGCGTAAGGGGAGACCATAAGTGGGCGTGGCTGTGATATCCCTTCTTCACCCAGAGTGTGGTGAACCTGTGGAATTCTCTACCACAGAAAGTTGTTGAGGCCAATTCACTAAATATATTCAAAAAGGAGTTAGATGTAGTCCTTACTACTCGGGGGATCAAGGGGTATGGCGAGAAAGCAGGAATGGGGTACTGAAGTTGCATGTTCAGCCATGAACTCATTGAATGGCGGTGCAGGCTCGTAGGGCCGAATGGCCTACTCCTGCACCTATTTTCTATGTTTCTATGATCAAATGCCAATACTCACTGTCAAGATTCACTCATGAAGCCTGGCTACATTGTTGGGGTATTGAATGTCTGTGGTTGCTCACAAAAATAATCCTTGGTTGGAGTTAGTGCCTTCAGAAAAGAGAGGGGAAAGTTGGCAAAAAAAAGTGTTGCCCGTTGCCAAATAAAATTAACTAATTAAAATAAAATCATGTAAATCTGATGGAAAATGTCGATGGAAAAAATAGAATTTGGTCCATAATTAACACAATGGCATTTACTCAGTTTGTAACCATAGAGGTGTAAAACAATGTGTTTCCCTCTCTGCTACTGATAAATATTGCTGTTCATTCATGTTGTGTTATAGCAGTGTTCGACTCAATGTACCTCATATCAAATGTTTTATTCAGGTTGCGTTAAGTATAATGATAGTTAAGGCACCCGGTGCTTGATGCTGTGAAAAGCAAAAGGTTTCCCCATTTCCCCAACTCGAGAATCCCCACACATTTCACAGTTGCACAGCTCATCTACAGAAGTGTACAAGGTCTGAAATACAATGGGATTATTTAACCGCAGTGATCTTTGCTCTGGCTTTTCAGGAACTTTGAGTCCATAGTGAAATGTGTGGGGACTAATAAATTAAAAACCAACTGACACCATTCAGATTCAGAACACCACAGATTGGTACAACAGATATTACCAATATTGCCTGTCGCTTAATTGATGGCGAAGTGAAAAGATGAACCAACTAGGTGTTAAATAACAGCTGGTACTCTTTAAAAAAAAACCAGCAATTTATAGAGCGTGGAAGGCTAAGCACAATAGCTGTTTTTAAGCATATTTTTCTGAACAAAATTTTAGTGCTGTTTTAGTATTTAAAAATCATTATGCTGAGATTCACAAATCCCGGACAGAATTTATATTCTTGGTCCTCAGAATTTGATTGGGCTTGCGGCAGAAATTGGCTTTGCGATGCAGCAGAATTCTAAAGACACGATTTTAGTTGTATATATTTATAAAAATTGTACAGATTCTTGAGGTATGACTGATCCTTTTGAACTACATAATTTTTTGTACGATTGCTACTATTTTTTCACTATGTGTTGGCCTTAACTGTCTGGCTGTTCCTGTTATTCCCTGAAATAAATTGGATAGACACCAATTCTACATGCCTGACTCACTTAGAAATGCATAAACATGGAATTGAGGCACTCAGTATTCAATATTGTTCCAAGTCATTTTAACTCCTTCAATACAATGTGCTTTCTGACACATGTCTGATTCTAAAACAGATTTTTCCTTTTATTTTGGAAAACAGCCATGTCAATAATTTCAATGTTAAAATTCTTTTTAAAATATCCCTTCTATCAGAATTTTTCAGACTACTTCCAGGGTGAGGAAGAGGACAAGGCTAAATATGGATCCTGGGGTGGGTAATAGTGCAAGATTGAAGAGAAACACTTAATAGAGATACTCTGGCATCAAACAGATAGCTATGAGTGGAACCAAGTGAGGGAAGTCCCACTGAGTTGGGCAACAAACGAAAGGCGTTGGAGGAGGATGGTGTGGATGACCGTGTTGAAAGCCGCAGTGAGGATAAGCAGGGATAATGCACCCTTGTCAAAGAGTCACAGACAATCGTTTTTGTCATTTTGAGTGTAGTCTACAGGTGAAGTTGGGTTAGTGCATGTGCAAATATATTCAGTCGCCATTTTAAAGTCATGTATTCTGTGCTTATTTTTATCCAATATTTAGATTTTATATCATTATGGAGGGTTACATTGTAAATCTGACACCAATTTCAAAAGAGAGAAGTAGAGATGGTTGGAGATTAAAAGTTTGTCTGTGGTACAGGCTGAGAAGCTGGGAGGTCCAAAACTGAAGCGTACAGCCCTGTTATTAGTGGGAGGATGTAATTACAGCGCAACAAGTTTGCATAGGTAGTTTCTATTATAAATATGGACATTGGAATTTAAATGCAAAAGTTGACAGGGACTGTGTGTAAATTTTAGCTAGTAATCTAATTTCTATGTGACTCATAACCTCACAGATAAAGAACATTTCCTTATACATGAAAAAATAACAATGTCTCACCTCATCATACGATGTGAAATGCTGAGTGGCTGCCCCAAACTTAAATGGAAATTATGAAAAATGCAAATTGAACTATGGAATTTGGCACAGTAGCAGATTAAAAACTGCTTCTTTTTGGTCAGGTGGATGTCTAACACACATGGAAACTACAAAATATCAACCAATCTGAGCTAGATTTTCATCAAAGAGCAAGTGGAAATTCGGACGGGGAAGATTGCACACCCCCAATTAAACCACTTGATCTTTCTTCTATTTTAATCAATGGCAGAGGAAGCAAAATCAGGCAGTCCATTAAGAGCAGGCAATTCTCTCCCTCCAGTTTTCCTCTCTGTGCTCTACCTAGGTGATGCTTAACGCCTAGGTGGTAAGGATGAACAGAAACCCCACTGTGTTCAAGAGTCTTCAATGCAAGAAGACATTTATACCTACTTGTAGGATTTTCGTTCTCATAATATGGAGAACACCTTGCCACTTAAGTCCGGAGGACCTGCGTGCAGTTTGGAGGGATCCCTCAAATATGTAGTGGGTTTACCTGCTGAAATTTAACTAATTAAAACCATGCAGGTTACTGGTAAGCTTCCTGCTGACTGTTCAGCTAGTACCATCCAACCCATTATATCTTTGGCCTATAGTGTTATCTGGAGTTCAGTGGGAAGAATCCCTGCCCCCATTGGCAGGTCTATCCCTCCTGATCCAATTAGTAAACCAGGTTTTATCCTAAAGTACTGTGAAACTGCCTGGTTCTAAGTGGAAATCAGTGTAAAATATAATTAATACCTTTTGGGACATGAATTGACTAATCTTGCCTTTGTCTTATTATTTCCAAGCAATCCAAGCAATCCAAGCAAATCATAGAATCATAGAAATTTACAGCACAGAGATGGCCATTTCGGCCCATCGTGTCCGCTCCGGCCGACCAAGAGCTATCCAGCCTAATCCCACTTTCCAGCTCTTGGTCCGTAGCCCTGTAGGTTACAGCACTTTAAGTACACATCCAAGTATTTTAAAAATGTGGTGAGAGTTTCTGCCTCTATCACCCTTTCAGGCTGTGAGTTCCAGACCCGTACCACCCTCTGGGTGAAGAAATTTCCCCTCCTATCTCCTCTAAACCTCCCCCCAATTACTTTAGATCTAAGTCCCCTGGTTGTTGATCCTTCTGCCAAGGGAAACAGATCCTTCCTATCCACTCTATCCAGGCCCCTCATAATTTTATACACCTCAAGGTCTCTCCTCAGCATCCTCAGTTCCAAAGAAAACAGACCCAGCATCTCCAATCTTTCGCACAGCCAAAATTCTCCAGTCCAGGCAACATTTTTGTAAATCTCCTCTGCACCCTTTCCAGTGCAATCACATCTTTCCTGTAATGTGGTAACCAGAACTGCACACATTACTCCAGCTGCAGCCGAACCAGTGTTTTTTACAGTTCAAGCATAATGTCCTTGCTCTTGTATTCCATGCCTTGACTAATAAAGGCAACTATTCCATATGCCTTCTTAACCACCTTATCTACCTGGCCTGCTACCTTCAGGGATCTGTGGACCTACACTTCAAGGTCCCTTTTTTCCTCTGCACTTTTCAGTGTTGTACTATTTAATGAGTATTCCCTTGCATGGTTAGACCTACCCAAATGCATTACCTCACACTTCTCCGGATTGAATTCCATTTGCCACTGTTCTGTCCACCTGTCCAGTACATTAATATCTTCCTGCAGGCCACAGCTTTATTCTTCATTATCAAACAGCCTATTTTAGTGTCATCTGCAAACTTCTTAATCATATCTCCAACATTCAAGTCCAACTCATTGATATACACCACAATAAGCAAGGGACCCAACACTGAGCCCTACGGAACCCCATTGGATACAGCTTTCCAGTCACAAAAACACCTGTCAACCCTTTGCTTCCTGCCTCTGAGCCAATTTTGGATCCAACTTGCCACTTTGCCCTGAATCCCATGGGCTTTTACTTTTGTGAGTAGTCTGCCATGTGGAACCTTATCAAAAGCTTTGCGAAAATCCATATACACTACATCATATGCACTGCCTTCATCAATCCTCCTGGTTAACTCCTCGAAAAATTCAATCAAGTTAGTCAGACACGACCTTCTCTTAACAAATCCATGCTGACTGTCCTCGATACAAAGATGGGAGGAAAAACAATGTGTGAGGAGGACACAAAAAAATCTGCAAAAGGACATAGACAGGCTAAGTGAGTGGGCAAAAATTTGGCAGATGAAGTATAATGTTGAGGTCATGCACTTTGGCAGAAAAAAATCAAAGAGGAGGTTATTATTTAAATGGAGAGAGATTGCAAAGTGCTGGAGTACAGTGGGACCTGGGGGTACTTGTACAAGAAACACAAAAGGTTAGTATGCAGGTCCAGCAAGTGATCAGGAAAGCCAATGGAATCTTGGCCTTTATCACAAAAAGGATGTAGTATAAAAGCAGGGAAGTCTTGCTACAGTTGTACAGGGTATTGGTGAGTCCACACCTGGAATACTGCGTGCAGTTTTCGTTTCCATATTTACGAAAGGATATACTTGCTTTGGAGGCAGTTCAGAGAAGGTTCACTAGGTTGATTCTGGGGGATGAGGGGGTTGACTTATGAGGAAAGGTTGAGTAGGTTGGGCTCTACTCATTGGAATTCAGAAGAATGAGAGGTGATCGTATCGAAATGTATAAGATTATGAGGGGGCTTGACAAGGTGGATGCAGAGAGGATGTTTCCACGGATGGGGAGACTAGAACTAGAGGGCAAAATCTTAGAATAAGAGGCCGCCCATTTAAAACTGAGATGAGGAGAAATTTCTTCTCTCAGCGGATTGTGGATCTGTGGAACTCACTGCCTCAGAGAGCTGTGGAACCTGGGACATTGAATAAATTTAAGAAAGAAATAGACAGTTTCTTAAACTATAAGGGAATAAGGTGTTATGGGGAGCGGGCAGGGAGGTGGACCTGAGTCCATGATCGAATCAGTCATGATCGCATTGAATGGTGGAGCAGGCTCGAGGGGCCGTATGGCCGACTCGTGCTCCTATTTCTTATGTTCTTATTAGTCCATGTGTTTCTAAATTAAGATTTATCCTGTCCCTCAGGATTTTTTTCAATAATTTTCCTGCCACTGAGGTTAGGCTGACTGGCCTGCAATTACTCAGTCTATCCCTTTCTCCCGTTTCAAACAAAGGTACAACATTAGCAGTCCTCCAGTCCTCTGGCACCGCACCTGTAGCTAGAGAGGACTGGAAAATGATGGTCAGAGCCTCTGCTATTTTCTGTTTTGCTTCTCTTAACAATCTGGGATACATTTCATCCGAGCCTGGGGATTTATTCACTTTCAAAGCAGCTAAGCCCCTTAATAGAAACATAGAAACATAGAAAATAGGTGCAGGAGCAGGCCATTCAGCCCTTCTAGCCTGCACCACCATTCAATGAGTTCATGGCTGAACATGAAACTTCAGTACTCCCTTCCTGCTTTCTCGCCATAACCCTTGATCCCCCGAGTAGTAAGGACTTCATCTAATTCCCTTTTGAATATATTTAGTGAATTGGCCTCAACTACTTTCTGTGGTAGAGAATTCCACAGGTTCACCACTCTCTGGGTGAAGAAGTTTCTCCTCATCTCGGTCCTAAATGGCTTACCCCTTATCCTCAGACTGTGACCCCTGGTTCTGGACTTCCCCAACATTGGGAACATTCTTCCTGCATCTAACCTGTCTAAACCCGTCAGAATTTTAAACGTTTCTATGAGGTCCCCTCTCATTCTTCTGAACTCCAGTGAATACAAGCCCAGTTGATCCAGTCTTTCTTGATAGGTCAGTCCCGCCATCCCGGGAATCAGTCTGGTGAATCTTCGCTGCACTCCCTCAATAGCAAGAATGTCCTTCCTCAAGTTAGGAGACCAAAACTGTACACGATACTCCAGGTGTGGCCTCACCAAGGCCCTGTACAACTGTAGCAACACCTCCCTGCCCCTGTACTCAAATCCCCTCGCTATGAAGGCCAACATGCCATTTGCTTTCTTAACCGCCTGCTGTACCTGCATGCTAACCTTCAATGACTGATGTACCATGACACCCAGGTCTTGTTGCACCTTCCCTTTTCCTAATCTGTCACCATTCAGATAATAGTCTGTCTCTCTGTTTTTACCACCAAAATGGATAACCTCACATTTATCCACATTATACTTCATCTGCCATGCATTTGCCCACTCACCTAATACTTCCTCTCTCTCTCTCTATATTTATCTCGTCTAATATTTCACATTCCTCCTCCCTCATTGTGAAGTCTGCATCGTCCCTCTCTTTTGTGAAAACAGATGCAAAATATTAATTAAGAATCATACCCACGTCTTCTGCCTCCACACACAGCTTTCATAAGATCATAAGAAATAGGAGCAGGAGTAGGCCATTTGGCTCCTCGAGCCTGCTCCGCCATTCAATAAGATCATGGCTGATCTGATCTTGGGCTCAGCTCCACCTCCTTACCCGCTCCCCATAACCCTTTACTCCCTTGTCGCTCAAACATCTGTCTTTATGGTCTCTAAATGTATTTATAAAACATCTTTGGATTTTCCGTGATTTTACTTGCCGGCATTCTTTCATGCGCTCTCTTTGCTTTCCTGATATCTTTTTTAATTGCACCCCTGCAGTTCTTATATTCCTCTAGAGTTTCTGCAGGTTGAGTTCCCGATATCTGTCATAAGCTTCCCTGTATGTCCCTTGATATCTAAGGGGCTCTGAGTTTGTTAGCCCCACCCTTTTTTTTAAGGGAACCTACTTGCTCTGCACCGTCAGGATCTCCTCCTTGAATGCCTCCCAATGCTCTGACACTGAATTACCATCAAGTAGCCAGTTCCAGTCCACTTTGGCCAAATCCCATCTTAGCTCAGCAAAATTGGCTTTACCCTAATTGAGGACTATGGGTAGTTGAAATCCCCCACTATTATAACTCTCTAGTTTTTGCATTTCGCAGCAATTTACCGACATATTTGTTTTTCTATCTCCCTCTGGCTGTTTTGGGGGGCTATAGTGCACACCCAATAATGTGATTGCCCCTTTTTTGTTCTTAAATTCAACCCATAGGGCCTTGTTTGATGACCCCTCTAACATATCATCCCTTCTCACAGCTGTAATTGTTTCTTTAATTAATACTGCGAACCCCCTCCTTTTTTACCCCCCCTCTCTATCCCGTCTGCAAACCCTGTAACCAGGAATGTTGAGCTGCCATACCTGCCCTTCTTTCAGCCATTTCTTAGTAGTCGCTATAATATCGTACTCTCGTGTCTATCTGTGCTCTCAGCTTATTTGCCTTATTCCCTATACTCCTTGCATTGAAGTATATACCATTTAGTGGTGCCAAACTTCCTTGTTGTCTATGTTCCAGCCCTTGTTTCCTCTGTCTTCCAAATTCACTTTCTATTTTTCTGCTGCCCAATTCCAGCTTTGTTTCTCTTCCCTCTGAATCTATTCTCCGATTCCCATTCTCCTGCCAAGTTAGTTTAAAGCCTCTCCAACAGCACAAGCAAACCCTCCCGCGAGGATACTGGTTCCATCTCTGTTGAGGTGTAACCCGTCTGGCTTGTACAGGTCCACCTCCCCCAGAAACCGTCCCAATGCCTCAGGAATATAAAGCCCTCTCTCCTGCACCATCTCTCCAGCCACGCGTTCATCTTTTCTATCGTCCTATTTCTGTACTCACCAGCACGTGGCACTGGCAGTAACCTGGAGATTGCTACCTTTGGGGTCCTGCTTTTTAATCTCACTCCTAGCTCCCTAAACTCTGTCTACAAGACCTCATCTCTCTTTCTATCTGTCATTGGTAACAATATAGACTATGACCTCTGGCTGTTCACCCTCTCCCCCCAGAATGTATCGCAGCTGTTCGGTGACATCCTTGATCCTGGCACCAGGGAGGCAACATACCATCCTGGAGTCACGTCTGCTGCCGCAAAAACGCCTGTCTGCTCCCCTAACTATCGAATCCCCTATTACTTTTGCTCTTCCATTCTTCTTCATCTTCCCCTCCCCCCTGGAACTGTGTGTTCGCAGGTGCAACACGTGTGCTCAGCTGGGCAACGCACCCAGGGAAGACCCTCTTAGCCCCTGGTCCTGGCCCGCCAAGCCATGGTAATGCATCCATGTGGACTAAGCAGGTCCTTTCATGGGAAAAATGTTTTTGGTTGTAGTAGACGCCTACTCCAAATGGATTGAGTGTGCCATTTTAAATTCAAACACATCCTCTGCCACGGTAGAAAGTCTACGGGCAATGTTCGCCGCCCATGGTCTACCGGATGTTTTGGTTAGTGACAATGGCCCCTGCTTCACAAGCACTGAATTCCAGGACTCATAGCAGGCAATGGAATCAACCATGTCCAAACGGCACCATTCAAGCCGGCCTCAAACGGCCAGGCGGAACGAGCAGTGCAGATAATCAAACAGGGGATGCTCAGAATCCAAGGGGGTTCCCTACAAAGCCGCTTATCACACCTCCTGTTGGCCAATAGATCCCAACCACACTTGCTCACAGGGGTTCCATCCGCAGAGCTACTAATGTAAAGGATGATCAAAACCAGGTTGTCCCTTATACACCCCACTATGAAAGAAATTGTTGAGAGCAGGCGTCAGTCACAATGTGACTACCATAACAGGAATGCAAGGGCGCGATGTATTGATGTTAATGATCCTGTTTTTGTCCTTAATTATGCTGCAGGCCCCAAATGGCTTGCAGGCACTGTGATTGCCAAAGAGGGGAATAGGATTTTGGTAGTTAAACTTACCAATGGACAAATCTGCCGCAAACACGTGGATCAAACTAAAAGGAGGTTCAGCAACCCCATAGAAGAAGCAGAGGAAGAACACAATGTAGAGTTTACTCCACCACAGGTGACCGAACACCGGAACCAAGTGGAGGAGAGCCCAGTCACTGTGGGCAGTCCGGACAGCCTGAGGCACCGCAAACAGCAGACACTCAGGCCAGCGCCCAACAACTGGAGGCCCAACTCAGGCGCTCTACAAGGGAGCGTAAACCACCAGAGAGACTTAACCTGTGATCCCAATAAGACTTTGGGGGGGGGGAGGTGATGTCATGTATTCAACTATCATTGTAACCCATGTATAAGCTGACCTAAGTTGTACACCTTGAGAACATTGACCACAAGGGGGTGAACTTGTGGGAGACACTCCTAAGCTGGACTTTCAGATATAAAAGGGAAAGTTCCACTCACCTTCATCACTTGAGGTCTTGGTAATAAAAAGGTAACTGGTCACAGAGTGACCTTCTCTCAAGTATGGGCCTCGTGTGCATTTATACCGTATAGTAAGGACATATCAAAATGTTGATGTAGAAAGTTGCCGTGTTGGTATTTATGATGCCTGTGCGATTTGCTATATCTATGGTAGTACAATTGAGTTCATTTACAGAGCCCCTTGTAGGCTGCCAGAATTATGGTAGTAAATGACATAACTCATGCCTGAAATTGATGATTTCAAATACACCAATTTTGGAAATGTATACCTTTCCTGGCAGTATCTCTTTGCAATAAGTTTGAAAAATTATCTGCAATATTATAGTGAGGCTTCAGATTACACTCTTTTATTAATAGTAGATTTTTCATGGCATTGTTCACATTACAAGGTTGTGTTGTTGCAACTGAAACGGGCAGTTGGGGTGTGAGAGTATTTAGATGGGCTCGGGTGTCGGGGAAAAATTAGGTTTCAGTATGCTGAGAGCTTTTGGGGAGCGAGAGTTGGCTGGGGTGTGATGTACTTGCATGATAAACGGAATTGAAAGGAATTATCTCATCACTTTCATCCAAAATGAAATAACTGCAAGTAAATCTTACTGGTAACTTTGTAGCTGAGCCTAGCAGGGTATTTTGTATGACTGTCACTTTGCATGCATGGCAGTATGTGCTGCGTACAAGACATTATATTTTATATATATTAACATGGAGAGATTCACACTGAGTCAGATGGTTGGTTTTGCATGACTGTGGTAGGAGAATAGCTGCGATTTGGAAGTGGGGAAAGGGTAAGCATTTTCAATGAAAGATTTTGAAAGACGAGATCACCAGAGAGACAGTAAAGTAAATACTTTTTTGAATAATTCCTAGAAAATAAATGAATATATTACCTCTTTATCCATTGCAATTACAGCTGCATAAATAAATCTGTTTACATGAACTGTCATTGAGCCTCTACCAATGTAAAACACTCAGAAGTTTTTTTATATATCCTATAACAAATGTTGATAACCTGGACACCTGATTTGAACATGACAAAGGCACACTCAGCCCAGTTTATCCTTCAAAATTCTCCTCACTAACATCTGGGGACTTGTGCCAAAATTGGGAGACCTGTCCCACAGAATAGTCAAGTAATAACCTAACATAGTCATACTCACAGAACAATAACTTTCAGCCAAGGTCCCAGACTCCACCATCACCATCCTTGGGTAGGTCCTGTCCCATTAGCAGGACAGTACAACCAGACTGCTCAGTGGTATGCAGTCGGGAGGCAATGGCCTTGGGAGTCCTCAACATTGACTCCGATCCCATGATGTCTCATGGCATCAGGTCAAACGTGGGCAAGGAAACCTCCTGCTAATTACCACCTACCACCCTCCCTCAACTGATGAATCAATGCTTCTCCATGTTGAAAACCACTAGGAAGAAGCACTAAGGGTAGCTAGGGCACAGAATGTACTCTGGGTTGGGGGCTTCAATGTTGTTCACCAAGAGTGGTTCAGCAGCATCAATACTGACCGAGCTGGCTGTGTGCTGATGTACATAGCTGCCAGACTGGGCCTGCGGTAGGGGGTTAGAAAACCAACATGAGAGAAAAACCTACTTGATCTCATCCTCACCAATCTACCTTTCCCAGATGCATCTGTCCATGACAGTATTGATAGCAGTGACCACCGCATAATCCTTGTGGAGACGAAGTTCCATCTTCACACTGAGGGCACCTTCCATCGTGTTGTGTGGCACTACCACCATACTGCTGAATGGGATAAATGCAGAACAGGTCCAGAAGCTCAAAACAAGGCATCCATGAGCCATCAGGAGCAGCAGAATTGTATTGCACCACAACCTGTAACCTAATGGCCCGGCATATCCCTTACTCTACTATTGCCATCAAGCCAAGGGACCAACCCTAGTTCAATGAGTAGTGTAGAAGAGCATGCCTGGAGCAGCACCAGGCATACCTAAAAATGAGGTGCCAACCTGGTGAAGCTATGTAAATGCTAAACAGTGCAAGCAGGATGCTATAGATAGAGCTAAGCGATCCCACAACCACATCCAGTCATGAATGGTGGTGAACAATTAAACAATGGAGGCTCCATGAACACCCCCATTCTTAATGATGGTAGAGCCTAATATGTGAGTGCAGAAGAGAAGACTGAAGCGTTTGCAACTATCTCCAGCCAGAAGTGCCAAGTGGATGATCCATCTTGTGCTCCTCCTGAGGCCCCCACTATCACAGAAGCCAGTCTTCAGCCAATTCGATTCACACCACGTGAAATCAAGAAATGGCTGAGCACACTGGATACAGAAAAGGCTATGGGCCCCAACAACATCCCAGCCGTAATGCTGAAGACTTGTGCTCCAGAACCAGCCGCGCCTCTAGATAAGCTGTTCCAGTATACCTACAACACTGGCATCTACCCAACAAAGTGGAAAATTGCCCAGGTATGGCATGTCCACAAAAAGCAGGACAAATCCAATCCAGCTAATTACATCCCCATCAATCTACTCTCAATCATCAGCAAAATGATGGAAGATGCCGTCGATAGTGATATCAAGCAGCACTTACTCACCAATAACCTGCTCACCGATACTCAGTTTGGGTTCTGCCAGGACCGCTCAGCTCCAGACCTCAGTGCACCCTTGGTCCAGACATTGAGTTCAGTAGTAGGGGCATCGATCAAGTGAACTGCTCTGTTCTGCATGGTGTTGAGTTTCTTGAGTGTTGTGGTTACACCCATTTAGGTGAGTGAGGATTCCATCGTATTCCTGAATGGATCCTTGTGTAACAGAGTGAGGGGGGATGATATGTGAGCTATAGGCTTTTGAGAACTCTGTATCCGCTCTACGGTTACCACTTTAAGAAATTATATAAAATGCCAGAATGACCAAGCCAAGGCAGTATAGCCTTAGAAAATGCTTAAAGGCAATTAAGGTCAATCAGGAATGACTCCTAGTAGGTTGAAAGGCAGGGAAATAGTTCAGTCATCATCGTCTTTCGTATGGTAGTAGGAAAGCAAATCAAATGCCAATATCGAAGTCAGATATCCAGGCCAAAGATTCCGGTGTAACAGCATGGATACCTGATAGGCTGCCTGCAAATTTCCTCTGAGGGCAGTGCTCAATGATGTGCTCCAGGGTCTGATTGGGAGCTCCATAGTCACATGATGGGGATGCTTTAATCGTCTTTCATCTATGGAGAAGGTAGCAGTATCTATCATGACCAGTTCTGAGGCAGTTGATGATTGTCTACTGTTTGCGAGGAAGGTTTGATCCTTCAGGTTGTACTGTGGGGTCTTCTTCAATGAATCCATTCCGTATGTCTCAGTTCTTCCAAGCATTTCGCCATCGGTCATCAAGGCTGAGGGGAGATCGCTGTAGGGCTTCGGCAGCGACCCCAAATGGCCTTCTAGATTTGAAATGGTTTGGTGGTAGGTTGTTCAAGTTGGCCTGGAACGGCATGTCTTTGCTGGTGTAGAGTTTGTATTCTCTGGAGATTGCATATTCGTGGTATAGGTGTGGTGGTGCGATGTTTGCAAGCATGGACAGCCAATGTATTGGTGTCGATAAAAAAGTACCGGTGGTAATTCTCATAGTAGAATTAATCTGGACATCAACGGGTTTGACATGCGGACTTGATAGCCATGCCGGAGAGCAGTACTCCGCTGTAGAGTACACCAGGACGAGTGCTGCTATATGGAGGGAGGGATCTCTGCTCCCCAAGTAGATCTGGCGAGTTACTGGATCAAGTTGACCCTACTCTTTAGTTTCTTCCCTACATTCTGGAGATGTTGTCTGTGTGACAGGGTGCGATCAAGCGTGACTCCTAAATAGGTGGATTTTTTCGGTATGGTTTACCTCTGCGCTGCGAAAGGAGACTTTCAAAGCTTGGTTTGCTTGATGGATGTTGATGTAGAATATCGAGGTGATGGTCTTTTGTGGGTTTGGTTCAGCTGGGAGATATTGGAGCAGAAGGGGCTAAGAGTGAGAATGTATATGCTGGAAAGTAGTCCCTGTTACTGTTTCATTCATCTCTGCACTTAAAGACACAACAGCCATGAATGAATAAATTTCAGTTGTTTTCAATATTAAGCTCTGGTCTGTGTGTCTCATTGACCACTGGGTCCTAGGCCTGTTTCAATCGGCTACACTTGTAAATGTTGGAGAGGATTTAAGTGGTCATGAAGTGAGCCATTGGTCACAGAGTACTCAGCCTTGCTCTTGTAGACATAGTCTTAAATATAGAAACATACAAAACAGGTGCAGGAGTAGGCCATTCGGCCCTTCGAGCCTGCACCACCATTCAATATGATCATGGCTGATCATGCAACTTCAGTACCCCATTCCTGCTTTCTCTCCATACCCCTTGATCCCTTTAGCCATAAGGGCCACATCTAACTCCCTTTTGAATATATCTAACGAACTGGCCTCAACAACTTTCTGTGGTAGAGAATTCCACAGGTTCACAATTCTCTGAGTGAAGAAGTTTCTCCTCACCTCAGTCCTAAATGGCTTACCTCTTATCCTTAGACTGTGATCCCTGGTTCTGGACTTCCCCAACATCGGGAACATTCTTCCTGCATCTAACCTGTCCAATCACGTCAGAATTTTATATGTTCCAATGAGATCCCCTTTCATTCTTCTAAATTCCAGTGAATATAAGCCAGTCTTTCTTCATATATCAGTCCTGCCATCCCGGGAATCAGTCTGGTAAACCTTTGGTGCACTCCCTCAATAGCAAGAATGTCCTTCCTCAGATTAGGAGACCAAAACTGCACATAATATTCAAGGATTGGCCTCATCAAGGCCCTGCACAACTGCAGTAAGATCTCCCTGCTCCTATACTTAAATCCTCTCGCTATGAAGGCCAACATACCATTTGCCTTCTTCACCGCCTGCTGTACCTGCATGCCAACTTTCAATGACTGATGTACCATGACACCCGAGTCTCGTTGCACCTCCACTTTTCCTAATCTTGTCACCATTCAGATAATATTCTGCCTACCTGTTTTTGCCACCAAAGTGGATAACCTCACATTTATCTACATTATACTGCATTTGCCGTACATTTTCCCACTCACTTAACTTGTCCAAGTCACCCTGCAGCCTCTTAGCATCCTCCTCATAGCTCACACTGCCACCCAGCTTAGTGTCATCTGCAAACTTGGAGATATTACATTCAATTCCTTCGTCTAAATCATTAATGTATATTGTAAGTAGCTGGGGTCCCAGCACTGAACCTTGCGATACCCCACTAGTCACTGCCTGCCATTCTGAAAAGGACCTGATTATTCCTACTCTTTGCTTCCTGACTGCCAACCAGTTCTCTATCCACGTAAATATGCTATCCCCAATACCATGTGCTTTAATTTTGCACACTAATCTCTTGTGTGGGACCTTGTCAAAAGCCTTTTGAAAGTCCAAATACACCACATCCACTGGTGCTCCCTTGTCCACTCTACTAGTTACATCCTCAAAAAATTCTAGAAGATTTGTCAAGCAGGATTTCCTTTCATAAATCCACGCTGACTTGGACCGATCCTGTCACTACTTTCCAAATGCGCTGCTATTACATCTTTAAGAATTGATTGATGATTGATTCCAACATTTTTCCCACTACCGATGTCAGGCTAACCCCCTGTTTTCTCTTTCCCTCCATTTTTAAAAAGTGGGGTTACATTAGCTACCCTCCAATCCATAGGAACTGATCCAGAGTCTATAGAATGTTGGAAAATGACCACCAATGCATCCTCTATTTCGAGGGCCACTTCCTTAAGTACTCTGGGATGCAGACTATCAGGCCCCGGGGATTTATCACCCTTCAATCCCATCAATTTCCCTAACACAATTTCCTGACTAATAAGGATTTCCTTCAATTCCTCCTTCTCGCTAGACCCTCGGTCCCCTAGTATTTCCGGAAGGTTATTTGTGTCTTCCTTAGTGAAGACAGAACCAAAGTATTTGTTCAATTGGTCTGTCATTTCTTTGTTCCCCGTTATAAATTCACCTGATTCTGGCTGCAAAGGACCGACGTTGGTCTTCACTAATCTTTTTCTCTTCACATATCTGTAGAAGCTTTTGCAGTCAGTTTTTATGTTCCCTGCAAGCTTCCTCTCATACTTTATTTTCCCCCTCCTAATTAGACCCTTTGCCCTCCTCTGCTGAATTCTAAATTTCTCCCAGTCCTCAGGTTTGCTGCTTTTTCTCGCCAATTTATATGCCTCTTCCTTAACATTATCCTTAATTTCCCTTGTTAGCCACGGTTGAGCCACCTTCACGGTTTTATTTTTACGCTAGACAGGAATGTACAATTGTTGAAGTTCATCCATGTGATCTTTAAATGTCTGCCATTGCCTATCCACCGTCAACCCTTTAAGTATCATTCGCCAGTCTATCCTAGCTAATTCACGTCTCATACCATCGAAGTTACCTTTCTTTAAGTTCAAGACCTTAGTCTCTGAATTAACTGTGTCACTCTCCATCTTAATGAAGAATTCTACCATATTATGGTCACTCTTCCCCAAGGGGCCTCGCACAACAAGATTGCTAATTAATCCTCTCTCATTACACAACACCCAATCTAGGATGGCCAGCTCTCTAGTTGGTTTCTCGACATATTGGTGTAGAAAGCCATCCCTTATACACCCCAGGAAATCCTCCTCCACTGTAATGCTACCAGTTTGGTTAGCCCAATCTATATGTAGATTAAAGTCACCCATGATAACTGCTGTACCTTTATTGCACGCATCCCTAATTTCCTGGTTTGATGCCATCCCCAACCTCACTACTACTGTTTGATGGTCTGTACACAACTCCCACTAGTGTTTTCTGCCCTTTGGTGTTCCGCAGCTCTACCCATACAGTTTCCACATCATCCAAGCTAATGTCCTTCCTTACTATTGCGTTAATCTCCTCTTTAACCAGCAACGCTACCCCACCTCCTTTTCCTTTCTGTCTATCCTTCCTGAATATTGAATACCCCTGGATGTTGAGTTCCCAGCCTTGGTCACCCTGGAACCATGTCTCCGTAATCCCAATTACATCATATCCGTTATCTGCGCAGTTAACTCATCCACCTTATTACAAATGCTCCTCGCATTGAGACACAGAGCCTTCAGGCTTGTTTTTTTTAATGCTCTTTGTCCTTTTAGAATTATGTTGTACTGTGGCTTTTTTGATTTTTGCCTTTGATTTCTCTGCCCTCCAGTTTTCCTTATCTCCTTTCTACCTTTTGCTTCTGACCCCATTTTACTTCATTCTGTCTCCCTGCATAGATTCCCATTCCCCTGCCATATTAGTTTAAACCCTCCCCAACAGCACTAGCAAACACTCCCCCTCGGACATTGGTTCAGGTGCAGACCGTCCGGTTTGTATTGGTCCCACCTCCCCCAGAACCGGTTCCAATGTCCCACGAATTTGAATCCCTCCCTCTTGCACCATTCCTCAAGCCACGTATTCATCTTAACTATCCTGCTATTTCTACTTGACTAGCACGTGGCACTAGTAGCAATCCTGAGATTACTACCTTTGAGATCCTACTTTTTAATTTAACTCCTCGCTCCCTAAATTCAGCTTGTAGGACCTCATCCCGTTTTTTTACCTATATCATTGACACCTATATGCAGCACGATAACTGGCTGTTCACCATGGTGCCATGAACTTGGCTGCTGCTGCCTTCCCCTGATGTCCTGTAGCCACTCTGAGACATCCTTGACCCTTGCACCAGGGAGGCAACATACCATCCTGGAGTCTCGATTGTGGCCGCAGAAATGCCTATCTATTCCTCTTACAATAGAATCCCCTACCACAAAAGTTCTCCCACTCTTTTTCCTGCCCTCCTGTGCAGCAGAGCCATGCATGGTGCCATGAACTTGGCTGCTGCTGCCTTCCCCTGATGAGCCATCTCCCCCAACAGTATCCAAAAAGGTAGATCTGTTTTGGAGGGAGATGATCGCAGGGGACCCCTGCACTACCTCCCTACTCCATTCTCTGCCTGATGGTCACCCATTCCCTATCTGCCTTTATAACCTTTACCTGCAGTGTGACCAACACACTAAACATGCTATTCACGACATCCTGAGCATCACGGATGCTCCAGAGTGAATCCATGCACAGCTCCAGTGCCGCAATGCGGTCTGACAAGAGCTGCAGCTGGATACACTTCCCACACACAGTAGTCAGGGACACTTCCAGTGTCCCTGATTTTCCACAAAGCACAGGAGGAGCATGACATGGGTCTGAGCTCTCCTGTCATGACTTAACCCTTAAATTTATTTAATTTGGCAACAATGCCAAAGGTTTCTTACTGATGAAAAAGAAAAATGATAAAGAAAAAAGAAAAATTACTCACCAATCAGCCAGCCAATCACTTGCCCACTTGGCTGTGATGTCACACTCGATTTCTTTTTACTTCTTTGTTTTACTTTCGGCCTTGAACTCTCGGCGTGTGTTGCTCCTCCGACTCCCCCCCGCCCTTTTATCAGGGCCTCGATCTCCCGGTGTGTGTTGCTCCTCCGACTCCCTGCACCCTTTTATCAGGGCCTCTATCTCCCAGCATGATACGGTTGAGCCAGTTAAGCTTCTTGTCAGTGGTGACATCCACTATGCTGATGGTGAGGAAATTGGTAATGATGGTGCTATCGAACATCATGAGGAGATGCTTGGTCTTTATCATGTTGGAAATGGTCTTTACTGAGCACTTATGTGGCAAGAATGTTATTTGTCACTTGTCAGACTAAGCCTGGATATTATTTAGGTCCTGCTGTGTTGCTGGTATGTGCTGCATCATTATTGGAGGAGTTATGAATGGAGCTGAACACTGAAATCGTTAGCAAAAGCCCGCATTCGTGACCTTGTGTTGGAAGGAAAATGATGAATTAAGCAACTGAAGTTGGTTGGGCTAAGGACAGTTCCCTGAGGAACTCCTGGAGTGCCCTGGGTGTCCTGGTTGGCCTCTGACAACCACAATCATCTTCCTTTGTGTCAGGTATAACTCCAGCTGCTGGGAGGGATTTCCCTTTAACTCCCATTGACATCAATTTTTGCTAGGGCTCATTGATATTATATTTGGCCAAATGCTGCATTGATGTCGAGGGCAGCTGCTCTCGCCTTTTCTCTGGCATCCTGCTCTTGTTTGAATCAGGATTGGAACCAACTGGTTCTGGCGGAATCTAAACTGAGCGTCTGTCAGCAGATTCTTCGGCAGTATATGTTGCTTGATGGCATTTTGATGAGTTCTTCCATCACTTTAGTGATGATTGGGCAGAGCTAATAGAATAGTAATCGGTGGAGGTGTGATTTCATTCAGTAAGTTTGACATTTCAGGAGATACCTAATATTTGTACTGTCTTGTAAACCAATGTGTTCGTGCTTTTAGCAAATACACAGACATTAATTGTTATATTCTTCACTAACATTGGCACACATACTTGTTAATGTAGCGACTTAATCCATTGGCCAATGTTTTTATTGTGTTACTTTTCTTACTTATAAATACTTCCTCGTCATCATTCATCCCTCACTCAAACAATACCACAAAGATAGATTAACTGGTCATACGTCTCATTGGTGTTTTCTCCAATTTAATATGGAGAAAGACCGAAGCCATTGTTTTTTGTCCCCGCCACCAACTCCATTCCTTAGGCACTGACTCCATCCCTCTCGCCAACTTCTGTCTGAGGCTGAACCAGACTGTTCGCAACCTTGGTGTCATATTTGACCCTGATAATGAGTTTTTGACCACATATCCACAGCATAATTCAGACCGCCTATTTCCACCTCCGTAACATCGCCCGTCTCCGCCGCTGCCTCAGCTGATCTGCTGTTGAAGCCCTCATCCATGCCATTGTTACCTCTAGACTTGACTATTCCAATGCACTCCTGGCTGGCCTCCCACATTCTACCCGACATAAATTGAAAGTGATCCAAAACTCGGCTGCCCATGTCCTAACTCGCACCAAGTCCCACTCACCCATCACCCCTTTGCTCGATGACCTACATTGCTTCCCAGTTAAGCAACGACTCGATTTCAAATTCTCAATCCTTGTTTTCAAATCCCTCCATGGCCTTGCCCCTCCCGATCTGTGTTATCTCCTCTAACCCCACAACCCCCCGAGATGTCTGCACTCCTCTAATTCTGCCCTCTTGAGCATCCCTGATTAAAATTGCTCAACCATTGGTGGCCATGCCTTCTGTTGCCTAGGCCCTAAGCTCTGGAATTCCCTGCCTAAACCTCTCCACCTCTCTACCTCCCTTTCCTTCTTCAAGACGCTCCTTAAAACATACCTCTTTGACCAAGCTTTTGCCCTAATTTCTCCTTATGCAGCTCGATGTCAAATTTTTAAATCTCATAATACTCCTGTGAAGTGCCTTGGAACATTTCACTATGTTAAAGGCACTATATAAATACAAGTTGTTGTGGTTTGTGTGACCTTGCTGTGTGCAAATCGGTTGCCACTTTTCTTTTACAAAATACTGACCACATTGCAAAACTCAACTCACTGGCTGTCCTGAGGTTGTGAAAGATGTTTTATTTACAAATTATTTCTTAGATGGCACTGTGGATATTCCTAAATTACTATCCTTAAGGCCCTGTTCATCAATTTAACAGCTTTCCAAGGTTATTTGTTCTAAAATGAGTCACGGTTTCTTGCTGTTCACCTTTCCTTTTCAGAATCTTTTCCACCTACTCAGTTCTGTTTCTTTTCATGGCTACATTTGGGGCTTCAGGTTCTGGCTGCAGGAATATATTCATAAGAACATAAGAAATAGGAGCAGGAGTAGGCCATATGGCCTCTCGAGCCTGCTCCGCTATTTAATACAACCATGGCTGATCTGATCATGGACTCAGGTCCACTTCCCTGCCCGGTCCTCATAACCCCTTATCCCCTTATCGGTTAAGAAACTGTCTATCTCTGTCTTAAATTTATTCAATGTTCCAGCTTCCACAGCTCTCTGAGACAGCGAATTCCACAGATTTACAACCCTCTGAGAGAAGAAATTCCTCCTCATCTCAGTTTTAAATGGATGGCCCCTTATTCTAAGATTATGCCCCCTAGTTCCAGTCTCCCCTATCAATGGAAGCATCCTCTCTGCATCCACCTTGTCAAGCCCCCTCATAATCTTATACGTTTCGATAAGATCACCTCCCATTCTTCTGAATTCCAATGAGTATAATTCCCCATAATTACCACAAACCTTTTCTTATCAATGTTATCACTTCTCCCAAACAGTAACATCTCGTTCCATAATGCTCTAGTGTTGGTTGTGATTTGGTTGTATAATTCCAAACAAAGTAATTTGCTTCATGTACATATAACAAAGTGAGTAATCTGCACCCACTTTATACAATGGCCGGGCCACAGATTACAGAAGTGAAAGCATTGTTCCCGATCTTGACTGGGGCGGGATGACTGAGCGGGGCGAGGAGTTTTGGATGGAAACCCAGGAGTCAGGGCTTCCCTGCATGCTGTGGAGATTTGACTCCACTCGTGCATCTTTTTTCCCCAGCAGATTTCCTTCCCGAAGCCAGCTTGATTGACAGGCTTTTGGGTGGGAGATGCTCCGGAGTAGGCCTGAGTCTGGGAGCGGGTGGGGGTGGTCTACGATCTTCCTGTGTGTCTGGGAGGGCTGCGGTGAGGGAGCAGCGGCTGCGATTTGGGAGCGTGGTCCAATCCTGGAGCACGGTCCGCAATGCTGAGGGGGAAAGTTGGCAGTCCTGTGTGGGTGGGTGTCTGCAATGCTGAGGAGGGCAAGCAGGTAAGCTTGGTGGGCTAGGAGGAAATACTCCTGCTTCTCCTGGCCCGCAATCAGTGCTGGAAAGGTACTTGCCCTCTTCCACGCAGCTGGCGTCGCCTCCCTTTAGCTGCTGGATTTCAAAAGGCCCGGGGTAAAACTGGAAGGCAGATAAAATCTGAGGGAAACAGCCTCATTATAATAATTAAATGTCCAAACTGTAAAGTCCTGTCCCCTCAATACAGATTCATACGAGGCATGTAGTGAAGTCAAGGTCACTCTGGACCTGCACTTTTATTTCACAGCTCTGGAATGCTGCACTTGCCTGAGACCTGTCCTTATATACCTGTCTCTTGCAAGTGCACCCCTGGTGGTAAGGTATGCTGATGGTTACAGGTCATATCTTATTTGAGTCATTTATAGCATGTTAGGATGCAGTTATATATAATAATGTCAGATACATGACACAAACCGCCTCCTTGGAGCGGTTTGGTTGCCTGCCCACCGTCCCACCTCTGCTCAAACCAGATGCGGGCTGGGTACAAGGCGGGTTGGGTTCAGGTTTGAGATCTTTTAAAATTTCACAGCCGAAGGACCCAAACCCACCCGTTTTTGAGGGTTAAAATTCTAATCTTATCTTGCCGCGCACTGTGGGAAACTGTATGATGACAACCCTGTACAAATTAGTACATGCACACACAGCAATGCAGCTTTCTCCTGCAAATAAAACCATGCAGTACAGACTTCTCTGAATCTTTTATCACACACCAACGCAACACAATTACAGTTTTGTAGGTTTACTTTGATTATTTATAAAGTACAACAAATTCCATCATTTAAATTTGAAAAACACAGACCTTTTCAGTCAACAGCAATTGGCATAACTCATCCCCTTGTCACTTGGGTCCAACAAAATTTAACAAAAAACTTTGGGGATTCTAAAACCTGCAGAAACTAAAATAAATTAATTCTTACTGGCAGCTGAGCAACTCTTTCCTTTTGCTTCACACTTCCTCTCTCCCCACTTTTTTTTGTTTTGCAACACACATCTGTTCTGTAGCCAGACAAACTTACAAATGCCAACATTTTTATGGTCACATGAGATTTTACTTGACTCAGCCAATGAATAACTACTATAGACCTCATGTATTACAGTCCCAGACTCCCACATGATCAAACACATGTGATCTATTTGCATGATAATTTTTTTTAAAGTTCTGCCGAGGAGCCAAGAGTTTCCATTGGAAAAACAGTAAAATGAGAATTCAAAATCATCCATTGTGACAGAATGGAGACATCGTTGGATTTATTCCTTTGGAAGTAGGGAGCTGTGTTTTATCCAGTCACCACATTTTCAGATTTTTGGACAAACTAACTACGCATGAAATCTAAAATATAAATATAATTAACAAAATGCCAAGACTTAATTTGGCAGATTCTTTTTCCCACTCATCAGTTGCTTTGGCAGGAAAAATCTCAAAAGTTGGCCCAATATTTGGCACGATTTTCCTTTATTTTCTTTGTCTCTGTTGGAAAAATGTCTCAGTTTATTGCTTTCAGAGCTATTTTTGATTGATCAGTTTATACTGCTTTTTTCAGTTTTCCTGATTGTGTGTAAGAATAGAATGGCACTGCAGCAGCTTCACGCAAGTCAATTCTTATGCATACATCAAGTATTAAAAAGGTTCACACATTTGAGACTTGCATATATTGTAGAAAAATATCTCCAGTGATCCTGCCTTCACGCATACTGTTGACACTACTGCCTCTATTTTGTTGAGTTAACAAAAACATACCAACATCATCCTTCCACTTCAGTTTTCTAGTTGAGAATCTCTAATTAAATGCTAAATAGAATACAGCGGTTTCTGTACTGATGGGACAAAGGTTGGTGTATTGTGGTCGCTTTCTTGGGGTGTGGGATGTTGTGTGATGGTGGTGCAGTGGTAAGCATGGTTGCCTTCCAAGCAGTTGACCTGGGTTCGATTCCCAGTCATCACATCTCTTTCTTTCTACTTGAGGATAAAATGATCGTCTGATGACTTTGGTTGTAAGCAGTTCTGACAATTGCACCCCAAACCTCAAATTGTGGAATGCAACCAGACCATGTTGAGTAATGGAAGTTTTGGACTTTTGCTCAATTAACTTTAAGGGTTAGGTCGAGGATTTTGCAGCATTTTTCACCAGGTGTTTAAACAAGTGGAGCAGAGGCTGTGAATGCTCAGATCGTACATAGACTGCAGCTTTGTTCTTATAAGGTGACAGTAACAATTGACGGTGAAGAAAGGGGAGCTGAACCATCCTAACCATAGTATGTTGTACATGCTTTGGAGAATCAAGATAAGGTTTTCGAATGCAGCTGTCATGTTTTCCTGGTCAAGAAGATCTACAAGAAAGTCCAACAAAAATTTCTCTTTGTTCTTGGGAGTAAAAGATCGGTATCTGGTAAAGTATCAGCCATTCTTGGATCTATCTGCAGCATAGATTGTGCATTTTGGATTGTATCCCAAAATGGTGGCATCCTAAAATCCTTAAGCCAGTACTGCCACTGAGCTGTGTAGATATGACAAATGAAGTGCAGATGCTTTCTCGCACAGAAATACGAGAATCAGGAAAGCCAATCGTCTCTTTGTTGCTCGCTACTCTCCTCGTGGCCAATTTCAGATTAACGGAAGCAGAGGTCTTAGAGCAGCTCAACTGACATTTCTCAATGTTTGAATCCCTTCAGTCTGGTTTTCGCCCCTGCCACAGTACCGAAACAGCTCTCATCAAAGTCACAAATGACATCCTTTGTGAGTGTGACAAAGGTAAACTATCCCTCCTCATCCTTCTGGACCTGTCTGCAGCTTTTGACACAGTTCACCACTCCATCCTCCTCCAACGCTTCGCCACCAACGTCCAGCTAGGTGGGACTGCATTTGCCTGGTTCCATTCTTATCTATCTAATCGTAGCCAAAAAATCTCCTGCACTGGCTTCTCTCCCCACTCCCGCATCATTACCTCTGGTGTCCCCCAAGGATCTGACCTTGGCCCCCTCTTATTTCTCATCTATATGCTGCCCATTGGAGATATTTTCCGAAAACATGGAGAGTCAGTTTCTACATGTACACTGATGACACCCAGCTCTACCTCTCCACCACTTCTCTTGACCCCTGCTTCGTATCTAAATTGTCAGATTGCTTGTCTGACATTCAGTACTGGATGAGCAGAAATGTTCTCCAATTAAATATTGGGAATACCAAAGCCATTATCTTTGATCCCCGCCACAAACTGCGTTCCCTAACCACTGACTCCATCCTTCTCCCAGCATCAATCTGAGGGCGAACAAGACTGTTCACAACTTAGGTGTTATATTTGACCCTGAAATTAGTCCGCAGCATAACTAAAACTGCCTTTTTCCACCTCTGTAACATTGCCCGCCTCCACTCCTGCCTCAGCTCTTCTGCTGCTGAAACCCTCATTCATGCCTTTGTTACCTCTAGACTTGACTACTCCAGCTCATTCCTAGCCGGCCTCCCATACGTAAACTTGAGGTCATCCAAAACGCAACAGCACGTGTACTAACTCACATCAAGTCACAATCGTCCTTCACTCCTGTGCTTTCTGACCTACATTGGCTCCCGGTTAAACAACACCTCGATTTCAAAATTCTCATCCTTGTTTACAAATCACTCTATGGCCTCGCCCCTCCCTATCTCTAATCTTTTTCAATCTCACAACCCCACAAGAGGTCTGCGTTCCTCAAATTCTGGCCTCTTGAACATCCCTCATTATAACTGCTTAACCATCGGTGGCCGTGCCTTCAGCTGTTTGGGCCCTTAGCTCTGGAACTCCCTCCCTAAACCTCTTCGCCTCTCTACCTCTCTTTCCTCCTTTAAAACGTTCCTTAAAACCTACCGCTTTAAACAAGCTTTTGGTCATCTGCCTTAATTTCTTCGTTTGTGGCTTGGTGTCAAATTTATCTGTTTTGTCTTGTAACACTGTTGTGAAGCGCCTTGGGACATTTCACTACATTAAACGCACTATATAAATAAAAGTTATTATTATTATTCTCAGATGCAAATAGTGCATGTCACAGAGAAAGCACATCACCATCGTTATGTAGTTAATTACTCAACTTAACTAACTTATATATTGGAAACCAGGTGCTTCAGTAGTCTTGTCATGACCAGTTGCAGATGGACCAAGTAACTACTATTGGACACGTACAGGAAGAAAAACAGCAGATAACCGGATTGCTGGGGTAATTAATGAACTAGTTTGATTGAGCTGCACCACAGAGTGTAACCACAAATTACAACGTTACGTGCATCATGAAAAGAGTAGGAAATTTAGAATTTGGTGAGAGTAGGGCCCGATTTCGTCAACCTCGGCGGGACTGGGGCAGACAACATCGATGGCAGGTCCCGGCCCCGCTGTTGTCTCCATCCCGGCCTCCCACACGACTTTCTCCTGATTGGGCTTGTTAATCCCACCCAGAGAGGTGCTTGGCCAGTTAAAAGGAAGGAGGTTTGATGACGTCACTTGATTACGTGTCATCAGCCAGTTTCCTGAAAGGGACCATGCGCAAATTAATTTTGACAGTTGTGCTGTCAGTGTTCTACAGCACTGAGATGCTGCAAACACTGACAATGGCTGCACGAAGGTGCACAACTGCACCCAGGCGCTCCCATGACTCCCTCCATCTGCTTATGGATTTCATGGGTAATTTTGAAAGATTTATTTCTAATCTGAAATGATATTATTTTTAAAAAATTACTCGCAAGAATTGCTTTCTATAATTTATCGTTGCTATAGTGTCCATTTTATCATCGTGATAATTGTTGCTGACAGCAAGGGAATGGTATGGTAAGATTATTTCCCTGTGTATTCCTAGCTTCTTATTAATGAATATATATTTACTTTATTTCAAGTTGGTTCAAACTTAAATATTCCAGTTTTTGTCCTTTAAAGTTTTCTAGACTATGAGCACGAAATTGGTGAAAGCTAAGTTCCACCCAAGTACCGTCCAAAGGACTGCTGAGATCCTGACGGTACTTTGGGCGGAAGTTTCATGGAAAAATCTTGGAAAGACCGTCCGGTGGCAAAAATGGGACTTACGCACTGATTCTGGACGGCAGTGGGTGGTAGCTCCCATTCTGGGCGGCAAATGCAATCCTCGGCAAAATACCGCCGAGGATTGAGTCGGGCCCAGGAAGGGGGGAATTGATGAGATAAAAACATTTCTAAACATTAAAAAAAACACTAGAAATCCTTCAGGGGACCCCATCCACCTGAATCCCTGGAAAAAAAATAAAGAAAAGCGGACTAACCTTGTTTTGCAGGTCTTCATACTTACCGTTGAGGTTAGACCTGCCTCCACGTGGTAGCCTTTTCCCCTGCTACAGCGGAGGACTGCCTGGACCAAACTGACAGCTCGACCGGTGATGCATGCCGGCGGATGGTACTCAGCGGTCTTCTCTCCCTGTCGACGGGAGACCTCCACCAAACTCGCTCGGAGGGGAGACTGCCCAGAAACCAGGGAGACCGCTGAGAAAACTCAACAGCAGAGGACGGTATGTCCACCAATTTTAGGCGCTATAAGTCTATGGTATTTCCTTCAGCTTTCAGGTAATATATATTCAACATCTGAAACATTTAAGACTGTGACTATTTTCAAAGCCGGTAGGGTCCCACAATTTCCTTTGCGGTTGTTTTTCTGCGAGTATAAGTTATCCATGTGAAATATTTGCAATGTACAGCAGTTTTGAAATTACAGCTATAAGGGAGCTGAAGTTGAACAAAGAACTTCCTGCATAGATTGCCCATATTGGAGACATTTCTATGTTATTCTTTTTCAGAGATCAGGAATCAAGATTATTAACTGCTCTGGATATTGCCAATTTATGTGAAAATGACTTGTCACTTTTAATTTATGATAAATACAATTACTTTTTTCTTCCATGCAAAGCGACACATGAGGCAACCCATTTCTTCCCCTAATTTTACATTCAGCAGATTGTACATAAGAACATAAGAAATAGGAGCAGGAGTAGGCTATACGGCCCCTCGAGCCCACTCCGCCATTTAAAACGATCATGGCTTATCTGATCATGGACTCAGGTCCACTTCCCTGCCCGCTCTCCAAAACCCCTTATTCCCTTATCATTTAAGAAACTGGCTATTTCTGTCTTAAGTGTATTCAATGTCTCAGCTTCAACAGCTCTCTGAGGCAGCGAATTCCACAGATCCACAACCCTCTGAGAGAAGAAATTTCTCCTCATCTCAGTTTTAAATGGGCAGCCCCTTATTCTCAGATTATGCCCTCTAGTTCTAGTCTCCCCTATCAGTAAAAACATGCTCTCTGCATCCACCTTGGCAAGCCCCCTCATAATCTTATACGTTTCGATAAGATCACCTCTCATTCTTCTGGATTCCAATGAGTAGAGGCCCAACCTACTCAACTTTTCCTCATAAGTTAACCCCCTCATCTCCGGAATCAACCTTGTGAACCTTCTCTGAACTGCCTCCAAAGCAAGTATATCCTTTCATAAATATGAAAACCAAAACTGCACACAATATTCCTGGTGTGGCATCACCAATACCCTGTATAACTGTAGCAAGACTTCCCTGCTTTTATACTCCATCCCCTTTGCAATAAAGGCCAAGATTCCATTAGCCTTCCTGATCACTTGCTGTACCTGCATACTAACCTTTTGTGTTTCATGCAGCAGGACCCCCAGGTCACGCTGTACTGTAGCACTTTGCAATCTTTCTCCATTTAAATAATAAAAAATCTCTTTGATTTTTTCTGCCAAAATGCATGGCCTCGCACTTTCCAGCATTATACTCCATCTGCCAAATTTTTGCCCACTCACTTAGCCTGTCTATATCCTTTTGCAGATTTTTTGTGTCCTCCTCACACATTGCTTTTCCTCCCATCTTTATATCGTCAGCAAACTTGGCTACGTTACATTCGGTCCCTTCCGCCAAGACACACCACTGGTTACTGATTGCCAACCCGAGAATGAAACATTTATCCCTACTCTCTGTTTTCTGTTCATTAGCCAATCCTCTATCCATACTAATATATTACTCCCAACCCCGTGAACTTTTATCTTGTGCAGTAACCTTTTATGTGGCACCTTGTCAAATACCTTCTGGAAGTCCAAATATACCACATCCACTGGTTCCCTTTTATCCACCCTGTTCATTACATCCTCAAAGAATTCTAGCAAATTTGTCAAACGTGACTTCCCCTTCATAAATCCATGCTGACTCTGCCTGACCAAATTTTGTTTTTCCAAATGTCCTGCTACTGTTTCTTTCATAATGGACTCCAACATCTTCCCAACCACAGATGTTAGGCTAACTGGTCTATAGTTTCCTGCTTTTTGTCTGCCTCCTCTGGATTGTACTCGGGATTGTTTCTGCAACAAAGACCCCTTTTCTGTAGATCGGTCATTAGTGTGACTCACAACTCCCTGCCAGGAGGACCAGCTGGATGCAATGGTTGTGCAATGGTTGAGGTTGCCATTCCACTCCCATCAGACAAGAGTACCCTGCTGGATGTCAGCCCAGTATTCAGAGGCCAGTTTTCTGATTTCTGCTCGCTAAGGCTGTCAGGAGTAGGGCACAATTACATTTATATTTCCTCATGATATCTTGGTTTATCAGGTTTAAATAGAGAAAGAGTGAATTTCAACTGCCAGCCGTCAGTTTCTCATTGGAAAAACAGGTGTGGCGAGGCAATGGTGGAGTGGAGTACCTCGGCCACCCCATGGACCTGGCCAAAATTCTGTCTGATGCAGTTTTCAGATGGGCCTGTAAATGGGTGAGCATCACACCTACCTGCTTCCAGCAGAAGGCTGCTTATTAAATATGCGATTTTGAAAAATTAATTGTCCCTGTTGGCCTCTGGTATTAAGGCTATCTCCTGATGATATGAGCACGTAACCATAAACCTCTGCTTGAGTAGCAGGTCTATTGTGGTGATGCACAGTGCTGCTCTCCTCAGTGATGCTTTAGTGTCATAGTTAGGATGTGTCTGCAGCAACTTGGCATTATCTTCATAATTTACATAAACTGTATGTGACTTAACCAATCACTGGCCAATTTGGCAACAGACTCCTTTCTAAAGCCACTCAAGTGCATTGAATATGTAGCTATCATCTGTAGGAACTGTGAGCAAGATAATGTTATACTGATAGCATAGTCATGAAGATTCATTACACAATGTCTACAGTCAGAAGGCTGTCTGATTCCCAGTTCTTATTCAAGACCCAAGGCTGTTTAATCTAATGAAGAAGAGCCCTTCTTTGTTTCATTGGCATCACCTGTAATAAATTGTCATTTTGTCTGATATGAAAGTCACATGAAGAAAGGAATGAACCCTTCTGTTTGGACTACAGCTGCCTTGCAGCTTGGGTCATTTACAAGAAAGCTATGATTCTCACAGCCTAATATCTTGTATTTCAAGAAGTAATGGGCTACAGTCAGAAAAAAGTAGTTATGCATTTTGAAATTAAGTTTTACACTCCCCCCCTCCCCCCCCCCCCAACCTGCTTCTGTGCCATATTAGCATTCCTGTTATTATAGGGCCTTATCAAGCTTAGATAGTGTAGTGGTCCAAATAATACACTTGTGATTAGCTATGAGAAGCGGACTTGTGTTGGGACAAAAAGGAAACTACTCATTTTGGATTATTTCCAACAAGATATAACATCTTTCAAGACAGTCAGAAATTAGGATCCACAAATCTTATTCTTTGGCTCTGCATATGTTAAATGTATCAACTTGCATGAATGTAATTTTGTCAATGCAAAGACGTTCCTTAGGGGTATTCTTTTTGTGTTTTCTGAATACCTTTTCTTTTAAGTTTTATGTGTACTGTCTTTTTCTCTTCACAAGAAGAGGTCAGATGTTTGCATGGAACATTTGGCAATAATAAATTAGCTGCTAATATTTTGGTTTGTCACTCAGGTATTCAGGCAGCTAACATATGAGCTTGATTAATAGCAACACCATCGTGTCAGATGGGAAAGGAGCCAATGATCATATAAATGGAAAATGTACCAAAGCCTGCGGTTGATAAATTGAAGTGACAGAGCAAAGTCTTCTGATCCTTTATTATGGCTCATCGCAATACCTGTACCGTGTGTTAACACTTCGACTGCTGCCACATCCAGGGAAATGTTTGTAGCTGACACACTGACATTGAAACAATGACTAATTTTAAATTAATACATCTATTGAAATGTCAAAAGTAGCTTTAATACTACCACATTAACTTAAAAAGAAATACTAAAAGAAATAAGAAAACACTTGTATTTTCCTCACCCTGTTGTCTCATTTTCCTTTCTTCTGTAAACCATTCCATTCATCATACATTTTGTATTTTTTTTTTACTTTTCTCACTAATCCATAGTAAACTAAACCTTTCATTTACATTTTTTAAGTTCATTTCTTCACTCCCACTGTCCAGTTTAAAGATGGGAGCAAGCTCTAAAATTCCGGATATTTTCCCCGTGTTTCTATTTTAATGGAAAATGTTAAATGTTAATAGACAAGAAAGCGCCAAGTGTTTTCATTCATTACTGACTTGCTCTCATTTTAAAATCTGCTAAATTAATTTAAAAAATTCTTCTTGAGAACTGTTAAGACCATGTTAAAGGTCAATCAAGAAAAATTTGAATTGAACAGGCAGAGATGTAAACAAAAAGTGAATTCTGGGCAGTGAAGGGCAGGATTTTGACACATCATTGCAGCACGGATAGAGTAAATAATACAGAGAAGTTAAGTACAGCGTGAATGAAAGAAAAGTAAGAAATTAGAAATTCGTGCAATAAAGGTACAGCAGTTAAGCAGTTATCATGGGTGACTTTAATCTACATATAGATTGGGTTAACCAAGTTGGTAGCATTGCGGTGGAGGAGGATTTCCTGAAGTGTATTAGGGATGGCTTTCGAGACCAATATGTCGAGGAACCAACTAGAGAGCTGGCCATCCTAGACTGGGTGTTGTGTAATGAGAGAGGACTAATTAGCGAGGCCCCCCTGGGGAAGAGTGACCATAATATGGTAGAATTCTTTATTAAGATGGAGAGTGACAGTGTTAATTCAGAGTCTAGGGTCCTGAACTTAAGGAAAGGTAACTTCGATGGTATGAGACGTGAATTAGCTAGGATAGACTGGCAAATGATACTTAAAGGGTTGACAGTGGATAGGCAATAGCAGACATTTATAGAGTACATGGATGAACTTCAACAATTGTACATCCCTGTCTGGAGTAAAAATAAAAAGGGGAAGGTGGCTCATCCGTGGCTAACAAGGGAAATTAAGGATAGTATTAAATCCAAGGAAGAGGCATATAAATTGGCGAGAAAAAGCAGCAAACCTCAGGACCGGGAGAAATTTAGAATTCAGCAGAGGAGGACAAAGGGTCTAACTAGGAGGGGGAAAATAAAGTATGAGGAAGCTTGCAGGGAACATAAAAACTGACTGCAAAAGCTTCTATAGATATGTGAAGAGAAAAAGATTAGTGAAGACCAACGTAGGTCCTTTGCAGACAGAATCAGGTGAATTTATAATGGGGAACAAAGAAACGGCAGACCAATTGAACAAATACTTTGGATCTGTCTTCACTAAGGAAGACACAAATAACCTTCCGGAAATAATAGGGGTTCGAGGGTCTAACAAAAAGAAGGAACTGAAGGAAATCCTTATTAGTCAGGAAATTGTGTTAGGGAAATTGATGGGATTGAAGGCCGATAAATCCCCAGGGCGTGATAGGCTGCATCCCAGAGTACTTAAGGAAGTGGCCCTAGAAATAGTGGATGCATTGGTGATCATTTTCCAACATTCTATTGAATCTGGATCAGTTCCTATGGACTGGAGGGTAGCTAATGTAACACCACTTTTTAAAAAAGGAGGGAGAGACAAAACAGGGAATGATAGACCGGTTAGCCTGACATCGTGGTGGGGAAAATGTTGGAATCAATTATTAAAGATGAAATAGCAGTGCATTTGGAAAGCGGTGACAGGATCGGTCCAAGTCAGCATGGATTTATGAAAGGGAAATCATGCTTGATAAATCTTCTAGAATTTTTTGAGGATGTAACTAGTAGAGTGGACAAGGGAGAACCAGTGGATGTGGTGTCTTTGGACTTTCAAAAGGCTTTTGACAAGGTCCCACACAAGAGATTAGTGCGCAAAATTAAAGCACATGGTATTGGGGGTAATGTATTGACGTGGATAGAGAACTGGTTGGCAGACAGGAAGCAGAGAGTTGGAATAAACGGGTCCTTTTCAGAATGGCAGGCAGTGATCAGTGGGGTGCCGCAAGGTTCAGTGCTGGGACCACAGCTATTTACATTATACATCAATGATTTAGATGAAGGAATTGAGTGTAATATCTCCAAGTTTGCAGATGATACTAAGCTGGGTGGCAGTGTGAGCTGTGAGGAGGATGCTAAGAGACTGCCGGATGACTTGGACAGGTTAGGTGAATGGGCAAATGCATGGCAGATGCAGTATAATGTGGATAAATGTGAGGTTATCCACTTTGGTGGCAAAAACAGGAAGACAGAATATTATCTGAAAAGTGACAGATTAGGAAAAGGGGAGGTGCAACGAGATCTGGGTGTCATGGTACATCAGTCATTGAAGTTTGGCATGCAGGTACAGCAGGCGGTGAAGAAGGCAAATGGCATGTTGGCCTTCATAGCTAGAGGAGTTGAGTATAGGAGCAGGGCGGTCTAATGCAATTGTACAGAGCCTTGGTGAGGCCACACCTGGAATATTGTGTTCAGTTTTGGTCTCCTGATCTGAGGAAGGACATTCTTGCTATTGAGGGAGTACAGTGAAGTTTCACCAGATTGATTCCTGGGATGGCAGGACTGACATATGAGGAGATACTGGATCAACTGGCCTTGTATCCACTGGAATTTTGAAGAATGAGAAGGGATCTCATGGAAACATATAAAATTCTGACGGGACGGGACAGGTTAGAGGCAGGAAGAATGTTCCCATTGCTGGGGAGTTCCAGAACCAGAGGTCACAGTCTAAGAATAAGGGGTAAGCTATTTAGGACCGAGATGAGGAGAAACTTCTTCACCCAGAGAGTGGTTAACCTGTGGAATTCTCTACCGCAGAAAGTTGTTGAGGCCAGTTCGTTCGATATATTCAAAAGGGAGTTAGATATAGCCCTTATGGCCAAAGGGATAAAGGGGTATGGAGAGAAAGCAGGAAAGGGGTACTGAGGTTGAATGATCAGCCATGATCTTATTGAATTGCGGTGCAGCCTCGAAGGGCCGAATGGCCTTCTCCTGCACCTAATTTTTATGTTTCTAAAGGCTTGTGTTAAATTGCATCTTTCACGACTTCATGATGTCCCAAAACGGTTTACAGTCAATTAAGTACTTTTGAAGTTTAGTCACTGTTGTAATGTAGGAAACGCAGTAGCCAATTTGGGTATCGGAAGGTCCCACATGATGCATTGGCTATTGTTACTTACACATTCGTACAGCAGTAGGAAAGTGTAGCCTGGGAACAGAAATGACAATAGGGGGCATGTAAATAGGCAGTGAATCAAGAACACTTGATTCAACTACCTGGACATGAAGTAGAAGCAGTGCATTTCTACACATTGTCCTTGAGTGACATTGTCTGCAACAATGGGGTAGGCTTCCAAATGTATGTTAATGACACACCCTATTTCCCCGCTACTTTCCTTGACCACACGATTGTCTCTATGCTGTCAGATTTCCTGTCTGATATTAAGTTGCGGATGAACCAGAATTTTCTCTAAGCAAACATCGGGAAAACCAAAACCAGCATTTTCAGTTTCAGCCATAAACTGACTCCCTTCCCCTCTTTGCTGCTCGCTCAGGCTGAATCAAAATGTGTATAACCTGTTCAACTTAGAACTGAGCTTCAAAGCCCATACCATACACGTCACTAAGACCTTGTAATTCTGCCTTCACAACCTGCCTGTGCCCTTAGACTGCATTTTTCCAATTCCTTCCTTGATGTCCTCCATAAATTCCAACATCCAATTTTCCGCTGTCTATATGCTGTCTTGCGCTAACTGCATTCGGGAGCTCATTTCTCGACTTTTATGCCTCCAACCCAACTGAACCCCATGGGCCATGGCTGAATAAATTGTTTAAACTCTTGATAGGATATAGCTGCAGCCTCAATATAGTCATGCTAGTATACCCAATGTACTTGTGTATTTACCCACAGGCGCTCTGCAGTAAAAATATATGTTCATTCACCAAATACGTTTATGTATGCCAAATTTTGTAGGTTATTTTTTGATTACACATAATGAAATGGTAAAAATATTTTTAGTGGCTGTTGAACAACACTGAATCTTGGAACGATTTATCAGACATAATTTGTTTTTAACTTTGCCAATATACTTGCCAAAGGAACAGTTTGTTCCTTTTTTAATAATATGGTCACAGATTTCAGAAGGAAAAAATATCATAGATCCTTAAATGCCCTTTGTGTTGCAGTAGATCCATTATATGACCATGTGCATGGGAATCTCTCAAATAGCTTCAACTGTAATTTGAAGTTGCGGGTAGTATGTCTTTCATGGAGTACAATGACTGTTCCAATTGAAGAGCATGTTCCATTTTACAAGATTTACAAGAATGGTTCCAGAGGTGTGGGACTTCAGTTGCGTGGATAGACTGGAGAAGCTGGAGCTGTTCCCCTTAGAGCAGAGAAGATTCAGAGGACATTTGATAGAGGCATTCAAAATCATGAGGGGTCTAGACAGATTAGATAGCGAGAAATTGTTCCCAGTGGCAGAAGGGTCGAGAACCAGAGGACACAGATTTAAAGTGATTGGCAAAAGAAACAAAGGTGATGTAAGAAAAAACCTTTTTACACAGCGAATGGTTAGGATCTGGAATGCACTGCCTGAAAGGGTGGTGGAGGCAGACTCAATCACGGCTTTTAATGGGGAGTTGGATAAGTACCTGAAAGAAAAATAAATTGCAGTGCTACGGGGAAAGGGCGGTGGAGTGGGACTAGCTGAGGTGATCTTGCAGAGAGCCGGCACAGGCGCAACAGGCCGAATGGCCTTATTTCATACTGTCACCATTCTATGATTAAGGCACTTCAATTGAGTGTTATAAAACAAAATTTGATACCGAGCCATACATTAGTTTCTTTTGCAGGCCAAGATGGCGCACAATAGGAGGGAGCAGCAGTGGTCAGGCGGGGGTGAACCTCAGCTGCAGCAGCTCTCAGGCCTAGAAGAGCACATGCTGCGACTCATTGAGCAGCAAATGGTGGGCACTGTCAACCCTGTTGGGCGCAAGAACGGTATCTTCATCCCCTCCTTTCCTTAAACCACTTCCCCCTCACACCAAAAGTCTTTATCACTTTCCGGCTCCTGATACTGTCTACATTCCTTGCTCCATTCCTGCCCCCCTGCCCTCACCTTCATGCAAGTCTTGTGCCTTTATGCTTTCAGATAATCCTCAACCAGATGACCAGCCTGTCCCTGAGCCCATCACTAAGTGTGGTGAAGGAAAAAAGGAGGAGGATCCAAGCACTGCGTCACTGCATCTCTCACCCGCAGGCATCACCTCAGAGACTGGTGCTACGCAATTGATAGAGGCAAGCTTAGTAGAAGAGTCTGTACTGGATGATGCACCGGGGTCGAGCGGGCTGCAGCGAGGCCAAGGGGAAAGGGTAGCTCAGGAGCCAGCTCCAAGGAGGGAGAGTTTGTGCGCAGGTTCTGCGAGGACCTCGATGGGGAGGCATTCACAACAAGGATGATGGCCGTGCACTCTGAGATGATAAGTGCAATGGCAAGGGTGCCTGAAGGCGTCTCGGCAATGGTAAGGGGCGTGGAGGAGTCTGCCTCCAACCATGCACAGAGCTCTGCGCATACCATGGAGCCCATCATTTCCAGTCTGCAGACGATGATGGACTCCCAGAGAGACTGGGGACCCAGATCTCATGATGCATGTCATGGGCAATGTGGCAGCTTCCATTGCAGCAACGCAAAGCAACGGCTTAGTTCTGTAATGCAGACAGTGGTTGCTGGCATCGAAGTTCAGACTGCTCGCATGCAGTCTCAGCTGGATGCCACACGAGCTCTGACTGCTGCCATCGTTGCTCGGTCCACCAAGGTCGACCGGGGATCTTACTGTGTCGCAGCCGGCCACCAATCTGTGCTCTCGCAGATTGCTAGTGATGCTGAGGTGCTGCCTCGGGAGAGTGGCAGTGGGCCAGTGGAGCAGGAACATGCTGTCCTCTCTCAGGATGACAGCATTCCTGATCCCTCCACTGCCACTCCGCCATTGCACGTTGCTGCCTATCATCCAGCCAGCCCAAACTGCTGCCACCCAGCCTGGGGTGGTGCAATCTACAGCCAGGCCTTCCAGGACCAGAGCTGGTCGAGGGCGCCCTGCAAGGCTATCTGTAGTTTCTGACCCTGACACTCAGCAACCTTCCACCAGTACTGCTACAGCCACTAGGAACACAATAAGTAGGACCAGTAGAATAGGTAAAGCCAGTGTTAAGAGGAGATATAAGGTTTTGCACAAGGGTGAATAGTAAAGTTAATTGTTAATTATATATGTGGTTAATTTTCATGGGTAAAATTTTAATTGGAATGTTGCATATTTGGTGCTGTCTCGCATTTCAGTTTTGGGACTGTGGTATGGAATGAGAAATTGATGTGATGATGAGGACGTGCAGAGCAACCAGGAAGTGGCCTGGAATTAATTGGAGCCGAATTCTGATGAGGCAGTCGCAGACCGCCTTTGCAGGAGGCCGAATGAGTGCCTGCCTTCTACGTCGCTGCTGTTCCTCCTCCTGTTCCTGCTCGTTCTCGTTGTCCTCCTCCTGAGGTGGTGGAGCTATGTCTGGTGGCAATGGCTGCGCCCTCATGATGGCCAGATTGTGTAGCATGCAGCATATTGGAAGACTCAAGGCTGCGGAACCGTTGCTTGAACACTCCGATGGTTTGCTGAATGATGTTCTTGGTGGCAGTATGGCTCTCATTATATGGTTGCGGACGGGAGTCATGAGCCAGGTTGGGAGCCAATAGCCCTTGTCTCCCAGCAGCCAGCCGCGAGCTTGATGTGGTGGCTGGAACAGAGCTGGCACACCAGTCTGGCGCAGGATGAATGCACCATGGCTGCTGCCAGGATAGCGGGCATTGACGGTGAGGATTCGACATGTGTGATTGCACACCAACTGCACATTACATGAGTGGTAGCCTTTGCGGTTACGGAATACCTCAGGATTGTTATGTAGTGCCAGCAAAGTGATGTGGGTGCAGTCAATGGTGCCCTGCACCATGGGGAAGCCCGCTATCCTGGCAAAGCCACATGCACACTCGTGCTGCTTTTCTCTGGTGATGGGAAAGGAAATGTAGTCCCTCTTACTTCTGTAGAGAGCATCTGTGACTTTGTGGGTGCAACAATGGACGGCAAACTGGAAGATGTTAGAGATGTCTCCTGTTACCTACTGGTAGGATCCACTGGCATAGAAATTGAACGTGATGGTGACGTTGACTGCCACCGAGAGAGCTGGCCTCACCCTGGTCTGAGGCTCGAGATCTGGTTATCGGAAGTGGCAGAGCTCTGAGACCACGTCCTTGCTGCAGCGCAGCCTTCAAACACACTGTTCCTCAGTGAAATTGATGTCGGAGCACTGCTGCCAGAATACCCTGGGAGGTTAAGGCCGCCTGTTGAGCGTCCTGTTGGCCCTCCTCCCTCTGGCCACATTTTGCAGTCTTTTTCTGTGCCTCAGTTGCCTCCAACGGTGACACTGGAGATCGAGGTCCAATATTAGCCCAGCCCCCATGAAACAGTATAAATGTTGGCCTTTCAAATCTACCCACAATGAAAGTCACAAATCTTTATGAGCCAGAATACTCCTTCAACTGAAAATCGCTCAAATTGGTCAAAACACCTGTCTGCCTATATGCACTTCCTCCACTTAGGGCGGACTTTGGCCAGGGCTCCCAGATGTCAGTGGGGATGTTGCACTTTATCAGGAAGGCTTTGAGGGTGTCCTTGTAACGTTTCCTCTGCCCACCTTTGGCTCGCTTGCCATGAAGGAGCTCCGAGTAGAGCGCTTGCTTTGGGAGTCTCGTGTCTGGCATGTGAACAATGTGGCCTGCCCAGCGGAGCTGATCAAGTGTGGTCACTGCTTCAATGCTAGGGAAGTTGGCCTGGTCGAGGACGCTAACGTTGGTGCGTCTGTCCTCCCAGGGGATTTGTAGGATCTTGCGGAGACATCGTTGGTGGTATTTCTCCAGCGACTTGAGGTATCTATTGTATATGGTCCATGTCTCTGAGCCATACAGGCGGGCGGGTATTACTACAGTCCTGTAGACCATGAGCTTGGTGGCAGATTTGAGGGCCTGGTCTTCAAACACTCTTTTCCTCAGGTGGCCGAAGGCTGCACTGGCGCACTGTAGGCAGTGTTGGATCTCGTTGTCAATGTCTGCGCTTGTTGCTAAGAGGCTCCCGAGGTATGGGAAATGGTCCACGTTGTCCAGGGTCACACCGTGGATTTTGATGACTGGGGGGGGCAGTGCTGTGCAGTGGGGACAGTTTGGTGGAGGACCTTTGTCTTACGGATGTTTAGTGTAAGGCCCATGTTTTCGTATGCCTCAGTAAATATGTTGACTATGACTTGGAGTTCAGCCTCTGTGTGCGCAGACGCAGGTGTCGTTCGCGTACTGTAGCTCGACGACAGAGGTTGGGTGGTCTTGTACCTGGCCTGGAGACGACGAAGGTTGAACAGGATCCCACTGGTTCTGTAGTTTAGTTCCACTCCAGCGGGGAGTTTGTTGACTGTGAGATAGAGCATGGCAGCAAGGAAGATTGAGAAGTGTGTTGGGGCAATGACGCAGCCTTGTTTGACCCCGGTCCGGGCGTGGATTAGGTCAATAATGGATCCATTGGTAAGGATCACAGCCTGCATGTCGTCGTGGAGCAGGCGGAGGATGGTAACGAACTTTTGGAGGCATCCAAAATGGAGGAGGACGCTCCATAGACCCTCGCGGTTGACAGTGTCAAAGGCCTTTGTAAGGTCGAAGAAGGCCAGGTACAGGGGTTGGTGCTGTTCCTGCATTTTTCCTGCAGTTTTCTATGTAAAACTCAGAAGGAGCCATTATTGGCTGACTAAAAGTAAGCCGAATGCTGGCGCCTTTAAATAGTCCTCCGACATCCGACTGAAACCTGACTGCTGAAGCTGTTGTTGTCAGCGCCAGGCACATAACCAGGGAGCGAGGGCCAATTTTTGTTCTGGGGCGGACATGGTGATGATGTCAGCATTGCCGGGTGCAAACTGTTACCATTGCTGCAAAACACCCGCCAACTTTAGCGGGAGGCGCTGTTCTTGCCGCGCCTGGTTGCAAACTCATTTGTGTCCCGTTAGGATGCTAATCGGAGGTGCAAAGTAGCCCAATTTCTCCCTTCTCTAATACTAAGTACTCGACAGGCTGTTGGAATTGCAATAAAAAATGGTGCGTGGTTTATGTTAAATAATATTTAATTTACTAAGAAGCTGATTACCGTACACCAATGAAACTAGCAATTGTTTCACTATAGTTTTTTTTAAAGTCATTTTCAGTGTTTTAAAATCAGGTTTCTCACAGGTGACGGACTTTTATTGAAAATGCTTATATTTATGATAAATCCATTTTTGGCTGCACCTGGTTACCACTCCACAATACATCAATGAATAATTTTAATGCAAGGAAAATAGAATAAATAATTACGTTATATTATGCTGTACTGGTTCAAGGAAGGATTCACAATTGCGCCCAAAGCGAAAACTCTAACCACTGAAGCTTTGATGGCAGAGCAGGAGAAGGCCTGAGGAAATTCAGCCACCTGCTGGTGTTGTGGATCAGGACCATTATTCTTTTACCTTTGGGACCTGGATTTGAATCCAGACTAATTGAATGAAAGACTCCTGTATCTAATTACTCAGGATTAGGAAGTGTGAGAAATAGCCAAGTTAAGGCTATCTCTGGTCATTTTAATAATCAGGATCAATTGTAAACCAATATGGTGGGTATATTGTATTTAATCAGAGCTTAACACTGAATATAACACATTAGTATACAGCAAAAACATATGACCGTGACAAGTAGCAGATATCGATCCGATCGGACAAACGACTGGCCCACGTGAGCAGTTCTCTGGCTTGCAGCATCTCTTTTGTCTAGAACCCCTTCGGTAAGCAAGGGATCACTCTTGAAGAGTATTCGACCAGCCCGACCTCTGTATCGCTCTCACCTCCACCGTCTGCCCTGAAAAGCTCTCTAGATGTCCCTTTTATCCTCTTTTTAGGGGTGGCTGCTGAAAAGGGATATTGACAAGACCTTTTGACCTATAGAGGTTCCCCTAAAAACTCAATACCAAATGGGGCTTTGAGTTCTTTGTCTCGATCTTGAATCAAAGACCTCCCTAAGGATGTCCCGTTCTTGTTCACATGTCTCTTTTGTTTATATTTGCTCAGGGTTTCTTCCTTTGGAATTTATGTCTTATCTCTCTCGTCCCTATCCTCTCGGGTGCAGTCATGAGCCCCAAACCAGAAAATTGCTCGCTTCAGGGTTGTTATCTCCTTTACGACGTAGCAAATTGTTTACACTAACTTCCCCAACTTTCATCCATTCTTCCCCAACTTCCATCCTTTCTATAACACATTAACTTAAAGATACATAAACAAAGTTGAAGTCTTAACTTGAAAACAATAGATAATGATTGTCATAGTGCAGAATGCTATAACATCTCTGCAGTGAACCAAAACATTAGCATTTCTAAGCATCTATCTAGTCTGAGGAGACTTGTCATCTCCAGTTCAACACAGCATTCTTCGCGCCAGTTTAATTCGCATAACCATATACATTTTGTACATCACTGATTTCTAACAGACCATAACAGGAGTAGGCCATTCAGCCTTTTGACTCTCTTCCAGTGTTCAATTTGTTAATGGTTAATCTGTACCTCGATTCCATTTACCACCTTTGATCCATATCCCTTGATATGCTTAGCTAACAAAACTCTATTGATCTCAATCGTGAAAATTTCAATTGTCCCAGAATCCACAGCCTTTTGGGAGAGACAGTTCCACATTTCCACTATCTTTTGTGTGGAAAACGTGCTTCCTGATTTCACTCTTAATTATGCCTAGGTTGTGCCTCCTTGTCTGGATTCCCCCCCATCAGGGGAAATAGTTTCTCTATAACTACCCTATCGAATCCCTTTAATATTTCGTACACCTCGATTAGATCAGCCCTCAACCTTTTACATTCAAGGGAACACAAGCCACATTTATGTCCTCATAATTTAACTCTTTAAGCTCTGGTATAATTCTGGTGAATCTGCGCTGTACCCACTCCAAGGCCAGTTTTATCTTTCCTGAGGTTGTGTTCAATTCTGAGCGCCGATGTCCAGATGGGACCTGATCAGGATTCTGTACAACTATAGGGTCACTTCCTCACTTTTATATTACAAGCCCCCTGAGATAAAGGCCAACATTCCATTATCCTTTTTGATTATTTTTTGTACCTGTGTACTAGCTTTTAGTGATCTGTGCATATGGACGAGTAAATCCTTTTCTCTTCCACAGTTTCTAGTCCCTTGCCATTAAAAGAAAATTCCAATTTGTCTTTCTCAGATCTAAAATGGATGACTTTATACTTCCACACATTGAATCCCATCTGCATGGGTTTGCCCACTCATTTAGTCTATCTATGGACCTTTGTAACTGTAAAATTAACCTGCTCCAATGCACACAATCCACACAACTTATTTTGCCTCCGAACTTAGTGTCATTTGCCAAGTTGGATAGACAATTCTCTCTTTTATCTAAGTCATTAATATATAAGGTGAAAAGCTGAGGATCCAGTATAGATCACTGGGGAATATCACTTATCACATCCCACCAACTTGAGAACAAACCCTATTTAATTACCATTCCATGTTGCAAGGTTACCTACAATTCCATGCTCTCTCATTTTTGCTAATAATCTCTTGTGCGGGACTTTATCAAATGCCTCGTGCATCCACCATGCTAATGACCTCAAAAAATTCAACTAGATTAGTCAGACATGATCTACCTTTCAGAAATCCATGCTGACACTCTTGGATCAGCTGATACTTATCCAAGTGTTATCCACTGTCTCCTATGATAGATTCCAATAACTTCCCCACAATTTATGTTAAACTGACAGGTCTGTAGTTACCTGTTTTCTCCTTCCCTGTCTTCTTAAATAATGTAATGACATTAGCAATTTTCCAATCCAGCGGTACAATTCCTGAATCTGGAAAGCTTTGGAGAATTCAGTAATGCATCGGTAATTTACTACCTATTTCTTTTAATATCCCGGGGTGGAAACCATTAGGACCTGGAGATTTGTTTATCTTAAGGTTTTTTTTCTCCATTATCATTTTTTTAACTTGTATCCACAAAGTTCCTCCCTTGGCTTATTTTTAGGTTCCCTTGTACCATTGGTATGTTGTCCTCTTCCTCCAGTGTGTAAATGGATACAAAGAACTCATTTAGCAAATCTGCCAGTTCCTTATTATCCATTATAGTCTCGCCTGCATCCGTCTTTAATGAGCCTACATTCCCCTTTACCACTATTTTTCTATTAATATATTTATAAAAACATTCGCTATTAGCTTTGATATCCCTTGCAAGTTTGTTTTTCGTTCCAATTTTCCACCTGTTATTAATTTCTTTGTATCCCTTTGTTGCTTTTTATAGCTCTTCCACACTGCTGGATTTCCACTTTTCCGAGCATTTGTGTAAGCCTTCTCATTTAGCTTGATACGATCTCTTGTCTCATTTGTTGAGCATGGTTGCTGAACAACACAAGTGGAGCTACTGAGACTTTTAGAAGTCTCAATCTTCTTCCTCACGTGCCCAACACAAATGTCCCTATAATTCAATCTGAAATTTGGAATTCTGATTAAGAACATAAGAAGTAGGAGCAGAAGTAGGCCACCTGGCCCCTCGAGCCTGCTCCGCCATTTAATAATATCATGGCTCATCTGATCATGGACTCAGCTCCACTTCCGTGCCCGCTCCCCATAACCCCTTACTCACTTCTCGCTCAAACATCTGTCTATCTCCGCCTTAAATATATTAAATGATCCAGCCTCCACAGCGCTGTGGAGCATAGAATTCCACAGATTCACAACCTCTGAGAGAAGAAGTTTCTCCTAATCTCACTTTTAAATGGGTGGCCCCTTATTCTGAGACCGTCCCCTAGTTTCTGTTTCCCCTATGTGGAAATATCCTCTCTGCATCCACCTTGTCGAGCCCCCTCATTATCTTATATGTTTCAATAAGATCACCTCTCATTCTTCTGAACTCCAATGAGTATAGGCCCAACCTACTCAACCTATCCTCAAAAGTCAACCCCCTCATCTCCGGAATCAACCTAGTGAACCTTCTCTGAACAGCCTCCAATGCAAGTATATCCTTCCTTAAATGCAGAGACCAAAACTGTATGCAGTACTCCAGGTGTGGTCTCACCAATATCCTGTGCAGTTGTAGCAAGACTTTTCTGCTTTTATACTTTATCTCTCTTGCAATAAAGGCCAACATTCCATTTGCCTTCCTGACTATTTGCTGTACCTGCATACTAACTTTTTGTGTTTCATGCACACGGTCCCTCTGTACTGCTGCACTTTGCAATTTTTCTCCATTTAAATTATAATTTGCTTTTCAATTTTCCTGCCAAAGTGGATAAGCTCACATTTTCCCACATTATACTCCATCTGCCAAATTTTAGTCCACTCACTTAGCCCTTTGCAGATTTTTTGTGTCCTCCCCACAATTTGCTTTCCCACCCATCTTTATATTATCAGCAAACTTGGCTATATTATACTTGGTCCCTTCATCTAAGTCATTAATATATAGTTTGTAAATAGTTGAGGCCCCAGCAGCAATCCCTGCATCACCCTACTAGTTACTGTTTGCCAACTGGAAAATGACCCATTTATCCCAACTCTCTGTTTTCTGTTAGTTAGCCAATCCTCTATACATGCTAATACATTACCCCCAATCCTGTGAGCTTTTATTTTATGCAGTAACCTCTTATGTGACACCTTATCGAATGCCTTCTGGAAATCCAAATACATCACATCCCCTTATCCACCCTGCTCGTTACATCCTCAAAATACTCCAGCAAATTTGTCAAACATGATTTCCCTTTCATAAAACCATGCTGACTCTGCTTGATTGAATCATGCTTTTCCAAATATCCCACTACTGCTTCCATAATAATGGACTCTAGCATTTTCCCAACGACAGATGTTAGGCTAACTGGTCAATAGGTTCCTGCTTTTTGTCTGTGTTGGGGTAAAAAGAAGACTTCTCTTCCTCAAGGTGGACTCCCTAATATAAGGAATCGACATCTGCTCGTATTGTATAGCAACCACGGAATCACCCAGACGAAACCTCGGTTAACGGGTTTTTATTCGAACATGCTCGGGAAGGTTCCGATGAACACTTCCTCAATCAGAGGTTTTACAATTACAATGATACAGTTTTATGAGATGTGAGACCCTCCTACAAAACCACCGATTGGTCTACTGCTATCAGCAAAGTTACATTAATTTGTTGACTCTTATCAGACTAGCTCTGAGTGGTTCTTCCCCACCTGTCCATTTCTCATTACATGTCACCCTTCTGGAATGAGTTCAACTTTGCCTCAGTTTCTCATGACGTGTGAAATAACCTTGTTTCCCAGGGTTTGCTATCTTGTTCCCAAACACCTGCTTTCTTATCCTGTTCCCAAGAGAACTTCAGTCATATGTCCTAGTTTCTCATGAGATTCAGATACTGATTACGATCTATGTTCCAGATTGTTGGCTCTCCACTGCCCTTGGTGGATATGCTTATTCAGAATGTAAATCTGTATTAAGGTTAACACAACAGATGGTTCATTACCCATCAGGTTTTGCTGTTCCACTTTTTAACCCAATGTAAGCGAGAGTATGAGCATGCTTTACATACATAAGCAGGTTATACATAATCGGTCAGTACTACAATCCATACCGTAAGACAGAAGAACTCCTGATTCCTCAGAATCTCCTAATACTGATAAACCCTCTTAATCCGGACCATTTTACGTGTCAGATCAATTTGCTCCCTTCATTATCTCCATTCTTGACCATCGGTCTGTCTCCACCCCAGTGACCGTTTTTTAATACCTTACAGTCTGCCTCCTTTTTTAAATAGGGGCATTACATTTGCGGTTTCCCATCTGCTGGGACCGCCTCAGAATTCAGGGTATTTTGGTAGATTACGACCAATGCATTCACTATCTCTGCAGCCACTTCTTTTAAGACCGTAGGATGTAAGCCATCAGATCCAGGGGACTTGTCCACCTTTAATCCCATTATTTTACCAAGTATTACTTCATTAGTGATCATGATTGTATTAAGTTCCTCCCTCCCTATAGCCCCTTGATTATCCACTATTGAGATGTTTTTGTGTCTTCTACTGTGAAGACCGATACAAAATACTTGTTCAATGTCTCTGCCATTTCCCTGTTCTCCATTATTCATTCCCCAGTCTTATCCACTAGGGGACCAACATTTACTTAACCACTCTTTTCCTTTTTATGCACCTTTAGAAACTCTTACTATCTGTTTTTATATTTCGTGCTAGTTTACTTTCATAATCAATCTTCCCTCTCTTAATCATTTTTTTAGTCGTCCTTTGCTGGCTTTTAAAGTTTCCCAATCTTCTGGCCTCCCAATAGTCTTGGCCACATTGTCTACCATTGTTTTCAATTTGATACTATTGTGTTCCTAACATAGATGAGGCTGCACACAGGGAGGT